>NW_027286874.1:79546543-80236543 GCF_022747635.1 Hetaerina americana
AATATGTGTAGCATAAACACAATATTTTAAGTAACATATATGCATCTTCATTGTTTTTAATTTAACTTGGGAAGTCTTGAAGCAAAACTCATCTGTAGTTAATACATTTATATTATAATAATAATTGTTCACTAGAGTAATTAATAGAGACAAAACTCAATAAAATATGAAAGAGTAGTGGAATGAACCAAACTTTTTGTGCCATTTGGATTTCAATTAAACACAATAGGTAACACGAGAAGATACAAGTGAACAGTTATGTTTTATCCATAGGCATCCATTTTTAATATGCCTAGTTCATTTTTAAAAGTAAAATGCTATTTTAAGGCTGTGATTTATTTTTCCTCTGAAAAAACTATTCTTTGTAACACATTTTTTTCTAATTTAACAGGTCCGGTTCCAGGGTAACATACATACTTTTCGCCAATGCCTCAACTCATGTTCAATGACTTCACAAATGTAATCATCTTTTAATTTTATATCACATCTTCTTCAATAAATATTTAGGGAAGATAATGCCTTGTACAAGAAGAGTACGCAGACAATATAAACCAGGTTATTATTAAATTGATATTTATTTAATATTTTGTACTCTTATCCAAGATATTGTATGTACATTGAACTTTCTCTATTTTTCAGCTTTAATTCGAGAGCTCAGTTCCCTAAGTTATGGTTTGGATTCAGAAGAAGAAGAAGCTTCAGGAAAAAATATCACCTATTTACATACAGGTTTTTAAAATAGTGTTTGTAAAAACTTATATGTGGTAGTCGGCGGAATCACAATTATGTTAAGGTTTTGGGTAGGAAATTAAAATTTTCCTGAGTATCCACATTAACAGTACTTAAACGAAAGCTGAAATGGCCCTATCATTACACAATGAATCTTATATTTTTAGGTTTACATGGCTTCCAAAGGAAAATGTCAAACCAATACACCTGTGCACTGTTGTTGTTTATACCATGCAAGATACATATAGTATCTGAATCAAGATGCTACTTTCAAGCTGCACCTTGCATCAAAATATCTATAGGAACTCATTTATTCTCTATTTAAGAGTTTCTTATTCCAAATGTATATGTCTAAGTATTTTACCCATATGCACCTGAGCAGTCTGAGACATGTACAGGTTGTGGATAGCCTCCTGTCCCTCCAATCTATTCCTATTTGCTGCAATATACTCATTAGTTTATCCCAATTCACTTAATCAAATGCCATATGGAAATCTACGAAACAGGCAAATATGTCCTGATTGTATTCTAAATTCCTCTTGATTAATAATCTCATTACTGCAATGGCATCAGGTGTACCTCTCCCCTTCCTAAACTGTAAGCTTGGGTTTAGGAAGGGGAGAGGTACGCCTCTATCCTTATCATCCCCTAAGTAATCATTTGCTCTACTCTCTATCCTTTTGTTTATGATCCTAAGAACAACTCTACCTGCCTGGGATATCAAACTTATTTTCCTGTAGTCCTCACATGATGTAGCCTTTACCTTTTCCGGAATAGGAACTAATACTGGTCTCACAAAATCTTCCAGCTAGTTTCCTTCCTCATAGATGCTACAAATCAGTCCATATATACTCTTCCTCCCACATTTTCCTAAACCTTTTAGTAGTTCCGCAGGAATGTTGTCTACCCCCTCGGCCTTATTTGATTTCATCTCCCTTAATGCCCTTTCTATCTCATCATTGAGTATGCCAGAATCTTAGCTATCTTCATATTCTATTTACATGTGTAACCTTGCCGGCCTAAATTCCTTACCATGCAGTTCTTCTATGCATTCCTTCCATTTCTCTTGAATCTTTTCTGTTTCAACTATTATTTGACCCGAATTATCTCCAACTGTTAACACAGATTTTCCCTTCTTACTTCCCAATAGTGTTGTAACCCTCTTGTATAGCTCACCAATATCCCTCTTCCTCTTTTATCACAAAATGTTTCTCAAAACGTTCATCAGCCAATGGGTTTTCAAGAAATGATTTTACTGTGCATGTGTGTTGTTTCCTGGCTTCCTGTTGAACAATGTGAATGATAAATTCTTAATGTGGTTGATATGATATTACTTTTATCACTGCTGGTATTCTTTTTGAGATGAGCCATTTTGTAAAAGAGTCCGTCAATATTTTTTCAAAATTTTGGTCTATATTTCAGGAAATCCATGTTCTAACTGAGAGTCCACTTTCAATAACTTGTGATTTAAATATAAGTCCTAATCAGATTACCATACTTAGTGTTCTTCACGATATCTTAATCAGAATGCCAACCGTTTTGTGTAATTTTTGACATTGCACTCAATTATAATTATAACATAACCAATATTTGCTTAAGAATAAACATATTTGGGCATGTGGAACACCTTGAATAACTGTTAGATAGAGGACATTATACATTTTTAATAAACGAATTGATTACAAAGTAAATAGTATTGCAGAAGAATGGTTGCCCCTTCCCCTCACCATTCCCTTTGTCCATTAGTTCCTATATACTACCATTTTAAAATCTCCAGTGCACCAGCTATCAACAAATTGGAATTCACTTACTTAACTTCGAGGGCTTAGTAAAAAATACCCGAAAAAATTAAGCTTGCAAAGATCTAGTACATTCTTTTAATTTTATAGTGTATATTTTATATGAAGCTTGTGAAACTCTGGAACTATCATAAGGTTCATTTTGATCACTATTTTTTTACTTTAGATGGAAGCCAATTGATAGTGGTAGTAAGTAGATAGTATCATCTCCTCCTGTGACTTTAATTGTTAGGGGCATGTGTTTGTGAGTGCATAGGAGTAGGGTAATCAAAATCCAATGGTTTACTGACAAATTTCAATGATGCCTAGAATACTTAATAAGATCATGCTGTGGGGAAACATGTATAATTATGAAAGTTTCAAGATTTTTATTCTGTCTTCTGAAAATTCCATGCTACTAAACAATACTGCAGTCACAACATAGTCTCAAAGCAAACACTAATTTTGAATAGTATGTAAACATCGAAAGTCATTATATGGTTTCATCTCTTTTTCATCATTACACGTAAAGTAAACCAAAACTAGAGGGAATCAGATATTTAAGGTGAGTCTGCTGCTCAAATATTTCAGGTGATTTCCGGCTAGAAAAAGTTTGTCCACCTATGTTAAATCCACCATAGACTATGAAAAAATTGGTATAAGTGAGAATTCTCTAATTTCCACCAATTTTCCAGTGGTTAAAGCGCTGGAATACTGAATAGAGGGCCTGGGTTGCCTCTGGCAACTTACAGCCTCACCAAAGTGCCAGATCTTCCTGATAAACCACAGATAGTACAGGGAAAGGAACTGGCCCACCTACCCTGATGTTTGAAATTTCATGGATTAACTAATTAATATTTGTGGTTAATATGTGAATTTGAAGCCAGTGTGGCAGTATGCCCAATTTGTGCTTCGGCACTATTAAACCTACTGCCTTTTTCTCATTACATGCTTTTCACACCATAATAATCCACTGCAAGGTTAGAAGTTACCAAAAGAAGGCTCAAATGGCATGACTACTTATGCCCCTTTAACTATTAAGCCATGTTTATAACTTCTTAGCTAGGGATTGACAGTTTATGCAACAAGTTTATTTTCTTTAAGAGTGTGTGCTACAAACTATTATTCTTTTACATTAAAAAGGTATATATTTAATCTAATATTAGTCCATATGCACAAATTACTGGTAAAATTAATGATATGAAGATGATGTTATGTACAGGTGAGAGAATATTATACTTATTGAAGTGCCTGCCCTTCCTGTATGTCAGTACAGCCCATTAGTTATCTAATTTTGAAGTTTTACACCACCCCACACCCCAAGCCAAAAAAGTAGTGAACCTTTCGTCCATGCCTCCTGACAAATCAAGCTTTTGCTACTAAGTTAAGGCCTCTCCTCCTCCACCCCTAGAACCAAACATGTTAACAATGTCACCGACACTTCAAACTTCTGCCGGAATCTACGCTGGCATGCTCATTGGAAATGGTACCCTTTCCCTTCAAACTCTTCCACCATTACCCCACCACTTACGTTTTTCCGTCCTTTCTCAGAAAATGGACCCCACCCACTCCTATCCAACCATCCAATAGAAATCTTTGTCAATCTCCTTCGGACAAAGATTTCCAATAAAAAATTTATAGATTAAAACAAAAATATAATAATCACGATGGCGGACAAAGGGTCATCTGTTGTCGTGCTAAACAAAAAAGATTACGACGCTGAGGCATTACGCCAATCAAACAACCGTTCTTGCTATGCCCCCCTGCCTCAATATCCTAACCATTTATATCAAAAGGATATTCTCTTTTCTATCCAATTTTGGTCCCAAAGAAGGTCTCTCTCCCAAAGATATAGCCATTCTTTCTCCACCTAATCCTAAGACTCTCCATTTCTATTTGCTACCCAAAATTCTCAAAACCAATAACCCCAGATGCCCCATTGTCTCCCGCATCAACCTACCCACTGAACGAATCTCCACATTAATAGACCACCACCTTCCCATAACCAACCCATAGACACTTCATTCCCTTCTTTTATCAAAGATTCGTACCACTTTTTGGAACGTCTACACTCAATCTGAATTCCTTCCAAGACAACCATTCTCATGGCCACAATAGACGTTACATCTCTCTACAATTCCATTCTCCACAAAGGAGGCTTAGAAGCCCTGAAATGTAACCTCTCCCTACGACCCACACCACACACCCTATCCACAGATTTCCTCATCGAACTGACCCAACTCATCCTCACCAAAAATGATTTCCAATTTAACAACAAAATATATTTGCAAATAAAAGTCAATCCACGTAATTTTTATTCCCACATTGTCCCTCCTTTTTGCTTAAATGCCCTTTGATCTTGCAAGACATCTTCAAGTCGACAAAACCACTAGCGAGCACCCCTCCGCCGCTATCCGCACAATGCACCTACCCATGCAGTAAATGCTGCCACCTTCTATGACCCGCCACCTCCCATGCTACCAATTCCCAAACTTACACCACCTGCACCTCAAAAAACATACAGGATATACCTGTATACCGCCTCTCCTGTAACTTCTGTCCTGCCTTCTACGTGGGTGAATGCACCACCACCCTTTCCCTCCACATGATTAACCACCACTATTCCACCAAATCTCCTATCTTCCTTAACTATCCCATCCTTACTCACACTGCTTCCTAAAACCAATGTTTTGATGACTGCTTCTCTGTTTCAGTGATCAAATAAATATATATTCGAGCTCTTTCATAACAGGGTGCATACTTTTTTGAAAAGATGTAAGGAATATGTGTAATATTTTGATTGATGTGTGGCGTAATATTATATGTAACAGCTTAATTTTTTTTTATTTTATCTTTTTTTTCTTGCTAATGGATTGACGTAAATGAGATGGGGATTGTCTTGCTTTGTGAAAGAGATTTGTGTTTTGAAGTTCCCTTTAAGTGTACTTTTGTTTAATGGCTGATTTTACCTTTGTGATTATTTGGGACTTGTGTGCCACCTGACTCTGTCTATCAGCTCATGTGGATTTTTAATAAATAAATAATATATATACACACACATATTGCGGCTTGTTTGAATTCTCCCATGCATAATGTGCTGTTGATTTTTCTAGTGAAATTTATGATAGCTTGGAAATTAAATTTTGAAAATGCCGTCCACTTTTGTTTCCAGAGGAAAAGAAGGATGATTTTCCAAAATATTTGTGGAGGATGTTACTGATGGATGCCTGGGTAATTTGGAGAGTCCGTTCTTTTTTTGAAACCGTCATAATTTGGTGGTTTTTCATCTCATTTCTTGGAATTACTGCAGGTATTTTAAAATAAAAATGGGTGTAACTAATGAAAATTTATGCAATAACATTCACTCATAAATAGCAATGAATTTTCATAGCAATGAACGTATTTAATAATATTCACTGGGACACTAAAACAACTACAATGCTTACATAAAAATCACTGTTTTCATCTTAATGAAGTTATAGGCTTTGTGAAAGAAATTAAAGATTACATTTTATATTCAGTGATTATTGTAAGTTGTTAGAATTATTTAATAATTTCAGAAAATCAGTTAAGGTTTAGATGACATATCTGCAACCTGTACATGTCTTAAGACTGCTCAGATGCGAGTGGTGGATGGGGTGTTGGGATGACCAGTGCTCATAAGAGGGGAAGATAGGATTGTCCATTTTCACCTGTGTTTTTCAACACATGTTGAGCATAGTAATCAACCAAAATGTTCGCATGATAGGTGAGGGTAGACTACAGCTCACTTAATACTGAGCCCTATCATATTTACACACCAGGGTAGGGTGGAGCCCTATATATTCACCTATCCCTTCCCCGTTCCCCGCTTTGGTTTCTTTGGAAGAGCTCCAAAAATCACGCAGGTTTTTACCAGTGGAGGGGTGCCCAGAAGCATCTTCCAAAAATGAACCCAGGCCCTAAACTTAGTGTTCTACCACTAGACTTCCATACCCCTCCATTTCATCTATGATGAGCCAATATGTTTTCATATGTCCTGGTGTCTCGATTGTAATGCAGCCTTAAACCAAGGTATATAATTCAGAGCATATTTTGATGGCTGAATACTCAATATAAATTGGTTGATTTGTGCTCCATTACCATACTGTACAGGGTAAGGTTGATGTGCCTTTGATGTAATGATGTGTCTACGATGTTACTACAACATTTACAACAGAACAATATTCATGGTCATACAATATTCAAAATACAAATGAATATTTGGAATAAAAAACCATTACAGATGAGTTTCAAAGAAACTGCATGAGATGCAGCACCAGTAAATTTTAACGGAGTCATCCGCTAAGTGTTGCATTACAGACAAGGGTTTACATATAACGTGCAGTGATTTTCAATGTTTGAAGTAAGAAATAAAGTATTTGCAAAAGTGATTATCTTCTAGTGCCAATAAAGCTGTATCAAATTGAACTTAAAAGTCTATTTCTATTGCAAATTAATCCACTTGCCTTTCTCAGGCAACTGATTTTTTTTGGCATTATATACTGCCAACGTTGTGGGTCGTGGTAGTAGAGCGTTGTTTAAGAATGTTATGCCAGGTATTCATATCTCTTCAAACGTGTGGTTATCATGTCTATTAGCAAGAAAATGACAAAAACCACTTTTATAAACATCTGTTCAAACAAATAGTGTATTTTTTAATTTTGAAACATATTCTATTATATTATTAAATTTCCAATACTTTATACCAATTTCCATGGACTATATATATCTGAAATTATATTAGCTGAGATTAAAAAACGTATAGACATCATGAGATACTTTCCTGCCGCATCTTATTATTTTACCTTTCAGTGTTGATCATCGGACCATCTAAGCAATATAAACTTTCTCAGGTTTGAAACCTTTCTGTTATAATCTTGCCTGTCCTGGTTTACCTATTACTAAGAAGCAATATATCATTATAGTAAGCTGTCCAAAGTACTCCTATCTTAAATTCATATTTCAGCAAGAAATATTACAGTTAGGAGTTGAGGAAAAAGATACTCCAAATTCATCAATTACTTCCATGAAAAATGAAGATTTAAAAGAGGTAATGTATAGAAGAGTGTGGATAAATAATGAACCTGAAGTGGAAATGAACCGATTATATCATGTCATCAGTGCCAGATCAGCACTGACCAAATAACTGAAAACAAAGAAAAATGGTTCAATAATTGACTTTTTTAATGATATTTTAACTAATTCAATGACTCTTAAGTAACTAATCCAGAGCTGTTATAAAGCAGATAGCAGTGAAAAATGTAAAGAAAAATGATTCTTATACAGTCAAAGTGTCGAGTGTTGCTAAAGAAAACGATGGATATAACTCTAATCAATTTCCTTTAACCAAAGGAAATGAGGTAAATTTTTATTACTAATGTAATTTTTTACCATGAAAATACTAGAGTAGAGGCATTGAATGTTTGTAATTAACTTATCGTTTTGATTTTTTAAAGCCAGTGCTGCTGGAATCAAATATAAAATGCTCAACATCTAGTTTCAACAAACTTTCTCAGCACCATATGATGTACCAATTAGCTGACTTTTTCATAATTTATTTTTCTGACGGAGTTATTTACTTGAAAATATTATTGATAGATTTCTTCTCTCTATCTCAATGATATGCTCTCCTTCCTGATTCTTTCCTGTCTTGAACTATATATTTTTTGTATTCGATGATCTATGGATTGAGATAAGGGTTTTAGGGTCATTATGATTGTCACAAAGACCCCTTTGAACCTCATGCCAAAGAATATGGGATTTTGTGATGATTGGAAGATTTAAAGAAATTGCTATGTTAATTTTTTTTTAAAGAATAGGTGCAAACTTTCTTAGGATCATTTGATTTCCATTGGTGGCTAAACTAATTCGATCATTTCAAGACTACATCTTATAATTAAGATAAAACCGACTGGGAAAATCACTGATGTACAGGAACAATAATCTGTTGTGGCCAGCACATTATTAACTTCATGTGATTTTCCTTTTTATGGCAAAAAATAAGGATAGCATTTATAATTGATGGTAACTTACTGTGTTTTACAGGTAAATTAAAAGTTCTTCTTTGTGCCTGTGCAAGGTAAAATAAAGGTATAATCTGCAATTATTTTCCTCATATTTTCCTATGAAACTCATTTTTATCCTAAAATTGACAAATTTTAAAGTTTTCGGTCATTTTATTCATGTTACATGATAAAGAGAAATTTTGGTGGTTTTGTGGGGGAAAAGCTCTGGTGGCTGATTATCCCCTTATAGTGGTTGGAATCTGCCATATTGGAAGATTTTTTCTCAAAATATATAGCAAAGATTATGAAAGTCAAATATTTTTTTGGCAGACAAGCAAAAGAGAAATATTCAGGTATAAACTCAATATGAAGAGAATGCAGTCAGATTCAATTTAAACCACATAGAGCCTTTGTGAGAACCTCAGCAACCATAGCTTACACTTAATGAGCTCTCTGAAATCTGCTCTGCCAAGTGGAGGTGATAATGGACACCCTTATCTTACCCCCCTTCCTAACACTGCACATCCTGTCTCCCTCCTGCCACACACCTGAGCAGTCTGAGACATTTACAGGTTACAGATAAGTCTCCTCTCCATCCAATCTACTCCATTTTTTTACTGCATATTAATTCATTCAATTCAACTCACTCTATTGAACAACTTCTCAAAATCTACAAAACAGACATCTTGATTCCATGTTCCTCTCTAGTAGTGACCTCATTACTGCAATGCCATCAAGCTTGCCTCTACCCTTTCTGAACCCAAACTGATTATCCCCTACGTTATATTTTGGCCTGCTCTCCATGATCAAAAGTACAACTTTATTTGTATGCATAATCAGACTTATTGCTGTAGTCCTCACATATTACTGCCTTTCCCTTTTTTAAGATAGGAACTAATACTGATGTGATGAAGTCTTTCGGCCAAATGCCACCTTCATAAATACTACAAATTAGTCGATAAAAACTCTTCCTTCCATATTTTCCTAAAATCTGAGGTTATTCCATGGGTATATTATCTATTCCCACTGCCTTATTTGATTTCAATTCCTTAAATGCCCTTTCTATCTTGCTAGCAAGTATGCCAGGACCCAAGCTATCCTCATCTGCATTACCTTTCTATATCCAAGCTTGCTGGTCTCATGTCGCAATCATTTAGTTCCTCTATATATTTCTTCCATCTCTTTTGATCTTTCCTGGTTTCATAAAAAATTTTCCTGGCTTATCTTTAATTTTTGGCACAGATTTTTCTACACCCATTTCACCCTTCCCTTTTTAGTATTCCATATGGTCACACTTCATCTTCCGTTATGCTTCTTTTGCCCTATTTTTTCCTTGTTTCATTTTATTTTTCAACAAGTTGTACTTTCTTCTACCTAACTCTGTGTTCACATTCTTCCATTTTCTTCTCTCAATTATTTTTCAAATTAAATTGCCAGTAATCCATGGTGTTCTTATCCTTTTGATTTTAACCTTTTGATATCCCTTTATTGATATGTCCCCATTTTTCTTCTATTGTTCCCAACTCCTTTTCTTTCATATTTTTCTCTACCAATGGTTGATACTCCTTTCTTTTTGTTCTCAGTATTATTCTACATTCCATTTGTTAAACCTTCTTTCCTGTTCTATCCTGTTTTATCCTTTTTAATCTGACATTACCCTTCATTAGTACTAAATAATGATCAGAATCTGCATCTCCTCCTGGGGAGCAGTGCGAATTAATCCCACTTTTCCTTAATATTTCCCTAACCATAATATAGTCAGTCAATCAATCATTTATTTTTATCTATCCAATATCTTCCCAAATCTCCGGGAATTTTCCATGTTTACCTGTGACTGTGTTTGTTTAACAAATCAAGTGTTTGTTATGATTAACCTGTCCCACACAGAACTCTCTCATCACTTCCATCTCTTCCTTTGCCTACCATCATGTTCCAAGCCTCCATCACTACAACATGTTTCCCTTCAGGAACACCTGCAATTATTGTCCTCTAACTGGCTGTATACCCTGATGACTTCTTCCTTTCAATGATTGGTTGGTGGCATGTAGACCTGAACAATAACCAAGTCTGTTGGTTCACCTTTTACATCTGCTAATAATATTTTTTCAGTTGCTTACTCTATGTTTACTACGTTTCTTCCTACCTTTTTGTTCAATATTATTTACACCTCTTGCTCACACTCTTCCCCTGTGCTGTACAGTACTCTATAGCTATTGCTCCTCTTATCATCACTATCTTTCCATCTTACCTTACACAGCCCTGAAATATCTATATTGCCTTTCTACATCTTTACTTAAATCTATGAGTTTAGTCCTGTGTAGCAGACCTACAGTAAATTCTGAAGAGAAAACAAGTCTTTTCAAGGAGAAACTACTATCCTTTATTTAAAATAATAAACCATGCAGTAAGCTGATATGCAAACTGAGATAATATGACATTAATGACATTTCCATGATTTGGGTGCAGGATTATATTTTTGAGCCCAAACAAATAGTTTCAATTTTTGGGAGTTATTTCCAATTTTGTCAAGGTATACATCCCACTGGGAATCATAATTCGTTGCCTAATTTTCTAATTTACATAAATCAAATTAATTCTAAAATGATCAGCATTCTCATGTTATTCACTTGTGACATGAGATATATAACACAAAATAGACTGTGAGGTTCCTTCCAGCAATAATAATAATAATAAATTTATTGGTCCTGTTGATATGTTAGTACATATATAGGCCTTGTCAAATATACATTAAAATAGTAGTACATATTACAAGATTTAAACATCATACAGCAATATTAACAGTCATTTAAACAAGAATTCTTTTACATTGTAAAAACAATTGTCAAGTAAATATTTTTTTAATTTAATTTTAAGATACACCAGTCTTTGCTCATTTTTTATTTCTATTGGCAAATTGTTAAATAATTTACAACCCATATACGTAGGCCCATTGCTGAACATAGAAAGTTTATGAGAACTTGTTACATAATTGGATTTTTTTCTGGTATCATAGTTATGCACATTTTTATTTGTTTTTAAGTTAAATTTACCTTCAAAAGTTTTTACAAATAATATGGATTCATACATATAAATGCAGAATAGAGGCATAATCCTCAGCTTTTTAAATAGGCCTCTACAGCTCTCTTTTTGACTAGCATTACAAATTGTTCTTATTGCCCACTTTTGGAGTTTAAAAATTCTCTCAGATGGAGGGGAATTTCCCCATGCCACTATGCCATATTTCAATCTGCTATAGACATGTGCATAATATAGACTTATGGCTGTGTCAGTATTCGTAAGTTTTTTCATCCTTCTGATTAAATAACAACCAGAGGCAATTTGAGATGCAAGATTATCAATGTGACTATCCCAACTAAGACATTCATTTAAGAACAAACCAAGGAATTTAATACCTGTTGTACGTCCTAGACTGTTGTCTGTAAACTTAATGTATGGACTACAGTCAATTTTCTTCTGTGGCGTATGAAACAGCATATAGGATGATTTACTCTTATTTATTAGAACCTTATTATTAGAACACCAACTGTCCATGTTTGTGATAGCTTCCTGAGCTGGTAGAACCACATTTCCTGCCTGCTTTAACAGATGATTGGTATCGTCTGCATACATGAATACCTCACCATTTAATGAGTTTGGCAGATCATTAATGTATAACAGAAATAGCAGTGGCCCCAGAATGGATCCTTGGGGAACCCCTCTAATAATCTCCTGGTAGGAGGATGACCATTTTTTCATATTTGCACTGGAAATAGTTACACATTGCATTCTCTTTGTCAAGAAGGACCTTATTAATTTGGTTGCAATACCTCTTAGTCCATAGCAATGGAGTTTATGCAGAAGAATTACATGGTCAACAGAGTCAAAAGCCTTTCTAAGATCATAAAATATACAAAGTGTCTTGGCGTTATTATCTATGCCATCAAGAACAGAGTCAATAAACTTGTATAAAGCGAGCTCAGCAGAAAGTCCTTTAATAAAGCCAAATTGGGACTTTGATAAAATACTGTTTTTTATTAGGAATTCCATTATTCTGTTTGCAATGACAGATTCAAGTATTTTTGAGAACACAGAAACTTTTGTTATCGGGTGGTAATTGTCCATTACCTCCTGATTCCCACTTTTGTATAGCGGAATGACTACTGAGAATTTCAGCTTGTCAGGAAATACACCTGATGATAGAGAAGCATTTACTAAGTGAGTAATGGGAGCTAAAAGATAATTGCTACATTTCCCCTTAAGGAGTGAGCAGGGAACCTCATCCCATCCAGCTGAGTCTTTTTTGCTAATTTTTTTTATGATTAGTTTCACTTCTTGTTCACATGTTGGGCGAAAATAAATATTACTTGAAACTGAGATGACGGAGTTTTGTCCTCTATATAGTTGGGGAGCAAGATTTAGAGGCAATGACTTTTCAAGGAAGTTAAGAAAATGGTGATTGAAATGGTTGGCAATATCATTGGGATCAGAAACCAGTTCTTTTTCACAGAAGACAGAGTCAATAGAAAATTTTCTCTGTGACTTAACAGAGTTATTATTGATGATTTCCCATGCTGCTTTGGTTTTATTTTCAGAAGAATAGATGTAGTTTACATTGAAATTTCTTTTTGTATCAATTATTAATTTGGAATAGTACTTCTTATAATCTGAATACTGTTGTTTTACCTTGATATCATTAGTCTCTCTATATCTTGACCAAAGGGACTTTAATTCCCTTGAGATACAAGAAATTTCTGGGGTTACCCAAGATTTATAATGTGGCTTTCTTGATTTGGTTGGTTTCAAAGGAAAGCAACCATTGAAAGTGGAGATGAAGATATTGAGGAAAATGTCAAACTTTTCACTAACAGAATTTGTGCCATACACTAATTCCCAATCTGTTTTTTGTAAAATATTACAGAATTCTTCCATTGCCTCTTCTGTGAAGAATCTTTTTTTAGGGCGAATAACACTGTTGTTTAGAGCTTTTGAAACAACTGGTACATTAACTGATGTTATTAAGGCCTTGTGATCAGAGAGATGGGATTCTATCACAGTACCACAAGTGAAAGTCAAGTTTGTGAATATGTTATCAATTATAGTTGCACTATTCATCGATTCTCTGGTAGGTAGGAAAATGGTTTGCTTTAGATCAAATGATGAGAATAAATCCACTAGTTTGCCCTTCTCATTATCATTTTGACTTAGATCGATATTAAAATCTCCACATATTATCAGGAATTTGGTTGCACAAAAGGATTTCTCTACAACTTTAGCTAGATTAGTTAAAAATAACTGTTGATTACCTATTGGTGATCTATATAGACTCATTACGTAAATGTGCTGCTTTTCGATGAGGAGGTCAACCACACAGCATTCGAAGTCCTTCTCCACACACAAATCATCCGATATTTTACATTCATTGGAACATAAACCATTTCGAAAAAAAATAAGGACTCCACCGCATTTGAAGTTCTGCCTACAGAACATTGCGGCAATGTAAAAACCATCAATATTCACAGTAACTAGTTCAGCTGGCCTGAGCCAATGTTCGGTGATACAAACCACATCAGCATTATCAAAATACAGCAATACAGCAATTTCAAATACATTATTACTTTGGATCAGGAATAAGTTCTCTAGTTAAATCTGAGAAATTGCTTTTTTGGGAAAGCTAATCAAATTCATTCACAAATGGACTCAGAGGTAAACCTAAGCATGACAGACCAAGAAAAATATTTGGATTTCATGTGGTAAATGTATTATAAATATATACAAAACTATTTAAGAAAATGTATCCAATAAATATTTATCAAATATTTGGACCACAAAGTTCATGAGAAGTGTTACTTTGCATTTATCAGATCTCATCATGAATATAAATTAGTGATCAGGACCATACACAGACAGATTATAGAACAGGATACAGAGATTAAATGAGATATAGAAAAAAGCTGTCTGTTCATAAAAAATTACTGGATTGCAAAATGTGAGCCACTGGAAGCATGATTATTACATGCGAGAATGAAAATAGGTACTAGTTTAATAAAAATCTGGTGAGTTTAATGCCGAAATAGAAGGAATAACTCTAGACTTACAGTACATTGGTAGTCGAAGCCATAACAAGAAGTTGAGAGAAATTAATTATCAGAAAGGGCAATGTAAGAGATCCTTTTTCCACAAAAAATTAATGAACACATTAATCACCACATATGACATCCCAAAAATAAAATGATTTGTATGTGAATAATCATCAATTACACCCCTAGTGGCTTCCCACCCAGAGGGCGCGGGTTCAAATCCCGGCGGTGTTGAATATTTTTCAGAGGTATCTCGATCCCTACTTGAGGTACTTTGTGGAGGGCACTTTGAGTGAGTACGCCGTCCGTCGGATGGGACGTTAAACTGCGGACCCCTTGTCACCTTTCGTAAAGAGTAGGCTAATGCCGACGCCGGGTTTCTTTCCACCCTTCATCCTTTCCTGTCCATCCCCTATGGCGCAAATGACCTCAGCAGTTGGTCGCTTCCCCTAAAAACTACTACTACTACACCCCTAGTGTACTTCAAATCTCAGAACTGAGAAATTATGCTTCTATCCTGACATATCCTGATTGTTAAAGTAATAGAAAAAAGATGCAAAGGTTTCTCATTATATTTATGGCTACAGTTAAGTGCAAATGAATAGTTGTTAGTAGAGTAGTTGTATGTAAAATGATCTTTTAACTCAGCATTCAAAGTGACTAATTTTTTCAGTTGTGTCATCGAAAGTCACTGTTAATTTCCCCAAGTAAAATCAAATTCAGGAGGAAAAATCATACCTTAGTCAAAGGAACTTCGGCTTTACTTGATTACCACAAAAACAATAAAAATGAAGAGAGTGATTTGAAGAGTAAATTTCCTGAAGCAACAACTGACATTACTAAAAAAATATCAGATTTAGAAAACATTCTGAACCATTTAAGTGCAGAAATTGAGCACATACAGGTAACTATGTATTCAAAATATACTGAGGTTATTAATTGAAAATGGTTACCCAAATCATATTCTATGATTTACACTTTAATTACAGGTCGATATTTTGCCAAAGGAACAATTACGAGAAGGTAATTGACATCGCTGGAAATTGTTTTTAATTTATCCAGGTAGGAATGTATATTCCCCAAAATTAAATGAATTTTGAAATATTTCAGAAACAAAAATAAGGAAAATTGTTCATGAAGAGATTGTTGAAGTAGAAAAAGAAAAACTTGGTCTCCCAGATTTTGCTCTGGAGGCATCAGGTAACTCTTATTGCTGATTTTTTTTTTACTCAAGAGCCAATAATTATTTAATGTGTTAATTTCAACTTGGTACTAGCACTTGTTCGATCAACGTAAAGTCACATCATGCCACTCCATGTTTGCATATTTATTAAATTAAACTTAGTGTGTCAATATATAAAAATATGCTGCATACATATTTGAATATCCAGAGGATTGGCTTCTGGGGACAGAATGGGCAGTTGTTTCCCCAACCTTTTAAGCCCAATCACATATTCATGGGTATGGATTTAAAAGGGTGACTACCAACCTGGAAAACTCAACATTTGGCAGGTGTTTTGAAAAAATTTGTATTTGACACATTGTATGTGAAAAAGTTTTCCTTCACATATATTAATATGCTTTTAAGAGATCCTACTAATTTGCTTATAGGAATCTCTGTTCTTATTTGCAACTCTTATCTTACTTGACTCCTCCATTTAAGGACAATGCATGGCACAAATTGAGGCAGTACCTCATACTCTATGTAAACATTTGGTGTAAATGTTTCATTTCTGAATAACTTTGATCCAGAAGTTTCATTTTGTATTCATTTTTACTCTGGTATCTTGGTATTTGTGAATTATTTTATTTGTTTTGTTGAACTGTTTTATTTTATTCCTTAGCCATTTAGTTGCCAAGAAATTATATTCTTATGCTTGTGAGTTTTCTGTTGATCAAAGTGAATGATGATTTTTTATTGTTACTACAATGATACTGATATGATAAAATGACTCATGGTCAAAGTTGGAATACTTGTTCAGGGCTACAACTAAGATAAATGGTACATCACAATTTTCTTAGAATATTGGTTTCATTTTCCTGTACATATATCCATGTTGGCCTATGAATGGTCATTTTTCAATAAGTAGTATGGTCATTTTTCAATAAGTAGTAATAGCAAGAGAGTTTCATATGAGGATGCTGTACTCACTTGATAATTTTTACATGGTCACATTACTTCATGGTTGTCATCAAATGAAATCCTTGTACAGCTGAGTGGATGGCAAAAGAACAGACAGAGAGGAACTCCATGAGAATAGGACCTTGGAATGTTAGAATAAGGCTGAGGGCAGGAAAGTTGGAAAACATGAAGCAAGAAAGGAAGAGAGGAAATATAGACTTGTTAAGCCTATGCAAGGTGAAATGGAAAGACAGCGGGGGTTATTGGAGCAATAGTTACTGAGATATATATAGTGGAGGGATGGAGAGTAAATGTAGGTAGCCATAGTACTGGATAAGGAACTGGGTAGTACGGTGGTGAATGAGAAACATGTTTCATAACAGAATACAATTATTAGAAATAAGAGCAGACCCAGCCAATCTAGTGGTAATCCAGGTGTACCAGTCATAGAGGAGAAGAAGTAGATAGCGTACATAAATGATCAGTTAGGTGAAATGATTGTGAATATAGGTACTTGGAAGAAAACACTTGGTGGTGATGGGGGACTGGAATGTGGTGAAAGAGGTGATTGAGATAGTAGAATACGGTTTAGGAGAAATTATTTCCCATGAGGCAAAAAACACCACTGTAGATTTAGATGCATATGCTGGGAGATATCAGTTAAACTATGTTATGGTTAGTCATAGATTTAAGTAAAGCATGAATGATGAAATCACATAATTTCCCAGAAGCAGACATGGATTTGGTTCACTACTTTGTTCTAATGATTTTTAATGTTTAATTTAGTGACTGAGAAAGTGAGTGAACATTAGAAAATGGAATGTAGACGACTTAACTATGGCAAAAAGGAATGAGTATCAGGAGGTAGTTAATCATATTCTGAGTGAGAATAAGTGGATAGGTGCAGTAAATATGGGAATATCTGAAGTAAGAAATAATGAAAGTGGTGAAAGATATTCTGTTTACACTATTGCAGATGTAACAGATTAAATATTAATCAAAGAAGAAGAGGTTCTGAAAATATGTAAAACACATATGTATAGAGGAACTATAGGGCAAAGATGAAAACCCGGGTTTTTGAACTAGAAAGGTTTTATGATGTAGATAATGAGAACTCAGTGCTAGAAATACTTGAATACAAGATAGAAAAGACAGACTTGCAGAATTACTCAAGAATTGAGGAAAACAAGGAAAGGCCAGTTTTTATGTGCTCATTTGTAGCATTTATTAAGGGAGAAATTTGGGCAAAATAATTGACTAGACCATATTAATTTCATCATAAAATAGGGGAAAGCAGCATTGCGTTAGGACTATAGGTTTGATTGCCCATGCAGCAGAAGTATTATCTAGGATAATCAACAAAAGGATGGGAAATATAGGAATTGAGTACTTAAGCAAGTATTAGTTTGGGTTTAGAAAGGGAATGGGTATGCATGCTGCCAAATCAATATTGATGTTAATAGCTCAATATTGAGTACAACCAGGATGTATTTGTATTATTTGTAGATTTTGAGGTGTTTGACCAAATAAACTATGCTCAATTAATGCTCATTTTTGTAAAAGATAGGAGTGCTCATATATAGTGATATAGACAACTTATTTGGAGCCTTTACATTTCTGAGTCTGTACATTGGTGGATAGGAAATGGAGAGTAGGGATGGATAGTGCTAAGCTGTGGAGTTGGGCAGGCATTCCCATCATCACCTATTATTTTCAATATACGTATATGCAGAGAAAATGGCAAGAGAGTGATGGGAAGTGCTCTAGGCTAAATGAAATATGGTGGGGAAGTCATAAAACCAGTTCAATTCGTGAATGGGCAAACGCTAAATTAGTCAGTCAGCCAGTCATACCTTAGTGCATCACAGAATCAGCTTGATTGGTATGGGATGACAGTTGATAATAAGTAAATGAAGGTAAAGGAATTTTCAAGAAATAGGAAGGCTAAGACAAACATTAAAGTTGAAAGAAAAACTAGAACAGTTCACCTATTTAGGAAGTTTTTGAGAAGAAGTTGGGAAAAGCAGTTACTACATTAAAAGAATTGCATTTAGTAAAGAAGCATATACAAAACTTATACCAAGAGAACGGAGTACATGACAGGTGCCCTGAATAAAGAAATAAAGAAAAGATAAGCAAAAACTTTCATATGGAGCATAGTTCTGTATTGCCTGTGGAGACATAGTTATTGGGTCAAGAGGATAAGCATAGATTTTGAGGTTTTCAAAATTTTGGCATAGAGAAGAATGAACAAATAAAATGGATGGGATGGAAAGCAAGCAATGAAGCTGTCGACTTGTTAGGGGCAGAGAGAAGTTTGTAGGGAGACATTTGAAGAATACGCAGTGGATGAAGGAGATATTGAGAGGCAATGGAATTCTGAAGATGCCAAATGGAGGGTAGAATACTGGGCAAGCTAGAGGGAGGAAAAGAATAGGCATTTTGGATGGAACTAAGGAGTGGATAAGGAAAAGAAATATAGCAATGTGTAGTGTCATGTGGTTTATCAATAACCTATCATAACTTGGTATACTATTGCTTATAATAATAACTCAGAATAACTACTGTCCTGTAGGATAGGGTTGATAATATTTCTTATTATCACAATTTGAGCCCTTAAATCCTTTACAAAATCATTTCTATGGTTTGGAAATGGTCAGTAGTCCAACACTACCCCTGGACTACCGCGACCCACTATATATATGCATAATAACCATAAACACAGTTATCAACCCGAAGGTCGATTTGGTAGGTGATGGTAGAGTTCACCCAGTACTAAGCCCAACGGCATATGAAATTCACACATCAGGGTAGGGGGCAGTCCAACGCTCTACCCCCTGGGCTACCGCAACCCACATTTATATATATATATACAGAAAAAAAAAAAATATATATATATATATATATATATTATATATATATATATATTATATATATATATATATATATATATATATATATATATATATATATATAAACCATAAACACAGTAATCAACCTGAAGGTCGGTTTGGTAGGTGATGTTAGAGTTCACCCAGTACTAAGCCCGACAGCGTGTGAAATTCACACATCAGGGTAGGGGGGCCAGTTCCTTTCCCAGTGCCGGTTATGGTTTCCATAATTGTCAGTTAACAGTAATTGAATGACTTCATTACAGAGCTTTATCATTGAACTGCAATTTTTTTTCTTAATATATGACAGGATTCGTAGAAGTTTTGTTGCATTTTTTAAAGCTTGGAAGATCCTGCCAAAATGTAGCCAGATGGTGAGCATTCATTTAGCTTCTAAGGAAAACTAATATTAAAAAAAAACTTAACCTCCTATTTGAAACTGTTCAGAAATATTCAATATTCTTATTGCAAAGAAAAAAGTTAATGCTAACTATGTGCCAAAAGAAAAGGTACCTCTTGTACTGATTATAAATTAAGGAAAATTTTGAAAAGGTTCAGGGTCGCACGAATCCTTGCTACCTTAGTTAGAATATAATAAATTAACTTTATATAGGTAGGTAGTTTCTTGAAATATTCATGTGTTGATTAAAACTAGAAGTTCAAACAATGAAATGGAAGGAGTGTATGAATAATATTCTCTGAATCATTTTTGTGCTTATGAACGCTTATAGGTGGAAGTATCATTGGAACACCTAATACCAAAACTTATGCCACAAGGACTGTTGTCCAGTTATTTGGATTCCCTTTGTGGTATGTTGAGACTAGTCCTAGGAATGCCATTCAGGTTTGTAAAAAGGCATTATATTATTTAAAATTGACATGCTTTATATTCCTTTTCTAAAAAGCATGTGTGATGTGAGAGTTACTTCACAATATCATGAAATACTTTTGGAATACCTTCAGGCATCAGTGAGTCCAGGAGAATGTTGGACTTTCCATGGTACAGTTGGAAACCTGCGGATCCAACTGGCTGCACCAGCCATATTGTATGGCTTTTCTTTGTATCACATACCTAAGGAAATATCCCTTTCTGGAGATATTACATCAGCACCAAGAGAGTTTTCTGTAGTGGTAGGTATATACCCACTCTTTTTTTTATCATTTGAAAAATCATCTATATAAAATGATAAAGCTTCATTGCTTGAAATTATTGGTGGGTCATTTATGTATAAATGCACATGCATAGAGGGTCAACCCATTCATCTGTGCAGATTGCGCAACATGATGGGGGTCTTGTCAAGAGAGGGCACAATTCAGCGTTATGGGGGTGGGGGCGGGGGCACCACTAACCTCGCCTAATGGCACTCGAGTGGAAACTGAATTGAAACATTTCCACTGATGATGGCACTAACACAAATCATACTTATGTTTTGTTGCTCTTTACACTTCAGGACTTATTCATAGCCAGCACAGATTCTATTCAATCAATATCGGGGTGTATTATGGCAAAAGTTGTGTCTGTGTACCATATCTTATTTAATTTACAGTTAAGTTTCTAGATGATCAGTGCATCTTTGTGGGTAAGACGGACTTAATTCCTGACTTGCATATGATATGAAAATGTTTCTCAAGTTGGCTAATTAATAGCTGCAGTTTTTTTCAACCTGTAGTTAATTTGTGAACAAAAATATAATTCTCTACAAACCTAGCACAACCACTTACTATTATACACTGTCAAGCCAGAAATAAAGTTCATTTGTGAGAATATATATCACATGACTAAAAAATTAAGTTGAAAGAGATTAATGACAAATCAGCAATTCATAGTGCATAAAGTCATTTTGACTGACACAAACATCTTGGTAATACCTACACCATAAATTCTTCTTAACCAAGGCTATGCTACTTAACAATTTGTTAACAGGATAGCACAATATCCTTGGTGTCCTTCACCAGTGGTGGCATAGTAATTATTGGTGACTCTTTATTTTAGATGTTGACCACTCACCAAAAATAAGCAATATACACCATTAATATGGGGAGCAATCTGCCTCTCCTTATGTAGGAAATAAGAAGGGTTGTATTTGATGAGAAAGAAATTTGTAGAAATACACCAGGAATGATAAAAGCTGCACCAAAGTGACAATACCTTCTACTGCTACCCACAATAGATGTTCCAGAGATTTTGATGGACAGAATGGAATGACCCTTTTAGTATACAAAGTTATATGCTTGTAGTAATAACCATGAGAAAGACTAAAAAGAGACTTTTCAGACGTGATATGGTAGAATATCATGATTAATTAAAAATTGCCAATTTTTAATTAATAATGAGAGAGACTGATAAAGATAAAACTCAGGAAATATTTCAAAGCTAAGTTGTGAAAATAAGCTAATTGTTCTCTTCTAGTTAGGTATGCACACACACACACAGGTGAGGAAAATGTTTATGCAAGTATAATTATTCAATATTGCAATCAAATCCTATTTGAACAGGTTCTTGATTTGAAAAATGGCTGATTTCAGCTGACAGTATTTGCCATTTCTTCAAAGAACCAAACCATTACTGCATCTGATTCTTTTTTAATTTAATCATTTTAGAAGGAAAGAAAATTGACTTATTTTGTGGTGAATTGTGTGATTTTCATGGGAATAGGAAAGTTGTTTTCAATATGTTCAGATTTTTGTATGCATGGATTTCCATTCCTGAGACATAATATTCTTTGTCTTGGAATTATCTTTAACTGCATTCTCCCTCCATTCTCTTCTCAACATCACCAAAACACTGTAACATTGTTCTTTCGTATTGATATACAGTTGCCCTGTATTACCAGTGTATATGAACCACATTCTTTAAGGACATCTTACATTTTATGGTAGGGGCTCAGCAAAGGTTAGTCACGTAGCCATCCTTTCCTACTCGTCAAGGAAAATCCTTGGACAACCCCAAGGTGATGATGGGCAGTGTAGGTCATATAACATTGGTTCATCATGTAATGGACAAAGTAGAGTCACGTACACTATTAGTTCTTAGAGTATGAAAGATGTGACAGGAAGGAAAAAATGTAGATGTATGGTGTGATTTTGAATGATATGAATGCATATGTAAAGATAAGCACAAGAATTGTGATGTTGTCAAAATAATAACTGGTGAGTCCTCAGAAAACCAGAATGGGAAAAATTTGTTGGGTGTATGCATGCAAAAAATATTGCTTGCCTCAAATATATGGTTCAATTACATTGAATTTGTATACATGCCAAAAGGGTTATTCTAAGAGCATAACTGATATCATTGTATCTGATTAAAGACAGAGTATGAATAATATAACCGCAATGGTAAGTGCTAAATGTAAACTGACTATAGTATTTGGCCATCTCTGAAGTGAGATAGTTAACAGCAAGGAAGATTAGAGGGGAAAAGCATTGAGAGAAAAGTATAAACATTGAAGGGTAAATATGTAAGCATGCAGTATGAATGCATGCCAGAGGATATGCTGTGCTTCAATTAGTTGGAATGAAAACATTATTATGATTCTTGGGAATGATTGTTGGATATACTGAAATCATCTGATAGAAAGATTTGGTTGGGGAAAGATAATGAATACCTGATGTTTTGAAGATATGAAATATACTTTTAGTACAAAAAAATATGCATATTAGATGATGATTGTAGTTAAAGGTGAGTAAGAGAGCATATGGTTTGTACAGGGTGCGGCAACTTAACTTCCTTTTTTCAAATGAAAAACAAATTCAAAATAGGAAGTTATGTTGTCACACCCAGTACTAACATAATTAGAACTAGTGAAAATAACTCGTTTAAGAAAGTAATGAAAAATACAAATGATAAAAACTGTGGAAATGCCAATTGGCCCAAGGAAATAATAATTTGTTTTGGAAATGAGTTAAATGACATCATGGTTAAACAATGTAATAATACTAGAAGTAGTTAAAACATTTGGGATGAATTACTGAGAATTGCTGCTAGAGGCCTGAACTATTTTAGCTACATGTGCCCCTAAACTGCCAACATATGCGTTCATCAGTTCAGTTGGCTGCTCTTTCTCATGTTAAAATATAATCTAAATTACCATTATTTTATAAATTGTAAGATAAAAGTGCATATCATTTACCTACCATATTCTGCCCTCCTTTGTATTGTTGTGGATTTTATGCTCCCTCGGTTTGGATTTTTCCTCAAGTGTTTCTTTCTAAGCAGATTGCCATTGTTTTCCAATGAATATTGCATGATGATGCAGGAAAATAAAAAAATTGTCCATATAACCATATTTAACTAGGATTGTAATTGAGACATTATTTCCTATATATCCTCAGTAAACGTTTTTTATATGCAGGAAAGTGTTTTAAGTTGGCATTTTGTCGGTGGTAACTTACATTCAGTTTACATTTATGCATACAATTTATTAATAACAGTGTGGATATTATATATAGGCAAATATAGTTAACTTTTTTTAAATATATTTAAAATGCTTGGCAAGGGCTCGAATAGTTCTGCAGGCAGTCAAAGAGCGTTTTGTTGAGAAATGCAACTTTTCATATTTTTTCCTTGCACTAAGTATTTCTCCTTGTATTTATGATTATTTTTTCCTATAAAGTTAGGATTTGCGACATCCTGCTTTAATTTCCTCAATGCTTTTTCTCCTGCAATCATATGGAACATTCCACAGAGCCTGCTTCTATTTCTCCTTATTTTTAAAGATTCCCATCCAAGTATTTTTAATATTGCTGTCACAATCTTTGTCCTCCTGTGCTTCCTTAATACATTACTAGCAGCTTTTCTCAGTACCTTCCCTTGTTTTGTATGCCTTTTCCTTAGCTGCTCTATTGCTCCCTTTGAGCTCTCTCATCACCCGATGCAACATTTTGAAAGATTTTTTGCCTATGAAGTCCACATTTGGCCTCCACCTTAAATCCTCGGTTGAATGAACAACCAAGTATTTACAGCTATCACATTTAGGGATGACATTTTCAGAACATTTGTATTCCATTTTGGTTATGTTACCTTATTGATAAATGTGACAGATTCAAATTTACTAACATTAATATTCATGCTGTAATTTAAAATACAATCAGCCTATTTAGTTACATCACTTCACATGACTTTGTTATCCTTCTCATCTTTCCTGTAGATAATGCAGTCATCCGCAAAAAGTCTAATTTAAAAATTAATTTTAGCTGGGAGATCTATTTTGTAATTCTCATATTACCACGCTAACAAAACGAGCATGTTTATTTTTATTTAAATAATTTTTTTAACAAGACATCAATGGTATTGATGGTATATTTTGGTGGTAATCACAATTATTTGAGGTAGCTACTGGGTGAATAACAATTACTTTGTTAAATTATAAAAGAAAAATTTGGTTTCAGGGGTTCCACAACTTGGAAGAACCAAATCTTGAAATTCTTTTGGGCGAGTATGAATATAACAGTAATGGTCCTCCTCTGCAAACATTCGCTATACAGGTAATTTTTCAAAATATATCATGGTTCTCACTGGACATTTATCTGGCCTTACTTTGTGGAGCTTTATATACAGCTTCAATTGGCTCCACTATCAGTTGGAAAATTTCAGATACTAGAATATTTTATGCACAGAATTTTGATAAAAAATACATTAATAGAGACCATATCAAGTAATGTGTAGAGCATTATTTTTCATTAAGGCAATATTTTCATCCCAAACGAAGAACTAAGTCCTATAGGGTTATGGTTGGCATATTTATGAGTCAGAGATTTCCCTCGATTTTTAGGGGATAAAAGGAGAATACTTGGGGAAAGATTGAAATAATGGATATGAAAAATGTGGGTATGCGGATTTGGTCTTAAAAATCCTAATATTTGAAGTCTTTATCTTTAATTAAAATGTCAATGAGACAATTAGTGACACTTATTACAATCTAATAAAAGGAAATCATGTTAGTATTACTCTTAATTCACAACTGGGTGTTTGAAATTGTTGTTGAGTAGGTAATTAATAAAGAAATTTATGGCAATAATCAGGTAGGTACAACCTAAAGATACAAAACTGGAAGTTTCTTATTTGCTTATTTTGTAACCAGTGTTTTTAACTTTGATAGCTAATTATAATATCATCAAAATATTATTTTACAGAGGGATGTATCAGTTCCTCTAAGCAACGTGGAGTTACGGATTCATTCAAATTATGGCCAACCTGAATTCACTAGCCTCTACAGATTTCAAGTACATGGAAGAATTTTTGTTTAATTATCTCATTATGCATGAAGTTACCCATTTATGTATTTTAATTAAAATGAATTGAGCAAATATTCTCGGATAGGTAGAATCAATTCAATATGTACAATCATACTGATTCAACACGTATGAGGAGACCGAATAGATACAACACCTATAAGCACAAAATGTACATGGTTTATTTCCATAGCTTGATCTCTGGGACACACTCAAAACCCTACCAATCATTAATTTTCTGATAGATTTATTCGTCAGAGAACAATAAATTATTGTATGGGCTTTTTCAAGATTCAATTAAATTTACAGGTACATTAGATTTACATATATATAAATTCATAGGAATAATTAGGTACATGAAATGTATGGGCATTAAAGATTAAAACAAAACAGATTTCCCTGCATTGGCTCTTTCTATGTACTCGTGGACACAATAAAAAAATATTATTTACCAAATCTTTTAACATTTTTTTAAATTTATTTCCTGAGGGAATAGAGAGTAACAATTAGTAGTGATTAAGAATAGATAGTAACAACTTTCCACTAGATAATCGAGTGTACAAGTTAGTCTATGTTCCAATTCCACCACATCATGCCTGAAATTACTTCATTTATTAATTTTCTGAGTAGATAAGCATGTCTTTAGTTGAAAGGTACCTACTTGCATGTGTGAGAAAATCAAGGGGCAATTCAAGAAAAGAATCTGAAGGTATATTTCACAAGCAGCAGGTTAAGTCTTATACATTATATTCATTTTATTTGATAAAAAATATTCCTGCTTCACAAGGATTCAAATGTCAATGCTAACTAAATTTGTGGATTAACCAGAATCACCTGAGTAATAGATGGTCAAGGCACATTGGACATAAGTTGCATATGCAAGCAAAAAATTTCACAACAGATATAGATGTTTTATAATATATCACTTAACTTTATACTACTTTTCCAATAAATACATGACCTGAGCCCATAAAAACTTTATTTTACAAAATTTAGTCTCGCATGTCCCAGTCCAATGTGAAGGTCATGCTGGTGCTCCTTCGATTGGCAAGGGCTGATTCATTACGAATATGTCCCTCAAGGTTTAACCGTCAACAAAGAATTCTACTTAAAGGCTATGAAGAGGGTAAGGGTTGCAGTGAGCCGGAAGAGGCCGGACATGTGGAGAAACAGTGCATGGCGTTTCCACCACGAAAACGCAGCGGCTCACACGGCGCTGACTGTGATGGAGTTTTTCGCCAGGCCCAGAACTTCCGTGATCCCACAGCCACCCTATTCTCCAGACGTGGCTCCATCAGACTTATTTTTGTTTCCAATGTTAAGATCAACCTTGAAAGGGGCCGATAAGACTCCATTGTGGACATTAAAACTATTTGTACGGTGGTCCTGAAGAGGATCCCTAAGGAAGTTCAAGGGTTCAAGAGCTGGAAGAAACGTTGCCAAAGGTGTGACATCAGCCGAGGCATGCCCTTTGAGGGAGACAAGTTCAATTAAGCTGTATCCGTCCGAATAAACAAGTTATAAAATCAGTTGTCTTTTTTGGTCACACCTTATATAAGTAAATTTTTGGGTTTGGAGAGGGGAGACAACATTAACAGAAAGGAATAAACCAAAATTTGCTGGTGACGTACCATTTCTACTTGTCAACCCAGAGGTCACGGGGTTCTATCCCCCTAGGGGGATTTCTTTCCACCTAGGGCTTGGGTGTTTGTTAATGCCATAGTCATTTTTCTATAGTATAAATCCAGTGTGAAGGCCAAAAAATGCATTTTTTGACTAGTGAAAAATAAAGATTTCTGCATGTGCTGTTAGGATTTCGAAAAGGAATATTTAAGCTGTGTGAGGAAAATTATTCAAAGAGCAGCAGAACATGGTTGAAGGAATAGTTATTTGAAATCTCTTTGATAGCTCTTCAGTGACACTCGTTCCTAGTGCTCCACTGCTTTCCAGATTGTGCCTTTTCTGAGTCTGTAAATTTGTGAAGCATATGACATAAATAAAGGTAGTTGGAGGAGAATTGGGATTTTGTTATGAGGAGATGAATAAGACCTAAGGGGTCACCTTTCATCACTTCTTTTTAATTTATATACTGAGGAAATATAACACCCGACATAGGAAGGGAAGGAATTGGAAAAAAAGTGGGCGACGTCAATTAATCCTGCATATGATCAAGCAATAAGGGATCTTCGTTATTGCTCTGTATTCCATAAGGTCAGCGTTTGAAATAAGGTATGAGAATTAATTAAAAAATAAAGTATAAAGATTCTCTATTATAAAGCTTAAGCTAATATTATGCAGGATGGAAAGAGCTTGGGTTACTTCATATGCTACGGATTACTGTGGAGGAAAAGGGGCACAGTAGTATTAGGGACATCAGAGGATTTGGGCTGGGAAAATCAGTTTCAAGAAAGAGGAATCTATAACAGGAAGACTAAGATTATATGAAAAGATTATTATGATCTTCCATGTGAATTTTTATCACTGGATCTGAAACCTGAAACTTTTTCAGATTTATTTTGATTATCTTTGCTTAATAATTTGTGGAATCGTATTATAAATGACAGTAACACAATGGTGAGGATCCTTATAAACTAGATGCAACAATTCATAACAGGTTATTAACATTTTTTTGCTCGTCATCCATCTAGTATTGTGGTGATATTTTAATTTTGGAGGGAATAAGGATGGAGTTTCCCTGATTAACAGTGACCAGGAAAACGATTACAGAGGGGGAGAGCAAGGACTCCCTGAGATGGAATGTTATTTTTTCCCGGTAAGCAGGAGTTAACCAGAAGCATATCTTTTATTGCCAACCCTTAAGGGAAAACCAATTGTTAATTACGAATGAATTTGGCATAAAACAGAATTTAGTTTAAGGGAATCCACACATTTTGCTATTCATGTACCATGGAAGTTGCAGTGGCAACTGTATTCAATTTATGGAATTTTATATCGAAATATTTTGACTTTTCCAACCTAAAACCTTGGAAACCTATATGGGAGAGGTTGATTACAATGTCACAATTTACGAAGCGAGTTATCATCATTTAATACTGGTTTATTACTAATGGACGAAACAGGTGAATCATTGATAAATAATGAAGATGATTAAGTATTGAGTTTTTAAAAATATCCATGAGCTAACTTGATTGACTTGGATATTATCATCATAAACATTTCAGTACTTTATTGATTGA
This sequence comes from Hetaerina americana, assembly GCF_022747635.1. NCBI lineage: Eukaryota > Metazoa > Arthropoda > Insecta > Odonata > Calopterygidae > Hetaerina > Hetaerina americana. Next base: position 79,575,595 of record NW_027286874.1, read on the forward strand.
TGCTGGTCAGATAGGAAGGGTGAAAGCCTATCTAGTTATATTTCCTAGTATCACTAATCTGATTTAGAATACCTTTTCAAGTATTCCGAAGAAAACACGATTGAAATGTAACTTTATGGGGAGATTCTTTATGGAACAGAAATAAATGTGAAAATCTGAGACTGTCAGGAGAGTTCCTCAGAGGACTGATTAATGACACCAGCTCGAGCAGACTGCATTAAGGCCTGGACTACATGGAGGTATCATTTGGACATGTTCATTTCCTTGCCAAGAAATACATAACATCCACCAGTTAGTGGGAATAAGGACAGAGCAGTTAATGTTTGCAGCTGGAGAATCTAGACATTCAGAAGGATAGTGTCCAATAGTTTAAAGAATTGGTTAAGTAAGTTCTTAACGATGAATATTGGCCCATGAAGCACTTATTGTAAAATCCAATGAGACAAATTTAGTTTAGAATGGGATGTGACCGTAGGTAGTTATTTTGATTAACTCCCATACTGATGCAATACCATTACAAGATGTATTTTAACTTTCAATGGATGCCTTTTTGTTCTGGCACACACTTGAATTCAGATAATTTTGGTTATATTCCCCCAGGATCCTATGAATTTACATTCAAAATGCATTTATTAAGTGACCAGCAAATTGTTTAAGTATCACGCCCTTATGCACTCGCTTTTATCCCAGGGATAAATAAAATGTTTCCCTACATTGGTAACATCCCCAGAATATGTTTAAGTCACCACTCGTGAGTTCCAAAGAAACTGTGGGAGATGCCTCAACAGTTACTTTCAACGGAGTCATCCGCTAATATGCATTGCAAAGCAACGATTTCAGTGTAAAAATTGGTCAAGGTGAATGATTTCTACGCCAATTGTTGCACCACTCAGAGATCGATACACCCAAAAATTACCTTACTTAACAGACCATTCATTCTGCAGGGTTATGCATCATTCAAAATGTCTTTGATGCTCTGTTACAGCTATACATCTAGGTTGAGACCACATTTGGTTTAGCATCTGATATGGCAAAAGTAGGGAGGCCATGTTCTAAGGATAAAGGAGACTCTGGGATGGGTGGTAAACACCATGAAGACAATTTTGTCTTGCAAACAAGAGGGAAGGCTTACACAGTCCATGGTCTAGTCAAGCGACATTAAAAACTTACCAGTTTGACATCTTACCTATCAATGATATCAGTATGTGTAATCCCCCTCCCTTATATTATTGTTAGTGTTATAATGTTAAAAGTTTTAGGTGGAGTCTTGAACTTTTCCCTTTTTCATAATGGAAACTACCATTCACCTTATAGCATTTCTGACCTCTTCATTAGCAATGCTGGGGGTAAAATTTAATCTTAACAGGGTAATAGTACCTGATTTAATAATTGTGATAGAAATTCTCCCTTAAATAGGCTAAAATATCCAATGAAAAACTTGCTTCTATTAGACATTCCATAAATATTTGAAGATGGTGTTACCAAAAATGAACTTCAGCTTCGACAGTGTGAGTCCCTGATATTAAATATTAAGGAAATTAGTCTACGAGAAGTTTGTGGTTGAAGGGCGAAGTTGCAACAGCCTACCACATCTCAATCAGACCAAGTATACACCTCACCCGAGTAGGTTGCCAGCAAAAACTGAGAAACTGATCTGAACAACACTACGGTTTAAAAATGCCATCCATCAACACTATCCAATATATTTAAGCATTCAACATTACACAAGGAGTTTCAGCCTTTGAAAAAGGTAAACGCATTAGAAAATTCATGTCACCTTTTATTAAGGAAGATTTAGTTAATTACAAATTTGGCACAACATTCCAAGCTGAACTCGTATTTGCGCCCCAATTTGGTGTTGCAGCTGGCTGTGTAGCAACTGGCACGGGCTCTGATTCACTCCAATCTTCAACTCTCTGAAAACATAGGAAGAATGACCTCAGTATTTATCCTCTTACTAACCTATCAATGAAATTTTTTAACTTCTGTAGAGAAATTACTACGCACCCGCGTGGCCCACTCTTCTTGAGGGGCGATGTTAGAGACGGCAGGGGCGGCATCAATAACAGGTGGAGCAGGGTCGGCAGGCCAACTAACACTGGCATCCTGGTTCATCCAATTTTCTGATTCCACTGCCTCAGGAATCTTAACAGCAGGCGTCGGCAAAACTTCTTTGGGAGCCTGCTCTTCCTTTTCAGCCTTAAAATACATTTGCTATTAGTAATCACGTTATAACGTATCAATCTGTGAGAAAATAATAAATCAACGCACCTCCTCTGGTTCCCTGAAGAAGAATAGATCCACAACTACATCCCACTTTCCATCGCGGGCAATTGATCCCCGCAGACGAAGTACCTCTCTGGCAAGGAGCCACCACATCAAACCAATTGAATGTGGAGACTGAAAGGGCACAAATTACAAATTAAGTGACTTCCAATGAAAATGATACACCCAACTAAGAGTCGCGCAACTCCACCATTACATACCTTATTGTTGCAAGGAATAGCAATGTCAACAAAGAGCAGAGGTGAATCAATGTTGCAAAATGCTATGACGGGGATGTTCACATATGAGGCTTCAATAATAGGCTGACGATCAATCATTGGATCCGTCACCACCAACAACCTCGGTTCACGGAACGCCGCCTAAACGTACTAAAATTAGAGAGGTTCAACAGGAAAAACTACGAAAATTAAACGAATACTGTTACCTGAATCTGATTGGTGAAAGCACCGGGTGTGAAACGTCCAGCAATGGGAGTAGCTCCAGTATGAGCAGCAAACTTGAGAACAGCTCGTTGCCCGTACGGCCGAGATGAAATAACGTAGACTTCCGAAGGATGTTCAATTGCAACAATTGCCCTTGCGGCGAGCATTAGCTTTTCCCATGTTCTTCTAAGATTGATAATGTGGATACCTGAAAATATAACCTCTCATACATGCTGGCAAACGATTCATATAAACTGTAAATTAAAATCGATTCACACCTTACCATCTTGCCGTCTTTTGTAAACGTATTGTTCCATTTGAAAATCAACATTTTCCGTCCCCACGTGGGTGGAAGCCGCCAACATTTTCGTGACATCGTCTTCTTTAAGACTAAGAACCTCTAAACCTCCCGACATCTTAACGTTCTTTGTGAGTTACGGATGAACCTAAGATAGAAATTTAATTTCTTTCATTCGCGAAAACACAAGTTCACACCAGTACTATCAATTAAAACTTTATTACAAAAAGAAAACTTAGGAGGAAAATAGGTGATTCTACCTATTTCATTTAGGTATATATTTCAGTTAATAGTTTACCGGGATTTTACAATTATACTCAACACAATAATAATTATTTCTAAACTTACGTTAGCAATGCCACATGGAAGGACCAACAACTTTGAGAGGAAATTGAGGAAGTAGATGGAGTCAAGTGTAAGCGATCCTACACAACGTAACCATATTGCATAAAAGGATAAGTAAAACCAATGCATAAACTATTTTAAAATAAATTTGTAAAATAAAATAATATTATGATGAATCAAATGTCTTTTTTTAAGTATCATTAATATGTCGGGCCATTGTTCATGACGTACCCAATTTTAGCGGGAAGCTTGAATGCAGGCCATCATTTTTCGTTCACTCCATTGGCACAGCTTAAAGAAAAAATTATAAAATTGTATTTGAGGAATCTTTATAGTAATTAAACTATATAAAATTACTATTTGAAGGCACTATGATTCTGCATCTTTATTCTTGTGAACACTTGTCCCATAAATTTTAAGATCAAGACAATCCGGTCGCCAGGTGGGATTCTCTAATATACCTATTTTCAGCGAAAAATTTGTTTTTTTTTTCAATAATAAAATGTCGTTTTGATTTAAATTAAAATTGCTCACAGTAAACAATTAATTTTTCTGCTAGAGGTAATTCTTTCCTTAAATATTCCAGGCAATCATTTTGTATACAGGCACCTTATTTCTGCTATAATTTCTAAATAACTTGGGCATAATTCAATATTGAAATTTTCTCTACATTATTTAAACTATATATGTGTGTATGTGTATATATATATAATATAACACAAATAGAATAGAATAGCAACATTTAAAAGGACACTCACACGGTAAATTGTTTAACAATAACAATTTACCGTGTGAGTGTCCTTTTAAATGTTGCTATTCTATCTGTGTTATATTGTGTCAGCCTATTATTGTGCCGCTCGTGTGAGTTTTTCCGTACAATCGTTATATATATATATATATATATATATATATATATATATATATATATATATATATATATATATAGGGGGCATTTGGGAATGTATGAATTTATATATATATATATATATATATATGTGAATAATAATGTATAACACTTAGCACTAGTGGACACAGACAAAAACACAGAAACACACAAAAAAGAGACTCACTATTTTTCGAATTTTCGGTGGTCGTGACCACCTTTATCAAGGAAGAGAGGGACAGAACTGAAGGGAATACGAGGGCTAGAGCGATGGATGGAAGGGGGATCGGGAGAGAATTCCGAAGGGACAGGTTTGGAGGGGCAGCGTTAGAAGGGTGGGGAAAATGAAGAAGGTGATGGGGATGGAAGGGGGATGAAAATATAGTTGGAGCAGGGTAATTAATGCCTAATATTGATTCCTGGCCAATTCCAGGACTCCAAGAGCCGGATGAAGGATTGCTCTAATGTTTTCAGTTTCAGTGGAGGATCAGAGGGTGGGAGGGATGCTATGATGGATACACTATAGCATTTATCAGAGGGAGTGTTGTGTTCGGAGGTGTGTTTGGGGATAGGGAGCATATCAATTAAGGAAGAGGTTTTGCATGAGGCTCGGTGGTTGTTGATTCTGATATTGAGGGGTGTGGTGCACTGCCCAATATAATAGGCAGGGTAAAGTTGGCACTTCAGCAGGTACACTACATTGCTAGATGTGCAAGTAGAGGAGGGAATTGGTGGGAGAGAGTTAAAAAGCGGGTGGGAGAAAGATGGGATTTTGGTTTTGAAAATAGGGTATGTTTTGCATCTAGGTTTATTGCATGGCGTGGGAGTGGTTTTGGGACGGGTTGGGGATTTAAGGAGTGGATTAGTTGATTTGAGGAGATCGGATAGGTTGGCGGGGCGTTTAAAAGTAACTGAGGGGCATTTGGGAAAAAGGTTGGCAGTGGCATTATGATTTTTTAGGATAGGGTAGAGGTCTTTTAGGATTGATCGTAGAGATTCTGGAGATTGGAGAGAGTCCTGGAATTGGCCAGGAATCAATAATAGGCATTATTACCCTGCTCCAATTATATTTTCATCCCCCTTCCATCCCCATCACCTTCTACATTTTCCCCACCCTTCTAACGCTGCCCCTCCAAACCTGTCCCTTCGGAATTCTCTCCCCACCTTCCCCTTCCATCCATCGCTCCAGCCCTCGTATTCCCTTCAGTTCTGTCCCTCTATTCCTTGATGAAGGTGGTCATGACCACCGAAAATTCGAAAAATAGTGAGTCTCTTTTTTGTGTGTTTCTGTGTTTTTGTCTGTGTCCACTAGTGCTAAGTGTTATACATTATATATATATATATATATATATATATATATATATATATATATATATGTATATAACTAACAAAACACAAAATCCATCATCCTACTCTATATCAGGTCCCTCTTCATGTCTGAGTACTTTCTTCCTCCCTTCATCCCATCCAACATCCCTATCCTGTTCCTTCCCTTTCCTCTTTTGCCCAACATTTTCCCCTCTATCACAGTCTTCAACATCCCACTGCCGGTCAACACCCCCTTCATCCACTTTTCCTGCCTCAATAGGATTGCTCCCAACAAACCCCTCTCTTCGCCCACCATACCAAGTACTTCCTCGTTTGTTTTCTTCTCTGTCCATTTCACCTTCTCCATTCTTCTCCACACCCACATTTCAAAAGCCTCCAATCTACGTCTATCCTCCTGCTTCAATGACCACGTTTCATAACTATGATCCATATCAAAGTTTTTACGAGTCTTTTCTTAATATCCTTACTCAACGTCCCTGTAATCAACTCCCTCCTCCTTGTGAAAGCCCTTTTGCCTATCGCAATTCTTCTCTTTACGTCCCTACTACTTTGACCATGTTGGTCCAAAACACTACCAAGATACATAAACTGTTCCACCTGCTCTAGTTTTTGCCTCCTATATTAATGTTTAGCTTAGCCTTTTTCTTTCTAGAAAATCGCATAACCTTTGTTTTATTAATATTGATTTTCATCCCATACCTGTTGCACTGAATTTCCAATTCACTAAGCAATGCTTGCAGCCCCTTGGCTGACTGACAAACTAAAGCTTGGTCATCAGCAAACCTAACTGATTTTACGAATTCCCCGCCCACTTTCATTCCTACCTCGAGTTCTTCCCATGCCTCTTTGATCATTTCTTCTGCATACAGGTTGAACAGCAATGGTGATAATGGGCAACCCTGCCTTGCGCCCCTTCCTAACACTGCCCATCCGGACTCCCCGTTTCCCACCCGCACCTGAGCAGTCTAAGACATGTACAGGTTGCGGATTAGCCTCCTTTCCCTCCAATCTATTCCTATTTCCTGCAATATACTCATTAGTTTTTCCCAGTTCACTCTATCAAAAGCTTTTTTGAAATCTACAAACAGGCAAGTACCTCCTGGTTGTGTTCTATATTCCTCTCGATTAATAATCTCATTACTGCAATGGCATCACGCATACCTCTCCCCTTTCTAAACCCAAACTGTTCATCTCCTAAGTAATCATTTGTCCTACTCTCTATCCTTTTGTTTATGATCCTAAGAACAACTTTAGCTGCGTGGGACATCAAACTTATCGTCCTGTAGTGCCCACATGATGTAGCCTTTACCTTTTTCGGAATAGGAACTAAAACTGATCTCACAAAGTCTTCCGGCTAGATTCCTTCCTCATAAATACTACGAATCAACCCATATAACCTCTTCCTCCCACATTTTCCTAAAAAAATATATATATATATAAAATTTTTTTTTAAGCAGAGATGAAAAAGCCAATGGGCAAGAAGTGGTTTTCAAGATGACAACTCTTATATCAGTATAACTGAAAGGTCACAAGTTATTAATTGTAAAATGATGAATTAATTGTGCAATATCTGGATCTATATAATAACTTGGTAAGTGTACACAATGCATCACTACAGTTCATTATCAATATTATAATTGTTAGTGTGCTTATGCAAAATTATCTCTTGGTAAATTTCCCCATCTCTTCTCAAATGTTCAAAAAAATATTAAAGGGGTGCAGTGTTCCCGCGAAAGTTCGGAAACTTTTTACCCTTTACAACTATGTTCACTTTGGCCTGCCATTAAGATTGCATCTCATGAACACCAACCCTCCTCCACCATCTCAGTACCCAGTCAAACCTGACCTAATAATTTTTTTTCCATCTACCAGAATCCTTACCCTCAATTCCCAAGATTTCTCCGAAAATTGTTTCATGCAATTTAATTGAAAAATATATCATGCAACCCATTATTAAAAATTATTGAATCCAACATTCTTTGGCAGCCAAATCCCAGAAATTGACTGCAGTGAGGACCTTGATTAGATCACTCACTCCAATCTTCCATCCAGAAAACTCTCTAGAGACATTCGTGCAAAGAATTGAGCACAAATTACCTCTATTTACACCTTAAAAATAGTTTAACAAGCTAATATGCACCACCATTTTTCATATGGTATATTCATCTCCTGCAATTCAAGGGCTGCAAAAATATTCATTCTCATTGCAAAAGAATCTGCTAAGCCATATCTTAAAATCTTTTCTCTCCCTTGTTTCACTCTAAACAAGCACATCAATCACTTTGAGGAAAAACATAGAGAGTAGCAGTTTGGAAAAGGAAGGGGGAACATTTCAGCATCTACCCAGAGTCAAAAGACTTCGGGCTGATCATTAAAATGGGGCTAGGTAAGTTGTGACTTCAATGTGAAGAGAATGGAGAGAAAGGGGAATTATAAACATACAGGAGGTAATTCAATAAAGATCTCATAGCATGTTTGGCAATTTCCAACTGTTTGAAGACATCCCATCTCAGGTCTTTTTGTTTCAGACAGAATCTCAGCACCGAAAAGGCACTAGTGGGAAGTATTGATGGGATATTTAGCCAGAAGGAAGAATAACTGATTACCTAGCACCTCTTAATGTTCTTTTTATCAGGTGACCAAGTTTCTTCCCAACTGACTGATGTACCACTTTCCAAAGTCATCACAACAATCTTTACACACTCCTGATTGAAGAAGGGGTATCCTTATTTTTACATCAGTGACTGGCTTGGGTATCACGGTTATCAAATCATCCTCGAAATTAGGCCTTGGGAAACTTTGTTGCCAATTTAAGGAGTAAAGTTCCTAACAATAATTATCTGCATTTTGTAAATTGAGGAAGGGTTAAAGCATAGGCTTTGGATATGACTTTTTTACTAGTATTTTCTGTAATAGCTTGGCAATGAATTCATCTTTATAGCCAATATATTTAGCTATGCTTATAATAATAGTTCTTATGTGAACCAACCTTTAAGCAAGGGTAAACTCACCAACCTATAGAGTATTGAATGGAAGGTGGCTAGTTCATAGGTGGGGTGGCCAGAATCATCAAGGATGATGGCATCAGACAACAGTTTCTCTACCTTAACCTTCATACCCCTTCCATTACTTTGGCTATATACTGGTTTTATTGTGTTGTTCTTTGTCTAGCGACTACCTGAAGACTATGTAGTTTAATGAGCACAGTAAAGTTTCTCTTCGTTAACCTTATCCTTCAAATTCCTTCCCTTACTTCGGCTATATACTGGTTTTATTGTGTTGTCCTTTGTCTTGCAACTACTTGAAAACTACATAGTTTAATGAGCTTAGTAAAGTTATATTTTATATAGGTGGCAAAAGTGCAGCACTTTTATTCTGTATTTCTTATAAGTACAAATCATGTACTTTCTTAAAGACAAGAGGTCCCCATGAAGGCATATAAAAAAAAGAAATCTCTACTCTCTCTCTGCCTAATCCTAGCACCTCCTCAGCTCTAGACTCCCAAAAGTTGATGAACATAACTCCACCAACCCATTTTTTCTTCCTTAAACCCCTCGACTGAACAATATCTGTTTTGAAAGTGAAACTTGAACCTCTAGTCCAGTCCCTAGCATTACACATATGATTCAATTTCATTGGAAAACAATTCAAACTCCATTTCCCAGAATGCAGACAATTATGGCCACAATTGATGTGAACTCACTCTACACATTAATCCAGTATGAAGGTCTCTCCACCTTGATATTTCATTTCTGAACACCCTTCTCAACAAATCCCAGAAAATATTTCCTTTTCAAGCTGACACATTTCTTTCTGACCCACGATTTGTCATATTTAACACGTTACTCCAGGTAAGAGGTTGCACCATTAGAAGCTGGTTCAGCCCATTTATACTAATCTGTACACCAGGCTCTTCAAACAAAATTTTTCCTACTAAAACCTTAATTTGGCCAAGGCACAAAGATAAAATTTTCCTCATTTGATAACATGGCATTGGCTTCCTCAAAATTTTTATTTCTTTCCTCAACACACCATCCTGTTTTCTCCATCATCTCCTAATTTAAAATAAATTTCCTTATGTCTAAATCTCTCACCCCATCAACAGATTGCACACCTCAGTCCATTTTAACCTGCATAAAACAACTATTTTAACCTTAATAATTGACACTTTTCACATATTTTACCCGTATTCTCTTTCTATACACGGCCTCATCTACAATACCACTGATTCCTGACATGAATCCTTATCAGATTTCATGCCCGCTCCTCTATCATGGCTACCTAGACTCCCTCCTACCTAATAAACTTCTCTAACATTTATTTACCCCTGAAACCACCCAAAGTAAGTAATATGAAACTCCTTCCACTTACACAACCTACTTGTTGTGCAGTCCCCAGAGATAATCCTAAGATGACCTTTGCTCACAATTTCAAACAAAACAACAGTGAATCTACTGCCCAAATGTACCTCTGTAACATTTAATTGTTCTGTGAACTGATCTCACATTCTTTAGACTACCAGTTCCCTTTCTAAATCCACAACAATTTTCAAAATCCCTCTTAACTCCATGTTACCACACAAGAAGCAAAATCTACTCTGTACTAATCATGGATTCTCTTCCTTAAAAGCATCATCTCCTTTCCTTTCTGGCTTCTTCCTCCACCTTCAGTAAAACAATACTTTCTCTAATGTCTACAATGCCCAGGCTTTTTCATCAGCTAATGAACCCTGCCTCCCAATATAAGAATTAACAACCACCAAGCATCCTGCAACTTCTTCTTAGGGGTTGGCGGTAGAAGAGACTAGTCTTAATCTTGCCCCAAAATAAAGATGGCTAAGTATCCAACCAGTTCTCTGACACACTGCTACCCTCTACAAATATTTCCAACAGTAACTCAAATGTAATCATTATTTGCATCCTTCCTTCCTAAACTGCATCAATCCAATCAAGGAAAATATAATTCACATGCATATGGCTATTTAATTCCTTTAAACTTCCAGTTAGATCTTAATTGTTAGCAATATTCCCATCCTGATCTCTCTCCAGCCATTCATTAAAAAAGTTCCACTTTAGAGATTTACCCGTTTGGCAAACATTGGGGTCTTCATCAAATTTGTAATGTATTTTTCAAACTACCATGGGTGATTTAAAAAACTCAGAGCTTGGAAATGCCCATATTTATGTACTACATAAAAAAATGGTTATCAAGTAGTTTTGGTTCATGTTAAAGTAAACTTCTCAATGCCAACAGGAAAGGATGAAGGGTGAAGAAAAACCTGGGTCCGGCATTAGCCTACTCTTAACAAAAAGTGCCATGGGGTCTGCAACTTAATGTCCCATCTGACAGATGGCATAATCACTCGAAGTGGCTCAAAAATATCTGCCACCTCCAGGATTTGAAACCGCATCCTCTGGTTGGGGATCAAGTACAAGTACGTTAGCCACCGTCCCAATCCCCTCCAGTTTATCCTGAACTTCTTCACTAAAATTATTATTTTTACAATAACAGCACCATATTAGACAATAGATCTGAAAATGCTTGAAGAAATAAAACAAAATGGTGTTTCAATCTCATTAGCTTACTGTGGATGTGGTGTAGCAAGATTCGAATTCTCTTAGCATAGTAAGACCTTCATTTTAATGCTAAGGACCATTTTGTTCTCAGTACTGCCAATTTGCCACAAAAAATCCTTAAATATGCACTTCACAATGCCAAAATCTCTTTCCAAGTCCCTTCCTGATCAAATGCATTTAATTTCCCATAAAATGCACAACACACTAATTTGATTTTATGAAAGTAAAGTTAATACGAAGACAGCATTGCACATAATGAGGTGAAAATAATTTCATGCATCACCCAATGATTTTGTTAACTTTCAAACGTAGGCCTATATTTATCAAGCAACAATTAGGAACCACAACATTTTCTAGTTATTTTTATGTTTGGTGTACCTCTCTCAACGACTTAATGAAGGCTATCATAAAAACTGAGATTTAGCATTAAGCACCATGGATTTGAATAATTTTCTTCAGAATATTGATGCAGCTGAGATTATAAAAGATATGTGGCAATCTCTTCTACAACATTCACTCACCAAGTAAACGTGTCTGCTCGGACATTACCGAGACCTTTCATGACAAAATATCAAACATAATTGTAACTAAACGTAATTTACTTTATGATCATTGAAAAAGTCCATTAATAACCCCACTCCCACGTCCATTCCTGATAAATAAATAAGAGCATCTACACATAGACGATAAGGTTTACACACTCGAAAATTTCATGAAACACGGATAGTATTGATATATACTTATCATAAAATTCATTTTCAGTTCCCCAAGTCAAATAATAAAACCACCACAGAATATACAAAATGACATTTCCAGGGAAAATATATTGGTGTTATGACAAGCAATGCAGAATATCTGTAAATGCTCAAAATTATTCTTCAATCATCAGTATCTATAATATTAATTTAATTTTTCCCTGAGAATACTGTTTCTTGTTACTGTTCAATATTCCTGCATGTTAGTCCTTGCTATTTGATAGGTCTTCCTCATTTAATGAAATCGGTTTACATCTCAGGTAACTGAGCTGGAAGGACTGAACAAACTGAATAATTCAGTTTATGCCACATGCAGTGTAAGAGAATAGGGAATTATTAAACAAAATATACATGCATATATTAAATTTCTGGTTTTATGGACATAATTAAAGCGGAAACAATTTATTACCCATTTTTGAAATAAAAATTTGGAAGTTTTTAGGACACTATTGAAAATTACATGAAATTTTGCAGGTCTCAATGCACTTACATTTCAAAACAGTAGTAAGAGGAGTTTTCTAACATGCATTACTTTTTCGTCACCATGTAGCAATGCCGTCATAGGCTAAGAAAATAATTTGGATGTAACAATATCAGAAGCAAATAATAAATTTTATCTTTTTTAAGATACTATGCTTTTCTATAGTACCATTTACAGCTAATTCACAATGCCACATCAATAAACAATTTACCTTGTGAATAGCCCATGCTGATATGCATAAGTCAATATGTACTTCAACTAACCAAACTATACCACTCTCATTGGCTCAACTGATGAACTTAACAGAATAAGCACAAAAAATTAAGTTTGAATTGAAATCATTATGGTGGTAAGACTAATAAAATTCCAGTATTGGAAAGAATCGACATCCAATTAACAGAACAAATTGATATTTAGTTAAACTGGTGAATACCATCATTATTTCTGACAGAATTCTTTATGTACCAATGAAAACACTTTCATGTAATGTAATAATTTCTAATCATTTGGAGTACAAAGTATTTCATCTTTTAAACTTTTACAAGTTGACAAAAGACATTGCAAAATGTATACCATTAAGTTCCATAGCAAATCAAAGAAAATTGTTTTATTGCTGCTTAAATGATCAATGTAAAATTTAGCACCAATTATTTTCAATAGCAACAATTTCGTAGCAAAATATTCCTGAAATCTCCAAAAAACATTTTCCCTCACATCTATTAATTCATTTTTCTCATAGCATAGATTTCGATTTTATGCCTTACTGCAGTTATTTTACAATGAAATTACTATGACCACGGGAATCAACCCAAAAATTGGTTTCAAGGGTGAGGGTAGAGCTCACCTCAAACTAAGCTTAAGGCATATGAAATTCACACATTCAAGGAATGGGAGGGTCAAATCCTTTTCCTATGCCACTATTTGGTTTCCCCGGAAATTATATTCACCAGAAAATGACACTTGTTGGAATTTAGATAGGGTTGTCCAAGAGTAAAACCCAGGTTTTGAACCCGGGACACATTGGTAGGTAGCCATATACTACCCACTTAGCAACTACACCCCATTAAAAAAATGAAATTACTATTATGTTCACTGTTCACTATTATCATATTAACTCTACATCACTTTTATCCCATAATGACCTTAAAATTTCAAGGATAAGTTTTACTTTTCTAACTGAGAGTTGGCGGAAACAAATAATTTTAGCTTTTAAGAACAAATTTAAATAATCATACATTTTTTATTTATATTTTTTACGCTACAAACAGGATTGCGACCAAAGGAATAGCTATAGCACTGGTTTTGTTAAAATAAAATTTGTTCTGAGTTTTTAACTAACTGAAAATGTCAACACCAACTCTCAGCAAATGGATAATACACATGCATCTCAACTGTGAGGTCTGTACTTAATTATAAAAAAATTTCAAACTAAATAGAAGATTACAGACATTTTAAAAATACATTTCCAACCAAAGCACTCAAATGACATATTTTTGATTAAATAATATTCACAGGCATGTCGAGCACATAGAGTATACATGGCAGTTATTGTGATTACCAATATATATATAATTTATTTTACAGAGCACTTCATGGGGCTATAATAATTCATTTAACCATGTTTTGCCTTCTATCATTCCTTAATTTTGATTGCCCTGCATTCTACCAAATTAAAAATGTTCATCCTTAGAATATATTGTTTTCAGTGAGCCGGTTATGTTAGTCACTTCTGCTTTCAAACACAAGGGGAAATACAAGGATATTGTCACATTAATTGATGTATGTAAATATAGCTGGAGTAAAGAATGCATCTATTTATAATTTTTTCTTATCATCATGGTGTCAATCATTTCAAAATATTTAAATGCCATCATTAATTGGAACACCATTCCTTTCTAACAAAAACTTAATTAATATAGAGCATTTTCTCTAACAAGGGCCAAGTAAAAGTCTTGTGACAATTTCGCAATTTTGGTAACAGATGTTTTTATTCCTTAACGTGGAAGTTCTCCGTTCCTTCATTTTTTAACTCTAGAGGGTACACCTTAGATACAATCCAAAGGTGAGAAGATTATAAAAATATGGTTAAAAATGTAGCCTATATGAGAAAGGCATATTTTTAAGTTCTTGAATGAATTAAACAACAAAAATCTTCAAAAACTACTAGATAAAAGTTATACTCCCCATAGACATCACTAGTTAATCATAAAATCAATTCACAACCACAACAGTCAAAGATATATTTTTCACATTTTAAAACAAATTTTCCATAACAAATGCATTCTTTTTATCAGCAGGGTTTCTATCAATTGCACTCAGACTTACAAAAGGCAATTAACATTGTTAAAAAAATCTGAAATTTTATAAAAGCATAAAAAGACAGTCCTGTTGCCATACCATGACAGGATTGTTATGATTCAAAACAGCCATTATCAAGAAAGGTCAGCTTTAAAATTATGTACAAATCTCAAATGTAAAGCATAAACCTATTGCCACGCACACCTCTGAATGCAGCAAATAGTCCTATTTTACAAATACAAAATGCTATTCTTCTTTAACCCATTAATGTATATTCAAGCCGCTATTCAATCACTTATGGCAGTGTTTCCCACAACTTACCTGGCTTTTTTGACACTCATGTGTCAAATGAATTTGCGGATGAAATGGGAAGGAGAGTTTGGTGCTTTCCTGGTGTATTATGTGAGTAGTCTTTGTGGATCTACAACCAGGCAGTTATTGAATTGCTGATGTCCGACTCTGCCCTTGTCCCAGAGACAATGAGTAACTCAATACTTGAGGGCAATGTCAGAGTCAGCCAATAAAGCATTGGTAGCTGAATACCCAATCTGGAGGAAGACCCACAAAGACTTTGCTTAAGTAGGAAGCAATTTGCCTTCATTTTGGGAAACACTTATTTGTCTTTCAAAAATGTACACCATAAATGATTTAGCAGATAAGTGGGTGTAATGATGTTGAACACAAAATGGTTATCAAACTACAGCCATTGCCTCAAACTTTCGTTTCAACTTCTTACAAATAAGTGCATTTCATATACTTGATAAAAATAGTATTTTCACAGGTATTTTCCCTCCCACAAAAGTTTTGGTATAAAAGGCAATGGGGCATTAGGGTAATTCGATGGCTAAAAAATAGTCGCATTGATTACTTACACACAGCTCAAACACACAATATTCAAGGCTAATCATGTAACCAACATTTCCTGTTAATACATACGTGGGAATACAGAACTGGGAGAGAATGCTCTTTCCTCGAGTGTCTTTTGGAAAAATTCCTTTAGCACTACACCCATTCTGTCAGCACAAGCTTATGGACAAACCAGAGTTTACAAATTACAAGAAAGAAGCAATCACAGTCTTTAAGAGTGGTAAGGTGTAACATATGTAGCAGGGAATAATCCCTTGCGAGCACCTATTTCCCCGTGCCACCAATGTTGATCACTTCGATCAGTCACAGTGATAACATCCCCACGACGGAACTCCAACTCACCAGGCTCTTGTGGAGTGAAGTCATACAACGCTTGCACCAAACACTAAGTGACAATGAGAAGTAGAAAAATACATTTGCAATTGATATATAACATGACTACAATTAAAAGATTCCAATCTTAAAAATTACTTCTCTTTAGAAGAAAGAAGTTGATCAAAATTTAGGGCCAAGCAAACATTGTATGGTGAACTGCACCATTGGTATGGATGATAAATACCACATATTAATTATATTTTATTTCTGATAAGGCCATTATTGTTTGGAATCCAATCATTATGTTCATGCAGATGTGACAATTGGCAATTTGACATGATTAAAACTAAACTTACAACTTAAGTTTCAATGTTGAAACATCATCAAATGGAAACATGAGAACAATTTCACATTTATGTGCTTTTGGCAGAGAGTAGAGTAAAACTAATTTTGGCTGTGAGCACTTAAGTTACCTCTTCCGGTACCATGTCTTTCAGCTTTACATCTTGTGAACGAGAAACTGAGGCCGTTCTATGATATTCCACCAGTTCATTAAGGCTATTGAACTTAACGACCCACAAGAAGAACTTTCCCTGGGCATCACGCAGAACTTTAAAATGCTGAACGCCATCTGAACACCTTAAACAAAAAGAAATTGAAAGGTAATGCATACTTAAGAGTGACTGGTTGACAATTTCCAAAATGGAAGAAATGTTTATAATACAGCTGGCACTAAAGAGTTAATTAAAAAAAAATATTTAGTTCTTAGTTGTGCAATCAAAATATTTATTCAATTCATATGGATGCAAAGAGCAAGATTCTCAATGCATATTTTGAGATATTAAACATGACCCCATTAACAAGCTACCAAAAAAAAAAAAAGTAATTTGCTTTGAGTAAAATCTATTGCAATTTCTGCAAAGAATAAAGCATAAAGATATCACTCCTCGTCATGTGAAAACCTAATTAACAGACAAAAGTTATTCTCAGAATGATACAAAAATTGATAGCCACTACCTATGTATTATACTTCAAATTGAATTAAAGCGCAATTTCTATTGGGTTTTTGTTTTATATCCTTAACAAAAATACAGAGAAAATATTTAACAGTAGGTAAATTGTAATGGGATAAGCATTATGATTAAACAAAAAGGTTAGAAAACAGTAACAAAACCATGGTGAGTGATAGAACATTCTTTTTAGGGATAAAATCAGATATAATTAACCTGTCATTCACGTGTACACGTCATCATGTATTCACAGGGAGGAAGACAAAGCGCATATGCTCAACTAGAAGAAATGACTGCAAGTATCCCTGTAACGAAACACTTTATGGTGATAGAGGACTAGAATGCAGTGGTTGGCAAGAAGAAAGAAGGCAGTAAGGATTATGTAGATGGGTTGCCATTGGTCAACCTGTCTGCCTAATCTTATACCTATTTGGTCTTAAACCAAGAACCGTTTTGCATAGAGGATTGGGTTAGGGAATGACTGGAGGAAAAATGTATAATTTGCAGGAGGGATGCCTTAATTACAACTGTCAAAAGGTTTAGACACAATATAAGATGCAGGTATAATTGGAAAATGCTGTACGAGTAATGGATTTACGTGGTCTGTGCAACAAATATGCAAACTGGTGCAATCTGGCGGCCAAAACACATACTATAGCCCCAGCAGCACTAGTTGCCTGACACCCAATGAGCCATCTGTGCTTAGTGGATTGTCGAGCAGGGTATATGGTGCCAGTTATGTTAGTTTCTGTTGTCCTTGTTTTAACTGCTTGTTGAATAGGGAATAGACAAAATCACGGAGCAACTAATCAACATCAAGTTTTTCGGTGAAATGTGGTAGAAGTTATCAAGAAATTGCTGAAATTTGGACCGTGATAATTCTGTTTACAGTGATAATGCTCTGAAAATAACATCCGTTTTCAAGCGGATTTGGTATTTTAAAGATGGCCGACAAAACACCACGGATGATACAAGGCCAGGACAACCTTCAACCACCTGTGTTGATGACAACATTGATCATGCGCGGTCCCTTGTCCTTACTGATCATCAAAAAATTGTCTGAATGACAATTTATGAATTGAATTTAGGAAAATCAACAGTTATCACTATTTTAACCGAACATGATAGAGAGATCCTTCACCATAACAATGCACCTGCACATTCAGCATTGATTGCTCACCAATTTCTGGCAAAAAATTCAATCAACATCCTTGATGATCCTCCTTATTTGCCAGACCTCGCCCCCTGTGACTTTTTCCTATTCCAAAAATGTGATGAGGGGACATGACTGGGAGGAAGCCAGGACACAATAAATCAAGAAACGACAACACAACTAAAAAGCCTAACTGCTGAGGACTTCGAAGGGTGCTTTAAATAGTGGAAAAGAAGATGGAATAAGTGCATAGCAACAAATGGAGGGTACTTTGAAGGGGACAAAATCGATGTAAACTAAAATTTGCAAAATGAAGTTTTTATGGCCACAGTTCGTGAATTTATTGGACAGAGTAGTAAGGACTGTTTAGTTTTTATTTTGGCAAGAGTCAGTGATTTTTAGGGGAGCTGACCAACAGCTAAGGAATAGGAGGACCAATTGGTAGTATATTCAGGGAAAAGAGTAAGGGCGGAGAGAGACAGCATTGGCATTAGCCTTTTTAATGATTGGTGCCAATGGGTCCACTGTTTAATGCCTTATCTGAGAGATGACACACTCCAATTGAAGTGGTCTCCACATAGCAAGAAGAGATCAGTATTCCACTAAAAAATCATGAACAGTGTCAACAACTGGCAGTTTCCTGGGAGGAGATTTAGATTCAGATCATAAATTAGTAATAATGAATTTTAATAAGAGCTTTTTTTTTCATTTATGTGGTAGTCAAGGGGTGGAGTGCTGGACTACTGATCAGAAGGCCCGGGTGCCAATTCCAATGCCTCTCTGCACCCTCAGCTCCACCCAAGCTGCGTGATTACTCCAGAAACACATCTTCCTGAAAACCAGTTGGCACAGGGAGAGGAACTGGCCCCCTACTCTGTGTGAATTTCACACGCTTATAACTGGTTGAACTCTACCATCACCTACCAAACCAACCTTCAGGTTAACTAATGTGTTAATGGTTTTTTTACATGTCATCACTTACTAAATTATTCATCAAATGGAAAAGAATGGTAAGTCTTTGGTGATATTAGAAGTAAAATGATAGTGTCTGCCAAGTATCACCAACAGGTAATTAGGACAACATTTTTTCAAATATGCCATCATGGGGAAACCTAACCGTGTCATGAGAAAAGTTAAGATATTCAGTTCTTTGAACCCCCTTTACTGTATTCCTGTCAAAGATAATGAATTGATATTATGTCTGAATAAATACCCCAAATAAAAAACTATTAATACCTATCCAATCCACTTGGCTATTTACAACCAATATATATCTCTTCAAGCAAATATTTACATACACAGACATGAATTGGAGAGACTAGTTCAGTAAACGAAAAGGCATAACTTTGGGTGATCAAAAACCATATTAAAATCCATGACCAATTTTGTACATTTATAACCTTGTTTTTCTCGATCCAACCCAACGTATCACCAAATCACATTACTTACGAGATCAATTTGTGGACTTTATACACTCGGTTAATGTACATCATTGAACATGCCACTTAATTCTATGCTATCCTCAACAGAGTGATGAGCATGCCTGAAACAGGCAATCATTATTAAGCTTCTAATTACTCGATAAAATTCGATCCCAATTCAAGTAAGTTTGGCAATAGAATAGTCCTTGTGTAGGAAGAGTAAACATTTTTTAACAAAAATGCGTAGATATTTCCTATAGAGTAGTCCTAAAAGATGTTAACAACTGTTTAGGTTAGAGATAAGCTACAAATCTTATTATTTGAGAATCGCTATATACTATATTTAGTGCTCAATTTACCGGATAGCACTGACGATGCACACTGATGAAAAACGAGGCAATTTGTAAAACCGGCGATAAATCAATTAGCATGCAGGAAATGGTTATATACACCAAACAATATCTTTTTTGTTACACCTCGCATCAAAAAATAAGTTCCTTCAACAGGCACGGTGATATTCTCACCATGCCATGTATGGGACAAATTCCAACAAAGTTACTTACTTGACTGATAGGGAGAAGTCACCAGGTGAACTTTCACTGACTCGTATAAGGAATGCTCCTTCGTGTTTATTCAGTAGTAATTTTTCTGCATCTGCTCGTGTTATTCTTCCATAATACCAGCTGCGGAAGTAAAAATATAAATACATGGCAATGAATATTCCAGGTGTTATTCTTTTATCATGCTTTAATTAAATTATCACAACTTATGTCTAGATAGGAAACCTAGAGTCTGGAGCATCTCTCAGAACACTTGCTGTACATTGACTTTAATTTATTAATTAAAGTCGTTTGATGTGCATCATTAAACTTACTCATGATTCTTCATTTCGATATAGTTGCTGGGAATTAGGCCTTCTTTGCCCTCTAATTCGGCTCTGTACCAATTCATGTCATCTTCCATGTTTAGAATCTGAAAGTTTAAGATTCTCATTAAACGATAGTCATGACTCGATAATTAAACAAACTCGCGACAACAACAAAAATGAAACCTTAAACAACAAGCAAATTACACATTACGATAATAGAACAAATTTCGGGAACTAAAATAACCTTGAGCACTTGGGTTTTCCTGAAGCTAAGTTCGTCGTCAGCTGTAGCATTGAAATCATGCTTTGCTATTGCTTCCATTTTGACGATTAATTTTTTCTATAAGAATTTTGAGAACACTTTATCAAAGGCAAATGCTTCCAAAATTTTTATTTCTTCTTTTATAAGTTAATTCCTTAGCAGGCGGTTGATACTTAACAAGGCGAAGAAAAGTCCTCTCCCAAAAAATAAGGAGTATTATTTAGTGTGTTCCACCAAACGATTACAAAAGTAATCTGATGTAGCGCACAATTCACATTTCACTTTCCACAATGCCTCCGGCATCCATTAGTTCCCGATAAATCCAGCCATAACTGTTTACGATAAACCCTTCCGCGAGACTGATTCGACTCAACAAGAGTAACGAAGTGCTCGAATTTCAGTGACACTCTATACTTATAACGTTTAGGAAGCTATATTGAACAAGGTCCTTCGAATATTATAATCTTTCGATAATTTTCCTTCCCCAGAATAACAGACAATGACGTTAATTCTGGAGAAGGAAACCACTCCCAGGTTTTCTTTTATTTTAAAAAGTGAACATCACACTGCAAGTGTCTCAAGAGCGCTAGAGATCAGTACAAATATATATATATACATGATCGTAAAAATAAATTATGTGGTAAGAATTGTGTGTTAAAGGTTCGCAGATGTTCTTTGTGCCAAATAGTAACAACAACTACATCTAGTTCTAATAAAAATTATATTTAGCTGTTTAATGGTCTAATCAAAGGTATTGATTTCTTGGTTTTTAAATGTTCATGCATATTCTCTGCGTTCATACAGTTTATTTTCGTGTTCATGTTGCTCATAGGTAAGGGTATTGTAACTTAAAAGTTCTAACATTAAGTGGAAATCACAGTTGTGATGCTTCACCCACTAATACTAGTATTGACTTATTAGACGAGAATATGCTCGGAAACTACTAATTTTTTGGGCCCCCAGGAAAATCTGATTAAGGCTTGTATTGTTTTCAGCCATGAAGAGTTAGTCTGCATATGCTAGATTTGTCTCTGCAAAGTGGGCATTTGTGCCAATAATGACACTGGAGAATTCTAGCAAAACAAACTATGCAGATAGTTTCATAACCACCTACATAATTTCTGTAGTAGCCGCAAGCATAGCAGAAGTAGGTAAGGACTAAAATTTCTCTTACTCCTAAAAGCGTCTCTTTTGAGAACCTTTTGGGGAAAACTGCTGAATGGTTTGTGTTGGGACTTTGCTAGTGATTACTGGCGCATCAGTCATAAATCAAGATATCACGGTTGATTTACCAATTGTTTATGCATTCATCCGTGATTGGTGATTACATTCATAATTAGTAATAAATTAGTTCTTTTAGTTTTCTGCGATGTTTCGTCTCATGATTGATAACTGATTTCTATGGTGAATTTTGGACTACAGTAGCCTCTATTACGGAGGTGGGCCGAAGGTAATAATCGAGCGAAATCTTCCCTATTTACTGGAACTGGAAACGAATCAATTATCAGTAAAGCAATGTTAAATACGAGGTAATCATTCGGATGATAATATCTTAACGATACTGTTGCAACATAGTGGATACCGATCATCTCCCGGAATTAATATAAGTGACATGTCAATGCATCGGGCCCTTGGTTATAAATTTTTAAAACCCGTCTGATTAAATTATTTTAGCGAACGAGTGCATTTCTGTGAATACTAAATATGAGTTGGCATTTAGAATGTTTGCCCATTAAATACGAGGCCATTGTCCTTCCTGATCGAGTACCAAGTACATTTCCTTCTGTACTTTGAATTTAAGGAAAAATCACGGATAATATATATCGATTCCAAATCCTTTTTTTGGCGGAGAAATTTCTCCTTAAAAAATCTCAGCCATTCCGTCACCTCTTGTAAACGGAAATTGTTTGCCTTGCTATTATTAGTCTGGCTGATGGGCAGTTCCTTAAGAGGAAGCGAACGATGACTCCGATCGTCGTACTAACTTCTACTCGTAAATAATCTTCAAACAAATGCTAAATAATAAAAAAAATACTCTTGGTTTTTATTTCCGAATGAAGTTGGTTTTATTAGAAGAATAATTGATGGAAGAGGTAGAGATACTCATTTTTTTCATTTTCATATAACATAGCATTTTAAATTATTGGTTCACATACTATGCCCGATGAGAACTAGTTTATCCGTCTTTTTTTTAAATGTTTACCCGGAATTAACTTATTCACTCATCAACTACGGAATTACCCATCATCCCTGTAATTCTTTAAGTCGGCGGCAATGTCTCTAAAACAGAATTTTGTCGATACGTGAGCCGTCCGAAGATTTACTGTGTAACTACAAGTCACATTTTGCGTTGGGCCTAATTGATGACTACTTTAAAAAATGGTGTGCAACCTCAACTATATCGACGACTGTTTTTCCCTATCCCACCCTTTCCAGATGTTTCCTAACCGGAAGAGAAGGTGACCGAAGTATGAAATAATAGCCAGAATTTGAATTCATGTGTCTGTGCATATTCGGATGGGAATTTCCCTCCACAAGGGAAACCTCTCCATAATTACACAAATTCTTTCGATACTTGAAATAATACCTTATTTACGGGTCAAAACCAACTCGTATAGAACGTTTCCATACGCAGACACTCGTAAAATATTGAGTACGGTTTTTACTGACCAAATGCCTAAATAGGAACAAAACCATATAATATATGAAAACATTTCAATTACAAAATGTTATGGCAATGAAATACACAATCCAAAGAAACGGTTAAACGAATCGTTTAATCAAAAGGGAAAAACCAATTGTTATGTATTTCTAATCACATTTACGACAATTGTTGTGGTATTTCACATAGATATTGGTTTCTAACAGTCTCCAATTAGTTTTGAATATGTCAGTAGAATTATGATGTAGTTGGTGTCTCCGATTTTTTATGGCCAAGTGCATGTCTTTCTTATTTATTTTCCTCCAAGAATTTCTGACGAGAAAATTCACACTGCTCTTACAGCCATGAGTGGCATGTTAGTAAATTAGCGTGTGAATCTTTTTAGTCAGTTCTGAGTAGAGTATGACTGGTGGCTGTACTGCTAATATTATAATTTTTGTATTATAAAGGTATTGAGAAACAAAGTAAAACAGGCTCAGAGAGCAGTGAGATATTAAGATAGTAATTCCTTGATAAATTGTCTATGTATGATAAATGAGCTATGTTCTAGACATTGTGGTCATGCTTGAGGCAGTAAGTCTTCAAATGTTTTTTGCCAAGGATAACTTAAAAGATATAATGTTCTTTGAAAAAGTACAGAAAGTGGAAGAAATCCTAGAGGCACCTACACCTTAAAGGCACTTGTACTCTGGCCTCGTCAATGTCAATGGCTTGGCCTTACCAACTTATTCTTAATGCTTGGATTTGACTCTAGCTCAGTAAATGAGTGTTCTATTTTTCAAAAAATGTGTATCTTTCGGGGGATCATATCAATTTCTGCCAATTGAAGTTAGCCTGAAAGGTTGATGTAATATGTAGGACAATGACAAAACATGGATGAAGTTCTCTTGAGTTTCCAGCCAGGTTAGATAAACAGTGGCCAACTTTTTGATGGCTAACTCTGCCATTGTCCTTAAGACTGTCAGGTTGAGATTCTGCCTACAAAACATGGGCTGGTGATAACCTGACCCGGCTGGTAGCCCAAGAGATGCTTCACCCAAACCATTCGCTGGGAAAACACCAGATCTTTCAATGACCTAAAAGTAATCAAAAAGTGAAATAATGATATTTATTTAGCATTAAGTATGTAATATAATTCAGACTTTTGAATGACCTTTCAAATTTGCTACAGGGTATAACGTTGAAGAAATGACATTTTGATGCATGTTTGGGAATTATCATATTTCGAGTCAATAATAAATTTGGGAATGAAAGAATGGATAATATTTTGGAATAAAACTTTCTTGTGGGATTTGGAATTTAACTTTCTGTAACACAAGGGCTATGTAATAAGTATTTTATCCCCCCCATGAAGAAAAGTGAGAGTATCCCCTCAGTTCTTAGTAAATTTGTATGCGTAGTAAATGTGGCAACATATCGGAGGAGAAATAATGGCTAAGGGTAAAATTGGCATTATAGAGTTTTATTTGAGTTAATATTCAGGTAGACAGAACTGCACTTTTTGGGTCAGTACATCTATGCATGAAAAGTTTATAATCAGAAAATGGAATGGTAGGACAGGGAAAATTAGCTGGAAGATCAGTAACTATAATTTAAAATCTACTGTGCCACTCCCTGAACCCTGATTAACACCAAATTAGAGTAACAAGACTTTTATTCCTTTCCAAGATTTTGCATATGATTATTGAGGTATGATTAAATTAGTTTAAATGCATAATGTTGTCTATCACAGTGATTAAATTTATTTAATGGTACATATACCTTAGGTTTAGGAAAATGTGGGAGGAAGATTCTATGAGGAAGGAATCTGACCAGAAGACGTAGTGAGATCAGTGTAGTTCCTATTCCGAAAAAGGTAAAGGCTACATTATCTCAGGACTACAGAACAATAAGTTTGATTTCACAAACAGCTTAAGTGGTTCTCAGGATCAACAAAAGAATCAAGAGCAGGGCAAATAATTACTTAAGGGATGATCAGTTTTGGTTTAGGAAAGGGAGAGGCACGAGCAATGCTATTGCAGTAATGAGATCACTAATGGAGAGGAATATAGAATACATTCAGGACATATTTGTCTCTTTCATAGATTTTGAAAAGGCCTTTGATAGAGTGAATTGGGAAAAACTAATGAGTATATTTCAGAAAAAAAGGAATAGATAGAAGGGACAGGAGGCTAATCCGCAACCTGTACATGTCTCAGACTGCTGAGGTGCGAGTGGGGAACAGAGAGTCCGGATAGGCAGTGTTAGGAATAGATGGAAGGTAGATTCGTCCATTATCACTGGTACTGTTAAACACATATGTAGAGGAAATGATTAAAGAGGCATGAGAAGAACTGCAGGTAGGTATGAAAATTGGTGGCGAATTCGTAAAATCAGTTATATTTGCTGATGACCAAGCTATAGCTTATCAGTCAACCATGGGGTTGTAAGCATTGGAGAGAGAATAGGAAATTTAGTGCGATAGATTAGGAATGGGAATCAATATAAATAAAACAAAGGTCATGGGGTTTTCCAGGAAGAAAAAGACTTGAGTAAAATGTTAAAATGGGATGGCAGAAAATAGGGCTGGTGGAGCATTTTATGTTTCTTGTAAGTGTTTTGGGACCAAAATGGCCAAAGTTGTAGGGGCATAAGGAGAAGAATTACCTTAGTCAAAAAGCTGTCACAAGAAGGAGGGAATTGATGCCTGGACATAAAGTAAAAATGATAAGAAAAGGCTTG
The DNA here is from genome assembly GCF_022747635.1 of Hetaerina americana. Lineage (NCBI taxonomy): Eukaryota > Metazoa > Arthropoda > Insecta > Odonata > Calopterygidae > Hetaerina > Hetaerina americana. The sequence continues at coordinate 79,601,547 of NW_027286874.1, forward strand.
TTAAAACTTTGATATGGAGCGTGGCTACGTACAGCACGGAAGCATGGTCATTGAAGCAGGATGATAGGCATAGATTGGAGGCTTTTGGAATGTGGAGAAGGATGGAGAAGTGAAGTGGACAGAAAGGGAAGCAAATGAGGAGGTGACTGATATGGTAGGGGAGAAGAGATGATTGTTAGGAGAAATCATAAGGAGACAGGAAAGATGGATGAAAAGCATATTGATTGGCAGGGGTATGTTGAGGGCTGTGATAGAGGGGAGAATGTTAGTTTAGTGAGGAAGGGGCATGTATAGGATAGGAATGTTGGACAGAATGAAGGGAGGAAGGAAGCATATGGAGTTGAAGAGGGGATTGTTGTAGAGTAGGATGTTGGGTTGTTTTGTTAGAAGTGACAAGGTATTTATTCAGTAGTTGTGTCCATCAAAAACCTACCTTAACTGGTAGATAACGAAGAAAAAATGTGTTATCAGCTGGATATCTCAGGGTTCACAATTTAATAACTTGGGAAAATTAGGATGATGCAGTGGCTTATTTACTACCCTGAGGGTTTCGGTTCAAATCCCACTAATGGGAAGATTTTCACTGGTATCTCAATCCCCATTTGGGGTGCTGTGAGGAGAGCTCTTAAAGTAGAGTATGCCACCTGTTGGATAGGACATTGTATTTTGAAACCTGTGGCTCCTCGTGTTACGTGTAAACTAATGCTAATGCTGGGTTTCTGTCTACCCTTCCTCTATCCCCTGAACATCCGCCCCTATCAAATCGCCCATCTATCTCTTATGGTGTGAATGACATTAGCTGTTGGTTGCCGTCTCTAATAACTGCTACTACTTGAATGACTTAGTAAGGCCATATGAAATGTTGAGTACACCTCTTCGGAGACTTTTGATGCAAAGGTTTTGATCAGTCAATTTGATGAGTGACGAAGTTCTTGACTTTCGTAAACAGAAGTTAAATTGAAATTGACCTTACATATTATTACTTCTGATGCTTACTTAATCACATTTATAAATGATTTTATTATACCAAAGTTGGGAATTGTAGAAATAAGACTATAATTGAATGAGATTACATATCAACTTTTTCTAAATGGGACTTCTATGCTAAATTTTCAGATTTATAGTTATAATCTTTTTTATAAAGTCAGAAGTAAACCTGTATAAATTAGAATACTTAGTGGTTTAATACATTCCCAATAGGATGAAGTTATGTTGGCGAAACATTTTTAATTTAAACGAACCTCATCAATCATGGCTTCTTAGCATGTGACCTGGGTGAACAGTGCCACTGCTGCTAGCTGACTAACAAAGTTTTGTTTAGATCATCTGAGGTGGAAGGTAGCCTATGGCTGTATTTGTTAATCTAGCCAAACTCTTTAAATGGTTTTGCGACTATTTACTGAGTTAAGAATAAAATCATTGCCTGCTTTGAATTTTGCAGAGTGCCATTTATGCTTGTATTTCTTCCTTATTTCTTTGGCAGCTATTCATTCATTATCATTTACAGTCATGTTGTCAGGTTTTTTAGATTGGTGAAGCTCATTTATATGATTCCTAAGTAAAGTAAATAAGCATTTGTTTCTGTTGAGATTCTTGAAGCACTTTTAAATACCGATTGAAGGTAAGCATAAAAGTGTTTTAAATTTGAAAAAGCATCAGTATCTTCATCTGTTCGTAGACGATACAATTAAAAAAATCATAGGTCATTTTGAAATTAGGTGTAATAGATGTTATATTTCTTGGTATAGGAATTGATTACACCTCAGGCTGTATTTACTGAATAATAATAATGGTAATGGACGTTTATTATTTTTATGATCCTTCATTAATGTTGGATAAAAATGTTAGTACAAATGTATAGAACAATGTGATGATACTACTAGCAAACTCTTTTTACCAGGAAATTTTGACACAATAATACAATTTCATTTGCAGAATTAGGCATACTTGACATCTTTCTCAAATAAGACATACTAGTGCTTTAATTTCAAGTGGCAGTCTTCCAAGCCATCTTGTTCCCACATTTTTTGATAAATGCTGACTGCTTTTCCTTCTAAGAAGTTATCATGAAATCCAATAAACATCATGTAAATAAAGCCATAAATATTGATAAATCTATAGGTGACACTCCTCTCTACTTCTTATTTCAGGTACTAATTGTAATCATTACCAGGTATATTTATTGTTAGTCTATGAGAAGGATCTGTAACGGGGATCGAGATGGTGCGGGGGCTAACGTACTGGCTTCCCACCCTGAGGGCGCGGGTTCAAATCCCGGCCCTCAGGGTGGGAATTGATAAATCTATAGGTGACAATCCTCTCTACTTCTTATTTCAGGTACTAATTGTAATCATTACCAGTTATATTTATTGTTAGTCTAAGAGAAGGATCTGTAACGGGGATCGAGATGGTGCGGGGGCTAACGTACTGGCTTCCCACCCTGAGGGCGCGGGTTCAAATCCCGGCGGTGTTGAATATTTTTCAGAGGTATCTCGATCCCTACTTGAGGTGCTTTGTGGAGGGCACTTTGAGTGAGTACGCCGTCCGTCGGATGGGACGTTAAGCTGCAGACCCCTTGGCGCCTTTCGTAAAGAGTAGGCTAATGCCGACGCCGTGTTTCTCTCCACCCTTCATCCTTTCCTGTCCTTCCCCTATGGCGCAAATGACCTTAGCTCTCGGTCGCCTCCCCTCAAAACTACTACTACTAGGATCTGTAACTAAAACCTTCCAGCGGCTTTATGAGAAATACATGTTTAGCTCTACCACTTTTTTTAATAAAGCTGATTTACTTTTGTTAAGATCAGGTTTTGCAAATTTTTAATTTTACTGTGACACTTAATTTATTATGAAGTACACTGTTGTTGTTAATTTTGTTTCTTTTGTCATTATAATTTTTCTAAATCTGGTGTAATTGATTAAATTTTCAATTTATTTCTGATAAAATTTATCATAAAATCATAACGTAGTAATCAACCCAAAAGACAGTATGGTAGGTGATTGAGTAGCTTCAGGCATGATGTGATGGAAGTCGAACTTAATGAATAGCTGATTGAAGCACTTTTCCACTTGATAAATTTTTTTAATTTTATGACCGGGTTTCGATGTGATACATCATTATTAGTGATGATGTAATACATCGAAACACGATCGTAAAATCAAAAAATGTTATCAAATGGAAAAGTGCTTTCACCAGTTATTAATTTGGTAGGTGATGGTACAGTTCACCCAGTGCTAAGCTTGACGGTGAGCGAAACTTGCAAATCAGGGTAAGGGGGCCAGATCCTTTCTCTGTGCTGACTGGTTTTCCAGGAAGATCTGTTACTGAAATAATCACACAGCTTGGGTGGAGCTGGGGTGCAGAGAGGCATGCCTGGGAATTAAAAACCCAGGCCCTCTGATCAGTAGTCCAACGTTCTACCCCTGGACCACTGCGACCGATAAAATTATTATATCATATGGAGATTATTATGGATTGGATCGTTAATATATTTATTTTCCCACCAGCTACATACCCTTTGGACCTTACCAAGACACGCCTTCAAGTACAAGGAGAGATAGCAGCAGCTGCTCACGAAAATTTAAATGTAGGTATTTATGCTTTTGTTATAACTCAGTTTTTTAATGAAAATTAGATGTTCCAATGTCAAAAATAAATATTTATTTACTATAGTACTAGTATATGATGTTTGCCTTAGCAAATATCCAGTGCTCATGATTATCCAAATGTAAAATGATGGAAACTAATAATTATTAATAAATATTTGGTAATCCTTATTAAAGTGACAAGAGTCACGGTCATCTTCCCTGATATGTAAATTCTGAAAGATTGAATTATTTTTTGAGGCTTTTCATAATTTCTGTGGCCAGAAGATTAGCACGTTCAATAATGGAATTCTCATGTGGCAGACAAAATTGTCCAGAAAAAGATGGAAGACCTGGTATCTTTGTAATATGATCTATGGGCAAAAAAAATTGTATTATTATTATCATATCGCATTTTCCTTTCCAATTTCTTTATTTGATTTTAACTAAATTGTTCCAGTATAGAATTTTCCATCTAATGTTCCATATTTGAAATTCACTGAGAAAGACTTTTTCTTTTTTTTTTTGCAATTAGTTTTTACTCTTACCTTTATTATGCAATGCCTTTTTTCCATTTGTTCCTGTATGTAATGTCTTGTCAAGTAGTATTTTGAAAAACATCTGTTTTTATCATCTAAGCAATTTTGTTGGGTGTATAATTGTAATGTATTTTTGTTAATTTACTCTGCTATACTACGAGGGTCATCCGGAAAGTAGTACCCGTTCGTGAAATAAAGACACAAAAGTAAATATTAACAAACATAAAAAATTTTATTTGAAAGAGGATACTTTAAACTACTTCTCAACATAATCTCCAAGCAAATTAAGGCATTTGTCATAACGTGTGACAAGTTTCTGTATTCCTGCTGCATAGTCCTTCGCCGCCAGCTCATTGAGATACGCGAGGGACCCATCTTGCACAAATTTTTGCATAATGCAGATGGTGTTTAACAATTTCATGAACAATTGTTCGAGAAACATTGGGAAAATGCTCACAGATGTCATCAATTGTGACGCGCCGATCGTTCCTCACGAATTCGTCAACTGAGCTCACCAGTTGGTCTGTAATGACAGACGGTCTCCCCGAACGCTCATCGTCATGTGTGTTCCCCCTCCCCATGTTGAAGTTGCGACACCACCGCCGAACAGACGACTCGTCCATTACATTGTCTCCATACACCTCCTTTAATTGGCGATGAATATCACATGGGCGAACGTTTCTTGCATTGAGGAATTTAATCACTGCCCTCACTTCACAACTGGCGGCGTTCTCAATTTTTTTAAACATTGTAAACAATCACAGAAACAACACAGGCAATGCTAGCGTCACGCAACTTGGCTCAGAGAAGGCAGACAAGCCACTGAAGCTATCTGACCTCGTCCAGCGGCTACTCGCGTCGTCAGCACTTCATGCGGCACGAACGGGTACTACTTTCCGTATGACCCTCGTACATTATTTTTACATGTGTAATTTGCTTCCTCATGGTAAGTACCAAAAGTAATTGGTACTCTGTCCTCTTCTGAAGCTTTGCAACCAACTATTTACTGTATAAAATTCATGAAGTACATATTCCTTTAGCTCTCTGTCTGCAAAATTTAACCATAAATAGGGAAGTTCTTTAAATTAGCCTTTGCAAGTTTCCAAACAATGCAATTTAATGCCATATGTGACTGCATTCACCTATGGAATTTTCTTTACCATTGGAAAGCCACCTGAAAAATGAAAATCTTAATAAACTTCATGGTTTCCGGCTTGACTTCGTGAAACTTAACTGAGACAGAAAGAAATCTGTTTTTTCTTTCCATAAAATTTCAAGTTACCTGCATGGTGAGCATTTATCTAGTAGTGAAGCCATGGTGAAAGATATGATTTTGAATTTGGTAAGAAACTTATTAGAAGTTCTACCAAGAAAACTTCACTTGAAGCACCTTTAAAGGATCCCCTCCTGAAAAAGAATGAAAAGATTAATAAAGAATGGCTTTACCTTGAGTGTTGCATTGGTGAAGTTAATGTAGTACCAATAAACCCTCTCTACAATGGCGATTGATTGACAGTTTCTAATGGCATTTATACCAGCGTAGACCACATTTTTAGTAGTTTTTGTTGAGCAACAGTTTGTCCTTTGTTGTTATACCTATTTCAAACTGTCAATATTGTTCATCATATTATTGTTAAACCTGTTTCAAATTTTCATTTTATTATTATATCATTGGGTCTCTTTTGATAGGTGCCTCATAGAGGAATGCTGAAAACTGCAGTAGGAATTGCAAAAGAAGAAGGCCTTACAAAACTATGGCAAGGAATAACTCCTGCTTTGTACAGACATGTTATATATTCTGGTATTCGAATCCAAACTTATGAAACCATTCGTGATAAAGTTTTCAAGAGAGATCAGGATGGCTCATATCCATTATGGTAAGTACATGTCATTTATGTGTATTCATGATTATTAGCTATAATGTCATGCCTTATAATGTGGACTTTTGGTAAAGTATTTTGCATTGGAATTCTCATCTCTTAAATTTCTTTCTTCAGAGAAATATCATTACATGGCAATTGGCCTCCCAAAAGTCATCATTGTAATGGTTAAATCTTGGAACTTTGTTGGCTATTGTAAATCACTTTATGCATGCATAGATACGGAAGGCCTCTGTTATATATCTAGACCCTGAAAAGGTTATATGAATGATAAGTAAGCAGGAACGCTTTGAATATATTTTGTTAATCCCAGATACAATTTTTTTGGTCCATCCATAATTGAAACTTATTGCTGTTACATAGTTTGTAGAATGCTGCTGTCTTGTGATTTCAAACTAAATGCCAACACTTATCCTTTTCATTTTTTGTCATTGGTTGAATTTCCAAAAAGTTTCTTTTCCATGATAAAGGTTCCTTTCAATTTGTTCCATTCAATTTCTCATTATGTACTCGACTTTGTTGAACTAGGCAGTAAATTGTTATATTGAATATTTCTTGAATATCCCTTTAATATGTTGTATATACTTTTTGTTTATGTATTCAACTAAACATTGGGGTCCAAGGGGTATCAGGGCAATCAACTACCTGTAAAATCTGGAAAAACTGGAAAAGTCAGAATTTATTTGGGGGGTGGAAAACCTGTCTAGTCAGAAGTCAAGGAGAGAAACACTTAGTGGTCTGGTCTTGTAGTATAACATGTCCATGTAGTCTTCGGGTTTTCACACCACAGTGGATTATTTTGGAACTATTAAATATTTTTTCTTTATCAATCTAGAAGCTTTCCGCATTCCTTTTGTGAAAGTTTTAAGGTGGTTTTGGGAGATATAATATGTTTTTAGCTTGTAAAATTTATTGTTACACCTTGCACAGTCATGGCTGCATAGAATTAAGGGGAATGAGCAAAAAAATGTTTATGCAAAGTGTTTGCTGATAATTTGTTTGATGTACCAAGAAGGTACTGATGGAAGTTCTGACAAAAATCATAGCGAAATCCCAAGTGACTGTAATGAAGATGTAGTAATTACCAAGAAAACTGTTCATGCTCTACCTTTGCAGTATTCCAGTGATTCTGAAGTTGATGACAGTAATGATAACTAATGCGGCAAATGGCAATATTTTAGTTTGGTCAAACAATCACATTATACCTGCTTTAGAAACCAAATATCATGCATGGAATGGTTAATTTATGGTACTTTTAATTTTGATTATGAAAAACACAAATTTTGGCCTGGAAAAGTCAGGAAGTTTTAAAGGCAGAAAGAAATGAAACTCTGGATAGTTTCATCTAAATGAATTCCTAACACCCATAACACCAAGAATCACTCTGGTATAATCATCTACTTAAGTGCAAAGTGTCGTTCTTCTGTTTAATTTTTGTATTCCAGAGATGAGTTGGCTATCCATTCAATAATTTTTTGTCACCATAGGACAGGACCCTAAACAGTATTGCACAGAACATTTTGCATTTATGATAATATGTTTGGAAAGTTGGAAGCAGAATTTTTTTTAATTTGAAAAACTTTCATTTATGAAAAATTTAGCTTGATTAGACACTGCAATTGCATTTCCTACTCTAGTAGCATCTAGATTTCCAAAATTACTTCTTTAATTTAATGGTCTTTTAGGCAATGATGCCCTGATAGAACACCATTGAGATTAGTTTGTGCTTAAGGTTATGGTTATGCCAACATCCTGTGTTATATCATATAAGTTGGTGTAATATCTTAGGAATGACTTAAGATGGGATTATACAAAATTTTACATAGCAGGTTTATTTAGCAGAGCACTTGAAGTTCACAGCTATTCATTTAAGACTGCTCTTTTCAAATGTCAAAGTATTCTAACACGAACGAAAAACTATCCAACTATTATGCAAATAACTTCAAAATCAAGAAAAAATCTACCGGGGCATATTTTAGGCATTGCTCTTATACATTACGTTTAATTTTTATGTAAACAGACCTATATTGCTAGTAAATTGCAATTCATCATCCCCAACATGCTAATAATTTTGGACACTATTACAGGCATGGTAAGAATTGACCGAGAAATATCAGTCTTGGTATGCATATTTCACAGTTGCTCTTGCAATCATGTTAAAATTTGTGTAGTTTTATACAAAGGTTAGGTTTTGAAGCAGTTGCCTGATATTCTGTGTAAGATTAGTATATACTGATCTGCGTCTTTGCAGAGAATTCTGAAAATCTGGCTACTGTGAAACTTAAACTTGAAAGGAAATTCATTTTCTGGCTTCACCTGCTTCATATGTTATTTCAATTTTCAGGAAATCAGCGTTGGGAGGGGCCACAGCCGGTGCAATTGCTCAATTTGCTGCAAGTCCAACTGACTTGGTCAAAGTTCAAATACAGATGGAAGGGAAACGAAAACTCCTTGGAAAACCACCTAGGTAACTCCCACTGTCTTTGATTAAAAGTATTCTAATATTATACTTTTTATATGAAATCTAGTCTTATGGATTTTCAAAATACTTCCCAAAATTATGGTATCTACTAATATGTTTTGTAGGATATGGCATTTTTTGGTGGAATTAATAGTAAATTATTATGCCAACTTGCTTTTATTAATTATACACAAATAATGTTTTATATACCCATTTAATGAAATTTATGAGAACGACTTGGAACATTATAAGCATTCAAGTGAAACCTATCATATGCCTCACTATTTGCATTTCTTCATCGTCCTCAGTTGCTTAATTTACCATAAGTAACATACTTTAAGCAGTATTTATTTAATATTGACTTAAGTTCCTGTTATCTTGCTGGATTTACTCAGTATTGATTTTATGTACTTCTGTAAGAATTTCTTAGACATAAAATGCAGTAGAAAATGCACCCACCTGCTAACTCTTAAGGTCACAGGTTTGGGACATGTCTGGGATATGGGTGCTATGTGATTCCAAGACATTTGATCATAATCAGGCTTGTCAAGATTCCAGGGTGAACTATTGTGATTGAAAAACTAGAAAATAACATCGTGTGATGTTTCAGAATAGTCCAGGTTTTTCCCACTGCATTGATTCAATAACCTTGCATTCATGTAAAGCTTACACTGTTTTACACATTTGATATTACTATGTTCCACAGCTGTTAGTTACCAACAAATACTCCCACAAATAGAATATGGTTTTGACTCTGCCACTAATAAATTCAACATTTACAAATCCTCCCTCTTTCCATTAATAAATTTCAAAAGTAATTTAAAACTAGTCTTAAAAATTAATGTACACCTCCAATATCTGCCCCACTGCATTATATGGCAGTGAGATCTGGGCTGCTTCCCTCTCGGCAACTGAAATCAAAAAAACTTCAGATCACACAAAATAAAATCGTAAGATCAATTGCAGCAGCTCCCCAGTTTTACAGGGGTGATCAACTGCACTGCGAACTGGACACCTATCTTATAAATGAATTTCTAGTAATTCAAGCCAAAAGATTTGAATCCTCCCTTACAAAACATCCAAACCCTCTCTTCTCCTCCCTGTGGTACCTTAACATTGACCCCAATTTCCATCCACTTCAATCAATCCTCTCCTCCACCAGCAATTTCCTCTGAAAAAGACACAAAGTTAAAATCTATGAAAAAATCATTCACCTGTGCCAACTCAAATTCAGCAGTCTCATACCATCCCCAATTCCCCTCCGATTGACCCCCCCGCCATGTACCTAAATATGCCAACCCACTAGAACCAGATTATATCTCACTCCACTTTCATTTTATAAACCTTTCCACACATAAAAAAAACACAGTAATCAACCCGAAGGTCGGTTTAGTAGGTGATGGTAGAGATCACCCAGTACTAAGCCCTATACGGCGTGTGGAAACTCACACATCAGGGTAGGGGGGCCAGTTCCTTTCCCTGTGCCAGTTATGGTTTCCCAGGAAGACCTGGTACCCGAAAAATCACTTTAGCTTGGGTGGAGCTGCATGTGTCCAGAGTGCCTTGGCCGGGAATCGAACCCGGGACCCTCTGGTCCGCAGCCCAACGCTCTACCCACTGGACTACCGCGACCCACCTTTCCACACATAAACCTGAAAAAATAACCCGATAACAAGATTTTCCCCATAACTTCCTTTGCCACCTTATAAAGTCCATGCTTCGATATGGTCCAATAGAAACTATTCCCTATCCTTCCCTCCCCTGACCGGCCCACATATTTTTCTTAGGAGCTGCCACAATGGGAAAGCTGATGAGGGATAGTAAAAAAGGGACAAAAATCTCGCACACAAAGAGAAAGAGAGAGAGATCATCCCAGATAAGGTGGTCACTAGCGAGAGTAGTGACTGACATGGCCGTCCTCCTGGGCTTTGATTACCTTCCTTTCCTTACCTCTTCAGGCTATTACAAATAAATGAATCAGCCAACACTTTCCTTACAACCTACCTCAATGGCAGAGCTGAAGAGGAAAATTAAAAAAGGGTTCATTAAACCCTGTAACAAAGAGATGTAGAGATAGATTAACTGTCACCAAGTAATTCAATGATGTTGAATTATTTCTTTCAGTTAACTTTTTCAAAATGGCAAAATCTCTAAGTTTGTGTATAAAAATATTGCAAAAATGATCAAATTACATACATTAATTTTTGTTATTATAGTAGTAAATTATAATTATGTTGTATATTAATGAAAGCACTAATTTTATTAAAAATTATGTTTTTATGCGTACATAACTACCTCCTTACACACTTAGATAACTAGACCTATAATACAAATTAAATTCAGCTACAGCTGTTGAGATAAATTGGTCCAGTAGAGCCATGAATGTTTTTCAGTAAATTGCTGCTGTGAAATTCAATGGTCTCATATTATTTATTTAAGAGAAAACTTTAAAAGAACATCAGTTAGTTTTTTGCACTCATTTTCCATTATTCAAGGCAAAATCTATTTTCCTGGTACCTATAGATAACTGCTAGGATGTGTAACATGATATGATTTCACACTAGGCACGTAACATCAAAAATACAATATTTCCCAAATCATAAGACAGGTGCATGAGATGCAAAGATTATTCTGGTTAGAAATTATGAAAAATCCTTGGATCAGACAGAAAAGGATCAAAGTACTTTGATGTTGCATTTAATAAGAAGAAAATTGAACATCACTGGGCCAAAATGCCTTTAAGGTTCCTTTTGTCCATGTTCTGAAGCGTAATTCATGAATTCAAGTTTAAATGAATTCTGTTTGACAATCTTCTCTCTCAAGACCCCATTGCATTATAATCATTTTAAACTTTAATGGGGCACTTAGTTTTTGTTATTATTTTGATAATATCAAAATTTGCATCAATAGCAACTATTTTCTGTGCATTCATGACATTCTAATGCTACTTAAGGTTGATTGCCTGTTGACTCCGAGTTTATCGAGAGTGATATAATGTATGTATGTATTAGCAAAGGGGTGACATCCCTGTTAGCCCAACATGTTCGAAGTTCTGCAGCAGCGCCTCTTATGAAATGAAACTAAACACCCTATATTGTATACGAGGGCGGCTCAATAAGTACCCGAGTTAGAAATGAAGAAAACATTTTTTTTATTTTTCAACATAGCCCCCTTTTAGAAAGATGCACTTTCTCCCAACGTTCCTGCCATTTTTTAACCCCTCCAAAAAATAGGATTTGTCAAACTCTCCAAAATAAGCCTCTGTCTCAGTGATAACTTCCTCGTTTGAGCTAAATTTTTTCCCGCGAGCCATTTCTTTATGTTAGGGAATAAGAAAAAGTTGCAGGGAGCCAGATCAGGTGAATACAGGAGGTGCAGCAGCAATTCATAACATAGTTCATGCAGTTTGATGGTCGAAGTTGACAGCCGGATCAGCTTGTTGTCCACCGTGAGCAATCGCGGCACCCATCTAGCTGACAATTTTTCATCGCCAACTTATCATGTAAAATATTAATTGCCATTTCGGTCGACACACCCACGGCCTCTGCTACTTTGTGCACTTTTGTTCGTCGATCAGCGAGAATCATGACGTGGACTTTTTGAATTATTTCCTCGGTAACCACGTCGGCCGGGCATCCTGGTCGCTCCTCATCAAAAACATATGTTTGCCCGCGTTTAAATTTGTTGAACCAATATCTAACTGTGGTCATAGATGACGAAATGTCCCTGTAAACAGCATCCAACTTTGCTTTTATCTCTTTGCATTTCTTCCCATCCAAAAACAAAAAGCGATTTACCGAATGATACTGCTCTTTTTCCATCTTAGCGAAAATCACCAAACACGTCTTACTCGAATGGTTGCCAAATCCAAACTAACCTTTAAATCAGTCTGAAATTTGTTTCACCGTCGTTTCATAGATGGCAGCACACAATGATAACATAAACTTCCCTCAGGAACACCCTTTGTCGTCAAACACGGGTACTTATTTAACTACCCACATACATAAATGATTTATTTGGAAATTTTTCACAGAAGCACTTTCAACGAAATATTAAAAACTCAGTTGCTTACTACTGAGTGAAAAGTGATATTATCAAAATTTGGGATAAAGGTAACCATTTTATAGGCTTAATATGGGAAAAAATTCTTAATAGTAAGTATTTTTCCGGCTAATCAGCCTGCGCTTGTAGACCGAAGTTATGCCCATGTATCCCCTGCCCATGAAACACAGGCTGATTTTTGAGCACATTTGGAAGTAAAAAAAGTGTGCCTTATAGGCTAGGGAAATATAGTGAGTTTTTTATTAACTTTTTTTACAGTAGGGGTCATGAGAACAAGCCCTTCCACTATGTCAAGGTTGTAGTCAGTTTGTAGGGCCATGTGGCTTAATTTGATAATTTATCTCTCTGTCACCTATTCTTTAAAACATTTGTTTTATTATTAAGTCCTTAAGATATCTTCCAGCTAAGGAGAACCTTTGAAATTTAACTTTAGACAAGAAATGCAAATCTAAAGGAGATACATAAAAAAGATTCAAGATTAGTATAGTCTGAATGGTTTGAAGATTTTCCAAAACTTTAATTAACAATTATGCCATCTATGTACATTGCTTCACCAATGAAGTTTTGCCATTTCCTAGGTTTGAAGATAAATGAGATTTTGCCCTAATGTTTGAGTTTTGTTTTTCATTTCTAATAATTTATTTGCATCATTAATACATTGAGCTCAAATATTTGATGTTGGTAGCTGCGATGCCATGTTCTGGAGAGAAAATTCCTGGATAAAATTTTCAGTAACGTTCAGACTCATATCCATTAATGACTTTTGAAATAATTTCTTAATTTCTGGGTGCATTAGTCCCATAGATAAACTTCTAACATACTGATCCTGGGTTTGGTTCTGGGTGATGTTATTGGGCCCCCTGAGCTTCTATTTACCTGCCACTGCTAGGGTGTGTGGCAGAGGTCATTATACACTAATCATGTGACATCAAATATCAAGTCGCCCTCAATTTTTAGTTAAAATATATTAGTGTAAAAATTTCTGGATTTATTTTGTTTGGCATGGAAATGTGATCATTGAAGCAGGATAATATGTGTAAATCAAAGGATTTTGAAATGTGGGTGTGGAGAATGATGGAAAAAATGAAGTGGGCAGAAAAGAAAACAAATGAGGGAGCTCTAGGCATGGTGAGGGAGGAGAGTGGACTCCCGGGAGAAGTCCAAAGTGAGCAGGAAAGATGCAGTATTCAGAACACTCTTCAAATCGAATTTGCGCATCTGCAAAATTGCATGCAAACAGACGACTCGATGACAAAGGAACTACCTATGAACATGAAAAGGTTAATGTTATGAATTAAGTCTAGTTACCGCTGTATGGATAAATAGGTCCAACAATGCTGGGCATATCTGGGCATATTTATGTATAATGTGTATGGGATGAAGATTCTATGTCATGGATCAAATGGTGATTTCCAGTTTTGGATAACAGGAATTTTATATTTAACAGTTTTATTAAAAGTAAAACAGTTTATTATATTTTTGCCAATTTTGATGCAATGGAAGTAATATTTTACTGATTGGTTTTGTTAGTCTTATATTTTATTTACTTTTGTTACTCTTATAAGTTTGAAAATTATAGTATAAACATTTATAATTATATTTATTAATATGTATTAAGAAAAATATATTATGAAGGTAATTTGAAAACTTCTCGAAATGGAATAGAAATAAATGACTTACCTCAGTGAGCATTTTTTTATTTTTCAATATCGTCTCCCTTTACACTAATGTACTTAGTCCAATGATGTTCCAATCTCTTGATCCCATCTAAAAAATTAGGTATCTTTAGCCCTTCAAAATAACTGTCTACTTGGGCTGTTAGTTCTTTGTTTGAAGAGAATCTCCGTCTACCAAGAATAGCTGAGCTTGAGAAAGAAATGGAAATCTGATGGAGCCAAATAAGGCGGGTGTGACAACAATTCATGTCTTAGTTCACGTATTTTTGCCACAGTTACGACTCTTTTGAATGGGCGTGCATTTTTGTGATAAAAGATGACTTTCTTCCTTGCCGACTTGGGCCTTTTTTGTGTATCTTTTGCTGTAGTCGGTCCAGGTTGGTTAGAATAGTATTGCCCTGTAATTGTTTGACCAGTGGGAAGATAATCTATCTGCAGAATCCCTTTTGAATCCCAGAAAACTGAAGCCATCACCTTACTGGTCGACCATATTGCCTTTGCTTTTTTTTGGTGATGATGAATTAACATGTTTCCACTGCTTTGACTGTTGTTTTATCTCTGGGGTATAGTAGTAGGCCCAAGTTCCATCTGTGGTCACAAACAGGCACAGAAAATATCCTTGGTTGCTCTTAAAATGGGTCAAATATTGAGGGAAATTTCCATTCTGATGCATTTTTGATCCTGCGTCAAGATATGTGGCACCCATCTAGCAGATAATTTTATCATATCCTATTCCACGGTTAAAACTTGATATGCCCATTCAGATGACATCATTACAGCTTCAGCAATATCTTGCACTTTTAATGGCAATCTTTCATGACCATATTATAAACTTTTGCAATTATTTATGGGGTACTGGCACATTTTAGCCAACTACTATACAGGTCATCATTTCAGCTGTCTAGACCTAACTGAAACTCATTTGTATCCTTGGAAACTGTTGAATATGGAGAAGCTGAGTCTCCCAGAGTATTCTGAAAGTTGACATGAATTTCCTTTGCTCTCTTACCTTTCTTTACGAAGTATTTAATCACTGCTCGAATCTCAATTTTTTCCATCTTCACTAATCACTTCATGGGAACAATAACATAGAGGCTTCCATGCCACATCTCTTCCCAGAGCACTGACACAATATGTGTTTACTCATAAAGGATTACCTATTACTACGCAAGAAACTCATTGTGCTAGAACCTTAAAAACTGTTCTCATACATACCGACAATAAATATTCTAATATTGTGTGAACTTAGTTTTTAGGAAATAGTATGCTCCAGTAGTTTGCATTGGGGTATGCTAGATAAGCTCTGCTTGCCATTGCTTCATTAAAATGTCAGCACCAAGAATTTTGTGCTGCAGTTGCGGGCTACTTGCTCCAAGCTGCAAACGATGACCCAGGTTTTCTAAATTAGGTCATAACTGGAGAGGAGTCACGGGTATATGCCTATGATCCTGAAACAATAGCCCAATCATATCAACAGTCAGTTGACAAGATAAAGGAGAATTTAACAAGGCAGCTTATAACCATTCTGAAAAAGGACTTTACTGATTGTAAAATGGTGGAGACGGTGGGATATGTGTGTCAGGTCCCAAGGGGAATACTTTAAAGGGGACTAAGGCCTCATTGTTCTAGGTAGGCTATTTTTCTCAAAATAGTGCATGGCTGGATACCTTCCGGACAGACTTCATATGCTCAAATGAACAATATTAAGCTTCTGTTGTAATCAAAATGAATTATCATTGGCTACGATTGTATAATCAGCATGGCGATTAGGTTGATTGGAGTGACCTGCACTCGCATTTGAAGCTTAGTGGAACTCTTCATCCAGAAAGATCCAGTAGCCACCTGTTCGAGTCACAGAAGTGGATTTGATACCATTTCATCACTGGTCACTTTTGGCAGATTTCCACGGATGAATAAAGGCCCCTTGCCTTCTATTTCCTAACTTTCACCTCAGTTTTAAGCTTTGCTCTCAAAAAGTCTGCCACCTCATGATAATCGGTACTTAGGTTTAAGTTCTATGACTATGAATATGGAATATTTTTTAAGGTATCTTGACGTATTACTAATAGACAATTGCTCTTTGCACTTCCCCAGATAAACGCTCTATGTTTCTTGTTTGGGGATATGGTTTAAAACTCTCAGCATCTGTTCAACCTATCTAATGGTTGTAAATATGAGCAGTATATGCTGGAGAAATGATGAACATAAGTAACTCTGTTAAAATTTTTTTGAGTAATGCTTTGTTGTGATCATGTGTTTTCACAGGGTTTGTTAAAGCATCATTCTCCAAATTAACAGGACAACTTTGAGGCAGGTTTGCTTTTAATGCTGCTTGCTTTTAATGAGAAATCTTAATCTACTTGATTACATTATGATGATTCCCTGACTGTGCCCTTCCAAATATGATCACATCTTAGCATGTGTGAGCCGCACAGTGGACATAATTGGAAGAAGATTATCTTTGTCTCATCTTAGAGGCATTGTTTAAATCTGTTGCAACATTCAATTGCACCTTTTATAATGCATGGAGGAGTTCAGTCTGCAGGGATTGCATCTTTATATTTTCAACACACTCCAACTGACTACTTTTTAAAGCATGCACAATTTTTCCAAGTTCTGCTTGATTTGTAATGATAGAGTAAAGCTTATACATAACGAATTTGGCAGGAAGAGAGCACTTAGCAATCTTTACATCGATGTATTAATTCATTAGATTGATTCAATGCATTCACAGTAGATTTGGTCAAACTGACGCAATGCGTATGAAATTGTGACAAACAGCAGGACACATGGTTAATTACATTATTTTTGTCAAAAACTTAAGAGCAAATGGTGCGCCATTCTGTCCCTGTCCGGTACCTTATTCCATCATCTGTAGAGACCTGAGATCCCCTGTGCTCTCCCTCTCGATCTCATTCTCAATGCCAATGCCTACAATACAGACTGGCTGGCTGAGATTATGCATTGTGTGCACCACTAACTAACGTTTACCATTACATAGGGATTTCTGGGAAGTAAGCCATGACATCAATTGCTTAAGAATGTAAAATCTAGGCACTGCTGCTGCATAAATACCAGGAAGCCCATATTTTAGCAGTAAAAAGGCATAATGAAGTGTACTGGTTAACACTCTTCAATAGGAAGAGTATTAAATTACTGAGTAAACTTCAGACAATTTTTCATTTTATTTAAACTTTATGATTTGATTAAGGTTCTTGGGAAATGAGATGATAGTTTATAGCATTCATTAGAAAAAATGCTCATTATTAAAATAGTAATGGCATGAAATTTAATTTCATTGCAGAAGAATTATTGTAGCACTAACTCTGTAAATTTAAATTAATCTTTAACATTTCGTTATTGATAAAAGACATTCAATTTATCTTCAATGATCGTTTGTAGCATGGAGTTACATAATTAAAAATATCCGCTAGAGTGATTCATAAACTTGTAATATTCTGAATAAAATGATAGTTGATCAGTTATTTCAATCTTATCTTAATAATTCTTTTGTTGGAATGTCCAATTGAAGGATTGAGCTTATTTTTCTTTAGTGTCAACAAAATTTAGTTAGGATGCTAAATTTATGCCTTACCTCGGTAATTTATTGCATATGTGTTGTTAATGCATAATTCAAGTGGTAGTTCATGTTTTTAATAACTAAAGAAAAATGCAATGATGGTAAGCCAATAAATAAATATAATTGGTATTTTAATGCAACAATTTCAGAGCGTAAAAATCATTCGCCTTGACTGGGACTCGAACCCAGATCCCTCAATATCCGGTCGAGTGCTTTAGCCACTTAAGCTATCGAGGCATCCTCTTAAACTCTGAAATTTTGGGGCTTTTAAAGGAACTAGATGTTATGACGAAATACCGTACATACAATGTCACATGCATTCGTAGTCGTGCGCGAGGCGCCACTGTCCACGAGGTTAAAGCCAACTTTAAGCACGTATGGTGTTTTCCCTTTGACAAATTCCAAAGAAACTGCGGGAGATGCCGCAACAGTAACTTTTAACGGAGTCATCCGCTAATGTGCATTTTAATGCAACAATTTCAGAGCGTAAAAATCATTCGCCTTGACTGGGACTCGAACCCAGATCCCTCAATATCCGACACTCGAGCAAACAAAAGCTCGACAAAAACTCGACAAAAGCACTCGACCGGATATTGAGGGATCTGGGTTCGAGTCCCAGTCAAGGCGAATGATTTTTACGCTCTGAAATTGTTGCATTAAAATGCACATTAGCGGATGACTCTGTTAAAAGTTACTGTTGCGGCATCTCCCACAGTTTCTTTGGAATAATTGGTATTTATGACATTCTAAGGCAGTGTACAAATTGTGGGTTTTAATCTTTGGCAATCAACTTTGTCTTCACCAATGTACTGTTAATATCTTGATAGGACTTATTGTATAGCTAAGGCCAGTTCCAATTTATATTACCAGGGGTGGATGGATATAGAGTCTGGCCTAGAGTCAAGGGGAGAGAGGCTGTTGCATGTTAGTTTGTGTATTTGTTTACTTAATGGATGAGAGTCAGCGTGTCATTTACTTTGTTTTGAGGTGATGAAAGGTTTTTGACATGTTTTTCATGAAAACATCTGTTGATTCTTATTCAAGTTCAGTGCCTGACTCTTCTTAGGTTTTTATCCAATTTAGGATAGGTTTTAGATAGACAGTGGGACCACACAATGCTCATAAGAACTGAATAACATTACACAAAATAGCCTTTGGCCCTTAATAAATGTTACAGTAACTCCTTCTTTAGCTCTGCATACCTTATACCTTTATTCCAATAAAAATGTCTAATCTTTCCTCCCCCTTCACTTGCTTAGCATTTTCCGCTCTCATCACCATCTTCAGCATCCCATTGCTTCTCAATAACCCCCAGCATTTACTTGTCTACGTTCATTTTATTTCTTCCATTCATCTTCATACCCAAATCCAAGTCTTCCAATCCATGCTTATCACATTTCATCAATGACCAATTACATTTTCAGTATTAGCTGTTTGATTATAGGAGAGAATTTCCTGTATATTTATTGGCAGTGTTGTGTTGGTGGCATATAGTTCTGATATGCTAGGCCTAACCCAGGAGAAAATGCTACCATGTATTCAAGAAGTTCTCTCAGGTTTCCCACCGGGTCAGGTTGCAGTACACCGACGTTTCGAAGGCTGACTCTACCATTGTCTTCAGGGTGAAGTGACTTCACCCTGAAGACAATGGCAGAGTCAGCCTTCGAAACGTCAGTGTATTGCAACCTGACCCAGTGGGAAACCCAAGAGAACTTCTTGAATACCATACACTGGGAAAACCTGAGATCCTTCAATGCTACCCTGGACCACTGGTATTCTTTATGACTTCTGTGTGAATCTATTTTTCAAAAATCAGTAATGCTTTAATGCTCAATGGATACATGCATAACTCATTATGGTTTGAATTTTTTCAGATTAAAATCTTTAGCAATAAATGTCTTTTAGAGAGAGGTAATGTTTTTGCAATTCATTGTGACAACTGAAGCATTATCATAGACAAAAAAGTTGTGGTGAAATGTTGTAATTGGGTTTTTGTCATGATATGTTAGTTGAGGTATAATGCTATATTTGGCAACAGAAAATTCCTTATTCAGTAATTTTGGATGACATAGCTACTTTTATATCATGATGAATCTGGGTCCTTTTTTAATGCATTTACCTTTTGTTTAATGTATGTGTAAGTTATAAAAAGGTTAGATTCTTAAGTAAATGCAATAAATGTGTAAACATAAAACCAATTTAATTCTGTAATTTTATTTCTGTATTCAGTGAAAGTTACATTTTTTCAAAACCCATATCTAGTGTGGAGTATTTGTCATGTATTCTCTGATTCCAGCTGGATAGTAAACTGGCTGTGTTACCAATTGTTTCTCACTTCTTGTAGATTTTTCTTGGTTAACTTTGTCTTATATGCAAAAAAATATGGGTATCTTTTGAATGATTATTGATTGCTCTTATAAGATCAATATTTTAGCAGCTCCTATATATTCACTTATTCCTAAGATGTGTTTTGGCCACTCTCACCTAGTGTCCTCATCACAAAAGTTTCACTATTCCGATAGATTTTAGCATAAAATTTTTTCATCCAGATTTGAAAAGCAGAAGACATCTTTTCTTTAATATAAAGAGCTGGCAGAATATACTTTGGAGGCACAATTTTTAACTCAGAAGAATTTTTGACCCAGCAGTATGTACAGCATTTTTTGAATGGTGATAGATAGAACTCTGATAATGATAAGAAATAGCTGGTACCTCAGACTTTTATATTTGTGTGACCTGACTTACATCATTGACACACATAAAAAGAGACGTTTCAGGCATGATATGGTGGAATATCATATTAATTAAAAATTGGCAATTTTCCACAACATAAAATTTAATGTGACCGATTTCAATGTAACTACATCATCATCACCTGATGATGATGTAGTTACATTGAAACCAGTTGCATTAAATTTTATTTTGTGGAAAATGCCAATTTTTAATTAATAGTTGACACACAATATGTCAAATGCATATAGTTTGTTAATTATACCATTTGTGCATTTGGGTGTAGATTAAAGAGGATGATATAAATACTGAATCCAGACAACACCAGTAGTGCAGCTTTTTCAGAGAAAAGTTTGTATTAGTTTGTTGATGGAGTAATTCATATTTGTTATACACTCCTATAAATAGACATACTCCCTTCTTGGACAATCTCGCAATCACAAGGGAATTTAGATTTTGGGTTCTCTATATGAACAGCATAATAATAAATTTCATTTGCCCAAAGATTATATTACAAAATACCAGGTGGATGGTGTATGTACCTGATGTGAGGTACTTTGAAATCCAGTGTATGGTTAGCATCAGCAATTCAAATTTTTCTCTCACTTTTCAAACAAACTTATTAATTCTCTAATTTCCTAGACACTAAAATGCTGTTAATACATATCCAGTTTAGCATTTTTCATTGTATTTAATCGAATAAATTTTGCATTTCAATACCATCTTCTAGACCATAGACAGGTAAACATTTTATTGCTGGATTTCTACTGCATCTGTGATTCTCACCCTTAGGGAAAATGTATTAAACTTTGTTTAAGCAGTGTTAAATTAAAGATTGGTTGTATATAAGAAGTAGAAGTGAATTCAGATCATAATTTTGCACTAATGAAGCGTAATTTCAAATTCAAGAGGGTAAAACCGGGAATACTTATGATTGAATGGAATGTAGAAGCATTAACCAGAATAAAAAGATAGGATACCAGGAGACTGTTGAATACATTATGAGTGAGGACAAGGAGTGGAGTGGTGGGTCCTGTGTAAGGTAAAAGGTAACATATCATAAAGGCTGTTTAAGCCAAAAATGAAATGTTAGGAACAGGAAATAATGTGAAATAATTTATAGGAAAAGGACAAGGAAACCATGGATAACTGACGAGTTAAATGGAAAGATAGGCAAGAGAAGGAAATGGATGAATGTAAACACAGAGCCAGGAAAAAATGAATAAAGAGAATAATAATAAACTGAATCGTGGAAACTAATGGGGCAAAAGAAGTGTGGAGGAGGAAACAGTGCAAGGACATGAAAAGTTTACAACGGAAGGGTGAAATGAGTGCAGGGTATAGAAGAAGAAAAGATCCAACAGGAATGCATAACTGATAGTAGCACTTTTCCACTTGATAAAATTTATTTTATAACCAGGTTTCGATGTATTACATCATCATCGGGTAACAAAATGAAGTTTTGTGCCGTCTTATCTACATTTAACATTCTGGAAGGAGGAGAGTGGATGTGGTAGGAAATGGGGGAGGGAGGGAAAGAGAGGTGGGAAAGAAGGGCGGAGCAAGGAGATAAGGGGGAGAAAGAGAAGGGAGATGCCGAAACATTGAAACCCGGTCGTAAAATAAATTTTATCGAGTGGAAAAGTGCTACGATCAGTTATTCATTATGTTAAACTTCCACCATATCATGCCTGAAGCTACTCAATTTGATCTATCAGGAAAAAGAAAGAGACAACTTGTGCACAATATTAAAGATACCATAGAATAATTACTAATTGAGCCTGGAAAGATTCAAAAGAGATGGAAAAAATAGATTGAGGATTTATATGGTAAAGAAATGAAGCCAGGCCTAGGATATTAGGCCAAGTTTAGACATGTAAAGAGAATATTTCTTAGATGGAGGCAGTTTATGACCATCCATACTTGATTGCGAAAAGAAAGGGCATTAAATGAATTGAAATGAAATAAGCCTGTGGTAATAGATAGCATTCTCACAGAATAACTTAAAGGTTGATGAAAACATAGACGGAAGAGTTATTATGGATTTATTCATAGTGTATATGAGGGAGGAATTTGACCAGATGATTTCATCAGATTTGTTGTGTCTAATTACAAAAAAGGAAAAGGCAACTGTATGTAGGGACTATAGAATAATACATTTAATTTCATTTAAATAACAAGTTATTACCAATGCTTTTCAACTTATATGTAGAGGATATGGTAAAAATGACATTGAAGGAACTGGAAATGGTAATGAGAGTTGGTGGGGAATTCATAAAATCAGTTAGATTTTCAGATAATCAAGCTTTAGTTAGCTAGTAAACCAATAAGTTATAGACATTGCTGAGGACATTAGAAAAGCTGTGTGATAGGTATGGATGAAAATCAATGTAAGCAAAACAAAGGTTTGGGGGATTTTGAGAGAGGAAAGTTAAGTTGAACATCAAAATAGGATGAGGGTGAAAAATAAGAGAAATTTTACACTTCCACTCACTTTTAATGTTCTACGACCATGGTTTCGATGCTGCGCATTATCATCAGGTACAATATAACGAAATTTTTCAACTTATATAGTCAGGTGCCAAGAGGGGAGTAAGGTAGGGGAAGTAAGGTGTACTTTACCTTTCCACACATCAAAAGTATGTGGAAGTGTAAAGTTTCTCTTATTTTTTTACCCTCATCATGAAGGAATTCCATAAAGTTAAGCCTGAAACTGTTAACTTGATCAAAATAGGAGGCCACAGGTAGAACAGTTAATGTATCTTGGAAGCGTCTTGGACCAAGATGGTCATAGTATTTCAGGTAAAAGAAGAAGAATTGCATTAGGTGAAGAAGTTTTCACTACAAGGGAATAGCTGAAAAGAATTTTAAATAAGGAAGTCAAGAAACAACACATGGGTAACAATGATCAGTATGAAGAGACTACCTTAGAGATAGTAAGGAATTGAAGAACAGTTTATTGTCATATAGGGTGTCAGGTTTTGTGTTATTAGGTCAGGCTAAGAAATGTAGGAGATATGTGCAGTCTGTGTCCATTGAAAACCTACCTCAAATCATAATGCTAGAAAAGTTAAAGGTTAATATAAAGATAAATTACACATCCCGTTGAATTTCTATCGTCTTGCAAACAAATCTGAACTTGCTCACTGACTATTCACAATTACTACAGTAGCCATGTTACTTCATTCTGAGGCAGTCGTAATGGAGGTTAAATGTATTAGGTGTTTTGTCTCAAGTAGTTAGCTCACTGGCAGTAGGAATCAAATTGACAAATATTTGAATTTCCAAATTTGTAATCAGTATAATTGTGTTTAAATATGGTGCCTATCACATTTCTGATAAATGCAAATTTCAAGGTAGATAAAATAATTGTCCTGCATTAACTGATTTTCAATTCTAAACATAGAAATATAATTTAATATATTAATTTAAAATTTTTATAACACAATTTAATTTTACAGAATCCTAGTAAGCCATTAATAAACCTTTAAGTCAGAGAGCCCCTGAATTATGATTTTTCAACCTCCAATTGATATTTCAGGTTCATTTAGGTTTAGATAGAGGCTTTATATGTTGTTGTTAGATAGAGGTTGTTAAATTGAACAAACAATGGTTATATTGCCCAATAACTGTGTTATTATTCTTTTTCTCAAATGCAGGATTTGACTGGATGCATTGAAACATTGGATGTGTAGGTAACAATTGTTGTGTTCCTAAATGGTTATATTAGAACTTACATTTATGCTTTAAAAACCCATTAGTATGTTTCTTAAAATAAAATTTTATGTTCTTAACATACATCCTCAGAATATAAGGTAGACGAAGGTTTATTTAATCAGTAGAAATTTACTCTTGTAAAGGGGATTGGAGAACTCACTTCAGTAACAATTTTCTGAGTGGATCTCAAAATATTGAAGTAATGGCACCCCTCTTGACCTTCAGTCATTATATAACATAACTAAAGCCCCTTATCTACTAAGTCCATGGCTGAAGCATAATTCCTCTCTTGTTGATGTAGCTGTCACATGAAACAGTTATCTGTTGTCTTTTTCCCTATAACCTAATGAGTTATAACCCTGCGGGAATTGGAAAAGTTTTACTTTTAGTTAGCCCCGTCTCTCACTGGAGTTCTGTTAAAGCTGTAGCCATCATTTGGTTTCATTTTCATAAACAATGTAAGCAACAAACATTTGTTAATTTTGAAAAATGGAAAAGAGTTTCTGTGATGATTGAACTAAAAGGCTTAACGCTAAAGGAGATGAAAGCCAAGTTGGATGAAGTTCATGACATGTCAGCAGTGTTTCAGACTGTTTACAATTGAGTTAATGAGTTTAAACATGGTTGTACATCCGCAAATGTTGAACATTTGGGATGTCAAGTGAAAGTTACTCAAAAATGTTTCACAAAATCCACAATATGGTTTTCAGTGATCGACAGATCAAAGTTTGTGAGATAGTTAAGGCTACAGGCATATTGCATAGTACAGTGTTTTCAATTTTGCATGAAAATAGAATGTGAAAACAATCTCGATAGGATATTGGTACCTCGTTTGCTCTCTGTTGAGAAGAAATACAATTATGAGATTGATTCGGAGGCTGGTTTGGTGCTCTTCCATTGCCATCCTGATGAATATCTGCATCCATACACATTGGACAAAACAATGATACGTTAATACACTCCAGAGACAAAGAAGTTGTTGAAACAGTGGATTGCTAAAGGCAATCTGGCTCTGAAAAGGCGAAGATGGTGAAATTGGCTGACAAAATGATGGCCATGGTTTTTTGAGATGCGCAAGGAGTTATCTGCATTGAATACTTGCAAAAAGGACAAACTATAAATAGAAAGTATGATGCATTGTTATTTCATCGTTAGAGTGAAGACATCCAGAAAAAACACCCTCATTTGGCAAAGAAAAAAATTTTATTCCATCAAGGCAATGTACAGATTTTTTTCCCAAATGTGAAAAAAATGGCTTGGTAGAAATGGTTCATGTCAAACAAGGAGTCCATCACTAACACAAATGATAATTTTGAGGACCTTCCGAAATCTTACTTTTTGAACAGCTTGAAAAAGTTGGAGAAATGATTGGTAAAGTGTCCAGGGTTAAAAGGAGATCACATTGAAAAATTGAAAAACCTACCCAGATAATTCATTTTTTTTCCTAAGGATTTATTAAAAGACCCTCATAACTCCCATAAAATAATCCTATGGATCCACTTCTCTAGCTTGTTATATCCAATACAGTTATGGCATTATTTTATGTGGAACTAGTATAATGTGGAAATTCCAATTAAAATTTAATAAAAACATATAGTTTGAAAGAATGAGTTTCTACCGCCAACAGTATTTTTTCACCAGCCACACCTTGATTAATAGAATGACAATTGAGTGAAGGAGCCGATGATTTTCTGTTCTCACTGTTCTCTTTATCCTAGTTCATTTCAGTGACCTTCTGAGTCAAGTTATGGGGCTGTAGTAAATAGCAATTTTTTTGTCAATCAAGTTTTCAAGCAGGATTTTTGGAATTATGATAATTTTTAGATTTGGCAATAAAAATTGATGATTCCAGTTTGATTCCCTCAAAAACTATTTCCATTTGATTTCAAATTTTTATTCAATTATAACTCTATTTGAGGTGATTCATTCGAAATAAATTCTGATTTAATACCCCACTAATTCCTAACTCTAATATGAAAAATCAATATGGAATTATATTGGTGGATATTGTTGGGCATAATATTGGTGTATATTGATATGAAGTACATATCTGTAAATATAGCAACAATTGCCTTACATCTTTCCATACTTTTTGGACTTGTGGATGTTAATCTGACCCCAGACAGAAGTATTATGGAATTTGGATTCTCTTTTGAAGAGAGTATGGATTTATGCCTACTCTTCCTTGGTTAGATAATACTAAATGAGAAAAAAACAGAATGTATAACTTGATGTCAATTTTAATGCTTTTATTTTAATTGTATCATTAATAGTAAAATTCTTGCCATATTAATGGGTTTTTAGTGTATGAATAATAAATTTTGAAATTGACTCATTTTAGTGTTTAGTGAGTAATCTCATTAATCCTCAGTTTAAGTAATCAAATTTCATTAAATGCAGCCTTGTACTTCTTAAAAAAAACATGTAAGCAGGGGTGATATTCAAAACATTTAACAACCTGCATGCATGGGTGTCTACAGGATTTTCTGTAGGGGTTTGAGGGACAATATTTTGTTACCAAAATATGTTATTACACTTTTATTTTGCAAATGACAACCGGTAATACAGGGTGCGGCAACATAACTTCCTTGTTTCAAATGCAAAACGGTTTGAAAAAGGAAAGTTATGTTGCCGCACCCTGTACTTTAACCAGATTAGCTACAAATAAGGGTAGCACTCAGCCTTGTTTGCAGAATTGGATAAAAAGTGATGCCCCATTTGGAGAGTATAACTTTATATCTAACTTTTTTATGTTAATATCATTCTGTGTGTTGTCCAGACATCAATAAATTATGAAAGTAAATGAGGATCACATCCACTTAAAGTCTTTAGTCTAAAAAATACTGGAAATATTTACAGTATTTTGCTTCAATAAAGATATGATAAATATAGTGTTAAAAAGAAAGACTTTTCTTTAATTTTATTTTTTCTCTCATTGAACTAACTGGAATTAGGATATATGATCTCTCTCCCATAGTTAAATAATGTATTTTACAAACTGACATGCCTGTACCAGGTGAATATCACCACTGCATTTGACTAAGCTTATGAAATATCTCTGTACTTAGGAGAACACATTTTGATGGAGGAAAACAATGATAATATGCAGTACATATATATATTTAACTGCTTGAAAATGCTTTTATGTGAATAATATAAAGTAAAGATGAAGGGAATGGCATGAAGACTGTATCCATGCAAAAGAATTCTATTCATTTACATAAAAGATTTAAAAATTATGATTTTCTGTTTTCATCACTAGTTCATGATAGCTGCATGTCATATGTTTGTAATATGCAAAAATGCCAAGGATAGCCTGGAAATGCTTCACTTTGAAGAATAGTAACAAAAAATAAATTCAAATAGGTCTACCTCTACTGATTACATTACATTAAACCTTCTCCTCTCCCCCACCATTCTATTTAACCACCACCCATTCACTCCCCTCCATGTGTAGGGACATGCATTTATGGGCAGCTTCATGAAATGTGAGAATTTGTCATTATATCATAGCTTACTTGATATTTATGTTGCATATGTTTAGCAATATGATGATTTACATTTAAGATGCACACACTGCCATTTTAGGAGAAATTTGGATATACGAGGGCAATTCAAAAGGTTAGTTCCCCTATTTTTTTTCATGAAAAATAAAATTTATTCTCCACTTTGCGTACATTGTTGGAAAGGTTGAGAATTTAGCTATTTTTCTGCATAGTTGCCTTGAGGATCAATCACTTTTTGCATCCTTATAAGCAGCTCTTTAATACCGTCATACCTTTCTCCCGCCGCATCGCAAAGCCAACTGACGGCTGCTTCTCTGATATAAATTCATCATCATTTAGTGGAAGTGTACGGTGAGAAGGGTATGGACATCATAAATGTGCAGAAGTGGTGCAGGGAGTTTTTTGATGGCCAGGAAAACATCCACGATGAGCAGCAGTCAGGGAGGCCGAGTTTGCCGGAACCAACAGTGGCTCCAATTGACGAGGTGGTGCGCAATAACCAGAGAATTACCCTTCATGAGATAAAGGAAGGCCTTAATGAAGAGAGTGGCTACTTCTCCATGCATATTGTGTTGGAGGTCCTCGGTTACAACAAGGCGTCTTACCAAAGGAGTGTGTTTGTATCATGACAATGCACATCCACATGTGTCACATCAAACAACCACCCTACTCAATAAATTCGGCTGGGATATCATCGACCACCCTCCTTACAGCCTGGATGTTGCCTCCAGCGACTACCACTTGTTTTCCGCTCTCAAAAAACACCTTAGAGGACAGAAATCAAGTCAGGCAAGGAAGTGCAAGAAGCAGTCGTCAGTTGGCTTCGTGACACTGCGGGAGAAATTTACAACGCTGGTATTAAAAAGCTGTTTACAAGGATGTAAAAAGTAATTGATCATCAAGGTGACTATGTAGAAAAATAGCTAAATGTTCAACCTTTCCAACAATTTACACATAGTTGAGAATAAATTTGATTTTTCATGAAATAAAAATAGGGGACCTTACTTTTCGAATTGTCCTCGTATATGTGTGATTAAGTTTTCAATTTCTTTATAATCCCATTTTCCTCTGCATCAGGAGTCACTAAATATCAGATTTTATGTTTTTACAACTAGAAACATTAAACTTTTGTTTGTAGTCAGCAGGTGATGCATATGAAATATCAGCAATGTAATCTGGCTGCAATTTACGATAATACTTTTATTTTATATTCATGATGTGATTGATGAGGTTACGGAAAATAATTGCTTTTTTATAAAATTAATATTATGATTGATTCATTTCTTGTCATTGAAAGTTATATTATGTCTGTAACTTCTAATAAAGGTTCATTTTTCTATTTTATTTGCTTGCCAGATGCAGTATGTTACTCCTAGTGGTTATATATATATATATATATATGTGTGTGTGTGTGTATATATATATATATATATATATATATATATATATTTATATTTATATGTATATATATATACACACACACACACACACACACACACACACACATATATATATATATATATATATATATATATATATATATATATATATATATATATATATATATATATATATATATGCCTTGCATTTAATTAATACATACTTGCCTTTCTAATGGAGTCTTATTACAGATTACATATTGCCTCCCTAACATGTATTCTGTCTTATGATCCCAGTCTGCTTTATATTTAGTTGTTTCCATTTTTATTTCTCTCTTTTAAAGTAGCAGCTTGATTTAACTATCTCTAAAAAATCTTTTTTAAATACAGGGCTTCAACGGATGCATGCTAAACAGGAATCATGAGTAGGTAATTTTCTAGACTTCTAGTTAAATAATAAATATCAGATACTAACTGGCAATGTTTCTTACTTATAAGCTTTATTAACAGATAAATAATGTGTATGTATTAACTTCTGAAGCAAGTATGTGCATAAGTCTACCAGCTTGTAGTTATAACTTAAATATCCATGCACTGTGCATGTAAGCTGTGTTATATTTCCCCCTATTTTATCTCATTTAAACCAATGTAATTGGAACATCCAAACTTTAAATGATTGCTGAAGCAACATTTTAATTGTTTAATAGTCAATGCTTAATATTCAGCTTTTTTGTTAAAGCCAAGCACTTCTATATCCTTATTTTTAACCACAGAAAGATTTCTGTCATGCATTTCATTATTTTAATGTCATTGTGTTTTTGTAGTGGGGAACTTACCAATGCTTAATACAGCCTCTTTGCCAGTGCAGACATTTACTTGGTATATATAAAGTACTAATGGATTAAAATTTTCTGGATTCTTTGAAAGGCATGAGTTTAAACTCATCCCTTTAATTTAAAATTGGCAAAAACATTGCTGGGTGTTATTTTAGTCCCTTTCTCTTTTCGATTCCATTATTCATCATTTATACTTATGCAAAATTCTGGACAGGGCTTGAAACCTTATTTGGGAAGCATACTGCCTGCATCAGCTCTAAACCAAGGCTTAGTAACTACCTGTTTCATTTTGTAATGTACTCTATATGCAATAATTAGTTTTGCTTTTTATCCTTTTGTATTTTCAAAGTTTAAATTGAGCACCTGCTTATACAGTTCATTCTTTTAAATTCTAGTAATATTATGTACTGATATGAAGTTTTTATTTACCTATTAGGGTCCAGGGAGCCCTTGATGCATTCCAGAAAATATATTCTCAAGGTGGAATAAGAGGATTATGGAAAGGCTCAATACCAAATGTTCAAAGAGCAGCACTAGTTAATTTGGGAGATTTAAGTACTTATGATTCTGCCAAGAGAAATATCCTAGCTCATACATCATTGCCTGATAATTACATTACACATATTATGGCAAGGTAAGACTTTCCTTATGCTAATGTCATCATATTTTAAGAATGATTTAATTGGACAACAGATTTTTGTTTGTTTGATCGGGTATTTCAAATCAATTATATATAAGTCATATATTCATTATATTCCTTGTGACTTTTTTCTATGAGTAATTATGTGGTTAATGTACAGATAACAACAGCTAAGTCTGCTTCAGGAATTTGAATTTTATTTTAGTTATTTCAGTAGTTTGATTTTGGATGATTGTATTGGTTGACATGCAGGTAGGATTTACATAGGTATTCACATCAGTGAGTATTGTCATTCCATTTATGACGCCAATTCCATTGTTTCAGTGTCAATAAACGAAAGGTTGGTGTCTTTGTATTGATTACATTCCTTCTGTGTGCTTAAGAGGACAATCTAGTGGTTGAAACACATATGACCACTGTGCACAATTTATGATTATTTCTTTTTGGACTCTTTTGATGTAAGACTCTTAGCTTTCTTTTTACTGATTACAACTAAACGCCATATGCCATTGGCCTTTAGTTGTAATCAGTAAAACCTGCTGTAGTTTGGCACCCCTGTGTTTGTGTGTGTTCATTCACCCTGAATCTGGCCCCTGACAAATGGATTATTCTCCATCTAAAACACTTTGTGACCAATTTTTGAGTTTGAGTTTGAGTCTGTACCTAGCATGAGATTAAAATTCCCTGTGAACTAAGTATGCCTGTGGCCTGTTATTACACCTGTCTTTATGAAGTCCTCCAAAAACCCTTATCAGGCTCCAATATGAGGGTTTTTGGGCAGTGTGCTGTGTGTAGGTGCCTGGTGGTACATTAATTTTCATGGAATGGAGAGTGTTCATATTGTGGCTGTGAAATTGCAATATTCAATGTAGTTCCTTTTGCAGGATGCCCAAAAACATCAGAAAGGTACCCATTTTGTTTATAGTGTATTATTAGAGGCTATCTCTGGTGTAGAATTGACTTTCCTGTAAATAAATGTAAGATTTGTATGCATTGTTGGCTTTCCTTTTTTTCCATGAATTTCATTGAGCAGTTTTCTCATATTTGGTGACAAAGTCAAGTACAGTCTTTTGTGAATATTACCCCTTTTACCTTGTTACAGGTCTAGATTATTAGATCTCATCAATTTTCTCTCTTAGCAGGTATTATTTAACTGACTTTCATTATCTAGCATTATTTGAAAAAAATTAAAGGTTTTTACATATCTGTTTTTTAATGATTTTTTAATAATTCTTTGATCTCCCACTCTTCTCAAATGTTTATTTGGGCATCGCCATTGTCAGATTTTGACAAAAGGCTGAAATAGTCACTTCTGGTTGGTCACTGTTGGCCAAAATCTAATACATAATGCCCACTAATGTGCATGCATGTATTTAATTTAAATGCGATTTCATCTAAGTTGAGTGTTAGAAATTTAATTAGTAAGATTCCAGGGGTACGAATAAAACATTTTCTAAGTGATTCCCAATAAGATGTCTCTTTCCTTATTTCAACTATTAATACCGAACCAAAATCTAAGCAACAGTAATTCAGAAAGCACTTTATGTATATCCACGAGCAGATCAAAACAAGGACTGGCAACTTAGCCTCTTTGCCTCTTTCTTAAACTCTTGAAAGATATCTCAAACAATTAATAATTCTGAGTGTCAATATAAAGTAGATCCTGGGAATGTTGTTTTTGTTTTACAGTATTTTTCTTAATTTATGAATTATTAGTCTAATACTTGTGTTTTAACAGCCCAATATCAGTCAGAAAAGCTAAAAATTCAACAATATCTCAATATGACAGTAGGAATAGTTGATGAAAATACTTGATATGTTAGGTAACATATGTGAAAAGTGACAATTATCTTTCATTTTCACCTTGGTGTCCCACCGGGTTTTGAATCATGGAGGTGGTGGAATTTTCAGAGGTATCCTGATTACTTCCTGGTGCCATTTGGATAGCCCATCAAGTGGAGCATGTCATCTATCCGATGGGACATTAAATTCTATACCCCTTGGTTTTTCACTTAGAGTAGGGCAATGCCAGGTTTCTCTTCACTCTTACCTCATTCTCTGAAAATCTTCTCTCTATCAAATTACCTGCCTAGCTCCAATACTGGAAATGACCTTAGCAATCAGCCACCTCCCCCATCGAATGCAACTTCATGCTATTATCCCTTATATAACAGCCTATAATATCTTACTGATTCTGAATTTCTTCCGCCTCTTTTTTGCTAACTTATATGAATTTTTCCCGAAAACTTCTTTCTTTCCATAGTATATGTACCTCTTTTTCATTTGTGCGCACATCCAGCTTTAATGTACAGCCTCATCCCCTCAAACCCACATCTCCGAAGTTTTCTAAATATTTCTCATCCGCTTTCCTCAGAGAAAATGTTCTGGAACCATATAATACTGCACTAAAATCAAATTCTTTTCTGATCTTCGATTGATATCATTGCATTAAGTCTGTCATAAATTTGTTCATCTTCTTAACTGCGTCTTTTGCCAGCACATTTATTCTCTTTATTTAAAGATTACTTAGCCCGTTTTCACTCAAAGACTGCCCTGTTAATTGAACTTTTCCACATATTTTCTTTTAAATTAGTCCTAATTTGATATTTGACTTAAGTTGAAGTTTTGCTGTACCAAAATCTGTGCTAATATTTTATTCTCATATTTAGTTGAAAAGATGTTGTATATTTTCTCTTCTTTGTAATTGCACCATGTGCTAATGAAATTCTTCTGCTAATGCCTTCACTAAAATTTTCATTCATGTCGAAAAAATCTGAACTTTTCCATTTGATGTCAACTGAGACTTCTCTTGTCTCATTAATTTTATTTCCTTGCAATCTCTATTGTTATACCATAGCTCTCACATTTTATAGTAATCACAGTTATCCCTTATATGACTAAAGCTACATCATCCCAATATATTTCTTCACCAGTTCTCTTCTTAGCTTGATCTATAGCTAACCCCCTTTCCATGCATCTGTTATATTTATTTTTTGCGTAAAAGTTAATAAGGATGAGAAATATCAGAGATACTCAATTTACTTCCCTGCAATCATTATCCATCTTAAATCACTATCTGATTCTTTTTAAGATGTTTATCCCTGGTCTAATCTTATATTGTGTGATATTTTTATTTGCTTTACTCTTGCAAATTACTAGTCAGAATCCATACTGTATGGAAAGGCATCCAGCTGTATTTTATTCTTCCATATTTCTTCTTATTAAAGTTCTTATTAATGCAATGGATTCAAGTGTTCATCTCTATATCCTATATAAAATTTGATCATCAATTATGAAGTCATCTGCCATTCTCCAAGCTTATGTTGATGGCTCAGTACTACTTTTGCCACATGCAATTATAATTTAAGGTCCTATAGTTATTTATCACATACTTGAATTTTTTTAAGATGAGGAATGGTCCAAAGCCACATGCCTTACAACTCAATTGCCTCAAGGTCACTTTGATTGTGACTACTATTAATATCCTAACAAAGACCCCCAGTAAAATTCCCTCCTAATAAATGCCCTGACAGAGCCAAAAATAATTCCTCCTTCCAGTTTCCCTTAAACTCTGTGGTAAATCTGCTAGGATATTATCTATTCCAGCCATATTTTTACCTTCATTTCAATTCTTTTTCAATCAGGGTATCTTGTATACTTAGGACCAATTTATCCTATGTATTAAAATCAAAATCTCTCTCTTAATCTTAAGTACTGGTGTAATATCTTTAACAAAAAGTTTTTTGACATTTTTTTCTATACCTTTCCTGTATCTCTTTTGGTTCAGATAATGAATTTCCTGTCCTATCTCCTATAATTGGCGTTGTTATGCCCATTTTTTTTAATTCCTTGACGATTCTGTTACCTTCTTATATAGCACATCCATTTTTCCTTGTCTTTTTAATCCAATAGCCCAATCGGCATCTGAATACATTCCCCTGTATGAATATCCTCAATGTCTTGGTGTACATGCTACCAGCCTCTACCTAGTATCAAATCTATCACCAAGTATGGTGAAATTCCTACGGGAGTTACACTGTATCTTCTTTGTTTAATTGAACTACTGAGAAGACTGAATTTGGTAGTCTATTCCAAGTAGCTGTGGAAATTTGTCCATGGTGAGTAAATACATGTTTTCAGTCAAGTATCTCTATTTTCATATTTTAGCACCATTTAGTACTTATGAATCAGTACAATATAGTCAAATAATTTTATTTTATTGCTATATAATCCGTTCCTAGATATTTAACTTCTGTATTAGTGAAATTATACCTTTGGGCACAGTGCCCAAAAGTATAATTTCGGTTTCATAACAATCAAGTGAATTTGGTG
The DNA here is from genome assembly GCF_022747635.1 of Hetaerina americana. Lineage (NCBI taxonomy): Eukaryota > Metazoa > Arthropoda > Insecta > Odonata > Calopterygidae > Hetaerina > Hetaerina americana. The sequence goes on from NW_027286874.1 coordinate 79,636,467, forward strand.
CTGCTGGTGCTTACCATGCCATTAAGCATTATAATATTCCCAAAAGCAAATTATTTAAAGTCATATATTTGTAGAATGAAGAATTTGTTAAATCACCTGATTTTTGTGGCATTCAGTTTTCAGGTGACAATGTTTCATGTAAAATTTATTTATAATTTTATTATATTTATGTACTGCAATAAAATGGTGAATTAACAGTTTTTGCCCCTTAAGCAAGATGAACTTGAGTCCTTCAGGCTTTATTTAATAATAATAATAATAATAATTTTTATTTGTCCAGAGACTGCATCATACAAAAAATTGTACACATAGTATAGGACAATAAATATGAATTGATCTGCCAAGTTAACATATTTTCTTGGATAAGGTATGTGTTGGTATTAAAAAATTGAAAATGGAATTATCTGGTTGATTTCATCAAAATATTTGTCTTATTCCTCTGAGTTACATGATGATGGAAATACCACCTTTTGAATGTTGAAAATCTATACTTTATGAGACAATCATAGTTAAATCTGCAATGCAAATAGATAGTGCAAAATTTGATTGACATTACTACTACATTTGACATGAATGTCTATTTGTTGTAGATTTCAATTCCAGGCTGTCAACTGAAGGATGGGCAATCTAGAGTGAGAATCAAACAAGAGCTACATAATTTCATTATAGTGAATGGGTTCAAGCCATTTGTAAATCCTAAGGTTTACAGCCTAGAATGAAATGAAATACCATTAAGATTTCTTAAGAAATTTAAAAAACAAAGGCGTAGGACATTTAGTGTGGTCATGCAATAAGATCCATGGAATAGGTGAGTAGCCGGAAGACTTTCTGAAGAGTCTTATGGTGCCAATGGCAAAAAAGGATGCGAACAAGTGCAAGTTGAATGAAATGGTTAGCCTCATCTCGCAAATGGCCAAAATAGTGTTTAGGTGTTTAATAGGAGGATGGTTAACAAAATGGAAGGGGAAAATGGGGGGGGGGGAGCAGTTTTGTTTTAGAAAGAGAACAAGAGACCGTGGTAGATGTTTAAGAATAATTGGAGTGTGATATCTAGAGAGATACAAAGAATTAAGGTTTTGCTATTTTAAACTAGGCAAATGTTTTTGAATAATTGGATTGGATGAAAATAACATCGATTGTAAACAAGAAAGACATGGACTGAATAGAGAGAATTAGGATGCTGTACATGAATCAGCAACTTGTAGTGAGGGTTGGCAAATGAATGAGTGAGTGGGACGAGGAAGGGAATGCATCTGGAAGAGAATAGAAGACAGATGGAGGGAGTGAACATGGAAGACGAAAAATTAACATGTTTTGATGGTTAATGGTGTGTGAACATCTGCTACCCCGACATTTATTCTTTTTAGTCATGTACCAGGTTGAATTGGGCAAAAATTCAGAAATCAGAACTCACATGTACTGCACCAAATGGATTTTTGTATGCATCACTGACACCAGGTGGAAAATCTCTACCTCCAAGTTTAAGGATCAAAATCAGTGATAGTGAGTGAAGTTTATTGGTAATTCACTACCAATGACAAGTATTTTATTTATTTAATGGCTTCATTTGGGTGAGATTAAGACTTTCAAGTCCCTTTTTCCTCCGAACCCCTACATATTACATTAAATGATATTACAAACACCCAAACCCTAGGTGGAGGAAAATCCACCTAAGTGGGAATCGAACCCATGACCTCTGAGTTGCTAGGCAAGGATATTACCCCGCTGCCACTGAGGCTGGCAAGTATCACCCTGGCTAGGGAATTTGACCCTAGAGTTGGTCCTCAATGGTCAATTCATTAATGAAAAATGGCATGTTCTACACCTGTGATATTAATGAACATAAACTCTTGGAAATGGGTTTTAAAAACAAAGTTAATTACTGGAGCATATGATAGTTGTGCACTTATGTACAGTATTATTGACAAAAAAAGAACGAAGAAAAAGGTCTGGGTGAACTTCATCTCTTATTCCTTTCTTTAATCACCAAGAATTGGAATTTATAAGTAATTTATAGAATTGGCTTTTTTTGCTGTGTTGAAGACTTGTGAAATTTTGTATTTCATTTGAATATAGTATATTTTGGAAACTCCATAATTATGAGCATGATGAAATTAATGTGTGAACCCAAATAGAAATTTCCTATTGTTCGTGATATTAATAACATATGCTATTATAATGTGTTATTTATGGTATGACAAGATTTCAGTAACAATTTTGGACATTGTGAAATTAAAATAGCTATAGCAATATTTCAACAAATGGCAATATTCTAAAATATTTTTTGTGTGCGTACAAAGTTAAATAAAGAGGAACTGCTTTAAAAATCAGATGGTTAATGAAACTGCCTTTTCTGGTATAGTTGAGTTTATGCAAATAAAATTTCTTAATTTCTAAATTCGTTAGGTCTAATTGTTTTTTTTCTCAATTTGCACAATTATAATAATTATTTGCCATCATTATGACACATGGACTGAAATGTGTCTACTTCATTAAAAGATGAAAAGGAATTATTGCTTTATCTTTTGTTACCTGAAATGTTGTTTTCATTCAGCCTGCCTGCTGTAAATATGAGTCCTGTGACAAATGTTTAGGGCTATCTTATTGATTTTAAAACTCATGAACTAATGGTCTGATGATTCTGAAATTAAAAAAATAACATAATTGTAATTTCCATATTCCATTCCATTCCAAATTTCATAAATGTCAATTAGGATATTCTGTATCTCTTGCTCCTTCATATTGTCATCATAAGAAATTACAAGAAATACATTGGCTGTAAATACCGATGTCTCAATCCTTTCCCTGCTGAGTATGTTTTGTCTGCCAGTGATTGAAAAAATAATGCATATAATCATTGAATAAACCCCCTCGGAAAACAATAAAGAATGCAAGTGTGGTCACATTATGCTATGATTGGTTTGTGCTCTGAAGGAATATTTGTCTTTGTTGTGCATAAATATGTATGTAAGTATAGCATTTGGAAAGAATAACTTCTTTTGATTTTTCCACTGACATGATTGTTTTGCAGTTTATAAGAAGCTATGGGTGGCTTGTTTATTAACAGTGATGGATTACATTGGTTATTAGAACCCTAGAAACTCAAAGATTTTTCTAAGAAAATGTAGGGACCTGTTCTAGCACTGTTGTGGAACAAAGCAGGTCTCAACCCAACACCAAAAACCCATGTTAGAACTGGGGCGTAGTGTATTTCCTTATGAAGTTACCTTTTTAAAAATTTTAAAGAGCTAATACAACTCAGATATATTTATTAATTAGTGGAAAAGAAATATTTTCAAAATTAATGTACATAATTGGAAAGGAGCTAATGTTTAATTTATGAGAATAATTGAATCAAATTTTCATTAAGAGTTGCAGTATTCAAATGAAAATGTATTACATGAGTTTAAAAACATATATGTGAGGTTGTAATATGGTTGCTTGCCCTTGGATGTGGGATTCAAATCTGGATATTGAGTTCATTGCACTGGACTTGTTCTCTGCAGTTTTACCACATACAAGGTCCATTCAATAAGTATTAGGACTGGTTCCAAAAATCAACATTTATTGCAGTTATCATTGCAATAACTTAATAATCTTCAAAGTACATTCCTCCTGCATTGATTCACTTAGTTCAGCGCGTCTGCTACTCGTCAAAAGCCCGCTGGAAGTCGGTTTCCAGAATACTGTTGAGAGCCTTTGTCATCACTGCTTGAACCGCCTCGATGTAGTCGAACGGATATCTTTTGAGCTCCCTTTATATTTGCGGAAACAAGAAAAAGTCAGGTAGAGCCAGGTCGGGGCCGTTCGGGGGTTGAGGCAACGTTGCTCTGCCAAATTTCGTCAGTAGCTGCCACACAACAATCGCACTGTGGTATGGCGCATTGCCGTGGTGAAGTTTCCATTTCTTCGCAATTGCTGGTCACACGTGCATTAGGCGATTTTGCAGGGGTGTCGGTACTTGCATGTAAAATGCACTATTTACAGTCGTTCCAGTTGGCACAAACTCCTGGTGAATAATGCCCAGTCAGTCGAAAAAACAATGCTTTTTTTGGACGTGGGGATCCCTGCGTGTAACATTCTGAGCTTTGATGTTTTGTTTCCGGGTGGTACTGGAACTCCCACGTTTCATCGTCGGTAATAACGTTGTCGAGAAAATCTTCATCTTCCTGGACACAGTCCAAAATTTCTTGCAAAATTTCCACCCACGACAGTTTTTGTTCCTTGCTCAAGACTTTTGCCACCAGCTTCGTGTACACTTTCCTCATCATAAGATCCTCTGTTACAATGGTGTGGATGGTTCCGACTGAAAGGCCGGTCTCCTCACTGATAAGGGCAATGATTAAATACCTGTCAGGTTCCAAAACTTTTTTCACTTTGGCCACCTGAGCATCGGTTCGAGCAGTCGTCAGACATCTGACGCAGTGCTCGTCTTTGACAAGCTCCTGGCCTTCCTCAAACATTTTATGCCACTCAAAAACACTTGGGCGGCTCAAGGCATCATCTCCATAAGCCTGTTTAATGAGTTCAAGGGTCTCTGATGTGGATTTCCCGAGTTTAACGCAAAACTTCACAGCGTATCATTGCTCAATGGTTTGCTCCATGCTGGGATGACGACACCACAAACAATAACACGTCACAAAAATCCACCTCCTGTCTCAACGCATGCCCGTAGGCGATTGAACTAAAGTGCGCCTGAGTGGTGGGGTACCCCTCAACCGAGTTGACTGGTTGGACCCCCATCCACCGCTCTGTTGAGGCTACAGTAAACCTGTCCCGATACCTATTGTACAGACCTTGTAATTACATGGGCTGCCCAATAACTCTTTAGAAAGTTCAAGAAATGGTGCTCATAGTATCACAAAAGGTTTGCTGATGGTAAGCCTAATCTCTCAATAGACTGCTGATAAAATTTCTACTATTTTCATCATGTGGTTTCATTTTTATTTTCAATTGAAGAAAAAACTTTTGTTTATTTGGTAAAATAGAAAAAGTAAATTAATTTGGTGATTAAACACTTCTATTTAAAAGGTTTAATACCAAAAGAGATGAAAGCAGAGTTAGATGAAGTTCATGGCATGTCTGGTCATAGTTCATGAAATAGTTGAGGCCATAGGCATATCACAAGGTACAGTACAGTGTTTTCAATTTTTTACAAAAATTTGGGTTTGAAGAAATCTCAGCAAGATGGGTGCCACAGTAGCTCTCAGTGTAGAAGAAACCCAATTATATGGTTGTTTTGGAGGCTGATTTGGTGCTTTTCCATCACAATCCTGATGAGTTTCTGCCTTGATACATAACTGTGGACAAAGCATGGATACATTACAACACTCCAGACACAAAGGAGCAGTGGAAACAGTGTGTTTCTAAAGGCAATCCTGCTCAGAAAAAGGCATAGATGGTGAAATGGGCCTACAGGGTGAGGGCCATGGTTTTTTGGGGTGCATGCTGAATTGCTGTATTTATAACTTGCTGGAAGTACAAATGATAAATGGAGAGCGTTGTGTGTCTTTATTTCACTGGTTGAGCGAAGAAACCAAGAAAAAAATTCTCATTTTGCAAGGGACAAAATTCTCTTCCGACTATGCATTGGTGCACACCTGTGTAGTTTAGATGGTGAATATTATAGAATTAAAGTCAGAATTGTTACGATACCCACTTTATTCACCAGAATTGGCTCCCAGTGATTTTTTTTTAATATCCAAACTTGAAAAAATGGCTTAGCAGAAAATACAGAGGCCGATTTTGAGGACCTTCTGAAATCCTGTTTGGACAGCTTAAAAGTAGGAGAAATACTGGGAAAAGTTTATGGAGTGAAAAGGAGATTATGTTGAAAAGTAAAAAATTACCTTAAGTAATTTGTTTTTTTTTTTAAATTTTTTCCTGGAAACTTATTGAATGACCCACATATAAAAAACTAGGAGTAATTTGAAGCAATTATTTTTTGGCTGTCCTTCCATGATTTTGTAATTTCATTTGCTAAGTTGATAATGAGCCCTGCTCTTAAAATTTGTGGTTCTTAATTTGGAGTACTTATTCTGAAGCACCCCCTCAGGACCTGAGGATGCAAGCCACCCTACCTGGAAGATACCTTATTATGGAGACACCTTATGAGTGTCAGCGATTTTCAATTTTCAAACAATAATGATAGAACTGGCATGATTTACATCCCACACTTCGTTATGGTTAACGTTTTGAGGAATGGAGTTAAAGAGTGTGTCTTAAAGATGATGTAAGGTGCTGGGTGATGTTAAGGTGAACTGCTTTTTAAACTGTAGTGAGTGGGTTTTAATGCATAAACTGTAATGTTAAACAATTGTTGCTCTTTAATTTTCAAATTCACCCACTTTTTGTTTTTGTTACTCCATAGTGTGTGTGCAGGTTTTTCAGCTGCTGTGTTGGGTACTCCAGCAGATGTAATAAAAACTAGGGTGATGAATCAACCTACTGATGAGACTGGAAAGTGAGTTTTTGGTTAAGTTTTATTAATATAATTACATACTAACAGCAATATATAAATCAAAATATTCTCTTTGTTTTCTTGAGGTTCTGATTCTGTTAAAACAACCCCTGGAACCTCTGTTATGGCTCGGGTATATCGATGATATTTTCCTTTTCTGCCCACATGGTACTGATTCCCTGAAAACTTTCATTTCTGACCTCAATGCTTTGTCTTCTGTCTCCTTCAATTCTACGGTTTCCTCCTCCCAAATCACCCTCCTAGATGTAAATGTATCATTAATAGACCAAAAATTTCACACTTCTGTACATATAAAAACCACCAACAAAGAACAATACTCACATTATAACAGTTGCCACCCATATCACGCTAAATGCTCCATTCCTTGTTCCGTGTCCATTAGAGGTCACAGAATCTACAATGACCTCAACTCCTTTGATAATTTTCTCTCAAATCTACACTATTCCCTCCCCAAACGAGGCTATCCTAAATCCCTCCTTAACAAAAGGATCTGAAGACATGCTTATACTCCCAAACCTTCCTCCTCAGTGGAAACCCACCTTCTTTCAATTTGCACCACATACTTCCCTGACCTAGAATCTCTGCGATTAACCCTAAAAGACCTCTACTCCATCCACTAAAACCATAATTCTGCCGTCAACCTTTTTCCCAAATGTCCCTCTGTAACTTTCAAACGCCCTCCCGCCAACTTATCAGATCTTCTCAAATCAACCAATCCACTCCTGAAATCCTCCTTGCCCACTATACCCCTTACTTCATTTGTTTTCCTTTCGGTCCATTTCACCTTCTCCATCCTTCTCCACTCCTACATTTCAAAAGCCTCTAATCTATGTTTATCCTCCTGCTTCAGTGACCACGTTTCCACGCGGTACATCACGATGCTCCATATCAAAGTTTTGACGAGTCTTTTCTTAATATCCTTACTCAATATCCCTGTCATCAACTACCTCCTCCTTGTGAAAGCCTCTTTGCCTATCACAATTCTTCTCCTTACTTCACTACTACTATGACCTTGTTGGTTCAAAGCACATCCAAGATAAATTAACTGTTCTACCTGCTCTAGTTTTTGCCCTCCTATGTCAATGTTTAGCTTAGCCTTTTTCTATCTGGAAAATCGCATATCCTTTGTTTTATTTATATTGATTCTCATCCCCTATCTACTGCACTGAATTTCCAATTCACTCAGCAGTGCTTGCAGCCCCTTGGCTGACTGACAAACTGAAGCTTGGTCATCAGCAAACCTAACTGATTATATGAATTCCCCTCTGACTTTCATTCCTACCTCCAGTTCTTCTCATGCCTCTTCAATCATAACCTCTTGATTTCATCTCCCTTGTTGCCCCTTCTACCTCATCGTTGAGTACTATGACATGAGTTGAGTCACGTGAACCAGTGCCGTAAAGCTACATAAACTAAACCCAGTCATAAATCCATACTGAAAATAGTGCATAAACTCACTCCCTCACCAGCATAATTACACCTCTGCCATTTCCTAGACTTCCTACTATATGTACACCATTCACAGAGCTATTGTTGTATTAGCCTGATGTTAATTCATCACACGAAATAAAAACTGAATAATTACAAAAATTTAATTACAAAAATTTCTTTTCAGCTGAAAATATCCTGGCACAAATTAAAGCCTAAAACAGCTATAAATCGTCATCAGGGAAAGTAATTAGTGACCTATGTCAAGCAAATAAGTTTATGGAAAAAGTTAGCATTTTTGGGGTTGTACAATTTTTCCTACTTATGCATAGAATAAAACAGCAAGGGACAAGAAACAAATTTTAAATCTTTACAGCCAAATAATATTATTACTCCGTGATCCAAATTATCCAGAACAATACTTGAGAGAAGGCCAATTGATGGCAGAGTAGGTGCATATTTACGAGTACCATTGTGGATTTCAGATATTCTGTGTTGTGGTTATTTTTAAAGTTAATGATTGCCTATTTTGTAAAATGTATTTTCACTTACAATAATTATATCTTTTTAAGACTGTAGGCTCATAAACCTACTTACCAAATTTATGTTCGTTTCTTTACTTAAGTAATATTTTCATTAATTTTTGTGATTTATATTCTTTCAGGGGCTTAGTGTACAAATCATCAGTTGATTGCCTGATTAAAACTGTCAACAATGAAGGTCTTCTAGCCCTTTACAAGGGGTTCTTTCCTGTTTGGATTCGTTTAGCTCCTTGGGCTCTTACATTTTGGGTGTCCTTTGAACAACTGCGGCATCAGTTAGGAGCTGCTACTTTTTGATAACAGGAGTTATTTAACTTCATTTGATTTAGTATTGATTAGAAAAAAGGTGTATATATTTTACTTGATTTTTCTGACAATACCTCACTATTTTTGTTGACTTGATTGTATATAAAATTGTTAAACATCTATTGAACTGAATTGGATCTTGTTTACTCTATGAAAATTTGTTAAATTTTTATTTATTTTATTTATAGCGTATTTGGATATACTATTTTACTTCAAGCATTTACTTTTATGCTTGGTCAAATTTCCACCATGGTTTTACAATAAATATTTGTTTAATACCAAGTCAATGCCTTGTGGTGAGTGCCTTATATAAAAGCTACATATAATTCATAGTTTTTATCTCTTTTGAATTTTGTGTGATGACTACGTTGGTGCTTTTATTATTTTGCCATGAAATGCAATTATGTAAAAATTAACAATGAATTTGTTTGCCCATATAAAGGTATCTAGAGATACTGATGAAGTGCAATAGAAGCGGTCAGAAAGGTACTTACTCGTTGAGTTAATCTATTATGATGTGCAGTATTAAATGTATACACTTTATCAATGCAATTATAGGCACAAAATAGAATTATTTTATTTGTACCATTATTTTAGGAGAAAATAAAACTTATTAAAATCAAGTGAAGCCTTTGGTTATTATTTTTAAATCTTAAATGGATTTAGTTGTTCTTTTAATAATAAACCTCGCATTTAGACCTAAACCAAATAATTCTTTTGGTTATAACTCATTTCGGATGCATTTTCTCATTCAAAAAACCCGCTTGGTATTTTCTCGAGAGGAACAGCCACGGCCGTCAATTTAGTGCTGCTACCTCGCGTCCTCCTTCACTTCTCAATAGATGTATCACAATGGCTTCCGTAAAGGACACGGCGACTTTCTTCACGAAAGGTACATCCTCTCAATTTGAGCATATGCTTCGATTATATCCCGAAGCTCTTCGTGTTAAAGCGGAAAGAAAAACTAAAAAACCAGAAGAGCTCATAAAGTTAGATAACTGGTGAGTACCGAGCCAATACTTGGCTTTTATATTGCAGTAACAATGTCATTGAACCTTGCTTCCTACTGCGCTTCACGTAGCAGACTATTTGCTAAATATTTACTTAAATCATTCTCGAGTGCTAGTGCATATCGTATCCTTTAATTTAAACAAGAAACAGCAAGTGTAGCGGATGTGTGGTTGGGTCCGAGTGGTGTTTGGTATTTATGAGACGTTGCGGAACGTTAGCTTGTATGGTCTTAGCGTCATGTCGGTTGCCGAGCTGTCGTTTGAGGCTGAACCATTAATATTGAGAATTATTTGTGTTGTATAGGGCAGTGCTTAGGAAGAAAATTTTGGGTGAACATTTATGAAGAGCTGTGTGTGTTCCCATGCATAATTTATGTTTTCCATGTCGTCTTTCTGCGTTAAATATTCTAGTTCCGCAAACTGGCTTTCGTAACTACCTCAAATCAAAATGGAGACGAGAATGATAGGGTTGAGAGGAGAGACAAAGCTCAAATCGATTCTAAGCCCGTTAAATGTTTTTATTAATGTAATTTGCCTACAATTTCCCACTAAATGGGCGCATGGATTTATTTTGGACACCGTAGACTAATATTTTGCTGAGGCGTTACGACAGGCGTAGATAGGTCGAGTGCGGTTGCGTTGCGACATAGTTTTTTATGGTTAAAGAATGATTGAGAATGTTATTTAGACTTCATATGTATTCGGTTAAAACGGATATTTAATGCCCCAGTGAAAGTGCGTGTGAAAGTGACAAAATTTCTTGATTACTACCACTTTGTGATGATATGTCACGGACCAAAATAGAATGTTATACATGAATTTTTGTTAAGCTACGTTTACTATTGAGTATTTTACTTGGGTTTCAGGTTTCAGAATGAATTGCCTAAAAAAATAAAATCCAGAGGTAAAGATGCTCACCTTGTACACGAAGAATTAGTGCAGCTAATGAAATGGAAGCAAGCCGTAAGTATATTGTCGTGGTCCTATTCCCGCAAATTTACTCGTGGTTTATTACTAATGGTTATTTTTTACTTACAGAGAGGAAAGTTTTATCCTCAACTGTCGTATCTGGTTAAAGTCAATACACCAAGAGCGGTAATTACAGAAACTCGAAGAGCATTTAGAAAACTTCCAAACCTGGAACAAGCCATCACAGCTCTCAGTAACCTCAAAGGAGTTGGCACAACAATGGCTTCTGGTAAGTAGTATCATTTTTTTATAGAAATTTGACTATAATTTCCCCTAAGTCCTGGAATTTGTGGAATTGTTCAGTATTGATAATAATTAATTAATTTGTGCTAAGTGGATGTGGTTAATAATAGTAGTCGCATACAGTGCATACGCTACGGAGTGTATTTCTCTAGCAACTGATCACTTCCATTCACATTCGTCATCTCTTGTCATAAGTATTTGATTTCAAGTTTGTGTGTGTTGGTTTTGTGAAATTCATTGGTGGATTTCGATGTTTAATTGACTGCACTTCTGTGAATCATCGTAATTTGTAATTCAAGCTTATATGTTGCTGATTAATTAACATCGCATGTTTGAACTATAAATAACAAAACATTTTTAATCAGATGACTGGAGTCCTCAGGTTTTTATTTATTTTTGTTGGAAGACTTCTTATTATTATTGAAGCATTTTTGTTTTGTGCTTGTGAAACTTATTCAAAATCATGTAATACCATGTATGCAACACAGTTATGTGAAGCTTTAATTTTGTTCTAAGAATTGGTGGGCCTTTAATTATCTTGCCTAAATCTTACGTATGTATTTATTCAATGTTGACCTTTAACATTTAAACCTTATTAGTTTGTTGAAAATTGTCAATGCATTAATTGTTAAGACATTGGTTATGCGAATCCCTGCAGTTTCCTAACAGAATTGTTCTATGGTATTTTTAGTGCTAATAATCGAGTGAGGGTGAAACATGACAGCAATCACACAGAACTAGTTGTGAGGACTACTGTACAATACTTCTGTCATTTTTTGAGTGAATATATCCCTATTGTAAAAGGCAGTTAATATCCACAGGAGGAATTTGTTACAAGATCTCATGAAAACGTAGCATCAAGAAATGCCTGCCTCTTGGTTCCATATTTCATTTTGTTGAGAATACATATAATGGTGTTCAATTTACCTATTATGGTCTTTGACAAACCAGCTGCTGTCATCAAGACAGATCTTTTGTTATTTGCTGATAAATTGCAAAATACTAGTAAAAATCCTGGTCTGGGATATGAGTGAAATTTATGCTACAGGGCTCAATTGTGTTCAGTGTTTCATAAAGTTCTGGCCTTAGGAGTTATTGAAAAGGGGAAACTACCCATGATTTATTTATTTTAATCCCTTTTTACGTATGAATTACTGAAGATATTTTTTATGATGCATAAAATGTGTCAGTCATTCTTTGTGGCACATAGATGATGATAACCCCTGCTGCTTCAACTGCAGACATTTAAAATTAAATAATAGCTCACAGTACAGTTGAAGAAATATGAAATAAGAATTGCCAAGTGTGGAAATATGGTGAAATAAAAGGAGAATTAATTCTAAGAGTAAAATCAATAACATTAAATAAAATGAACATAGGGAGTACTAGAAATGCATACAGAATAGAGCTTATTGGGGGAGTTTTGAGAACTGGAAATCTGCTCGGATTGATATGGAAATGAATTGATTTATACTTGCAGATTTTCTGATTTTTGTAGTAGAGGTTTATTTCTTCTGCTACTTAAGGAATAACAAGTTTTCATGCTAATGTAACAAATAAATAGACCATCCAACTTGTAACTTGCTTTTCTCAACACTGTTTAGCATGTTAGACAATGAATAAATGTGTCAAGTACAAAGGTATCTTGTTGATCCTATTAACAGGTGTTGAAAATGAGCATTACTATGGGAGTTTTTTTTCATTCTATGGTCATTATGATGGAAATAATTATCATCAATTTCATTTTAAATAAGTTGAAATAGTAAGTATTATAAATCTGAAATCTTGTGAAGATTAATCCCTAATAGATTTATAGCGCTAGTTAACTATTTAAATTTAAAAGTTAGGTGTAGAAATGGATTATATCAATCTGAAGTGTGTTAAAAATTATGAAGAAAAATTAGATGGTGTAAAATGATTAAAGTATTAATGCAAGGGAAAATAAACAGCTACAATTAGAAAAAAAATCAATTATTTTTAAATCACCCTGGAAAAGGTTTAATTACTGCGATAAACAGACATGCCAATGGGTACATTCTATTATTGGTGTGTAGTGTACTTGGCTCTACAGATGTATGAGAAGAGGTAAATGTTGTGAAAAAGCTACCAGGTGTTCTCGCTTCTTTGAAGTAATTTGCAGAATTACAATATTCTGCAAAGTTCTCAAATGTCCACAATATTTTTGCATGAGTGTATCCAATGTTTTATCTTTAAAGTTTATGATGGTGCTCAGGTTCTTCCAGGCCTTGGATATTTTAACTATTTTTTTTCGCCAGACTCCTGCAGATTCCGAAGTTTTCCCACTGCCTAAACAATATTCTGAACATATTTCTTCAGAAGTCAATGTTTGTAATGTTTCAGTAGCATAAAGTCAGTCCTTAAAATCTTAAATAGTTGATATTTCCCCCACAGTGTTACAAAGTTTCTGATTATCTTTAGGGTCAAATTCAGGGAATTGGAAATCAACGCCCTCTTTGTACATACTGTTATTGTGAATTGTTTTACCTCTTTCCAATAATCATCTCAGCTTCAGCACACATTAAATGTTATTGTTTTTTATTCATTATTGTTAGTTCCCCTGCTGTCTTCAATCTCATCATCGCTTGACTCTAGCCCTACAAAAACCTTTGCCTGTGCAACATCTTTCAAGCTAAAATTACTCCTTAATCCATGAACTGAAATAATGTTGTATTTGGGGGTGAAGCAAGGCACCTAATATTAACATCTGACTGCACAATTTGTTAGTGACAAGATGGGAGCAGGCATTGTCCAAAATTAAAAGTGTTTTATCTTATCCTTTTGAATTCCCAGAACATTGACTTAGCATTTCATAACATTGGCAACAAAATGATTGTGGAACCATTTTGTTGTGATAACCCCAGTAGAACACACATCTGCCAAATGCTAATGAAGTACAAGGAGGTCATTCATTATTTTTCTTGGAACTTGGGGTTGCCAAAATTATCCCATAGCAACATTCTCCAATTTGTGGATATCATATGTAATGGTACACACAAGTGTTGGGACTTCCTAAAGATTTTTCCCTTGGGGACCTTAGTTTCACTCTATAAGTTTGGGTATTTTCAGGCAAAGCTCTCAGAAATATGCTAAGTTAGCTATGATACACTCTAAATACCACAATAATTGTTGCTATGCTTTACATTTTTTCTTCACAGCTTTATTATCTGCAGCAGCACCAGAAACTGCACCCTTTATGGCAGATGAGTGCCTTATGGCTATCCCAGAAATTGAGGGCATAGATTACACAACCAAGGAATACCTCAACTTTGTTCAACTTATTCAAAATGTTGCTGAAAGACTTAACAAAGAAGGTAATGTATTTTATATTGCTGTTTTATATTTGATGTGGGTATCCAGGACTGCATATGGCCCAATGGATAATAAACATATTTCATCATTAATACTATTGGAACATGTACATTCATTCATTGATTGATATAGATTTCAAGTTTTCCTTATGTTCTTTTGAGTAGACAAAAGGTTTAAGTAATTAAACGAGTATGTAATGAAGAGTTGGCATTTCACATTTAATAGACCCATGTTTAGACTACCTAGGAAATATCTGGGGCACATCAGGTAAACTAGTAATGAGTGGTTAGTTTAGCCAAAACATTCATGATAAAAAGTATGCATGAGCCTCTTCAGTCATAATTGGGACAAGCCAATCTGACTTTTGCAATGTATGTAACAGTCATTTCACCTATTCAATCAAGAGATGTTTAAACTAGACATTATTTTGTCTGATAAGACTGAAAATGCATAATGAAACTAAAAATAAATACCCAGTATATGACTTCATTTTTGTTTATTTATTTTATTAGCATTTGCACTCTTCAGAATTTATATGCATGTTGTAGGTGGGGAGGAGGTAATTTGGCCAATCATATGAAAGAATTTTCATGTGTGTGGTGTGAATTCCATCCTCTAAATGATATAAATGCCCTTTCACCAACCTCTCTCTTTTTACCTTTCCAAATGTATGCATGAAAACCGAGGGTGTTTTCAGATTCTCAAAGCATATTGAAGCACATTGTTACAGCTCTGTTCTTCTCATTAGTGCACTTATAAATCTTAACATAATTTTGAGGGAAGTGTTTCTCCTTGAATCGGTTTAAACCAGAGCTTTAACTCAAAGGCAAATGTGGTAGATGTGCGCAAAAATGAAGCTTCTTTATAAAAAGTGCTTATGCTTTTAAGTACAAAAAAGCATGAATTTGAACTCCACAAAATTTTTCAACCATGAAAATCATGTAACTATGATATTGTAGTTAGTACTTTTCAATGAGAACAACTATGGTTGAAACACAATCTTAAAAACAAAATAAAAAAGTTCAAACCATTGGAGCCACATATTTTAAACCTATTATTTGTTTGTTTATTTGCTGGGGGAGGAAAGGGAATATAGTGTTGTGCCATTGTATAGGCTGTGCCCATCCAAAACTTAATATTAACTGGTAAATACTAAAAGTAGTAATAATAATATTTTTCTCTGGGCTGCAGGGGAAATCAAGTTAATATTCCTAAACCATGGGGTAGATTATGTTGAAGTAATATTTTAATGAGGGAAATAATTCCAGGGAATACAATTCCGTCCTTAAATCATGTGATTGTTATCATGTCTAAATTCCAATTCTAAATGCTGGCAAAGTTATGTCTGGCAAAATTATGTTTTTGATCAGCAGCATCTTCAAAAACAGTCCATGAGGGGCTGTTTTTGAAGATGCTGCTAGTTGAAGATGATGCTGCACCTTTGTAGTGAATGGTCTCCCAGTCACTACTAAGGTGAACCATGGAAGGAAGTGTTGCCTCCTTCCATGATTTAACCTCTGGATTTTCTTGTATTCTATACTTCCAAGCAATTCTTCAGATGCGTAGAAATTATGTCAACTGCTTAAGAGGCGTTTCATGCGTGATGTAGAGGAATGTCATGATTAATTAAAAAATTGGCAATTTTCCACAAAATTAGTTAAGATAACATCAATAATTGTTGTATCAACTGTTGTTATAAAGGGTGTCAAGATTTTTTGCTGCACTGGCCCTAAGCCAAAGTGAATGCATGAAGAGGTATTTGTAAATTTGCTTTGATGTAAATACATATTTACCCCGGACCCAAGAGTATCTAAAGAATTCTTTTGTCACCCCTTTCGGCTGATACTAAAAAATTCATATCCTCCAGGATTTCATTTTCTAACTAACTCTTCATTGCCTTTTTAATCTTGTATACCTTGACCGTTTATACCTCTGTTCATTAGCCAACCATTTATTCTGTTTTTCTGTGCATGGATAATTTCTTTTCAGTCAGATATAATTATCCTGATTAAGTACGTTAAGTAAGTTATGTTGTCATTAATGTTGATCCGAATTTGTAATACTGTTTTGTAATATTTTCTAATGATTTCTAAATTCCAAGTTCTGTGGAATTGTTTGTCTTTTGGGATACCAATTATTGTTTGCAATATTTAAGCAGTTTCGTATTTCTACAACAGCCTCTTTAAGAATGATAAATTGAAGACTACTGAATGCATCAAAATGTGAAATTTTCCTTAAAATGCTTATTTTTTGTGGATGCATGTAATGATGCACATGAACACAAGCTACTAAGAACAAATATGTGGAGGAAATTAGATGTAATATGTTACACTATTAGTCATATGTATAGGGAAACTCGAAAACAATGAGGGTCAAGTAACACTTATTAAAGGAGCTACGAGGGTCATCCGGAAAGTAGTACCCGTTCGTGAAATAAAGACACAAAAGTAAATATTAACAAACATAAAAAATTTTATTTGAAAGAGGATACTTTAAACTACTTCTCAACATAATCTCCAAGCAAATTAAGGCATTTGTCATAACGTGTGACAAGTTTCTGTATTCCTGCTGCATAGTCCTTCGCCGCCAGCTCATTGAGATACGCGAGGGACCCATCTTGCACAAATTTTTGCATAATGCAGATGGTGTTTAACAATTTCATGAACAATTGTTCGAGAAACATTGGGAAAATGCTCACAGATGTCATCAATTGTGACGCGCCGATCGTTCCTCACGAATTCGTCAACTGAGCTCACCAGTTGGTCTGTAATGACAGACGGTCTCTCCGAACGCTCATCGTCGTGTGTGTTCCCCCTCCCCATGTTGAAGTTGCGACACCACCGCCGAACAGACGACTCGTCCATTACATTGTCTCCATACACCTCCTTTAATTGGCGATGAATATCACATGGGCGAACGTTTCTTGCATTGAGGAATTTAATCACTGCCCTCACTTCACAACTGGCGGCGTTCTCAATTTTTTTAAACATTGTAAACAATCACAGAAACAACACAGGCAATGCTAGCGTCACGCAACTTGGCTCAGAGAAGGCAGACAAGCCACTGAAGCTATCTGACCTCGTCCAGCGGCTACTCGCGTCGTCAGCACTTCATGCGGCACGAACGGGTACTACTTTCCGGATGACCCTCGTACATATGAAATATCTAAGTATTCAGAGTACCCTGGTGTTTGGAGTGGTTGTACTTTCTTAGTCTGTGGTGTCAACTAAACTATATCGTCTCACAACCGAGTTTTTTTTATCTAGGCATAGTTTTTTATGCCCCATTGATTTTCATTCTATAATTAGTGAAAAAAATTAATTGAATTTTTTTAAATGTTTCACATTTTGAACAATTACTGTTTTTTTAGCAACAGATAGAATGGTATTATTACATGAGGTGCATAATTGTGCTATACTTTCTCTATTTAAACAGAAATATTTGTTTAGTTTTTAGCTACTGTAGTTTTCCAATTATAATATGCACACAATGTTATGCAGCCATGTTTTCATGAAAGGAATGTTTAAATTTACTTATTATCATGTACAAAACACCTCATGTACAACCTTCCCTTCTGCACAATCTAACTCACTTAATTTCCTGGTGCTGCATTGCCAGTGGTTGTTAACCACCCCTTTTCCCTGTCCACGTGTATTTCTATACATACTTTTTGTGCATCAGATTTATTTTTTGTTGTAGGCACAAAGAGTCTATCTTCTATTTCTAGTTAAGCTGTGGAATATGTACAGGTGATGTCAAGGATTGCTAGTGATAGCTCCATTTTGTCTTGTTCCTCCTCCTTTCTTCCTGTGTTGCTGGCTGGCTCAAGTGACATTGTAAATATTTACTTTAAATCATTAGGTCTGCAAGTAAAGGAAAAATGTATCACATTGACATCCACAGTGAGACAGACTGAAGGATAAGGAGTATCCCTCCATAATTCATCATCCCTTAAACTTATCTGCCTTGAAGGATAGATCGCTGGATTGAGATCTTAGAAAAAATTGCTGTACCATCAGTTTCACGATAGCACAAACCACTTGTGGGCCATGTTTGCATATAGGTTTCTGAGATATGATGTGACTGTGGGAATATATTCTAGTTAATAGATTGTATGTATGCCATTGTATTTGTTGGACTAATATTAGGGTCATTTTTATTTTAACGTCCCTTGTAGTCTGTTACATTTTCTATTCTTTATGTAATTGTTTCAACATGGCTATATTGATCAATATTTTTGCCCAAGGCTTGTGAACTGTGTTATTTGGAATCTCTAAGCTGAAGGTAACAGCGCAACGAATGCATTGAAGACAGCATTTGTATGGACAATGTTTCTTGAGGGATAGTCCTAACAAGAATGTCAAAATTTAAAAAAATGATGAACTGATGTCCATGGCATTGTCTTCGTTCATGGAATCTAGTAGGTTTTGAAAAATATTCCTTGAAAGAAATGCTTATTTTACATAGAAATTATGGGTTGCGGTAGTCAATGGGTAGAGCATTGGACTAATGACTGGAGGGCTTGGGTTCGATTCCCAGGCACAATCAGCTAAACCCAAGCTGTGATTATTTAGGTACTAGATCTTTCTGGGAAGCCATGAACGGCACAGGGAAAGGCACTGCCCCACCTACCTTGATGTGTCAATTTCACACACCGTTTGGCTTAGTACTAGGTGATTTTTACCATCACCTACCTAACTGACTCTGGGGTTGATTACAGTGTTTATGGTTTTTTAAATAGATGTAATCAGGAGCAAATAAAATGGCAGATTAAAGATGAATTTTATTTTATTTGAAAGTTTAAAAAAATTCATTTTTTGTTTAAAAACATCAAATATTGGTTAAATATGTTCCTTAATTAATGTTCAATGATTCGGTCTACTTTTGCCATTGATCCGTGTGTAGCCTTTACTAGTTCTTCACATTAATTTGTGTGAGGTGTTTAAATATTTTTTGCTATGTTAATTTTTAGTGTTATTAATTTTTTAAATTTTATTTGCTAATTTTAGCTGGCAGTAGCATGTGGAATCCCCACCAAGTAGAATTGGCTCTCTGGACTCATTATGTTGCTGCAGAACTGAAACCTGCTCTTTTGGATGGCATTCCTAGTTCAACATCCCCAACTGAAAATGGAAACATAACACATCATTCATTGGACACGAAGAATGGTGACAAGGGAGAAGAGGTGGGTTGAATGCATCTTTAATTTAAATAGAGGTTATGCCACTGTTCAGTTTTACAGTCACCTATGAAACTGGTATATAGTAGTTGTTAAGTGGATTGTACCATTACACTTATTTTAGTTTGTTAATATTCTAGATGGTAAGAGATACGTAAGCCTGTATTTGGCATGTTTTTCAATTCAGTTTTATCCATTTGTGTGGGAGAAATGATAGTGGCAAATAAGTTAATTTAAACACGGAACGTAAGGTGAAATTTCTTTTGAACCTGATACAATGAATGCCGGTTATCTTATGTTCCTAAGATGAATTGTAACTATATAACTAGTGTGGCCTAATGGTAAAGGTGATACTACTAAATATGATTTGATAAAATTTTCTTCATGATATGTATTCACGATACTGAATCCTCCATTTTTATGCACTTAATTTGGAGTAGACCTTCATTTTTTGTCGAATTAAATATATCAGAAGTGTTCAATGGATTAGAGAATGCCTCAATCGTCACTCATATTATTGCAATAAATACTAAAATGCCATGTGGCTAAATTTTCCTTTGAGTGTGTACATTTTTATTTATTTCCATTGAATTCCAAATTTATCAATTCCTCTGGGGAGTCTTTCTTTTTATTTATTTTTCAAGGTTTTAACTGTGTAAGTTTAACTGTTGTTGAATGTTAGGGCCTTAATTTTCGGTTGTGCTAGATGTTGTTTTCTTGATGAGGTTAGAGGTTCTTGGAGATGTTTCTTTGCTTGAACAATGAACTTTTCATCATTTTTCACATAAATAATTTACAGCATCTTGAATGATACATTGTCTTTATTAATTGTTCAACATTATGGTTCATTGATTCAAAGTTGGCAAGTACTTGAATCTTTTGTGAAAAGGAATCTAATTATTCCTTAGCAGTGCATTTCTGGCTGGCCCCCCTTCTTCTTTCTTGCTTTTTCGTCTACCACTTTCTCTGCTTCCAATGCAGTCAATTCTTGATCCAAAACTTCTTTTTTCTCACAATATAGCATCTCCTCTATTCCTTCCATTTTTTGTTCTAATTGAAGATTTTCATAAATTTAAATATTGGTTATGTTTTCACTTCCAGCTTGTATCCTTTTTTATATCCTTCAAATGTACTCTTTGGATTACATCATAGACACATATTCCAAATTCTGGGTATGCAATTCTTTGTTGCTAATTCTAGTCAGTTAAAATATTCTTGATACAGCAAAGAATGTTGTGATGCTTCCAAAAGTCTCTCGAAGAGAAATCAGCATCAGAATCTATTGTTTCCATAGCTTGTGTGAGTGTCGTTCTGAGGTAGTGAACCCTGCATGTTGAATTATCACCATGATCATGATTGAATGTGAGTGGTTATATTTCTTGGTGTAAAACCAAGTAAACATCATGATGAAGGTCATCCAAATGAGGAAGATGGCCTGAGGCATTGTTCATAACCAATAAAATCTAGGAAAAAGGGATCATGGAATATGTAAAATATTCGCAAGCATCAGGAATGAAGTTGTTAATGAACCAGTGATAAAGCAGTACTTGAGTCATCCAATTTTTACGGTTTGAACTGGAGTAAATGAGCGGTATGTGATGAAGGATTTTCTGTATGATAAACCAGAAAAGGCATCACCTTAAAACCTATGGCATACCCTGTAGGCAGCAAAGTTAACCAATCCTCAAAAGCTCCTGTCATCCATGTTGCCTATTGGTGTATGTATGCCCCATTAGGTGTGCTTTTCCACTGCAAACCAGTTCAATCTATGTTGAATATTTGCTCCGGTAAATAACCTTTAATTGAAGAGTTGAAACTATAAAAGTATTATTGGGTGCCATTTTCATCTGTATTCCTGCTTCCTTTGAGACATACACTGCGACCAGACTAGTTAGGCATTAGGGAGCATGGATTTAGGTGCTTAAATGTTAAGTAGTAGTAGTATTTAGAGGAGGCGACCGACTTCTGAGGTCATTTGCGCCAGAGGGGATGGATAAGAAAGGGTGGAGAGAAACCCGGCATCGGCATTGGCCTACTCTTTACGGAAGGTGCCAAGGGGTCTGCAGTTTAACGTCCCATCCGACGGATGGCATACTCACTCTAAGTGCCCTACACAAAGCACCTCAAGTAGGCATCAAGATACCTCTGAAAAATATTCAACACAGCTGGGATTTGAACTCGAGCCCTCTGGGTGGGAAGCCAGTACGATAGCCACCGCACCAATCCCCTTAAATGTTAAGCGCGTAATGAAAAGGCAGCTTGAGTTTGGACACCCTATGCCATCTATGTAGCTAGAGAATAAGGAATAATCAGATGTTCGAACGTAAATATTTAGATATTTAAGGTAACTTGTGCAAACATTTGTGTGTTGTTGCAAGACTGCATTATGCTTTTTTGTATTTCTGAGTTCTTTTTACAATTCATTTGGCAATCTTTTATGAAAGTTTTCGATTTCTTTGTAGTGTTCTTCATTTTTTAGAGAACACAATTTCAGGTTGCAGCGAGCAATCCGCTTTGTTCTGGCAGCCTCAGACAGCATGTGTCGCACCTTTATTGTGTACGACTTGTATCGTAGGTCCTCCTCTGCCATCAAACACATCGTTAGGTTGCTAGCTTTCAATTCTGATGCCAATTTTCTCAGCAATCATCCCGAGTTCTCTGAAATCGGTACCTGAGCCATCTTGACGACTGCCGCAGTTCGTGACATGGGTTCCCTCAAATGAGGTTTCCTCGTTAGGTTAGCGAAACCTTCCCCAGACTTTTCCGAAGCATTATACTTAGCCACCATATTGTAAACAGTTGCTCTGGGGTACCCGAAGAATAAAAGTATTTCACTGGGCGGACGCTCAGAGTGAACACTTCCGATAAATACGGCTCTTTGATTGTACTCCGCACTTGTGCATAAAATTTTGGCCATTTTGGGGTAATGACTGTTTTTTACATGCGTATAGCTTTCAAGAACGCCAATCGTGACCTCCAGTGGAATAACGATATGGTGGGAAATTCAAATTGAAATTTGTCCAGAGATAAACACCGCACCCTCTTAATTTTATTAAGAGCTTTACTAAATGCTTAATCTCTCCAATCACATCATTACCCTTGAAGATTATTTTCTGTAATGTTTATATGCCAAAATAAGATTTAACAAGCACGCAAACGAGGCATGGATACATCCAAGATAACGAAGATGATGTTCTTAGCCATGAAATGAAGCACCAAACAAAGAAATTTTTTTTACCTCTACATCAAATATGTGTCCTATAATTTTAAAATAAGGTTATTACAATGATAAAACTACATTCATGTTCAAGAAGTCAAATTTCTCTTAACCAAGGAAAGCTCTGCCGTTTATCTCTTTGTGTTAATAATGACTTTGTTTTTTCAGTGAGTAAATTTGTACTTTCTCAAAGAAATAACAGATATCATTTGACCAACATAACTAATGCAGTCCCGCCATGGCAGTTGTTCTTATGCTAGTTGTCTTGCTTCTAAAACTTAAAATTCCGGGGTTGCAATCTGGCAGATTTTGGGTACACTAAGTGTGTCCTAAATCCAGGGCCCAATAATGTGCATAAATTTCGGCCCTCTCGCTGCCTTACAAGATAGGACACCCTTCAAGATGGCGTCTACCCTAAATCAGGTGATTTAGCTGCCTAAATGGCTAGTCTGGGCACAGCTGTATATATTTTGATCGGAAAATCTTTTTTTAAATTGGATACATTACTTATTAGTAGCCTAAAAATCTCCTGTATCATCTCTGGTTCATGTTTTTTTTAACTCTGAAACAGACACCTAGCCTTCGCTTGAATTGTGTGATGGCTCAAGGGTGTATTTTTTGTATTAATCTTGCATCAACATAAAAAAAAGTTTCTTCATTTCATGGATGGGGTCCTGTCATTGTTTGGTTAAAATTGAATTCTTAATAGGTGCTAGGCACCTTTTTCAGCTTCCTGAATCCTTTCTTTGTCATTAAGTTCATCAATACTGTGGTCAAAAATTGCTTGGAAGAAAACGGTGACCTGCTATCGTATTCACCTTTTTCTACTTCATGTTGCAGGATAACTTACATTTTACACTCATAAATCAAGAATTTTCCTTGACTTCTTAGTGGTAATGTCCGTAGATGAAAGCATTTTCCTTTAATTAAACATATTGTGGCTATTTCTTTAGACTTGTAATTAATAGGTAACATGCAACAGATGCATGAAAGTGACTGTACGTATGGGAGGACTGTTTCTACAGATATTGCCATGTTTATCATACGTGCAGCTTCCTTTCAGTGTCATCAGGCCTCCTGTCATCACAATATCTCCTAACTACAGAACATTGTATCAAATGTAAATATGTACATTCAACTGTTGCGAGAAATATTTTTGTTGTTTTTTGATTTTTCCTTTTATCATGCATCCTTAAAGGCTTGCCTGATTGAGTGTTTACAGCATAGTTGTAGGGAAAATAATCTCTGATAGATGCCAAACTTGACTAACTGTCCAAAGAAACTGTGGAAGATGCCACAGCAGTAACTTTTAATGGAGTCATCTGCTAATTTGCATTTCAATGCAACAATTTCAGAATGTAAAAATCATTTTTTGTCCAGTCGAGTGGTTTAGCCAGTTGAGCTATCGAGGCATCTTCTTAAACTTGATAGCTTATCTGGCTAAAGCACTCGACCGGACATCAAGGGATCTGGATTCAAATCCAGGTTGTGGTAAATGATTTTTACACTCTGAAATTGTTGCATTTAGTAACTGAGCTCATCTCTTTCTCAGTATGGTGCATAGCTCATGCATCTTTAAAAAATGAGTGAAATTATGGTCCTTGCTATTAAAAAACAAATGATTCTCTGAGGAAAGTTTCTCTACAGTTTTGTAATCAACAACAATTTTTATGCACAATATTTGCCCATGTATAAGCTTAAGTTATTTGACCACAATTCTCATTGAAAAATCACGTATCAGCTTAATTTCAACCCTCAAAGTGACATCTTTATTTCTCTGGGCAATATAATTTATATTTTTTTAAATCTCCCCAGAGGCAGCACTCTTGGAGTCTGGTTAAAGTGTTGTTTAAAATTGGTCTATTGTGGTTTATGTCAGTATCATTGGAAAAGAATTTGCAGAACACATTCATTGTCTCTTACAGGTGTGGGTAATTACAATGAGTTATATCCATTTGAGCAAATAAGACAAATATTTAATGAATATTATGTTTCAGTCCTTCTGACTTGTTGCGATATTTTTTTGCTTTTTGAAAAATCTTTGTGAGTTCTTTCTAAATGCTTTCATAGGCTCAAAGTTGTGATGGAACAAATATTCTTTGTAACTATTAAACGTTAAAATAGGCAAATGTTCATAATTTTTATTGTTGCGTTCTGCATGTGAAATCCCTTAAAAATAATCCAAGCTGTCACACCATTGGGGCATTTCATTGAACCTGGTAGGTTTGGGAACCGATAACAGAATGTTTAGTTTCCTTGGCTCATGCTTTAGTTCCACTCATCAGTATAGTAAAGTGATACTGTGAATAGACTTTTCTTGAATTTTGTAAATATCATCATGCTGTTTTGCCATTCGTTGACCATTCATAACCAACCACCTCTATATCTTTTTATTATATTTCAATAATTTTTAATTGTTGCTACTCTCATTCAATATTCAGTTGTTCCCTGCTCAACTTTGTGGAAATTCATGTTAATTAAATGAAGAATACAATGTATCTTTCCACTGTCCTCTGTGGACAGATACATTGGGCAAAGGAACAGGACAAGGGAAAGGACGTTGGAAAAGTCAAAGGATAGTGGAAAGATACATTGTATTCTTCATTTAACTCTCATTCAATATTCAACTAAACATGCATGGGTCATTCTGGTCGGGCCGAAGCTATTCACTTCAATTTTTCTCAGGGTGTGCTTAAGAGTCAGCCAAAATAAACTAATTTAATTAACAATAAAAAGATATTTTTTTCTGTCGTTCATCTATACTGGTTTGAATGAGGTTTTTTTTTAGAGCTCTACCTGTGTACCTTTGAATACCATATAATTTTTGGCTCAGGGCTCAGGAAATTATAACAGTGCTCCAATGAAATGAGACTGTAAAGAGCATTAAAACAAGCACACGGAAGCCGCATTAATATTTTCAGGGTTATATTCGCAAATGTACCAGATGTTTTGGTATTGTATTGAGATGATAATTTGAAAAAGAATGAGCAAATTTTTGTCTATGGAGTGAAAGCTATGGTTATGTTTTTTGCAGGACCAGAGCTCAGATGACAGCAACTTGGATGCAAATGGGAAGCACATGCATCATCATACACCAGACATTGATGGCTCCACAGATGAGGAGGCTGTAGCTCTCCCAATAAATGCCCCTGGGGGCCATGTTGATGAAGATGAGGACAGCTGCAAAGAGGTTATTGGGGTGTCTTCAAGTGTTGGTTTGCATGGGATTGAAGACTCAACCAATGACTCTATGCCGGAGTCTTCGGATAATGTTATTGTCGGTGAAGTTGGAGAGTCAAGGAATGGAGCTCTGGGCTCTCAGGATGTAGAAGATGACCCTCCGGCAAAGAAGATTCGAGTGGATGATTAGTGAATGTCCAGTTTACTAATGGCCTTCCCTGGCATCTTAACCCTTTCCCTGTTCCTGCCACAGCTGGTACCATACCAGCCTTTACTGCTTAAAAAGAATAAGAAGGGAATCAATCTTTTGACTCTCCCCTCACATTGTAGTGCCCTAAATTCATTATCTTCTGCAGAGTTTCAGAAGTAAGAAATACAACTTGAGCAGCCACATTGAACATTCCATAGAATGAGAGTCATCCTTGAAAGAAAGGAATCTCCATTTAGAAATGAGATGCTGAGGAAGTGCGGCATATCACCTGTCCTATGGCGGCCCACATTTGACTCCCATATATGCTCTCATGTGCCCACCAAGACTTCTTTATTGTATGATCTATTTCAAGCTGGATGGTGGTACGATTTGGGAGTAAAGGCAGTCTCGGATATGTATGCCTTATTAGAATATAATATTGTAAGGATTAATATTATCACTACTGCCAAGGTTAGATGGTGGGAAGATGTGAGGGAACCATTTGTGTTCTAATGATTTGATGAAGAGGGTTGGAAGTAGGTAATTTGGACCATTAAAAATTTTTCTCTTCATACTCCCTACTTGTCATCCTCCTCCTCCCTGCACTCTTCCCTTCTAAAAAGCAGTTCCAGAAACATTCATTCTGTGTGTGTGAATGAGTGACTGAATGCATGTGGATGTATGTTTGCCATGGAAGTGCGGGTAAAGTGTAGTGGTGGATCTGGAAGTGAAGGAGGCATAAGAAAATTAGTGTTGCTGTGGCGTTGTAGGTTCCCTTTTTTATTTTTTGTGAATGAATATTTCTCAGGTTACATAAGATTCTTCTGCATTTCAGCAAGTTAAAAACACACTGCATTGGGCAATGCCTAGATTTCCTAAATATTCTTGCAATAGACTAGGAGCTTTAGAAAAACATGACACTCCATTTTGGAGGGTAGTGATGTGGTTTGGTGATAATAATGTCAGAAAAGTGAGGTAGAATGTGTGATTGAGAGAATGGTCCAAATATTATTTTGTATTTGAAATGCAATCTCAGTTGACCGTGCTCCATGCATGGTCTTGTCGTAGTCTTGTTCATGTGCTTTGTGTTTTTCAAGTGGCTACGAATGGAAAAAAGCCGTGATATTTTTTGTAAGTCCTTACCAAAGGATAGGAACAGGGTTCTGCAAAAGTTTTAATGTGTTTTTATTTTCAAGTTGAAAGTATGCATTAAATTCACAGACACTACCCTGAAGTTTCAAGAAAAGGAAGTGTCCGTGAATACATGCAGATATATCTCTAAAATTATAATAGCTATTTTTATTGTTGATGATGACTATGATAAATTCTTGTTTGAGTATTTTAACCGTATACATGGAGTAAGAAATTGAAATAACAATTTTGTTTAAATTTAAGTCAATTTTTTACATTATACAGCAGCCAATATTTAAAAATAATGTAGTCTTTTGCATTATCCTGTTCTATCATTAGGATTAAAGGATTAATTGGTTCATTATTTGTTTAATATTTATGTTGGAAGCTCTCATTGCACAGTGTATGATTTTTGAGATTGGTATTGATTTTGAAAACGTTTTAGTGGTGTGGGTGTATAACTTAATTGATGGACATGAGATTCAAATCAATTTTTGAAAGCTTGTATGTGTGACTGAATGGTGTTAAATATTTATTTTAAATATACATACATGGATTAATGTTGGCTACATGCATTAGCTCCTGTGTGTGTGAGTGTGTGTATGAAAGATTGTCTGAGTGCTTTAAGAGTATTAGTTGTACATTTTGTTACATTATTACTGGGAGCAAAAGCTGGTGTTCTACTTGTGGTGCCAGCATGTGTAGGGAGTAATGTTTTCAGAAACAATGTACATGACATTGTGAGTGCTGCTTTGGACCCACTTGTGAATTATTTTGGGCCAGGTCAAGAACATGGCCAAAATAATGACAGTGCAAATGCTGTGGTGCTTCTTATATATAATACCTCATCCTGAGATTGAAGCATCAAGCCGAGTTACAATGTCCATTCCCTCATTTTGTCCACTCTTATGATGCAGTGTATGATGAAATGGTTACAATTCATAATGTACCGATATCTTTGTAAGATACTACACTGTGTGATGATTTGAAAGTAGTACAACAGAAAATAATTGATATGCCTTCTCCCTAACCTCTTCACACATCATCCAAAGAATTAACTTAACCAGTTTTTGCATGTGGATGCCATTTTATGAATAAATTAATATTTAGGAAGAGGGATTTCCATCAAACGTGTTCTATCGTGTTGCATACCTCTAATATTGCGGTTAACTGTAATGTTATGTATTGGGATATATGAAAATATCTCCATTTAAGCCAATTTCCTTTTCTTAAGAAGAAATCATTGTTTGAAAAGAATTTAGTATTCTATTATGGCGCTTTTGTTAGTGTAAATCTTTCAATTCACATATGCATTAAAAGTGAGATAAAAATCATGCAATCTGAAATATATCATATTCGATATCTTTCTGTGAAACAAATTTCATGGTTATGTTCAGTCTCAAGTGTGTGTGTGTGGATGACCCAAGCAGTTGAAAGCAACATTTGTTGCGATATGGATTACTGGAGAAAATGGAGGCATTTGGTATGAATCATAGAAATATTTCATAATTTTGAAATTGGCTTAAAGTCTTTATTTAATGAAACGTATACGAGTAACAATTCTGATTTGCATTACTCTTGTCAACATGTGCTTTTTTTGGTATGACAAATATTTGAAAAGGTGAAGCTGTTGCTATTCAAATAAAGATCAAAGCATTTGAGAATTATTTTTGTGGTGTTGCCTCAAATGTTGGTGAGACTGAACAATGTAAGAAGTACTATAATAGGAATTCTTAAAAACAATATGACAAAATGCCCTATTTATTTATTCTGAATTGTTGCAATCCTCCAGTATTGCTAGCTATTTTTTTTGGATATGAAATCTACAAGTATTTTACTCCTGTAATTAGTTGATATTATGTAGTGGGCTTGTACTATTGTCCATTGAAAATTAATTTTTTTTGACAGTCAGTATGTGATGAATGCTGAGTTGAAGGACTGCTGATGTGTTTCTGCCAACATGATACCAACACTTCTTTTAAAGAGTATTTCTGAAAACATGGTAGTGATCATTTTAACATCAGTTACTACCAGTTATCAGATTCACATAAATAAATGCTATTGTTAGAGGAGAATCCATGTGGATATTTTGTACACTTCTGGATGAGTTCTTGGATCAACAATAAAGATCAAGTACTGCAGTATCGACTGCCTTTTTTTCAAGCCATTATTTTTTATTATGGGCCCTGTTTAAGGTCATATCTCATTTGTTGAAGCTACGTGGTTATCAGGAGTGTGCCCTAGCATATAATTTCCAAGCTGAACCCATCATGATTTAAAAGTGGCTTCATAACTATTTGCCACGCTAATTTGGAGATCATTTTTTGTTGTTCCCTAACTAGGAAAACCATTTTCTAAATCTGTTGCAGCCAGATGCTTTGTATTGAAGTAGAACATTTGTGTTTAGCACATATATAATTAATTTAATGGAACTTTTATTTTCAGTCTGTCTTTATTTTGCTCAATAAAAAACATCAAATTTCATGCTGACACTTGTTTGCATCTAATTATTAAACATATGCGAAAGGATTGAGAAATGAAAACAAGGGAGTTCTGAGATTTCATGTGTATTAGGTCCCCTGATAAGGTTAATTAAGATTTAATCAACTATAGGCGAAATAAGTCTTGCAAATGAATTTGGTTACTCCTGAGCAAGTGAAATTCAGCGAAATTTAATGATTATCCTATATATTTTAAGTTTTTAAGACTCCTTTAAAATAGCCAGAAAATTAAAATTGGCCCAAGTGTCAGCTTTTGGTTAAAATAAGGGAAAGTTTGCTGCCTAAGGCTCTTTTACTATTTTATGAGTTAATACATTCAATAGGTTTATCATTTTGGTCATTCAAGGTTGGTTTAGTTACCTAAATAATTGAATGAATTAACTTATATGTTGAGTATGAAATGGTACTCATAATAACTAGTTTATATATTATTTTTTAAGCTTGAATTTAATATCGGTATAATTTTTAGTGACTACTACCTTTACAAGTGACGACTTTTAGATGTATTTTATTTAGGAAGAATTTGGTATTGGTTCTGATTTTAACCGCTAAAATATAACTAATTTACTCGATTTTTGTTTATCATTGTCTGTAGCCATGCTGTCAAACTGTGTGTCTTAATTAATATCACTGTTAGATCACTAATCAATGTGTATATACCAAGTGGTTAGCAACCCTATTCCACCAGATAGATAGTTGATCATTCTGAAAGGATACATTTCAAATTGGATTATTTAAATCTATTTTATTGGTAGACTAGGTTTTTTGAATGTTTCTTAATCTCTGTAAAATAATATTGCAAAAACCAATTAAAATATACATGCAAATATAAATAAAACTAAGTGAATGGGGCTCATCAATGAAAAGACGTTGAGATAACCCATACATTTTATAAAACATCTCAAGTAAGTCTTTTGTGATTATGATTGCAGAATCTTAAAGCGATACATTGAGTACCTGTGCTAATAGGTTAAATTATTCATGTACAGGAAAGGGCTCCCTTTCGGTAAATTGAAGATTACCTGATGGGGGCAAGGAATTGAAGGTTATTAATGCTTTTCACTGCCACATTAACGGGAAGCCTTTAGTACATTTAGCATTTTAAAATCGGTCGAACTAATGGCTTTTGGCAAAATTCACTGTTCAGCTGTGCAGTGTCAGGATGTAAGCCCTAGGGAGGGTCCTCAAATTGGCGATTGCATCTACAGCATTTTTCTTATCCCAATTTTTATTTCTTCTGGGACCGATTATTATAATATTTAACAATAATTTAATGGCCTCGTCTGTATAGAATACTTGCTGTGATAGGACATTTGGCATTGCTTTCTGTGAAAATGCAGCTGTACATAAACATATTGGTGTTTCACAAGATTATGTTACTAAAACTGCTCTAATGCTCTCTTTATCCAAGGAAGCCCGGGCATAGCTAGTGACTAGGACCAGTATATTTTGCATTCACTCTTTGAATCCTAAAATTCAGGAATAACCAGAAAGAGTTGGTCACCGTTTTTGTTATGTTATTATTACACATGCTGTAAAGTAAATTTTGCATGGGCCTTTTGGTAGTACACAACCAAAATCTTCGACAGTGCCCTCTAACCGTTATTTTTTAAAAATATATCTTCATCATTAAGTCCCAGCGCAATTCCATTATAATTTGGTAAACCTGGTGTGCATAACAGAATTGGTAAAAAATAATGATACTAAAACTGATCCAGCTCCGTAAATGAATATATGTCGAGTGAATTCATCACGAAATCTTGATAGCTCTTCACGTTGAATTACTTAATAAATTGTACCTAGTGATTATAATACCATTAACTACCATCGTATCATAAAATACTACTGACAAAAGCTATATTAATGTACCTTGACTAACATTTGAAAACCTAGTCTTCATCATTGTTGCAAAAATGGAATTTCAACGTTATACATCTCGCGGCATTATCCCAGGAATCCATTGTATCCCCCTATTAAAGAATACTTCCCTCCTCTAAAAGGTATTCCCTTCCAGAAGATTGGTAATGAAAAGTGATTCCAGGCATTTTTCTATTATCGACTGTAGCCATTCCTTTACATATTATAACATTAGTGAATGGAGTTGAAACACATTATGTGAAGACGCAATTATTTTATCTTAATTACTACTCTCTACCAATGGTGTTTGACAAAAACTCAATGAAATAATTACGTTCTGATATTTATGTACCAAATATTCGGCAACTGACCGCACACCAGTAAATTTTTGGCAACGCTTAACTCCCGCAATGACAAAATAATGCATATTGCTGTAAATGTTTTAATACCACTTTCAAATTACTATATTTATGGTTAATAAATTAAAATAAAGCCCTTCCTTTCACGCAAAGCCATGCCGAAATACGAGAAAAATTTGCATGGGGTAAGAATACAATTATTACACATAGGTCATTTATAGAGAATTCTGAATTACAGAGAAGGAAATTATCACTTAAATTCAATATGGGCACCACCATATTTTAGCCAAAATTCTACCAAATTTCCATATTTAGCGGGGAACGCGTAGTGGTGTATGATGGGTAATCCATTTAATAGCATATATAACAAAATATAAGCATAATTCGTATCACCTGGTCGAATGCGTGTTCCTCAACCTCATTAGTCTCAGAACACATGGTGTTGGTATTACAGGAGAGTTGTTGATAAAATAAAGAGGAAGGGAGTGAAATTGAGTTGGGAGCTACAATTTCAAGTGAAATGAGTTCAGGAAACATATCACTGAAGAAGGAGCAGCAATCTTCGTTTGATATTGCCGTCAAACGTCTGAGGAAAAAAGTTAAGGTAAGTTATGCCTATTTTTCTGTATTGGTATACATTGTCATGTATCCTGGCAATGCGATGTTAAGACTTTGGTGTAACTCATAGGATGGCGATGTGGGTCTGCTAGGTGAACAAACTCAAAATAGAGGGGTTGTAAGGCTCGCATGTATTCCGCATGGATTTTATGAAGATGAGATGCGTCAGTATTTTAAGCAATTTGGTGTTGTTACCAGGCTGAGAGTCGCCAGGAGTAGAAAGGTAAAATTTAATTACCCTCTTGTTTTTTATTTTTTACTTGGATGAATTTTGTATGGAGATTTCAACTCCCATAATGATGCATAGTTATTCAAAGTATGTTTTATTTACAGACTGGCAACAGCAAAGGTTTTGCATTTGTGGAGTTCAAGGTTCCTGAGGTTGCCAAAGTTGTTGCCGAGACAATGAATAATTATCTAATGTTCGACAAAATTATGAAAGGTATAATTAAATACCCAAAACTAATTGGCCACGTCACTGATCAAATTTTATTTGTTGCTTATGTGTTACCATTTTAAATCCATATTTATATTTAAGTTATCAAGGACTACTTCCTTGAGAGTATGTTGAGAAATGCAAACCAGGGCTATACAGGTTTGGTGGCCCGGAGTTGCAAGAGTTTAAACACCACCTTGGGTGCCTGAGATTTACTTAGATGTAGTATCGATGCTTGGAAAGATACTTAGGAAATGGAATATGTAGGGGATTGAGTTAGAAAATTGTTAATAGGACTAGTTTATTTACATTAATTAAACTAGAAACTTGTCCCAGTTCTAGTAGTATAGGAGATGATCCGTTCGAATTGGCATTTTGACCAAAGGCAAAGAGTAAATGGACGGTCAATAGTGGCTGGTAGGTTGAACCAACAAGAAGTACATAGTCATGTAAAAGAATGGTTTTAGGTGCCCAAGTACATTGATGGGCGATACTGGAATAATAATCAAGGGGTCATAGAAATATCAAGTTTTTTTTTGTAAATATCATCTTTAAGAGATACTTGATTATAATCAGTTAAAATTGTACTCTCGCATCGTCAACGTTCAGAACTCTACCGCAGAAATACTAGGCAGAGAAGATTCTCATTTCAACTAATCCTCAGATGAAATCTTCATGTTGGGATAACAAATAAGTTCTTCCTGGAATATAAATTTACAACACGTTCATCCATTAATGCAAACAATATTCCTATTGCTTTGAAGATTTTCGTAAAAACCAAAAGAAATAAACGTAACTGTTCTGATAGAGGGTCCAGATCCCAATAACTTAAAATTATTTAATCTTTAAACAGAGCGTCATCAGATTAATTATTCCTGAACATAATTAGATATTACAAAATTGATAAAAGTAAAACTTGAACTTGAACAAGGAGCTTGAGATGGAGGCAATTGTAATTAAGTTTTTGACCAAGCGTTGGTCTGCAGGAAATTCTGGACTCCCATGTGCGGTTGAAAAAATGTGGATGATTTAATTTTTTTGGCGGTGATGTGGAAATACAGGTCATTCAAATAAACTAACAGACAATGCAGCAGTATTAAAAGTCATGAAGAGGAGGCCCCTATTATGTTTGAAGAACCTAAAATTGCAAACAATAATGCTATAAAAATGTTTGTATGGAGCATGGTGCCATATGATCAGAGGTATACTATTGGAAAATCAGACTATCAAAGACTATAAACCTTAAAACTTGCTCGAGTAGAATTCTGAAGATTAAATGGAAAGAGAGTGAGTAGAGGAAGTGGTAGAGAAGCAGAAGAGGAAAGGAATATGGAGAAATCGATGGAAAAGAAGAACAAAATAGATTGGACATACCTTGAAGCAAAATGGATTAGTGAGAAACATAATAAACCATAAACACAGTAATCAACCTGAAGGTCTGTTTGGTAGGTGATGATAAAGGCCTGGGCCAGTTCCTTTCCCTGAGCCAGTTATGGTTTCCCAGGAAGATCTGATACCCGAAAAATCACAACTTGGGTGGAGCTGCAGGTGCCCAGAGTGCCTTGCCCGGGAATCGAACCCGGGGCCCTCCAGCAGACAGTCCAACGCTCTACCCACTGGACTACTGCAACCGGCAAAAACATGATAGAGGGAACAATTGAAGGGAAGGTCCTTCGGGAAAGACCAAGCGACAAGTACATAAAACAAAATAAAGATGTAAAACTGGGAAGCTATTAGGGGTTGTTGAGGGCAATATCACTAAATAGACTGGAGGGTGGCCGTAAATCAACATCAAGATTGAAATACTAATGAGGATAGGGAGTTTATTTAGAGATGAATGTCAATGTAAGGAAACTTTCATGATGATGGTGATTCCTATTAGATTGTATTATGTCAGCCAGTGTTAGTATTTGGAGCTAAAATTGAAATCTTTCAAATATACTTTTTTTTGCAGCAAGGTACATTCCTCCCGAGGAACAAAATGTTAATTATTTTATTGGAGTTTCTAAGACTAAAGTTCCTCGAGTGAAGAATAGAAATAATGCTATTGCATTGTACAACCGCAAACTGACCAAGAAGGAGGGACAAAGTTTTTATCGCAGAATAACTAAAAACCTGAATCATCAGTTGAAAAAAATTAAGGAATTGGGAATCGAATATGACTTCAAGGTAAAATGTTGGTCTGCAAATAATATGGCCTATTTTCATGGTATTCGTTACTCATAACATTCTTATATTTTAGCCCGTGGATAAATCAGATTCCAATAAAAACAAGGCGGTTCTGACATTAGATGAAAGTGATGAAGAAGTTACTTTCAAAATTCCTCGGAATGTAGAGGTCATCAAAAGAGAACATACAACCATTTCTGTTGATAAGAAAGGTAAGAATTAAGTCCATAAATCTTACACTAACCTTTGCAGTAATGTTACCAATTTTAGCTTAATGTAATGGTGCTTCATTCTTTACTTTGCAATAGATGATCCTAGTTTCAAAGAAGAAGATAATTCAGATTCTTTGAGGGATAATTTGATGCTAGATAAAGCCATTACTTCAAAATTTATGAAAGGTAAACCAAAGGGTGCTTTATCGAAATTGGACAAATGTGGAAATGGTTCTCAGGGAAGTGGAAGCTTAAGGGGAATAAAAAAACCCAGAAGCTTAAAGGCTTCCACTAAGCTAAAACTTAATGATAAAAAGAAACTGAGGGATGCTGTGCAATCGGGTATGGTGAGAGTGAAGTCTTCAAGTAATTTCAACTCTACATGGCAAGTTAAAGAAAGTTGCTGATTCTTCTCAAGTGCTGTGGACAATTGCATAGGATGTGTGAATATGAATCTTTGCATTTCATGGTTGAATTTTCTCAATGTGTATGTTTAACTGAAGATTTAATAAAGTAATCCACCTGTAATTGACATTTTATGGAGCAGGGATATGAAGCTATCACAATATGAAGTGTGATTTTGTTTGCTGATACATGTATTAGGTAAGTGATCCCAAATATCATTGTTTATGGTAGATGTGAGTTGGAAGCTTCTGCGTTCAAGATTTTTTGACATGCTATAAGCTATTGTATTATTTAAACAGATTTACCCCTGGAACCAACGTCTAAAATAAGGTGCATCTGTTCTCCCATTAGTTTTTTATGTTAATTTTACCTATAAACTTATCTTCCCCCACCATATTTACAATAGTTTTCCTTTCTAGTCAACTTATTTTCTCTTTTCATTTTCTAACTCCCATCTCAAAAGCCTATAACCTAAGCTTACTCTTTTCTCTAAATATTTGATTTCATTTCCTTGTAGTGAAATACTCCTTGTTGAAATTCTTTAGTAGCCCTTAATATCTTTGCATATTGTACCTATCATCTATTCTCTTTTTCTTTAAATGCTTCTTTCAATAATGCAATTCTTCTAATACTCATTTTCCTCCAAAAATTTGCTAAATAAATGGTCGTATGCATCTAAACTTGTCCATTCTGTTCCAGTGTAATGCTTAACTTAGCCTTCCAACCTGAAACTCATTACTTTGGTTTTTTGTGCTTAATCTTCATGCCAT
The DNA here is from genome assembly GCF_022747635.1 of Hetaerina americana. Classification (NCBI taxonomy): domain Eukaryota; kingdom Metazoa; phylum Arthropoda; class Insecta; order Odonata; family Calopterygidae; genus Hetaerina; species Hetaerina americana. The sequence goes on from NW_027286874.1 coordinate 79,673,000, forward strand.
GCTTCTTGCATTACTTTTGAGTTGCTCAATAATTACACTCCCTTTATTTGTGTTAATTTTGTTTGTACATGACTTTGTCTCCAATGTGCTTTTATTCATGCCCATATATTTGTTCCAGCCCATCTGATGACAGGCTTTACATTTCTAGTTTGAATGTGTAAGCTTGGAATATTATATATAATCAGAACTAGAAAACAAGATGGGGAAAACATTAGTGATGCTACAGTAATGGAACCTGAGTTCCCCTCACCTGATGCTGCTGGTAGAAATAGATTTGTTGTACTTTCAAATGTGCCCCCCTTTCACCCTTCATCCCTCTCTCTGAGGGCAATTCCTCACGCGATTAGCTGTTACCAGCAGGACACTGCTTTTTCTACCTGCAGGATAAGGAGTGGCCTCAGAATGAATTAAGAATTTCCAGAAAAAGTGTATGGTCTTGAATGTACAGTATGAGACACAGTAGGGTGAGGGTGTTCAGATCAGAAGACGGTTCTATAGATATTGTAAGCCACTTTTGATCTACCTTCAGCCAGCTCAAGTGATTACATGATCCGCCATTGATGGTCACAGATTCACCTGGAGAGAAAGTATGAATTTTGCAAATTATTGCCGGTAGAGGTTATTGAATTCTTAAGGAAGTTACAGAAACTTGGAAAAAGACTTCTTATGCATGATAGCATCTTCAGGAATAGTTTTGAAATGGACTTACTCTATGATTTCCTTGTATTATAATAGTTTACATTTAAGTATATGGTCCTGAATGAATGGCAAGTTTGGCAAAACCTATTTTTAGAAGTGGGGATAAATTATTGTAGCACCCAGGCTTGTCTATAATATCAACAATCTTTGAATTGCTTATAATAGATGTGTATTGTCTGCCATTAAAAATGTTTATAGAACAGCATGGCTTTGCGCTTGCTAAATTAACTTGTACCAAGAAGATCCTCCGCTATGAAAATTTCCAATTCTTTTTTAGAAAGAAGTCGTGTCGACTTTATATACAGATATTTCTTTAGGTCAGCAAGTTACTCTTGTGACTCAGAGCTCCAACAAAAAATCTTAAGATGTCCTAGTGCTCTGTAGTCCCTTAGAAACCAATTGTGTCAAATTGAACACTTCCTAAGCCATAGGAAATGCAATATCCTCTGGCTTCAAGAGGACTTCTATCACCTTCAAGGATTAACTCTTAGCTGTACATATTGTAGTAAATCACTCGTACATGGGGGAATGTATGCATAGTTAAATCAAGCATTTAAGACTTCGGATGTATAGTGTTTCTGTGTTGACTTTCACTTTGAAATTGTCGCTGTTTTCTTTAAGATTTATAACTTGATTGTTGTCTCCATTTATCGCTCACCAAGAGGCAATTTTAGTATCTTCTGTCATCAATTAGAGGACTTGATGTGTCATCATAAGTATTATGCTAATACTGTCATAGGGACTAACTTAAACGTTGATATAACCTGTGATTCAAGGTACAGTACTTAACTTGATATTTTACTCGGGACCTTTAATCTGTATTGTGCCGACTCAACCAACCAGATACTCAGCATTCTTAAAAAATAGTATTACTGGTTACAATTCCCGGAAATATTCTGTAATGTTTATAATCCTTCGATCGCAGTGCCATTGCCTTTAGTGTGTTGGATGTTCTTCAGTTATGAACGGTATAAATACTAAAATTACATGGCCAATTAATCCAAGCTGTAAGGCGAATTTCAAACATATTCTTGCTGAAATAGATTGGGTGTCCTTACTCACTACAGGTAATGGCCTTCAGAATTGTTCTTTGAAACAGTCATGTTAATATTCAATCATACATTTTCACTAATATTAATTAAGCTTAAGCCAATTAATAAAAAAAATAACTGGTTTACTCCTGAACTTGTACATTTAAGAGAACATCTGCTGCGGAACTATTCCGATGTTAACAGAAATTCTATTGATGCTACGCTGAAAATGTACAATGAGTTCGAAAGGGAACATCGTTAGAAGGTAATACTGGCTGAATACAATGTCAAAGCAGCATTTATTGACAGCTGCCAAAATAAATGCAAAGCTACCTGTTTAACCATTAGGAAAATAGGCCCTTCAACTAATATAACAAAAAAACAGCAATACATCCCCCTGAATTTACTAACTTCTTCACAGGTCCTTAAGATAATACTCTTTTTTTAAAAAAGTAGAATATCTATGGTCTCTTAAGTGATATTATTGAGGTAATTGCTGATCAAATTTCCTCCCCACTGTCTGCGGTCATCAACACCTGTTTCTGGCCTGAACACTTTCTGATGTCCTGAAATACTCTAATACTAATACCAATTTATAAGCGGGATGTCTAAAACGGCCCAAAAAAGAAAAGTCGTGTAACTGCAATCTCCAAAAAACTTTCCGGGAATCTTTTCCTAATCAGGAGACTTAAGAGCTGGGTTCCCGAGGAACATTTGAGGTTTTTCCAGTCACCTGAGTTACGGCCTAAAGCTTTGGGGATATGCAAGTGACACTTCATGTTGCAAAAGAAAGCAGTTTGGAATATAACCAGCTCTGGCCATCATGATCACTGTAGCCCTCTATTTGCCAGGCTATGAGTGATGCCGGTCTTTAACATATACACTAACCAGGGCTTAATTCATGTAAATAACTATGCATTAAGAGGCAATATACACAGCCATAATACGAGTTCAAGAAATATGTTAGACATTACCAAATGAAGATTGTTTATAACCTTCAACCCATCGGATGACCTTCCCTTAAAATTCAATATCAAACTTCACCATACTGCAAGACTTACTAGCTATAATACGTTCAAAAACGTAATTGAGGATCGGTAGATTTCATACCCCTTGTATTTCTTAAGTGAATATTTTAAACTGGACTTCTCAAGAACGAAATTATAATACATATATACCTCTTCAACTCGATAATGAATGTATGGGTTTACATGTTTTTCTTTCACAACATCTATAGTGGTAAGTGCGGCTCTCTCATGAATAAAGATATACTAATTATTAGATTAAAAATATTGCTATTTCTAATCCACTCCTCTCTTTGTTTGAAAATCTTATGATGGCTGTTTTATCTTCTTGACCGTACATTTAAGGTATCAATAATGTCTATTAGTTCCAATACTGGTTTCACCGTATGATGAACATGCGTTTGAATAGTTGGCACATTTTTACAACAATGGGTTTTTTGTTCCTTTGTTGGAATATTTCCTTTGTCACGGTAAACTATTTATGCCTTTTAGTTTTCATAAAACCTATTACAATATTCGCAATTGATTTGTACTTTAACTATAGCAAAATTCTGCATTCTCACAGAAAAAAGTAATGCGAGAAAAAGAAGCCTATTCTTAGGAATAATAAAGTTGTAGGATTAAGGCTAATTACACTGTTGCGATAAATTGGAATATAAATGCTTGAATCGTGGGTCACATCCTATGGGGTTTTTAAATGTGTAAACACCGAAAAGTAAATGACTGCGGCGGTACCAGCTCGATCCGTTCCTTACAACAACCATAACGTTAAGTAAGGTCTGTGGCAACCGCAAACACTAAAATCTTCATAAAAATACATTTTATCTATGTATTATTGACGTTCCCGTTCATTGAGTAATATTACGTATTGTTTTGACCAGGGACACCGGGTTGACGCTTTCAATTGTTAATAATGTCGAATTCTTGTGTTGAAACCCCGCACATTCAGGGTGGTGTTTATATTTATTCGTAAGAGTGGTTTCAGTAGTTATCGTCATCGATCGTGATTGGAAACAATGGAACGCAAAAATATAGCTTAAAATTAGCTGTGCAGTATTCCTCACCCGTTTGAGTTCAAAGTGTCATATATCTGTTGCAATTAGGATTAAAGTAGTTCAGATAATGGCAACGACTTCTAAAGTGGAAATTGGCCAAGAAGTTGCCAAACAAATGCTCGTTGAAGGGGCTGTATTAATTATTCTTGACGTACCGTTGGGGACAGAATTTGGCATTGATCTTAAATCATGGAATACGGGAGAGAAATTCAAAGGTGTGAAAATGATTCCACCTGGACTACATTTTGTGTTCTACAGGTAAATTTAGTATTTGGAATTGCATGTCCTTAATTGGCAATTAATGGTTACGGTGAACAATGCTTTGTTTCTTTATTGCCTTAGTCCTGTTAATGAGTACGGTGATGCAGCACCAAGAACTGGATTCTTCTACTTCTTTGAAAAGACAGAGTGTCTTGTTAGAAAGTGGGATCCTAACACGGAATCATTGAGTAATGAAGGTGATTGGACAAAAAATGAATTAAATTATAATGTATTTCAATATTTGTTTGCAATTGGTAATTATTTCTTGTAATCAATTTTCAGTTCTTGCACCAGAGGTGGTTTCACGCTACAAGAAAAATCTTCTAAACTTAGATAAATTTCTGGGCGCCTATCCCCTGGATATATGGAAGACCTGGAAAACGTTGACTGGCAAGATATCTGGTAGCTTTTTGTCCACATATAATTCTAATTTCGCTTTAAGTTGGAGAATCACTTATTGAGAAAACACCTGCACTCCTTTACAACAAATAGTGAAATTCTGGCCTTACGGAGCAGGAATCGATTTACCGAGTTGAAATTTTGCAGTTTAGTTTCTTAACATGTAGAAACCTTGGGAAGCACGTTACTTTTAGGGCTATTATGCGACTTGTAGAATTCTAGATTTATCATCAATTCAACTATTTAAATTCTACTAAATTTGCCCCCAAAATATATAAATGCTTACTCTTACACCTTGTCTATTTGCCCTTATTTTTATTTTTTGTCCCAAAAAACACAGTTACCCATCACTAAAGTGAGTAATTGTTTATACACGGAGTTACCTTTATCCAGGCAAAGATGCCATATCTCGTAAATATCAGTTTTTGTCCTTAAGATGGTTAAATAAAACAATAGTAATTTACTGTACTTTTAACACTTCCCTCTGTTGGGTGACGAGATATCAACCTATGGGAAATCAAACCTAAAATGGCTCATTCCAAAAGCATATGCGTTAGTTTACATTCCACAGAGAGGCTTCAAGAGGCATACTAGTGTTTTGCCTTATTAAACCATTTAAAAGTCACCAAACCCTATTTTCCTTTTTAGGCATGAGGTCTGCTGTCATACCTATGATGATCTGATATCTTTCTCTGTAATGATATTAGACATAATATTAATGGGATGGATTGTGCAATGTCTATAAGCAATTGAAGAGAATTGATGATTAATACTTGTGGTTTCCACTGTACTATTTTTATTCACATGACTGGGGTTTCAACCGTGTGCCTTTTCAGGTGTAAATTATGTACATATTGGCAAATATATACCCTTGTTGATGACAGGAAAGAGGAGGGCTTTGGTGGGCAGGAACTGGACACACATTGGCTGGGTGAAAGGGCCAAAGAGGTAGAGTTGGTGAGGGTGAGGGAAAGAGAAGAACTAATTTTTATGGTTTCAGACTCTACTTAGTGCAAATTCATGATCACTGAATCCCCACACTAACTCAAAAACTCCACCACAACACTAGTAGTGTAGTGGAGTGGAATGTAATCTAAATTGTTAATATTCCTTTCCTTGGTAATAGTGAAAGTTAGCACACCAGACATGCAAGACTTTGAATTTAGTTAATCAACTCACAGATATTTGTAAATGTTTTAATCTTTAATTTCTTTTAATGGAATGCGGGGAATCTCTGTAATTGAATAAGAGGTAGTGAGGTAGCTCAGGAGCATATCAATGGAGGACAATGCAGCGAACACCAAAAAGTTTTGGAGTGGCATTATTACACCTGCAGAATAAAAAAATACTTCTGCTCATCCCAATGTTACTCCGAAGAATCTATCTAATTCCTGAAAGTGAAATAAAGCATTTACAGCTATTGGGTGTTTGCTGGGATTTGGGCCTTCATATATTTGATGCTGGAAATTTAGGATTTATTGCGTGAAAACTTTTAAGTTTCACTACAATGTGTACGTACAGATTATTTCATGAGTCTGTGTTTCCCCTACAATGTATGGGGCAAACATGATCGAAGTGGATGCCTACTGCAGCATGGATACTGCGCAAAAGTCTTTAACTTAATAAAATCGCTTTTCACTTTGGGAATTCTTTTATTCATAATATAAAGTTCAAAATATTTGTAACTATTTTCTCCAGATCCCTGAACTCACTCACATCAATTACCCAAGCCTCAGGACCTCACTATTTCCTTGCGTCAGAAATTTTTATGAGCATCAAGTTATATCCAATTTGCATCTACTAAAATGAATCTAGTTCATTTGCCAAGCATTGGCAAATGGTTTCCTGGCCAAAGCATTAGCAATGGTTCATAAATATCAATTTACTCATGGAAATGCATGAAGATTCACATTAATCACCTGATGTTTTGATTACACCAATAAAATAAACTGCACTCCTAGAAATGCCAGTTGCATAGTTGCAAACCATTAAATAGAATTATGTTGAATCTTCATTGGAATGAAATTATGAATCATTATGTTAAACAAAATATTATAATTTTGAATGATTTAGCAGATAAACATAAAAACTTGAAACATGCTATTTTAGACATTAAAAATCATTAAAAACTATGAATTTGAAATTATTTATTGAATTTCCATTCTGACTGTAACATAGTATTAGGATTATAAAAATTTTCCACTCAGGCTCAATCTTCAAATAACTGTTAAAGAATTCTCTTCTAAACCACACTCGGTCAGGTAGTCCATGTTGTATGTGTCCAATAACTTCATTGGCTGTACAACAACTTACTGAAGTTATCTGAGTTCATTTGGGAATGAATCAACTTGAAGTTGGGTTGGAATCTACAAATCATGTGGAATATGCCACTTCAACTCTTACCGAATAGGTCACTTAGTATGTACTCGAGCATCAAAATGAGCTATCACAAAATCTAAATTATTTCATACTGGGCTCATTGAGTTCAGTGTGTATATACTGATAGAAATTGAACTCAAGTTCAGAACGGAACTGTGTCTTCTGATTTGTTTCATAGATTAGCCTGTACCTGTATTGTTAACTACATATATTGTGTAAATTAAGTTGCTTGGGCAATTTCAAGCATGAATGCCATGCCATTGGTGCTTTAATCTACAACCTCGTGCATCTCTTTTTAACCTATATCAATGCATTCTCCTGCTCTTGGATTGAGTTTTTCTCATTTCTTGGTGGCTCTAGCCCATGCTTGTCATCCTAATACATTCCGGCTGTCTAATTTTTGCCTATCAGTTTTTTGTCTCATATTCATTGGTGGTAAATGGTCATAAGTTTCTATTGTAGCAGTGCAGATGTATTTGGCACCTCTCCCCAAAATGTCTCTGACAAACATGACTCTGGTAACATGTTTGTCCACTCTGGTGAAACTGAATTTTATGCTTTCCCATTCCACTGGGAAAGCTGTTTATTGAAAGTTTGCTCTTGCCCATGTGATTGTTCTGATATGTCATTCTGAAATTATGTTTCCGTATATTTTGTTTTTAGAAAAGTTGGTGATACAGTTAACCCCAGAGTTAGGATTGATCAAATCAGCTTTAGAATTGATTCCATGTGAGAAAGCAGAGACTGGAAATTCTTCTAGTAGAAGAATTAATCGCCGAAGTTACACACATTTAGCAACTCTTGAAGAAAAAGAAAATGCCCTGCTTCCTAAAATGAAACCATTCCCTGGGACAGAACTTCGTTTCACTCCTATACCAGAACAACATTTCCCTCCAGGTGCATCACCATCAGAAATAACTCTTCATTCCCTTGACTCCAGTTATGTACTGGAGAAGATGCTCTCTTGTTGTGAGAGGTGAGTACATCAGTGCAATAACACATGGTGGTTTAAGTTACAGTGGCACTTCGAGCTCTATGTTATCATTATTTTTACAGCTTTTTTAAATAACAAAATGCATAAATTACAAGAATATAAATTTTTGAGTTGTAGGAATGGAAGATATGCATATATGTATTATGATTGAAATGCATTTACAAGTATTGTAATAAAAGCGTCTTTATTCTTTACTTTTACTTGACTCTGTTGTCATTAGTCTAAATTAATGTTATATGATTAAAAATATTGTTTATTTGTGCTCTTTAAAATGATATCAAAATGAATGTCTATGCATTAACAGAATATAGAGGTTAACAATTTTAGCACATGATAAAAAAATGCTTAATTTTTATTCATCATTTTGAATCTTCTCTTTTTACATGAGGAAGCTGGCATTTACTTCATGAGTGTCAGGAACAAAACAGAAGCATCCATGTGTTGCTTTGATTTGATAAAGGACTGGGTAAAGTGAACTCATGCCTTTGTTTTTGAATGTGAGATCCAGTTGAATTCAACCCTGTAAAATGGATTGAATGAGGAAATGCAATCACTGTGTGACATTGGCAAGTCATTCCCCATGGCAGCTGTGCTATGAATTGATTTTTTTCAAATCAACGGTCCTCAGGGTGAATGAAATACTCTGTGGTCTCTCTTGGGCAAAGATTTGGTCCATTTTGGCATATCTTGTCACTCTCTCATGCCATCTGTTGAAGTATTGGCTCTAGACACTCCTGGTGTCACGTGGCTGAGACACTGTACTCTATCCTCAGGCCATATCAGTGACTGCAAGAGGTATTCCCCACTCTTCTCTCTGGTGCAGGCTTTTTATATTTCTTTATTAGAAAGAACATACAAAACTGATGTGTATTACTGACAGTGGCCATTATTGATGTGAATGTTCATTTATAAATCTTACATCATGGCAGCATCATTTGTCCCACTCAGGGATACATAAATCTTTAAATTAAGGTTTAGTTACGAGCACTTGTTTTACTACAGCTTGCTTGCAATTTATTTTAGTAAAATTTTCAAAATGCTGCAAGGGTAAATGATATGCATTTGTATACATAATGGGCTCATTTCTCAAATCTAAAAATTAGTTTTTAAAAATTCCATAAACTAATGATAATTGTACAATAGCATCTCATTTTTCCAAAGTTAATAGGTTCTTAATTCAATATGTGTAAATGAATTTTCTACTTAACTAGTACTTCATATTATAAGCGTAGCCAAATGGAATAAGGAGCAAAAATTACACAGAAAAATTTGATTTAAGTTCATCGGTAAGTTGTTTCCCAACAATTGAGATTATTTTTAAATTTAATCATTGTCATTCCATTTTTGGGAAACATGAGTTTTTTGCAATGGTTACAAATATGATCTCTGTTTTCAATTAACTCAGTGCTATGTTGCTCATTAGGTGGCTGTTATCTCCTTTTGGAGAAAGATTTAGTGAATGACATATGACTGATGAACACAATGATCATAGAGGTGTGTTAGTGCTTCAGAATTATTGGTGTCAAATTTTATAACAATTCCGTATAATGAGTTGGCTTATTACTACTAAAAATAGCATTTTTATACTACCAGCATTTAGTAAAAATTGTATTGAGCTATCATTGAAACTTTTCAAATTGCATGTGAAATTTAAATGAGAGGAAAATGTTGTCAAGATTTATTGTTCTGAAAATCCTTAGTATAGAAAATATATATGGAATACTACATAAACTTCTAGTTTTGGAAAACAAACCCTATTGTTATCTAGGTCAGAGGTCCTCAAACTTCTTTAAAGGAGTTCCACGTATGTTTGCTAAATTTAGTTGGCTGGATCTAATATCTATTGAAGAGTAGAGGTTTTATCAACAAATTCATTTCATTGAAGTCTAGTGAATTCTTATGACCTCATCAATCTTAGCAAAAAGAGGAAAACTCCTTAACTTTGACATTAAACATGCAATTTGACATAAAAACAAGCATCAAAACCAAATGTGTGGTGGAGATCAGTGGAGTAAATAACAATTTTTCTCCATAATAATAAAACTTGAAGGCTTTAGGTAGGGCATCCCCAATTTCAGCTATGTGGAATGTGCAGAAGTTATCTTTTGAGCAATTTATTCTGTTCATTGAATTCAAGATAGTTATATGTGTTTTTTTGTAGAAATGTTGTTTGCCATTTCCATTCACATTTTATCATCCTTTTTCTTGTTCTGACAACAGTGTAAATTCCTATATTCCCTTCTTTGCAGGCCATCAGATTTACTTGGTGAGATGCAGTTTTCATTTGTTTGTTTTCTGGTGGGGCAAAGCCTGGAGGCTTTTGAACATTGGATGCAGCTTGTTGGAATTGTCTGTCGAGCTGATGCAGCATTGGTGCATCACACTCCATTTTTTTCTGAGTTTATGTCAATACTTGAACTACAATTAGTATCATCATGTGGGGATGACAGTGTACCTGGGGATCTTCTGGCTGATGTTGTCACAGGGAAAAATGCAATATATGCTGCTCTAAGAGCTCTTTTTCAGAACATTCGAGAAGGTGACAATGTTGATGCAAGGCTACAGGCTAGAGCATTGCATTTGAAAGAACAGTTGACAAATGGGATGGGTTGGGAATTTGGCCCTGAGGAAGCTGAGGAGGATGAAGTGGAGTTGGGAGAATATGCACCAGTTATTGTTGAACTTCCGGGTTGAAATATAAATTGATACATTACCAAAGAAAGTATTTACACAGCTTTATTTTGAAAAGCAATGTCCTGCTCTTTTGGGAATTCATTTCCCCATTGAATTTATTCTGTTGCCGAGAGGAGCATATAATATATTTGTGTGCACTGTGCAAGGTTATATGTCAAATGGTTGCAATAGTGGCATTTTGAGCATCAAGGCAAACCAGAACACCAAATAAAGAAAATAACTGGTAAAGAATTTACAGTAATCTGTTGCCATCTAAATACATCACGTATTTTAATAGGTTAAGGTTTTCTGGAATATTCAAGGAGACTTAATATTTAATTGCCGTTTTAATTTAAATTGAGAGATATTTGGTATAATTTCTACTCTAAAATAGATGTATGTCTAGGAGACTTGTTTTATCCATTCTGCACATGATACTAAGTGGTTAGTCAGCACACACAAGCAAATCAAATTATTTCATGCTTGTATTCAAAAAGTGCTGACTCATGTCAAAGTGCTATTGTCTTCATGTAGCTCTTCTTATCAATGATGGAATTACCGTAATGTGCATGACAAATAATCCCCTTAGGAAAAATATTGGAATCATCTAATGATGGGTGTAGTCGAATGAAGATGGTTTTAATAAAGGGGGGATTTTAAAGGAAAAAATTTCGATCATGATCACCCAGTTTAAAGTAGATACTTCATGCTACATTTATCATGCACCATATGCCCTTACTTGAAGGCTGTAGAGGTTGGTATACGTACCATACGCATTGAATTAATCATACAGAAATGGGATGGCAAGTGACACTCTGTTGTTTCATTGTCCTCTTAGTATATTTGAGGATCTGCACTGTCAGCTTTTGTATTATTGAATATTGGAATCTTGTTATTACCTTTCTTGAAAAATAAAAGCAGTGAGCACAGTTGTTAAGTAATGAAGATAGGGATTATGGGCAACCATTTTCAGTGGTTTTGTCAGTTAACTTTGATTTTAAATATGTTAAGTTTGCAGGTTGAAACATTCAGTTAACATGTTGATGGAGATTGTTAGTTCTGGGGCAGAGCATTCGACTACTTACCGACCAGGGGACCCGACTTTGATCTTTGGGCACCCTCAGCTTGACCCAAGCTGTATGATTTTCTGGATTTTCTGGATTTTCTGGGTACCAGATCTCACTCGGAAACGATAGGCAGTAAGGGAAAGGAACTGGCCATCCTACCCTGATACATGAATTGAACATGCCATTTGGCCTATGTTATGCTACCCAAAGCTTATAGAAAGTCTGTTTTTCCCTAAATAGCAATTAGAAAATGGTTGTATATGTTTGAAGAAGGGAGACAATTTCTGAGGAAGGTGGGCCTGGAGCTCCAGTCTCTGCTTTTATGGAAGAAATCTTTAACACCGCTCTTGCTGCTATTGTGAGTGAAGATTATTGAATAACATTTAGAACACTATCAGAAGTATTGAAAATTTCCTTGGGTGCCACCCAGTTGCTCCCAAGACTGCTCATATCTGATCAAACAGACTCTGGTTCAGTTTTTTTGCGGTTAAAGTTGATTAATAGGAAGAAGAGTTTCTTTTGAATGTTATCTCTGTAAATGAAGCTTAGCTGCATCACTTTGATTCTGAGAGCAAAAAGAATAGCTCCGTAAGGAAATCACCAACACAAAAAAAAGTCAAAGTGGTGACCTCTGTCTGGAAAATTTCTGTCTAATCATTTTCATTATTTGATAATCAGGGCATCAGTATGCTGTGCCAGCCCACATTGCTTTTTGATTGTCTTCAAGGGGCAAAGTGGTATGCTAAAAAATTACGCCCATTTCCAAATTGATCCAGTAACCTTCAACAACTGCTTTACCTCCTATTACTCTGGCTGGATTTCAGTAGAATTGGGACCACAAGGAATATAATCAACCTAAAAATTAAAGCTTTTACCAGTTGTGATATGAATGGCTTTTAAAATTTTCAAATTGTTATTCACTTAATAGCTTATCCTCTATCCATCATAATTTAACTTGCATTTGTTCTGAATTCTACCGTCTGATTCAGAAAATTTCTCAAATTCAGAAGGTTTTTTCCAAAATTTGAAAGGGTTTAATTCATCCATTTAATGATTCATCAACAAGTCAAAAGATTGATTACATTTCTTCAAGGAATTCCAATCTCTGAATTTTTAATAAAATAAAAAAATAGATAAAGTTGTACAATTATTTCCTGAATGCAAATGGGTTTTATATAATGTATACAAACTATGTTTACATTTAATGCATTTATATAACTATATTTTTGTATAAAATGTGTAAAATAATGAACAATGGTATTAATTGGATGCAATTCAGTCATTCTACCTATTTAATGGTGAGTTCTGGATGGTCCCTGAGGTTGATTTACCAGGGCGATTTGAAAAGTAAGGCCTCCTATTTCTTTTCATGAAAAATCAAATTATTCTCAACTTTGTGGATATTGAAGGAAAGGCTGAGCATTTGGCTATTTTTTTACATTGTCACCTTGACGATCAATCACTTTTTGCATCCTTGTAACCAGCTTTTTAATACTGGTGTCATACCTTTGTCCTGCTGCGTCACAAAGCCAACTGACGACTGCTTCTTGCACTTCCTTGTCTGACTTGATTTCTGTTCTCCAAGGTGTTTTTATGAGAGCTGGAAACAAGTGTTAGTTGCTGGGGACAGCGTCTGGGCTGTAAGGAGGGTGGTTGCTTGATATGACACATGTGGACGTGCATTGTCATGATGCAAACAGTCCTTTGGTGAGACACCTTGTTGTAACCGAGGACCTCCAACACAATATCCTGCACGGAGAAGTAGCCACTCTCTGCATGAAGGCCTTCCTTTATCTCATGAAGGGCAATTCTCCAGTTATTACATACCATCTCGTCAATTGGAGCCACCCTTGATTCTGGCAAACTCAGCCGCCCCGACCACTGCTCATTGTGGATGTTTTCCCGGCCATCAAAAAACTCCCTGCACCACTTCCGCACGTTTTTGATGTCCATACACTTCCACTTAATGGTGATCAATTTATACCGGAGAAGTAGTCGTCAGTTGGCTTCGCAACGTGGCGGGAGAAAGTTATGACGCCGGTATTAAAAAGCTGCTTACAGGGATGCAAAAGTGATTGATCCTCAAGGCGACTATGTAGAAAAATAGCTAAATGCTCAACCTTTCCAAGGATGTATGCAAAGTTGAGAATAAATTTGAATTTTCATGAAATAAATAATAGACCTTACTTTTCAAATCACCCTTGAACTTCTAAATGTCTTTAAAATAGCCTTTTTCTGTGCTCTACATTATTTCTTTCTTCATATCTATAAAGCTTCTGTCTGCCTTCATGCTTTCTAGAAGGCTGATTCTTTTCTTTATGCTGACTCTCTTGCCAAGTTTTCTTCCCTCTTTTACCCCCTCCCTTCAATATTCCTCAACCCCTTATTACTTCCTCCACCCACTTTGTCCTTTTTTTATATTTCACCCAGTAATTTCATCTATTTGCTCCCCCTATTTAAAACTTCAGCATTCATCTTATTTGAAGACCAACCCTGCTCAGGCGGCCCTTCAACATCAACAACTGATAAAAACTTCGACAAAATCAATGCCCTCATTTGTGAAGACCATCACAGAACCATTGATCAACTCTGAGATGTCTGGAGTGTCATGAAGTTCAATTCAGAGGATTCTATCTGCAGATTTGCATATGAAAAGGGTTGCAGCCAAATTTGTCCCTTGCCATCTCACCAACGAGCAAAGGGAGCATCGAGTTCAGACATGTTTTGAGCTTCAAAATCAGCTCGAAGAGGACCCTGATTTTTTTTCCAAGGTGATTACTGGTGATGAATCGTGGTGCTATGGATAGAATCCTGAAATGAAGCAGCAATCAAGCCAATGGAAGACAGCTGGGTCTCCTCGACCAAAACAAGCTAGCCAAGTGAAATCAAAAATCAAGACAATGCTCATTTGTTTCTTTGATTGCAGAGGTATTGTGCACTCAAGAGTTCATTCCCCCGGGTCACACTGTCAACCAGAAGTTTTACCTGGAGGTTTTGAAGAGATTGAGGGACAGTATCCGAAAGAAAAGAGCAAATATTTGGCATACAGGCGACTGGTTCTTCCATCATGACAGTGCGCTGGCTCATACTGCCCTCTCCGTGATGCAGTTTTTGACAAAAAATGGCATGACATCGATTGACCACCCCCCATACTCACTTGATTTAGCTCCCTGTGACTTCTTTTTGTTCCCCAGATTCAAAAGGGATATGAAAGGAAATTGTTGTGACACTGTGGAGGAGGTAAAACAAAAATCACTAGGAGGCCTAAAGGACATCCCGATAAATGAATTTCAGAAATGTTTCGAAAAATGGAAGCATTGTTTGGAGAAGTGCATTGTGGTCAATGGGGAATACTTTGAAGGTGAACAAAATTTAATGTAAATATATTGAGGGCTAAAGAATCTATAACTACATACCTGTTATTTTTGAGTCCCCCTTGTATATCATTCTTTATTTTTATATCCAACCAATACCATGGAAGTAGAAAGTATGTTATTTTCCTAAAAAAGAAGAAAGTAAGGATTCTTTTGGGTTTAACCAAAACACACTAAAGAAATGCATTGAATCTCTTAGCTCTGCCAGACTTAGTGTTTTTCAAGTAAGCTCAAGTTAGCCAGAGTACTCTGCTGTTTCAAGGTAGTGACAGACCTGCATTAATTAATTATAGGCCTATATCCATACTCTGCCCTGGGTAAAAAATAATTGGGAAATGTACCAAACAAAGGCTTTTAAATTTTCTCAACAAATATGAATACTTCTATAAACATCAATTTGGTTTTACTAAAAATTCTAGCTCAATTTGCTCTGCTTTTACACTATAGTTCCAAAATGCATTTTATCAAGGGAAAGTGACTTCTGGCTTATTTATCGACTGGGCCAAGTCATTTGGTACAGTAGATCTTTGTTTGGCTCTTGTTTAAACTTGAAAGATCTGGAATCAGTAGCATACCTTTAAATGGTTTGACAGT
The DNA here is from genome assembly GCF_022747635.1 of Hetaerina americana. Classification (NCBI taxonomy): domain Eukaryota; kingdom Metazoa; phylum Arthropoda; class Insecta; order Odonata; family Calopterygidae; genus Hetaerina; species Hetaerina americana. The sequence continues at coordinate 79,688,551 of NW_027286874.1, forward strand.
TATTCATCCGGAACAATGCAATATTTCTAATCATATGAAAAGTTGTTCATTCCCTATTTCTTGTGGGATAGCACAATTTTTTATGTAGACCTAGCAGAAGAAGAATTATCTTCTAGCATCCAACATGATTTGAATACCTTATATAACTGGTTCATTGTTAATAACTTAGCAATTAATATTTCTAAAACTAATGACCCACTTTTTCATAAACCAGCTCACAAACTTAGTATGTATATTGAGTTCCTTGACAATTAGAGGAACTGCAATAAGAGTATTTAATCCCTTGGCTTATATATCGATTCAAATTTATCCAGGGAAAACTATGTTTGTCACATTAAAAATAAAATTATGCATGCTACTGCAGTACTATTTTGAGTGTAGCATATTGTTTTGAGACAATAGCCATAAATATGTATCCTGCACTGATTGATAGCCACCTATGCTAGGTGATAAATGTTTGAGGTTGGTGCAGAAAGGATGCATTTAATGTATTAGCAGTACTGCTAAGAAGAACCCTGAAAATTTCGAAAAGTTCAAATTTTTTCAGTAACCCCTACCTTTAAATTAAATTGTGGTGTATTACATTCAAATAGTGTGCTTATTCTAAATTCTCACATACATACCCATGGTACAAGAATTTCCATTAATATACTTGTCAACGCATCCATCAGCAAGATATTGTATTTTATGCATTTGGTATCCGGCTATAATGATCTACCTTATGACATGAACTGTATTCATTCTTTGAAAAGTTCTTAAATAAGTTTCAAATTTATCTATTGGTGTATCTTAAACTATGTACGTAATTGATTATGTATTACTTAACTCATTATTATTTTCTTTTTCTATTATTCAGGCTGTGTTACTGAAAAATGTGCTTATAGTTGTGTCCTTTTCTCTATCATTATAACTTTAAATAAGTTTGCTGGTATCTTATATCTTTATACTTTGTATGCAGTTTTAGTACTCTATTTGATCTTGCAACTAAATATGTTTCTCTATGAATTGCAGGCTCCTTGGAGCATGTGTTGCATTGGCTTAATTGTTAGAGTATTGGCCTGGCAAGACAAAGGTATATGGTTCAAGTCCTGGTGAAGGAGACATTTCTGCTTGGAATCTGAATCATTCTCCCTCCCCCACTAGCCATGTGTTTTCCTTTATATGAGTTTTTATCCATTTTCCTTATACCCATGAATTACCTTTACCTATTCAAATGAATATTATTTCCTCTTGGTGGGTTTTCATGTTGAATTTTTGCTGGCCAATATGGCTCATTTCCTTCGTCTGGCAATGCATATCTTTAAATCCATTCTACCTAATCTTTATGACATTGTATGAATTATATTCCTGTCATCCTTCCCTCTTATATAGTTTTGCATTCCTCTGGCATTGGGTGAAGTGAAGGCCTGCAAGTGCCATACCCTGGCCAAAGAATTAGGGCACTTGGTTGCATTAGCCCCTCTACAGATTTCAGCAGTTATTTCATTTCTTTGATAACTTAATTGGTTGAACATTGGCCCCGTTACTCCAAGGTTTGTGGTTCAAGTCCCAGTCTGGATACTTTTTTCTGTTTTGAATCTGCACTATTTCACTTTCTCCAACAACCTTGTGTGTGTCAACCCCTTTTCCTTAGATTTTTATACATATATTTATATGTACCTTCATACATATCTTGAACAAAATGTCATTGCTTACTCAGCTGTAACATAAAATGCCTTCTAAATTTTGCATTTTGACATGCAGGAACAAAAATAGTCGAAGAGGACATTGCCCTTATTCATAAAAATATGAATGGTGTGATTACAGAGTAAAAAAAAGAAATTGGTCATTCAAGATGCTTCTCCTGAAATCATCAAGTAGGTATTTACATTGTTCTTTTACTTGAAACTGATTTGTTATTTCTCCCTAGTCAATGCTTTAATTACAGGTTTCAACTTGGTGAAAAATCTATGATTATTAAAACACTTAAACTTTGTCTACCTGTCAAAATTGTTCACTTGATAATGCTGTCCCAGCCATAAAACTAGATCTCCGTAAAAAAACTGAAAATTTACAAAATTTTAGTGTTTTAATAATTTCTACCTGGTACAAAAACCATTTAATGAAAAATTTTGTAGGTAATCCAATTCTTAATATCAAGCAAGAAATTCAAGAGAGCATGCTAGAGATGGCCAGGATTGCTTTGTCCCACTTGTCCAAGTCAAAAGTGTTTCAAATAAGGCTGCTAAAAATTAAGTGTCCACCAACTGATAAATTGATGACATAAATAAGAATTCAGAAGCTTCAGTGTCAAAAACCCTTTTCAGAGACAGCTGAGAGAAAAAAAGCAGGACCAGTAAATGGGATAGATACCTAGTTTTGCATTTAAGCATACTTATTTTTACATTGATTGATCATGTATTTGAAGTTTAAAATGAATTTCACGGTGACTATACACAATGATTTATGCATTGTAAACAGGGTCATTTTGGAATTTTGAATGTATTACATCTTTACAAAGAACACATTATCAAATAATATACAGTAGGCAATACTAAATTCATCTCTTGCTTGATATATTGTCCAACTATCACTTACATATTTTTAAAATTATCGTGTAGTATAATTGGTGCTTACAATTAGTTTTAATTTAACATGAATTTTTTCCTTTTGATAGGTAAGTATTTGTATAGTATGCTAGAGTCATTCTGTTCAACAGTTATATTTTATTTTTAAGTAACAGATTATCACATCAAGAAATTTAAGATCTTCACTCTTTCATCAACAAATACCTTTCTATGAGATTTGTTTAGGCATAATTTATTGTTGCTACAAAAATTAAGGACATTATAAAATTTAACAGTCAGTGATATATTTTCATAGGTAAGAGATTATTAGCCAATTTCATTAAGTACTCGTTGATTAAAATTTGTAGATTTTCTTGGTTTTTGTTTTCATCATCTACATATCTCTTCAAGCACATTTCATAAAAATATCACAAAGTCATTCAAATACATAACACAGCATTCTATAACAGTATATGGCCTATTAACAAAAGTTTGCTTGCAGTTGCTAGGAACTGTAGCTCTAGTTCATTGCACAACCATCACAAATAGCATATTATGAATCATTACATTGGGTGAAACTAGACATATATTATTTTTACAGCTGATTTACTATGGATGACATTTGCTATTGACCATGCAAAAATGTGTAAAAATTTCATGAGTATCTTGAACTATAAAATAAATGTTAACCTTAATTAGGTTCAAAATTAGTATTATAAATTTCAGTAAACATAGAACTCTTAAATGCAAAGAATATTACTATAATAAGTAAATTATGGTAATAAAACAAGGCACGGTTTTTATTACTATTTTAAATGCACTTCAACTGACCCACTTAGCAAGAAACTTGATGGGAGAATTGGATAAAATAAATGGCAGTCAAATTTAGATTTCCATTAGGATATGTTGTTGAAGTGAAGTTTATTACTCACTACACATGTGAATTGCAATTCATATTTCACTTGAAGGCTCATATGTACCTTCAAAAATGTTTATGGCCTTTAATTTCATTTTCAAACTACTTGGTTTTCATTCCTTAAAGTTAATGTCTATTCAATTACCAAACTTCATATTGCAGTAATAGATACATTAATCTTCTTTAGAAGCTTGCATTAATACGCCCAACAAAATAATCGTCAACATTTTTATAGCCTATGTAAAAATAAATTCACTACAATTCTGAAACCACATCCTATGCTGATGATGCAATTTTCATTTGTAGCTTCACCATTTATTTAATTTGCTCACAACATACAGTCAACTTGAAACAGTTATAAATTTTAACAACACATAAGTAACGAGCAAAAGTCTCTTGTTTAGTGCTATAATCATTAACAAAATTTTTCTGTTTATATTATGAACTTGCTTTTGGTTTATAACCCTGATCAATGTCAACACAACACTCAGAAGCTTGTAGCTTGAATTTCATTATGAGATATTAAGAAAAGATTACATGAGCATTTCAACAGTTAACATTGAGCTCAATCATCTAGTCTATGTTGTAATTAAGTTGGATCGTGACAGAAAAATCCCTATTCTATCTGGTTTGACAACATTCCATTGTGTGTATTTTTTAATTATAACACCTAAAATACATAATGTAAAATATAGTGAAAACTTTCGTTGATCATAAATGGCTTTTCATTATACATAAATATTTGCACTCTTTGCATAAACCAATGTAAAAAATTATAGGTATGACCACAAATGTTCTAAGCATTATTTTATAAAAACAATGCCATATTTGTGTTATTTTCATGTACTTTTTGATGAGCCCTACTGGACATTCCTTTCCAAACTAGTGGATAATATGTCCCAATTTTGCTGGTAACCTCATTAAAAATTTTATTGTGTCTCCACAATAATTTGTTGTAAATAAACGATGATTTCAATATTTTAATATTGTATTATAAAAACAAGTTATTAAAAAACAAAAAAGGACTTTTAAACAATTAAAGTGAACCTGGTTTAGTCATAAGTCTCAGACTCTTGTTGCACCAACTTCATTCGGCGGGGACTCTTCACGTAGAAGCCTCCTCCATGCCCATGCGCTTGAAGTGAAAGTCGACCCTTATGGCTTAAGTAGTGTTTAATGTACCTGGTCACCAGTTTCTGTGGGCGCTCCTGCCACTCATTAAGGATCTCTTTTGAAGCAAGCACCTGTGAACAAATTAAGAGTGAGTTGAAAATATGTAAATACATTTTCTTGGTTACTTAGACAAATAGAAATTCTGAATTCATTCAAAAATTCTGGGAATTACCATCGCATAGGTGAGTTGATGGATAAGTGTTTCGCCCCCAGTCCTGGAGGCGTCTTCAGTCTTGTACCTGAAGACGTCTCCAGGTCTGGGGGCGAAACAGTTGTCGATCAACTCACCTATGCGGTGGTAATTCCCGGTAGCAGCATGAACTCATCAGATAGATGTCACGGAAGCCTAAGGACTAATTAAAAATGTTACCATAAACTTATAAACAAAGTCTAAACTCAATTGCACCTGTTCTTTACTAAGACATCTGCATGAAACTACAAGCAAAACAGTACTAATTAATTTATAATATGGGGAAATGCATTCAAATATAACCTGTAGTGTAATATTTTGGGGCTCTGCAGCCATTTCTCCTACTATCTTTAAAATACAAAGGAAAGCCATCAGAATAATCACTGGGAAGCCTTATAATTCTCTAATGAGGCCTTATATTCCAGGAAATTGATTTAAGAATACTACCACTCCCATACGTATATATTATGCTTTTAATTCTATACATAGAAAATAACATCAGCAACTATTACCTTAACTCTGCTAGTCATCATCATTACACCAGAGGCTGACACAACAACCATTATGGGAATATTTGAACTAAAGGATTAAAATTAGGGCCCAAGGAAATGGACATCGAATTACATAGCAACTTACTCAAGAGTATAAAGGATACTAGGCAACTACTGCATTCAAACATAAATTTAAAAAATAGCTACAATGTAACATGTTCTATTCTGTTGATTAATATCTCAATAATAAACCATAAACACAGTAATGAACCCGAAGGTTGGTTTGGTTGGGGATGGTAGAGTTCACCCAGTACTAAGCCTGATGGAGTGAGAAATTCATACATCAGGGTAGGGGGGCCAGGTCCTTTCCCTGCGCCGGTTATGGTTTCCCAGGAAGACCTGGAACCCGAAAAATCACATAGCTTGGGTGGAGCTGCAGGTATCCAGAGAGGCATGCCCAGGAATCTAACCCAGGCCCTCTGGCCAGTAGTCCAATGCTCTATCCCTGGATGTCTCCATCTCAACAATATTCCTGATTATTGAGTCCCTCCTTTTAGTTTATGGCAATGCTCTTAGTCTAGTTTATATTAATACTCTATGATTTAATGGATATTAGCGCCGCATTTAATGTAATTGTTAGTACCATACATCTATGTTGTTTGCCAATTGAGTCTGTAGGTATTGTACTTTATTTGGATGAGCCTTATATCATGTAATACACCATCCACCTCGGATTTTACAATGTGATCTTCGGGCAAATAAAATATATTCTGCAAAAATCAAAAAATTAAATATATGTAACCCGCGTTAATTAAAAATTCACCATACTTTTTGGACAGACCTCGTACTCATCCAGTGTTAGCTGTTATATATTGGAGGAAAAAACAGTACAACTTTATTAACTTTGAGATACCTTCTTCATAGGTGTAAACTAAATCTAAATGAGATGAAGGCTGTAAAGGGAAACATTTTGATAGTATGCTTGGCATCATGGAGGCATAATAGATACCATCCACCTCGTATTTTACAATGTGATCTTTGGGCAAATAAATAAATCCCTTTGGCACATAGACCACCAGAAGAGTCAGTAGGCCAAAATATCGGGATTAGCTAGATAAAATAAATGAGAAATAAGGCAAATATTGGAAATAAGCATACCAAAGGAAATTATATAACTTGAATAAAAGGTAAGAAATTTTACCTGATCACTTTTCAGACGGTCTACTATTGTGTTGCAGACAACTGCTGCCTTGATTCCCGCTTGATGTGTCAATGCAGCAAAAGAAAGTGATTCCATTTCAATGTTTGAAATCCCTCCATCATGTAGCTTGTTCATATATTCAATTTTGTCAGCCTCTGAGAAGCTGCAGAAGGCACCATCAATCCTGGCTTGTCCTGTAATATCAATAATTGATAGTAATCACATATATTGAAGGAAAAATCTATCACAAATATTTAGCTCCAATATTAGTGCTATTCATAATGAAACTTGCTATAATCACAGTCCATTTTGTTTTCAATGATGAAAGTAGGTATGCCTTATAAAAAAGGAAAGACATATACATTTATGTTTCAACTGTCCATTTAAAACAAATATGATGCATTTTCTTTAATTGGTAATACTATGTTTGTTTGTATGTTCGCTCACAGTTGGAATAATCGAGCTACTGTTCATTTCATTTAAATGGAATATTTAGGATTTTAATATTTTTTGTACTCCCAGCCAAAAATAGGTGATTCAATCCATGTGAAATGTTCAATGCATTTAAAAATGTGGCAAAGTCATATGTTAAATGAATAAAAGATAATATAAGTAGGAGGGGACCTGCTGCTTTTCCTCCTTTAAGGGGTTATTTGTTAGATACCTATCGTTATAAAGTGATAGCATGATTCACATTTATTCACACTCTGGAAGGTCTATGGTTTGGTAAATTGAAACAATTTTAAATGTCTTGGTTCCCTGGTGACAAATGACAACAATGTGTCTTAGAAAATTAAAGCCAGGCTTGGGGCAAGAAATTGAAGTTGCTTTGAGCTTCAGTTCACCTCATCAAGGATAAAAGTGAAAACTTATCAAACCCATGACCCCAGTATGGGTCAGGGACATGGACAATGGTGAAGACAGATAAGGAGTAACTTAGACAATGGGAGAGGAAGATTTTGAAAATAATCCATGGGGCAGTCAAAAGAATGGAATAAGGAGGATCTGGACCGATCAAGAGCTATGGCAAACCAACCTAATGGTAAAAAGGATCAGCAAATCAAATTGAAAAGTGCTCACAATAGATGTTGGGGTCACCTAGAGCATCCACCTATATGTCAAATGGAAACTCCTCTAAAATACGAGGAATTCCTCCCACACAAAAAAGTCTGGTGGTAAACTTGAGAGAGGACAACCTAAAATGGAATGATCTGGAGAATGTCGTAAAAAATGGAGGAGCAGGGGAAGACTGGAGCAGAATAGGGGAGAGTAGTGGCAGATAGTAGAATTGGCCAGGGTCTTAAATTAGCATCAGCATCCATGTAGTATGAGGAATGATAGTTATTCTCAAAATGATCTGAACACAGCTGTCGAGCTCAATATTGCCAATAAATGCACAACAATGTTACTCCACTGCCAAAGCCATCTCATCTTCCACCAAAGCATCAACTTCCTAGCTTTCTTTCCTCTTTCACTTCTCCTCCTTCCCACCCACCAAAAGCCCCATAATCATGACCTGCCAGTTGCCTTTCTTTGGCTAGAAGTATATTTATTTGAAAATCAATAGGAACTCAGATGGTTATTAGTTCCTTTCTTTCAGTAGGATTTTTTGAATGCATCTTATACTATGCTCTGACAGCTACTCTTCTTTTCATGATAAACCCTTCAACCTAACCTGAGGGATGTAAATTTTATTAGAAAGATACACCACCAAGAACTCTGCCATCACGTTATCAGCCATATGTTACTTTCAAATATTATCAATGAAAGGGCCAATAGAGATGTATTGGAACTCTAATTCACTGCACCAACAAGAGGAAAATAGTATTTAAATTAATCTGGTCATAAATCTGAGAAATTAGATATGAATATAGTTAATTTTTTGCTATGATGGTAGACTTAAGGAGTTGTCATATATTATTGTTGCTGCCTCACCATCCTGCCTCAGTAGTACCTGCTTCAGAAGCTGTTGTGGCAAATCATGATTTTTTATGCATAGATATTTAGAGCGTATCTGTAGTCTACATACAAGTAGTGGGAAGTTCTACTTTTAACTAAAATACATGTATACTATGTTGATAGCATTATCTGTCACCATTACAATTTTTTAGACTGACTGACTTCAACATTCAATATGGCTGAGACGTAATAGTGGAAGGAAATGAGTGGCTCCTAACTAAGACAATATGAAAGCCTATGCAGAATAATTTTCATTCATAAAGGTATTGATTGGTGAGAAGTAGAAGAGTTGGGTACTTTGAATGCTAGCAGAAATATCCAGCTTCACTTAGGAAATACTTGAAATGAAATAAAAATTATCACATACCTAAATGTCATGTAGAAGTAGGTTTTTAATTGATCTGAAGAAAAATCCTTCGCAAATTATGAAACACTATGAAGCTACTCCTTAGCTGCACACAAGTCCCTTGATCAGCTACTTATACAATCTATCCTACTCCTACCATCAAAGCCATGCTCTCCAAGTATCATATCTTTTCTTGATTCTCTTTGTCTCTCACTCCTAAAATCAAATATTCTTTTATCTATGTATATCATTTGGGCTACTGTTCATCCTTTTTTATGTGTTTTCGTTAGATTTTGCTGGATTTATTAAGTTTTTTGCTGCTAAAATATCAGTTTGGACAAATTTTTATAAAACTAAAGAGAAATCTGGATTTTTGCATTCTGTGACTCATTACTTAAGCAAGCTTTGGAAGACTGTTAAATTTAGTAATACAACACCTCTTTCAGGTATAGAGAGAATGTTAGCCGGTACAAATTTTTGCAGGAACCAGTTAGGTGAGCAAGATCCTGATGACATCATGTTCACTACATAAAAGCAGTTGCCAAATCATGCTTACATCAAAATTCATGAATACTATGTCCAACCAAGAGGAAAACACCAAAGAATTTAGTAGATCTGGAGTTCAGCAAGAAGAGATGATGGGCCACTTTTGACAGACTATTTGCACACATAAGGAAGGTAAACTTAGATCGTTGCTTTGCTTTTGAGTCAACACAGGAGACAAATTACCTCCGGTAGGGAGGGAAGAAGACCTGCACCGTTGTAATCCTATCAATTAAAAATAACTTCAATTCATCAAGATAGGACTGTGTCTGGCAGACTGTAGAGGAAAGAATACTACTGTCATATTCGTTAGTGAGTTACTTCAAAAATAGAGTACAGGACTGAAGAGGGCCCCATACATATGAGTACAGTGTGATTGTGCCCTGAGACTGGGGGTGAACCAAAATCCTGGAATAATGCATGGCAATTTTCTCAGGGTTCAGCTGGTTGGATATGTAGAGAATTTGGTTTTACATATTGTGTGTACTGTGGTACATATTCATAGCAAAGTACAGCTGCTCAATGAGCAGTCATCCTTTAAGGCTCACACTAATTGTGTCAGCAATAAAATAGCAAGGGTGTATACTAATCTATCGCAATTGATGCTAAACATTGGCAGTCCAATTCCAAAAAACTACTACTTCTGGTTAATTTAGTCAACTCAGTGTTACTTTTTGGAGGTGCAAGCTCAGTGGAAGCACTTCAGGTTCAGTCATAACACAGAAAAATAGCATTAATATATAGATTGATCACTCTGCACCATTTCTGAGTAAGTCATCGATGTAATTTTATTAATATTACAAACAGATATCATGGCAATAGAAAGGCATTGGCAATTCAGGCAATGCATCATAGATCCTAGAATATGGGCGCAAATCTGTCAAGAACTGAGAAGATTAGCTTTGTGAAATGCCAAGCATAATGGGAAGCTCATCAAAAGACAAATGACTACATTAATTAATATCTAAAGTGAGTAGGACATAAACAGAGTGAAGTTAATTATTGCTTGATGCAATTGCTATCAAAACAATGATTCTTTTGGAAGTATCTACTAAAGTATAAGAATGTAGAAACACTATATTGCTCAGAATGCAGTGTGTAAACAAGGATGTTGAATGTGTTCTTCCAGGACTGCCATCCATTTTTGTAAGCTCTGGGAAATTCTCTAGACATTATTTCTGTAGACTCCCACCCTGGAAAACATTTCCAACCACATGCTGCCATTGAAGGATAAGCAGAGCACAGTGGATAATCATGCAATTCACATCCTGTCCAGGAAAAGTGATGCCAATCCCTAGTCTGAGATAGTATGAGAGATGTAGGACTCCCAAAATCATTGGGAGGAGCACCTGAAGTCTGTAAAGGTCTTCTGTTTATTCAATTTGAAAGATATGCCATGCTCTGATTTCTACACATGCTAGAGAAGTTATTTAATGAAAAAAATGTGAGTATACTAACTGAAAACAGTAAAAGTTTTTTATAATATATTTTTGTCCTCTTTTGTCAATTTAATATTGTCTCTTTTTCCTTTTTTTTAACCAACTAAAATTCAAAATTTCTTCTTTTTCTGAGTTCAGTAGATGGTAACGCAAATGGCATTCTTCAATAATATCTCAATTCTTCATCATCAGTTCCATTTTTACTAAATTCAATAATGAAAACAATGAAGATAATGAGAAAATAAATGAGGAAAATATGACAATAACCAATTTTATGCCTTTAAGAATCGATTCAAGGAATTTCCCCAGCAAGTTGATCTCCCTTTTACATTAAGAATGGTGAGTATACACCCTGGATATAAAAAAAATGAATTTATTTCTACACCAATGCACTTAAATATTGTGAAAATTAATGAATGGAGGATTGGAAATGATCTTCAGAAAATAATAATCAGTTACCAAAATGAACAAAATTGCATTGGATACCTAAGCAGTTTATATATATAGATAATAGTGTAAATCCGAGCATACCTTCATAAAAGTCATCTGTACAGAGAGTTTTGCCTACAACTGTGTCGTAAGGGTCATCAGAACTTGCGAGAGCCAGGAGTTCTCTTGCTAGCTTCTTATCCAATTTAGCTGGCTTTTGAACCAACTTTCCCAGATGCGGCTAAATTGGTAAAAGGGAATAATGCATGTAACATTTAATTAGTGGATAAGTGCAGATAATATGTGTTATGGTTAAATATGTGAATAAAATTAAATGACTTGTAAAGCAGTCATTCTCAGATTTATATAGTATTAAAGCCAATGGTATACTTCCACCTTAAGCTATCTCACTGAAGCATACACAATATCTGAGAACCACTGGTGCACAAGTCATTTATGATTCAAGTATCATTGAGAAAATGTATGTGCAAAGAGGATCATTGTGCCTTATGCATTATTATAAGCCACACACTTTGATCAGAAAATCATTAATAACCAAGCATATATACAACTGACTCTAAAAGCAATGTGCATGTCAAATGATTTACTATGTAAGCATCACATCTGTAAATAAATGGATTCATATACATTGATGTCTGATCACTTGCCTGTTCCAGATATGGCCTCATTAGTCCATCGTAGGCTTCCTCTGTTATCACAACAGTACCTGGCTCGATTCCAATGCCTCCACAAGTTCCAAGACGAAAAAAGATGGGATCTTTGACTTTGGCATGATACATGAGCTTGATGACTTCATGGAGTAGAATGCCAATGGATGGAATTCCCATTCCATGCTGTCAAAGGTAAAAAAATGTCATTAATTATGAATACTATGACCAATGTCCAACAGTGAATGCTTCAACGCTTCAATGCTTCAATGAATCAACATAATTTGATAGTTGTTACCTATTCAGTTACAGTTGGTAAGGGCTTAATTTATTGCAGTAGGATACCAAGGTGAACAGTACATATGCTCCACTAGCTAAAATTTATTAAGTTTTCACATGCATAATGACCCCTCTGGTATGAAGTAATTTAGCTGTGAGTGTTTCTCATGGTAAATATTTCTGCAGTTGACTGGGAGAAACAGTTTCATCTCAATATAATGTTGAAAACACATTTGTATTTGGTGAGGACCATTGTGATATAGGGCTGTTATCCTGTTTTGATCCAAAATTTGACCCTGAGCATTCTATTACCATTCTGGCGCAAAATATATCCCATTCAGTATTTTAGGCATGTGAGTCTTTTCATCCCTACCCCTGACATTAAAACCCTGGTCTAAAAATTAAATTACTCTGCCATTTTATAAATTAGACCCCCAGAATTAACATATATATGAAATGCAGCAAAGATAGGAATATTTGATTGTATTCATGTATGTAGAAGTTTACAAGAGTTTACTTAATGTTTTTCCAAACCCTTTATTCTTTCAATTTGAAACTAAGTTGGGTAATTACAGAGATTTAACAGATGGCTCTATCTAAGCATAGATTTATTAATATATGTTCTTCACTATCACTCTCATCTTACTGATGACATTGCCATCCTATCAGTTAGACTTAATGCAACTAAAATTTCTGTATGAATAATTGAATGGAAAACCTGACTATTCAATTTGTATTGAGGAAAGAGAGCACCAAATGTCGTATTTATAGATTTATTGCTAAAGGCTGGTTCCTTTTGCTGCTGTATATTACGTACATTATGTCCTGCAAATAAAGATACTCACACTTATTGATAGTACTGGTCCTACTTTGTACATTGAGTATCTGTAAGAGTATTGACTGATGTCCACTAGTGTTGTCCCTGCTGGTAATTTATGGCCTAGTTCTTCCATGATGTAAAATGCAAACTGCTCCATTCTTTTGGGTATACCTCCCATGCAAACAAACTGAAATAGAATTAACATTATGTAATGCAGTTAGTTATAGGACAATCAATAATCTATACACCTTATAATGTCTGATATCTCTAAGAAGGTTCAAGTGTGGTGAATGGATAATGGATAGGCTTACCAATATGCTAGTTGTTAGAATAGATACTTTTCTGCAAAAATATTTTAACCATCATATTCTGAAATTGTATATACTCATAAAATATATGTAAAAATTTGGCTGGTTCGGTATAGCTCCTGCATTTGATAAAAATGGATTATGGTGAGAACTAATAATTAGCATTGACCTGTGTTGCTATAGTAGCTAAAGAAATCAACAAATGTACCAGACTTTTTATTTTACATTCCAAAATTTAGTAGGATTTGACATGTTATCTTTTATGATGAAGGACTTTCCATAGACATAAACCTATTCATATTAAATTTAATTTCCTAGATTCAAAGAAAAACTGGATTGACATTTTAGGCAATTGACATTTCAGTTATGGATACTCATAAACAAGCCAATAAACCTATATGGCATTCATGGACTTACAGAAGGCCATTGACAAATTTCAAATGGAAGTAGATGTTCCAATACTGGATGCACTTGGAATGAACTGATTAAATCCTGACTAAACTGTGTGATGTGAATCTTACAACCTTTGACCTCTTACAAGCTTTGAGGATGCAGTTATTGCTGAATATAGCATGAGAGTGAAATATAAGGAGATGTCATAGGCATGAGCTTTATGAGCATTGTGGTTAGATTTTTATTCTGATATTGAAACTTAAAACTGTGAGCATTGAAGAGTGAATTTACCCAGTCAGCCATGGCAAATCTTACTGGATTCAAATTTCTTTACCTTTTACTAAAAAAGAAAACTTAGCATAAATAATTGATGCTGATGTGATCTTCGGTGGCAACCACGTTTGATAGGTGAAGGTAGGGCTCATTTAGTACTAAGCCCTATGGCAAATGGAATCCACACTTATGGTTAGAGGGGCAGGATTATTCCTCTGTGCCGCCTATGATTCCCTAGGAAGATCTGGTACCCAAAAAACCACGCAGCTTAGGTGAAGCTGAGGGAGCCGAGATACATCATTCGGAATCGAAACCAGGTACTCTGGTACCCACAAACCCAGAGCTCTACCTTATAAACTACCGCGCCCTCTCTTCGGTAATATATTTGGGAAAATTACATCTATATTTAAGCCATGCTCTCCCTTCTTAAATTCCCAATTCCAATTTTATCCGGATTTTCCCGGCGAAGCCTCTTTTGACACCTTTTGCCTGAATTTTCACCCCGAGTGTTTGTACCTTTTAGGTACATTCTCTGACTCAGTCTATTTCGCTGGCTCCTCATTTCATGGATGTCATTCACTGATATGGTTTGGCTGTTTGCCAGCGTTTCCGCGTGAGATGGGCATACACTAAATACATTTCAGCGGGGCATCATTCTCATTGGAAATACCCGAATCGTATGAGCCCGACGTTTCCCGAAAATTGGCATTTTTTCGATTGTTTAATAAACTGATCAATCCCGACTTTTCCCAGATTTTCCTGACTATGCAGCTGCCCTAATGTATGAGATGCCTCCTGTAGGACAAGGAAATGCAAAATCGTCGGTAAATATGCAGGTATATATATGTATATATATATATATATATATATATATATATATATATATATATATATATGAATATATATATATATATGAATATATATATATATATATATATACATATATATATATATATATATATATATATATATATATATATATATATATATATATATATATATATATATATATATATATAAATATATATATATATGAATATATATATATGAATATATATATATGAATATATATATATATGAATATATATATATATGAATATATATATATATGAATATATATATATATGAATATATATATATGAATATATATATATATGAATATATATATATATGATTATATATATGTATATGAATATATATATATATGATTATATATATATATATATATGAATATATATATATATGAATATATATATATATGAATATATATATATATTCAAACACGAAATCCCGCCAAACGGCGAATAAATACTCATATATACAGAAACGGAACGGAAAAGTGATAGGTACACACATAAAGGACGAACACAATGGAGGTGGGGAAGGCGGAATCGAACGGATCACAAGAGTAAAAATATTCCCTTGACCGAGACTCGAACCTCAGATCTTTCCATTTGCCGGGCGGATGCTCTTAACCACTTGAGCTATCGTGGAAACGTAATTTGCCATGAGATCCGTGGGTTTAATATGCCGCTAAGCGCCCAGATTCTTTAGCCAAGAGATGATGTCAGGGGGCTGTTTCACCCACCAAAGGAGAAATACACCACACACAAGAGGAAAAGACAGTGGGTTAGAATTCATACAACATCATACAGGAAAGGAACAGTGCGTTTCGTGGCACGCATAGCCATATATATATATATATATATATATATATATATATATATATATATATATATATATATATATATATATATATATATATATATATATATATATATATATATATATATATATATATATTAAGGTAATCTACTGGTTAAGGTAGGTTTTTGGATGGACACAACTACCAAACAAATATTTTATTACTCCTAACAAAACACAAAATCCATCATCCTACTCTATATCAGGTCCCTCTTCAGCTCTGAGTACTTTCTTCCTCCCTTCATCCCATCCAACATCCCTATCCTGTTCCTTCCCTTTCCTCCATTATATATATATATATATAATTTATTTATTATATATTATTAATCGAGAGGAATATAGAACACAACCAGGAGGTATTTGCCTGTTTCGTAGATTTCGAAAAAGCGTTTGATAGAGTGAATTGGGAAAAACTAATGAGTATTCAGCAGAAAATAGGAATAGATTGGAGGGGAAGGAGGCTAATCCGCAACCTGTACATGTCTCAGACTGCTCAGGTGCGAGTGGGGAACGGGGAGTCTGGTTGGGCAGTGTTAGGAAGAGGTGTAAGGCAGGGTTGCCCATTATCACCGTTGCTGTTCAACCTGTATGCAGAGGAAATGATCAAAGAGGCATGGGAAGAACTCGAGGTAGGAATGAAAGTGGGCGGGGAATTCGTAAAATCAGTTAGGTTTGCTGATGACCAAGCTTTAGTTTGTCAGTCAGCCAAGGGGCTGCAAGCATTGCTTGGTGAATTGGAAATTCAGTGCGACAGGTATGGGATGAGAATCAATATTCATAAAACAAAGGTTATGCGATTTTCTAGAAAGAAAAAAACTATGCTAAACATTAAAATAGGAGGGCATAAAGTAGATCAGGTAGAACAGTTTACGTATCTCGGAAGTGTTTTGGACCAACAAGGTCAAAGTAGTAGGGACGTAAGGAGAAGAATTGCGCTAGGCAAAGAGGCTTTCACAAGGAGGGAGTTGATGACAGGGACTTTGAGTAAGGATGTTAAGAAAAGACTCTTAAAAACTTTGATATGGAGCTATGTGCGGTGCGGAAACATGGTCATTGAAGCAGGAGGCTAGACGTTAATTGGAGGCTTTTGAAATGTGGGTGTGGAGAAGAATGGAGAAGGTGAAATGGACAGAGAAGAAAACAAATGAGGAAGTACTTGGTATGGTGGGCGAAGAGAGGGGTTTGTTGGGAGCAATCCTATGGAGGCAGTAAAAGTGGATGAAGGGGGTGTTGACCGGCAGTGGCATGTTGAAGACTGTGATAGAGGGTAGAATGTTGGGCAAAAGAGGAAAGGGAAGGAACAGGATAGGGATGTTGGATGGGATGAAGGGAGGAAGAAAGTACTCAGAGCTGAAGAGGGACCTGATATAGAGTAGGATGATGGATTTTGTGTTTTGTTAGGAGTAATAAAATATTTGTTTGGTAGTTGTGTCCATCCAAAAACCTACCTTAACCAGTAGATTACCTTAATATATATATATATATATATATATATATATATATATATATATATATATATATATATATATATATATATATATATATATATATATATATATATATATATATATATATATATATGGCTATGCGTGCCACGAAACGCACTGTTCCTTTCCTGTATGATGTTGTATGAATTCTAACCCACTGTCTTTTCCTCTTGTGTGTGGTGTATTTCTCCTTTGGTGGGTGAAACAGCCCCCTGACATCATCTCTTGGCTAAAGAATCTGGGCGCTTAGCGGCATATTAAACCCACGGATCTCATGGCAAATTACGTTTCCACGATAGCTCAAGTGGTTAAGAGCATCCGCCCGGCAAATGGAAAGATCCAAGGTTCGAGTCCCGGTCAAGGGAATATTTTTACTCTTGTGATCCGTTCGATTCCGCCCTCCCCACCTCCATTGTGTTCGTCCTTTATGTGTGTACCTATCCCTTTTCCTTGTATCTGTTTCTGTATATATGAGTATTTATTCGCCGTTTGGCGGGATTTCGTGTTATATATATAGGCAAGACACTCTGGGCACCTGCAGCTCCACCCAAGCTATGTGATTTTGATGTTTCGGGTACCAGGTCTTCCTGGGAAGCCATAACCGGCACAGGGAAAGGAACTGGCCCCCCTACCCCGATGTGTGATTTTTCACACGCCGTATTTGGCTTAGTACTGGGTGATCTCTACCATCACCTACTGAATCGACCTTCGGGTTGATTACTGTTTTTATGGTTTATATATATATATATATATATATATATATATATATATATATATATATATATATATATTTAACATGGAAGCTATCATTTTCGTAAAATCATTATCCTTATTGTGGCTGGACTAATGTAGCTACCTAATATAAATTATCATCACTCCTTTCTTAAATTTCTCCTAGCGATGAATATTGGCCCACTTCGTGAGAGGTCTTGCTGAGGGGTTAACGCGATCGATTATATTCCTCAGTTTCTGAAATTTTGCGAATAAATGTATAATAAAATATAAATTTTGGTTAAAACATCAATCAAAATAAAAAACACTTCCACGAGTATCACATGTACGCACGTACGTATGAAAAAGTGAAACCGCAAGGCCGACTGGTTTTCTAAATGAACTTGTGTTCTCAGGAAATACCACGGACATTTTCACCGCTTTGAGAACACCACAAGAATTTCGCTAACCACAGACTGCATCCTGGAAAAATTCCCGCCCTTTCCTCCGTAGTTTTATGCAAAGCCATAGAATTATTTTCGAAAGGAATGGCAAAATCGACATGCATATCATGCAAGAATGATCCATACGCACAAATGTTACGTTGAAATCGAATGAAAAAATTATACTTCATTGCACTTATAAGACGAATTGAATCATTTTCATGTTAGCAGAGCAACATATCCACGTCGAATTAACAGAATAGTTGCCAAAAAATACGCAATAATCCGCATAATAGCATTAAATTTCGTTTCATTTTGCTGTATTCTTCTATAATAAATTCAAATTACCTCCCAAATAGCTCCTTTCATGACTATGCCACAACAATGTTTCAAAATGTGCTTAGGATCATTAGATAAGTGCTAAGAATCCCCAAATTGTATTAGTTGCCAAATTTTGATGATATTCAGCCATTTAGTGCATTTTGTAATAGTTGTAAACTCCGAATCTCCCTGAGATCTTTATGAACATCGCCGTTGGGCTCATTAAGGTCGCAATTCTCGGTTTCGGTTCCATCGGGCACTTTTACTTTTGCCAGTTGCATCCGTTTATTTATGGTAACGCAGTTCGTGCGCTGATAAATAATGATTTCTTTAAGCCTGTGGACAAAATGGTCGCGTCACATGTGACCGAAAGGAAAATTAAATATGCATCGCCATTTGAGCCAATGAGAGTTCGGGAAGGTGTTGGATATTTTTTTGCTTAGCGAAATCATGGTAATCAAGAAATTACCATAGACGTGCGGGCTGCCATGGTTTGACGTTGTTTGTCACCCACGAATGGGTATCTCGAATTTTAGACGAAAGAGATCCTGATCAACTCTTTTAAATATTCACTGATGAAAGTCCTATCTGAAAATTTAATAAGGTTCACCAATGGTTTCATTTTCCGTCTCTGCCCAAATAATTACTGTGATTGGAATGATAATAGCAGAGAAGGAAGAGATTTTATAGATGATATTTAATAGGTATCCATCATCGTATAATTATTCGTTCAATGTAATTTTTTAAATCTAGTGGGCTTGTTCATGCCACTTAGGAGCCACCTTTATTTAGCAATATTACTTTTTCGCCCTTACATCGGACTATTAACAATGATAACAATTACACATAATTACAACCTCCCAAGCCCTAAGTGGAGGAAAGTCCACCCAGGTGGGAATCGAACCTACGACCCTTGAGTTGGCAAGGATGTTTCCCCGCCGCCATATACTTGAGGCCGGAAAATAACTTAACGAGGCCGGCAAACAACTAAAGAAGATTTCACGGAGATGTATTTAAGTAGTGATTGAATCTGTCATATCATTACGCATTATATTGGTCTAAATACTTTCCTCACGTATCCTTAACCTTGCATCCGCAGTCATACTTAAGGGAGAAATAGAAATATGCGGTTGGCTTAGCTGCTGATTACAAATTAAAATTATCAGATATAGAAATTTAAGAAAAAAATGGATTTCAATTCCAGTACTCTGATATTTGGTTAAAGTTTCTTGATTCCTCTCATTCACTCAAGTTTAAGAAAAAATACAAATCCTTTTCCGTATTCCCTTAGAATTACACCATGCCAGCGTCAATTTTAACTTCCGTACCTGGCCGCGAAAGGCGGAACTGAACTGGCCTTAAGTCTGACTGAACACGCATTTACGTGCACACAGACTACCTAGCCATAAATTATGCCTAAGCATGTTCAAGCAGCCCTATTACCCGTGCCGTGAAAGAATCGGGAGGGTCACTTGAGTGGTGACGTGTGGAAATATACATATGTCAACTTCCTACTCATTATATTCGTGTGTTGACATACCCGGCACAAGTTGCACGTGCATCGGGGGAGGGGGGGCGAGAGTAAACGCGTGAGAGCGTGTGCGCATATACATGATAATGCTAAATATGGACAAGTGTACATAAGGGTAGATCCATAAGACGATAAGTGGGACTTTTACTTCCACGGGTATCGTCGGCCATATGGCTGACGGATTAGAAAAACCTTTTCGGTAATTTGTTTGAAAAATGCGGGGGTCATTTTGAACTGAAAAATGGCTCATTGTACAATTTTCATAATATAAATATCTTCCTTTTGGAAAGGTTTCAAGGAGTATCCCCAAATTGGTCATCGTGTAAATGTATCTTACCATTAACTACGGGGTTACACTAGTTATGGTAAATAAAGAATGAAAGAGGTCCGATAACACTTCCCTTGGGAACGCCTGAAGTAACTTTTACTGCATTTGAGATAACTCCATCTATGACTATTCCTTGTACCCGACCATTCAAAAAGTCCTTAAGTCAACCCAGGATATTTGGATCAATGTCATATTCTTCTAGCTTTGTGAGAAATTTACTATGAGGTACATTGTCGAAGGAGGCTTTCTTAAAATCTAAAAAAATCGCGTCCACTCGAACATTACTACCCGAAATAAGAATAACATGAATAAAAAGCGTAAGCTGTCTCGCGGGATCTACCTTTTCAGAAACCATGCTGACTTTTCATTAATAACCCCTTATTATCGAGGTGTCCCAAGATCGAACTAGCAACTATGTACACGTATATGTTACATAACCTTGCACGAAATGGATGCGAGGGAAATAGGTCTGTAATTGCTC
The DNA here is from genome assembly GCF_022747635.1 of Hetaerina americana. Taxonomy (NCBI): domain Eukaryota; kingdom Metazoa; phylum Arthropoda; class Insecta; order Odonata; family Calopterygidae; genus Hetaerina; species Hetaerina americana. Next base: position 79,709,531 of record NW_027286874.1, read on the forward strand.
CGTCCCTCATTGTCTCCGTTTTTAAATATTGGTGTTTAGAGATGTTTCGATTAGCCGTTTTTCAATCTCTGGGAATCTTGCGATCTACCAGCGACTTCTTAAATATTATTTCTAGATACGGCGCAATTTCCGAAGCTATATCCTTAACTATAAGAGCGGGTATTTCATTAGACCCGGAGAATTTATTAGGCTTAATATTTTTCAGCAAACGTTCTATACATGACATATCAATTTTGGGCATCGGTTAACCGGTACGACTTGGTAAGCTATCGGAGGCATTCAGTGAGACATTGATGAAGACGCTTTGAAAGAAGGAATTTAATAATTTGGCCTTTTTCAAACTGTTCGTTACTCTTTCGTCTTTACAATTTTTGAGTGAATTAACAGTTCATTCATTTCTCTGACGTACGACCAATATGATTTCGGATTATCTTTCAAAATTTCCGCTAATGTTTTCCTTTTGAATACGCTTAACGCTTTCCGAAATTTCTTCTCGACATTCGCCCTAGATATATTGTAATCATAAGTGATCTCATTCTTTTTGCGACTGGAGAATTTATCCCTAATATTTTTCATATTGGTGTGACATAGCCTTTGACGTCTTAATGCCTTTCTAACATCCGCGTTGTGCCATCTAGGTTTCGTGTTATCTTTTATAAATTTACTCGGAATGAACTTGTTGACTGCTGAGTACGTGATCTCAAGGAAGTGATTTCACGTATCCTCAGTATTTCGGTGATTACTATCTTACTTCAAGCTTGCAAATTGACTCTGTAGCACGCACATTAGGCTCTTGTAGTCCCATTTCTATAAATACGTAAATTTTCCTTTTGTGCTTCCTATTTCGGACCCCATGCAGCGAAAACTTAGCATTTAATGCCCTGTGGCCACTACTTCCTTTTATAGTCTCTATAGTTAAGACATTTTCGGATATGTTCGTTGCTAACAAATCGACAATATTATCGTCCCTAGTTGGTGAAGTGACAAGTTCATGTCATGCAAGGACTTCAACGTAAAAGAATTCAATAGCGATTCGCAGATATCTTTGCCTCTACCCCCCTTTTTAAAACTGTATATGCTCCAGCCAATAGATGGGACATTGAATTCTCAACCGATTTTAACGTCGCAATCATTGCGTTGGGATACGAAACCTGTGATTTGCTGATCTAATTCTAGTATTGAATTATTTTTGTCATCTGGCAGTCTGAAAAATGCGCATACATCAATTCTTTTGGATTGAGAACTTTTAATTGAGCATTAAACGCTTTCCCAACCATTACCATTTCCTCAGCACTGCGGGCGCAAGAATTTTTAACTGCAATAAAGACAATCACCCCCGATTCTCTTTGTTCTGTCATTTCTGTAAATGGAACAGGATTTTGGGAAAATTTCACCGCCGGAAATATCAGTGGATAACCAGCTTTCTGTCCTAATAATTATAACTGCGCCTGTGCCTGGAATAAGGTGATACAATTCTGCGACTTCGTTTTTTAAACTTCAGCAATTTACCTCCCATACAGATGTTTCGTCGGCATTGCGGTTGTTTGAATTTTAAACGGGGATCATCTTCTTATTAATATTGAATCTCTTAAAAAAGTTTCCGTCCGATGCTATCTGATTCGGGTTAAATGAACTATTGCTAGCCCTCGCCCTCACTTTATTTAGAGCTAAATAATTTAGCAAAGAAGACTTCAGAGACCCACCAATTGACCTACACTGTAATCTAAAAAGCTCTGCGGTACTCTAATATCCTACCCGCTACACACCTGGCGGCCTCAGACGTGTAGTGAACACCAGAACGGTTCAGGGGGTCGCCATTGGTTCACCGGCTGAAGGTCGACGGACGACCTGATATCCCTGCAGAAAGCACGCAACCTCGGATTGATGCCTTCCACTTGGCTCCAAACCAGAGGTCCACGGTCAATCCTCGGGACAAGGCTTCAGATCGAGAGAATCAACCCCCTCGACCCCACCCACCCGCTTCACTTCCGAGTTCAATTCCTTGAAGGAATCCGCGGGAAATACGTGGACAAGCGAACAAAAAAATTAGGATTTATTAGAAGAATACTGGAGAAATGTGATAAGCTGCTGCTGGTATATGGGATCCTCATGAATTCGGATCAATGGCTGAATTGGATCACGCGCAGCGTCGAAGAGCTAGACTTGTTAAACGTTGCTATGACGAACTGAGTAGCACATCAAAATTATTAGAAGATCTAGGTTGGTAATCTCTCCCGGAGCGAAGGCTAAATTACAGATTAAATCTAGTGCATAAATTTGAAGGATGTCTCTTTAGAATGACGCTGAAAATGTGTCATTAGCCCCATCGTAATACAGTGGGAAATATCATGTCAATAAAATTCGAAAAATTAAGTTTAGAACACACAGATTTAAGATGTTCTTTTTCCCACAAACGAAAAGGGATCAGAATAAATATGACGTTTGTACGACCACACTAGGAGGGAAAGGTGTTTTGGGTCAAAGGTAGTCTGGTGTGTAATTTTCTGCCACACACACTAGTGGTGGCTCGTAGGGTACTAAATAAAACTAAAAAAAAACTAAACGAGGGCAGGTTTGATACTTGGAGGTATGGGCCTGGAGAGGACACAAGAGAGCTCGAGCGTTGAAAGAAAGACATGAAGAGGGGATCTATCGTCACGTATTATAGGAGAAGCATTTGGTGGAGATTCGAAGGAGGTAGAAAATATGGAGTGAAGTGATAATATGAAGAGGCATGGGATAGTGATAGAAGAAAGAATGTTGGATTTGTGAATGGTGTTGTGAAGAAAATACAAAACTACAACGATATGAATAAGCAATGTTGTAATGAGGGATGTCACATGGAAATGCTTAAGAAGCCCATGACTGTGAATAATATTCCAAAGGAACTACCATACCTGTCCCTTCTTAGATAGCCGCCTACAATTATCGTCCATAATATTCCCAGCACCATGTAAAATAGTATTCAACGACCATATTCCAACCGCAATATTTAAATTTATCAAAGAGGCAGCTATTCGCCAACTATTAAAGAGTTGGAGTTTTAAGGGTTGAAAACTGCTTTCATTGAGTGAGCATATAATCAGTTCCCTGATTTACTATTGGTAATAATCTCTCGTCCTTAGATTCCGCTGAGATGCTTTGGAAGGCCGAGAGAAACCAATATTCTACAGAGCTATAAATGAAAACGGATGTTATCAATACAATAGATACTGTTGTGACTCAAGCCGCGGTATTTAACGAATGTCATTGGTTTCTCGAAGGCCACATTTTCGTGCACTTCATGATAAGTATGTATTTTTTCGTTCATTTTGAAATACCTCTAATCTGGCTAAACCTTTCTTATCACTTTTGAGATGCGCATATACTGTAAATAGGCGGATAAGCTAAAAAAAATTAGGATTTCTTAATAGAGTATTGGTGACGATAAGATTAATGAGCAACCTTTTATATTTCGCCAGGTAGGCGTATTTTAAAGTACGATGCCAGTATATGAAATCCTTAAGAAGTTGAGTTGATTGCCGAAAAAAATCACGTGTGGCGCTGAAGAGATTGATTTTTAAAGCGTTGTTGTGATACACTGAGAAGCGTATCAAGATTTTAAGGGACAAGTTTTGGAATCCTTCGCGCCATGAGTGATTTCCAACCTAGTTCCTCAAATATCTCATCTAGCCTTAGTTATTGTACTTCTTGTTACCGACAGCTCCTCTCGTATTCATAGAGAAGTGTGTCTCACTAGATACCGTAGTGCATGTGCCTGTAGTTATCATAGCCTACACTATCTGAATTTTTTACACATACAGACTAAAAATTAGGAAAAATTTAATTTTTGATGTTGCATGCCTGGTGTGTAATCACCCCAACCACATATCCTAGCGGTGGCTTGCAGGGTGTCGTGTTGGGAGATATTTTCGTAAATAACTCTAAAACAAAGTTATACGGTTTGTAGGGTTTGAAATCTTGGTAGGATGTTTGCGAAAGGAGACAGGATGGATGAAGAAATTAAAAGGGGAGCAAAATAGTCAGCAAAAATGACTTCACTTATACCAAAGTTAATTATAAACCTCAGTATTTTATGGAAAAACAACTTAAGTATGCCATCGTAAGTATAAATGTCATCAGTTCAAGTTTCTCAGAGTAGTCTAATTCTCGTACATAAATTTTGGGCACGTGAAAAAAGTGACCTACACACTGAATTCAGTCATACAATCAACCAACACGGTGATAGTGAAATTGTTTTGGAATACTCAGAAATTTATGATGCAGGATTTGAAGTACTACCACTGGAGAAGATATCACAACATGTAGATAAGCATACTATAGAGATAATAAAAATAAGAAAATAATTTTATTAGCGAATGGACGGTGGTGCTGTAAATCGAACTACTACGTCAACGTTATACAAAAGGACAAGGGTTATCTTGTACGTATATTACGATAAGTAAATATTGTTGACGTACAGTGAGTACATTCCTGAATGAAGTAAAATAAATTGTCACGGTTAAATAAATGATAATAATTTAAAAACAATTTCAACTAAAATGTATACTGCTTACCAGAGAATAAAGAGCTCTCTTTGCTGTTATACTACTATTCCCATGTATTCTATTATTTTTAGGTATAAAAAATGAGTCATATTATTCGTTCAATTAAATTATAGTTTCAATATTGTGAATTTGGCAAACTTTGAATCTGTTCAAAATAAATTTTCTCTTCCGAATCTTTTAATCCATACAAGGTGTTAGAAGTCATAGATGATCTAGATTAAGAACTACTGCTGTGGTTTAGCCCCTGTTACTCAAAGTGGTTACGATGGACCCTGTATTTAAATGACTTCTTGAAGTTCTTTCCAATAGTTAAATAAGATCATTTAAATAAAAAATTAATGGGATTCGCTTGAAATATTAGATTAGAAATTGGCTAAGTGAAGACAGTTCTGTTCACAAGTAAATAAAATGCGGGCATGTGCGCCCGATGGTGGCAGGAGCCGGAAGGGATTAAGTTGTCCTTGGCAGTTTCTTTTCGGTGGATGAAAAATTCATACTCATTGTTGCTTGCCAAAACCAAGATATCTAGGAAACCGTATGTGCCATTCCTTCCCTTTTCACAGGTTAATTCTAATTTTTTGAATGGCCATTCAAATTGTTTGAAAAGATGCCCAGCTGTCTCTCTGTGCCTGTCCTCACCGAAAAAAATCTTTAGACCTCAGGCCTCGTAGGCAGGCATCTTAAACCTCTGCCCTCCCCCCTATCTGTACGCTTTCCTTAGCCCATACACCAACCCAGACATTCTTCCATCCATCTCCTCTTTTACCACCCCTGTCATCTGTAATAGTTTATATATTCTGGATTTGAAACATTTTGTACCTGATGACGTCGCCTCAGCGATGAAACCGATCGTTGAATAAATACTGAAAAATTACAGTTTCTTTTGTGTTTAAATTAATCATGAATTTTCTCCAAGTTAAGCCTGAAACTGTAAAATTTATCTAAATTTGGGAATTTTAACAACAGACGGTGATTTTTTTTAATGTTAATAGGAATACTTACTTTAATATCGCCAAACATTTCAACCAGATCGTGAGAGCCGCTTCCAAGGGCCAAATGATAGAGAATATCTTGGTCCATCAGCTCGATATTGGGATTACGCAGTCTCACTGAACCATCAGGATACCTGAAATGAAGAACACTCAATTAATGTTCATGTAAACGATAAAAGCAATTCAAATCACGAGGATCGAACCTCGCTTCAGAAAGGAATGCATTGTTATTTCCTTGTAATTAAATTTTAAGAAAATATGCGAAATGGAACGCCGCGAGCTTTTGAACGATTGAAATCCCTTTGGAAAACGAAAACTATTTTGCTGGTACATACTTAGTGGGAAAATGTGGATTGGATGCACTTGAGTGATGATGGCTATGAAAGGAGTGTGCTTCGCTGGTTTTGTCATATTGAGAGCATGAATGAAAGTCAAATAACTATTCGGATACATGGCAGAAGAGTATATGATTCGAGGGGAAGGGGTGCCCCGAGAGAGTAATGGGTGAATGGTGTCGAAGAAGTCCTTAGGACAACGAATACAAGACATTTCGGGAATAGGCGAGCACGCATAAACAATGTAGGACTGCGGCGGAAGCAAAATGTGTGTACAAAAGGATACATATTGTATGGAAGATATTAGAAGAATGAATTAATATGATTTTTTCGAAGAAAGAATAAGGGTGATTTTATTGTCCCATCTGGAGTTGCTGAAATGTGTAGGGTAGGAGGAGTATTCTGGGTAAAACACTGAGAAAATAAAAAAGCTGGCAAAAGGATACATATTGTATGGAAGATATTAGAAGAATGAATTAATATGATTTTTTCGAAGAAAGAATAAGGGTGATTTTATTGTCCCATCTGGAGTTGCTGAAATGTGTAGGGTAGGAGGAGTATTCTGGGTAAAACACTGAGAAAATAAAAAAGCTGGTTTTTACTCATTTTAATGGGCACACTCTTCAAGCAGCTTGCTGAGGCCTTTAGCCAGATGAAGTATCATGTCGTGGAGCATTCCTAGAGTAAAACCTCATCCGCTCTATGTATTTTACTTATTGCGTACGATTACTTAAAAATATGTCGTCATATTGTAGGGCATAAAAATACTGTAAACATAAAGCACGAAAATGGCGGCAGGATATATGTAGGCGCAAGGATAAATAAATACAGAAACTCTAGCTGATTAATTACGCAAAATCCGAGCAACTGGGGGATTTGACTCGTGTAACCCCATGGTGAAAAGTGGTGCACGTAGATACCCTTTCGAAAGTAACGTTTCCTTAGTCGTGCGAAACAGTATGCATGTACGAGGTCTATCCAATAAATACGCGAACTGGTGCAATCTGGCGGCCATGACGCGGACTATAGCCCGCCCACTAACGGCACTGGTTGCCTGAGATCCAATGAGCCGTCTTTACGTGGCGAATCGTCGAGCTGTGCGTATGGTGCCAGTCATATTAGTTTCTATTGTCCTTGTTTTGACCATTTGTCGAAAATGGAAACTGACGAAATTACAAATAACGAATCAACATCAAGTTTATTGGTGAAGTGCGGTAAAAGTTATCAAGAAATTACTGAAATGTTGACAGCTGTTTATAGTGATAATGTTCTGAAGAAAACATCCGTTTTCAAGTGGATTAAGCGTTTTAAAGATAGCTGACAAGAAGCCACGGATGGTACAAAGCCTGGACGACCTTCCAACTACCTGTGTGGACGACAACATTGATCGTGTGCGGTCCCTTGTCCTTACCGATCGTCGAAAAACTGTTCGAATGATAGCCGATAAAATGAATTTAGGAAATTTAACAGTGCACTCCATTTAAACTGAAAATTTGGGTTTAAATAAAATGTGTGCAAAAATCGTGCCCAAGCTGCTGATGCCAGATCAAAAGTTGAAAAGAGTTGAATGTGTTACTGACTGAAAAAAATCACTTGAAAACGATGCTAGATTTCTAAATAGGGTAATCACTGATGACGAATCGTGGTTTTACGGGTATGACATTGAATTGAAAGCGCAAAGCAAGGATTGGAAATCAAAAGATGAACCTCGAACCAAAAAATGAAGAAAAAGCCGATCGAAAATCAAAGTCATACACCTGGTTTTCTTTGATATCGAAGGTGTTGTTCATCATGAATTTCTTCTTTAAGGACAAATGCTGAGTTCTATCTTACAGTTCTCAAGTGTTTTGAGAGATCGCGTGCGTCGTGTGCGACCAAATTTGACTCAAGGCGATGGATAGATCCTTCACCATGACAATGCAGCTGCACATTCAGCATTCATTGTTTGCGAGTTTCTGGCAAAAAAATCAATCACCATCCTTGATCATCCTCCTCATTCACCAGATCTCGCTCCGTGCGACTTTTTCCTATTCCCAAAATGCAAAAATGTGATGAGGGGACATCACATGGAAGATATGGACCCAACAAAGCAAGCAACGACCAGAAAACTAAAAAGCCTTATAGCCGAGTACTTCCAAGGATGCTTTAAACAGTGGAAAAGAAAATGGAATAAGTGCATAGTAACGAATGGAGAGTACCTTGAAGGGGACAAAATCGATGCAGACTAAATTTTGCAAAAATAAAGTTTTTATGGCCTCAGTTCGCATATTTATTGGACAGACCTTGTATGTACTGCTGATTTTGAATACAACGAACGAGAGCAAATTGATACTGAAGGGTAAGGGGATGGGCCTGCGGACAGTTGTGAGTATCGATTGAAATAAAAATGAGGGAGGGAAGGAGGGGAACATCAGTGAAATCATTGAAAAAATTAAAGAGTTTGGGGCTAATCTGGAATTTATTTTGTTCCCTTGTGTTATTGAATAAAAAAATATCCATTGACGCACATATTATCTTAAGAGCTGTTGGTGGGAGGAGTTATTAGCGAACACGCTGACTAAAAATCTCCCCTTATATGATCGCATCGCATATGCGTTTACTCTTATCCGGAAATGGAGGAAGACCTTCGGACTTATCGGCGAGTTCATTCCATGAAAGAGACTTAAATCTTCCTGACCTTCACCCTCTCCTTCCCCCCTTACTTAGCTTCCGACACTGGGAAAAACCATAACGTATTCAGAGAAACAAAAAAGTGAAGAGTCTAATACAAAAATGTAACACCATTCATTCTTTCCCAAGTGTCTATAAAATAGCCTTCCACGGATGTTCTTTCGCCATGCGCTTTCCTGTGCGGTACTTCTAAAAGCTTCAAAATCTAAAGTGGGCAGGGCTGCGCGACAATTTTCATTGGTCATTTTCTGCATGAACGGACAGTAGGCAAGTAATTTATTTATAGTTACTGCAAAAACATAAAATGTTGTTATTGTTACAGTTGTGTTTTTGTCTGGATTAGATTGTGTCCGTGTCTAATTTTATTTATTAGACCATCTATCGGGGAAGGCAGGTTTTTGATGGACACAACTACCAAATAAATATCTTGTTTCTCCGAACAAAACACAAGCTAACATCCTATTCTATAAAAGCACCTCTTTATCTCCGCATACTTCCTTCATCCCTTTCTTCCGTCCTTTTCCTACCCCTTCCTCGTTTTCCTAACATTCTCCCTTCTATCGGTCTTCAACATCCCACTGCCGATCAATATGCTTTTCATTTCTTTGTCCTGTCTCCTGATGATTCCTCCTAGCAACCCTCTCTCCTCCCCCACCATACTCAGAAACTCATCATTTGTTTTCTTTTCTGTCGACTTCACCTTCTCCATCCTTCTCCACAACCACGTTTCGAAAGCTACGTAATTACTTTTAAATCTACGCCTATCATCCTGCTTCAATGACCAATTTTTCGACACCGTGTATAACCACACTCCATATCAAAGTTTAGCTAAGTAATATAAGTCTTTTCTTAACATCCTTACATAATGCCCCGGTCATCAATTCCCTCCTTGTGAAAGTTTCTTCGCCTAACGCAATTCTTCTCCTTAGTCCCTACTACTTTGACCGTTTAGTTCCCAAATACGTCTGAGATAAGTAAACTGTTCCACTTGCTTTCGTTTTTTCCCTCCTATTGTTAAGTGAAACTCAACCTTTCTCTTTCTGGAAAACCGCATAACCTTAGTTTTATTTATATTGATTCTCGTCCCATACCTGTCGCACTGAATTTCCAATTCACTCAGCAATGCTTGCAACCCCTTGGCTGACTGACAAACTAGAGCTTGGTCATCAGCAAACCTAACTGATTTTACGAATTCCTCGACAACTTTCATTGCTATCTCCAATTCTAATCATAGGTAGTTTAGGTAGGTTTTTGGATGGATACAGCTCCTAAATAAATATTTTGTGATTCCGAAAAAAATACAAAATCCAGTATCCTACTCTACATTAGACCCCTCTTCATCTCTTCCTCCCTTCATCCCGTCCAACATCCCTATCCTGTTCCTTCCCTTTCCTCGTTTGCCTAACATTCTCCCCTCTATCACGGTCTTCAACATCCCACTGCCGGTCAATACACCCTTTATCCACTTTTCCTGCCTCCATAGGATTTCTCCCAACAAACCCCTCTCTTCGCTCACCATACCAAGTACTTCCTCATTTGTTTTCTTCTCTGACCATTTCACCTTCTCCATTCTTCTCCACACCCACATTTCAAAAGCCTCCAGTTTACATCTATCCTCCTGCTTCAATGACCACGTTTCCGCGCCGTACATAGCTACGCTCCATATCAAAGTTTTTACGAGTCTTTTCTTAACATCCTTACTCAATATCCCTGACATCAACCTCCTAGTGAAAGCCTCTTTGCCTAGCGCAATTATTTTCCTTACGTCCCTACTACTTTGACCGTGTTGGTCCAAAACACTTCCGAGATACGTAAACTGTTCTACCTGCTCTAGTTTTTGCCCTCCTATTTTAATGTTAAGCTTGGCCTTTTTCCTTCTAGAAAACCGCATAACCTTAGTTTTATTTATACTGATTCTCATCGCATATCTATCGCACTGAATTTCCAATTCACTCGGCAATGCTTGCAACCCCTTGGCTGACTGACAAACTAGAGCTTGGTCATCAGCAAGCCTAACTGATTTTACGAATTCGCCGGCGACTTTCATTGCCATCTCCAATTCTTACCATACCTCTTTAACCATTTCTTCCACACATACGCGCTGCGTTTGTAAGATTCTCAGAATAACCACCAGATATCAGCGATGGCACGAATTTCCCGCGTAGTAATGGGTAATCCTTTATGAATAAACACATAATACGTCAGTGCACTGGGGATAGATCTGTGGTGCGGACACCTCTCTGTTGTTCTTCCCGGGTAGGAATTTATAAAGATGGAAAAAATTGACAATTGAGCAGTGATTGAATACTTTGTAAAGAAAGGTATGAGAGCAGAGGAAATTCTTGACAACTCTCAGAATACTCTGGAGGACTCTGCTCCTCCATGTTCAACTGTTGCCAAGGGGACAAATGGGTTTAAGTTTGGTCAGAATAGCTTAGATGATGATACGTGTCAGTCAAAATGTGTCCCCGCCCCATAAATTGTTGCATAAGTGCGTAAAATGGTCACGGACGATCACCGACTGAAAGTGCAAGAAATCGTTGAAGCTCTTGCGAATCGGATGTCATCTGAACGGGCATTTCATATTTTAACCGTGGAATTAGACATGGTAAAATTATCTTCTATATCGGTGCCCCCGGCTCTTGACGCAGGATCACAAAGGTATCAGTGGAAATTTCCCAAAATGTTTGACCCGTTTTAAGAGCAACCAACAAGATTTTCTGCGCCGCTTCGTCACTGCAGATGAATCTTGGACTACTACTATACCCCAGAGGCAAAACAGCAGTCAAAGAATGTTGTTTTGCCACCACCAAAGAAAGTAAAGGCAATACTGTCGGCCGGAAAGGTAATGGCTTTAGTTTTCTGGGATGCGAAAGGAATTTTGCTGATAGATTATCTTCCCATTGGTCAAACAGTTACTGGGCAATACTACGCTAACCTCCTGGACTAAGCAGAGCAAAAGACACAAGAATAAAGGCCAGGTTTGGCAAGGAAGAAAGTCATCTTTCATGCACGCCCACGCACGCCCACACACGTGTCGTAGCCATGGCAAAAATGCGTGAAATAATTGTCTTTTTTGGCAGTAAAGGAGTGGTTCATAAGGAGTTTGTTCCTCAAGGACATATAGTTAACGTTGCCCACTTCGTGGATGTGCTGGAAAGGCTCCGAAAAATGGTCATCAGGATGAGAAAAGACATCTACACTACCTGGCAACTCCATCACGACCATGCGCCTTGTTACAACGCACTACGAGTCCACGAGTTCCTGGCCAAACACCAGGTACCAATGCAGCCCCCCCCCCCCCCTATAGTCCTGACGTCACCCCAGCAGACTTCTCTTGTTCCCTCGGATTAAGGCAGCCCAGAAAGGAACCCGTTTTTCATCCGTAGAAGAGATCCAATGATCTAATTAGCCATGACGACGACCTTGTGAGAGGTCTCCGAAGACATCTTCCAGGGCGCGTACCAGTCATGGCTGAGTCGCTGGAAAAAAATGTGTAGAGGCCCAAGGACAGTGCTTTAAAGAATTTTTAAGTGTTTGTGAAAATCTGTTCAATAAATTACTTAATTAAAATAATTGCATTACTTTCGAAACGCACCCTATATGGGATCCTCACGAAGTTGGATTGATTGCCGAATTGGTTCGCATTGGAGCGTAGCGGAGCTAGATTTGTAAAACCTATTATGATAAACCTATTAGCGCTCAATCTTTATTTGAACTGTTTCAACTATTTTGACATTTAAGCATTCTTAGTTACTAAGTTAAGAATTAATATGTAGATTATAAAGACATTTTCATATGTATATTATGTGGTCCGGGAAGTTCAAGGCATAGGTGCATTAAAAGATGAGAATTAAAAATAAGGTGTTTGGTGTTTCTCCTTAAGGTGATACGTTGAACCTGTTTGTAAGATTGAATCGGATATGTAGGATCAGAGTGCAAGATTTAAACTGCACATCCAAATTTTAGTCATTCTATTTCTTATTTTTTATCTAGATGGCTAGGAAGGGTGGATAATGATATTTTTCCACCGTCAGCAAGAATTTTCTCAAAGCAAAATGACTATAGAAAGTCAAATACATTGGATTTAAAAGAGTCGAGAATGGTAAATATTTATAATCCAAATATAATAATCTAAATACAATCTTATATGTTCTAAATGATATAATCAGTGGCAATGGGCGTGGTAGCCCAGCGGGTAAAGCGTTCGGCAACTGACGGGGGTGTAAGGGTTCAAATCATGGGTGGTTGCTTTGACAAAACCCTTCATAAAAATCTAATTTTTGATCTTAAAACAACTAGAACATAGTGGGCACCCAAACAGTAGCCCAGGGAAAGGAACTGCCCCTTCTTCTCTGAAAATGTAAAATTCACACTCTTGGTTGTTTAGTTCAGTGTCAGCTCTCACAACATTTACCCTTACCTTTCGATCCCACCATCTGGTGGATTTACTGTGGATAATACGTGGGCGGTGTGAAAAGTTTCCGACCTAACAAAGATACAAGACATTTTTTCTGAAATTTTCTGAGTCGGAAACTTTTCAGACGACCCATTTAGATGGATAATCTAATATGGAAATCCAAATTCGCTCTCCAAAATTGGGGGAAATATATGGATTGATTTTTTGAAATAACTGGGTAATAAAAACATTGGTCATGACTGGAGAAAAATGGTTGCTAATAGGCTGTGACATTGATTTGACAATTAAAGTGGTTTTTGAATTGGAAGGCAGTTTTGATTCAGCGATTACAATTATCTCTGCATTGGGGATATTAACGTTTTTAGCGCATGTATTTAAATTTGAGGGAGACTGGATAACTGAATAACTAAACACCTATCGTTTAAGTTGAATGAAATATATGGAGCATTGCAATTATGGATGACTTTCTGTATCACTTTTTGCATCATATAGTGTTATTTATCTAATCGGGGCGTAGAAAATTCCAATGTTCTTTTTTCTGCTTCTTGCAACATTAAGTATTCTGATTGTTGTTAAAAAGACATTCAAATTCTACCATTTCCAAGGAAAAATAAATAACAACCAAAAATAAACAAACGACTGTACCTACAATACCTACAGTATTGCAAGAAACAGAAAAAAAGAACATAGGAATTTTCCACGTCCCGAAAAGATAAATAAAAGTATATGGCGCAGAGAGTGATGCAGGATGTCATCCATAATCGCTTTGTTAGATATATTTCATTCGACTTTAACGCGACAAATTTTCAGTTTTTCAGTAATCCAGACCCCTTCACCTTCAAAAATAACCAAACAAAAGAAACCATTTGTTTATATTTGGTTGCTATCGATTAACAAGGAAAAAATACAAAAATTAAAAATAAATTTTCGGGTACAATTTTTACCTGGGTTGCATCCAAACACGAGATTCTACTTGTTTAACTACAAAATTTAAAGTTTTAAACCGAACGACATATTCTCTCAATGAATTTAAATCTAGGAAGCAGAGCATTCCAATTCCGTTGATTCAGTCAATTAGTCCGCGATGGACCTATGCAGAATTGTTCGTTTTTAGATTAAAAAGATGGTTAAAAGGTAAAAAAATAACTTGCCGGCTCAGATAATACAATAAATTAGCAGGTATGATACAATAAATTTATCAAATTTCTGCAATGAAATATAATTGAGGAATGCAACTTTTTTACTCGTATTTATTTCCAATTACGAAGAGTCAACAGGATTTATAGGGGTAAACATGCTCAAATGAAGACTGTTGCTTAAGAATAAAAGTATCATTGCCTTTTCCTGCAATCAATCCATTTTTTTGCATTCATTTCATCATCTTGTCCTATACTTTGCCTGATAATTTCCTTGCTTAAATATTAACGTACAGTCAAAACTAAAAGTCGTTTCAACACATTTCCTCCCTTTATAAGTTGGTTACTTTTTTCACTTGTAATTCAATAATTGTCCTCTTTCCGCCGGCTCACATTTCTTCCCTCCCACACCACAAAAAACGATGAACCCCGTAACTATGCGTTTCCCTTTCACCCGCTTCCTCATTTTCATCCGAGTTGGCGTGATGCCGATTTACACTTTACGAGAAAAACAAATTTGCACCTTTCCACAGATTTTTGTAAAATCAAATACGTGGCAAATTGCAAATTTGTTTTCCTCATGATGACGAACCTCCACCACATCTCGCCTGGATCTGTTGGATGTACACTTTGACAATAGTGCAAGAGAATTGAAGGAAACTCAGCTCTGCAAGAAGTAGGTCAAGTTCTGAGAAAACAGACTTACTATCCCTTCCTTTTGTTTTCAGTCACTAACCATCATGTAATCCAATTTTAAAAACTATTTCCGAAACATTTCCTTTCCAAGACTGTTGAGAGCTAGAGACCATGGCTTCGCGGCCGCAGGTCTTCCTCTCCCATTTATTTTGAAGGAAATGGCTTTATGCTGATGGTGATAGAAGGGGAAGTGGTGGAAGAAAGTTGAAGGTCTAATGAAAGTTTACATTGCATACAAAGGCACTACCAATCATGGGTAGTGAAACGTAAACTATCATGCGATGACTAACATAAAAAACGCTATTAATCAACGTATTTTAATTTTAAATATCAATAAATTGATTTTTTTGGATGAAACATTGCGTGGCTATTTTTATTAAAAAAAGCACTTCTGATCACATTGAAAGGTTCATTTAGACAAAAAAATGAAATCCTAAATGAAATGGCACCCTAAAAGAACAACATTTTTTAAAAACAAGCACGTGTCTAAAATAAATGTCATTGATTCACCGATTCTACAGGCAAAAGAAATTACGATTGAATTTCCAATTGTGGATGCATTTTTAAAGTGAATAGGTGTTCAATATGGAGCCTTATTTGACTTAATACACTTATCGCTCATGTACATGAAATCCTGAGAAACCATTCATCGGTAATCGATACAGGGAATGTTGATTCAAATGTTCAAAAAATTCAAAAGTTCCATTACGTTGACAGACTTAAAAAAGCGATACAAAAGACATTAGGGCGATATTCTCCATGCTTGCATGCGAAATTAAAATCCTAATGTTATCCTTACGTAACTGATGGAACAAAATTATTTCTTCCGCATTAGCCATTTTCTTTTCGCTCTTCAGCGGCATTATTTTACAAAAAACTTATTTTTTCTAAAGAGCAAACCTAAAGTATTTCATTATTCCATTTAAAGTGCTACATTTTCAAAAGACATTTTATTGTATAAACACTCTCACGTCTCCCTTTATTGATCGATTCTGACAATTTGAAACTACCAAATATTAGTAATCATTTATTTTCTAAATACATCGCTCGATAATAGGTTAAAATTCCATTGTAAATAAACATTGTATTGTATAATTTTACGGGTCCTCCTCGTAATGTACTCCTGCGGAAAAATCAATCACAATGTCATTGCGTAAATTACACGAACGAGGTGAATTGTTAGCTGGAGGGAGTTAATTGATCAGGTTAGATACATTTTTAAATGATTTGCTAGGAGAACTACTTTTGGTGGAGTCGAATGTGGATTATCTCTCATTAAATGATTAATAATAATAATGATTGTAGAAGCGAAATATGTTCAATCTTCTTCATTTGCCTTCAAACTAAACCGTCCAGGAAGGGTGCGGCCATATATTTTCCAATTGTCCAGGTATAGTGAGGTCATATCGTTCATTGCTATCTACAAGCGCGGGCGTGGCTGCACGACTGTACTCATTGATCGACGGCAAAAATTTAAATGTATACCAAGAGCACCGAGTAATTAGTATTTTATTGGTAAATGGTGAGGAAATGATATGTGTCCAGTGAAAGCTATATATGCACATAATTTCAGTAATGCTCATGTTAGAAGTAAATGCATTAGTTTAGATAATATATTGAACATAAAAATGCCATAAAATGTAACGTTATCGATTGAAAAATTGATATTCTAATCGTTTCTCTCTTTCCATCCCGTTCACTCCCGTAAGAACGTGTACGATTGATGAATTGTAAATGAATTAATAAAATTATTAACGTGTAGATCTGCTGATGTCTTATGTTTCGGATCGTGATAAAACTCATTAAGATTAAAATACACAATAAGAATGCGTGGATTAATTTTTCGCATCGGCTTTTCAACTCACATTGATTAAAATATAAAACCAAATAAAGTATTTTGTACACATAAATTATGTTGTGAGATATTTCCGCAAGTTATATTTTTGATTTATTCAGAGATCTAGTTCTTGCGAACTGAAAAAAAATCGGAAATCCTTGGGTCGAAAATAATTAATTTATAGTTCTTTACTGAAATGCACTCCACATATTCATATCCACATCCACACTTAAGGTGGCGAAAGAGATCTAAAAATGGGGAATACAAAAAATTCCCATTTCACTCGAATCAGAGGAGGAAAATTATCTTTCCACGACCAACGGAAATTTCGTAGTATTTATCCAGTTATGGCATACTTCAAGGGAAAATTATTAAATAGCAAAAATAACTATTTATTTAAATACCCGTGGCACTTAAGTGACCCATCACAACTATTTTGAATTTCGTTTCAAAATACCTTCGTCTATCAAATGAACACCTTTTTTTCGGGCTAAAGTATTTTTACTTACTCGTCACGTTCTTCGTCGGATAAAGACATCATATTGGACCGATTCGCACTACTTTGTTGTGCAGATAACACCTTTTCCTGGCCGAAACTTATCTCACTTCTCCCTTTCACGTATCACCAGACACCACACTAAGTTGGAGGTCTTCTTGATCACTAATTAAGGCGGTACTTAGCACTGTCTATTTGTTGGGGGTAGTGTGTTACCGGCCGCTGATATCTTTTCTACTGATTCCGTTGCTCGCAATGCCCCTCTCTCGGAGCTGGTTCGACTCACTCCCAGCAAGGACGACTTTTCATGAGGCAACACTGAAAATGCTCAAATGATTCATATAAGAAATTGCCACGCAATCTTATTTAAACTTTTTTTTCAATATCTGAAATGGTATTCACAAGCGTTTTTATGAAGATTTACAGGAAGTAGTGAAATAGTCCCGCGATCGATAAAGAACGTTGGCTAGCTAGTTTTGTGCTTGCGATCTACGCATTTATGTAGGATCTTATATCAATATTTTAAATTATAATTCTTCGGTTCTTTTAATCAATACTCATTATCTCGCATATATTTTAGTGATGATATGTATGTGGACTACTTTGCGTATTTCGATTCTACCGGGAAATCAATACTTTGAAACAGCGGAAGACACGTGCCCGTGTTTGTCTCGCTGAACGTTCGCTGGCTGAACTTTATGATAATACTAAATGGAAAATGTATCAATCAATATTTCACTAACTGGTGAGTCAAGAGGGAAGGCTGTAAATTTGGAGAGGTTTGTGACATGCTGATAAGAAAAAGAATGACTATTATAATAGTGGTTATCCATCCATGCTCTCAAGAATTCATTGCAATTGAGTGTTGGAAGTGGCTTCTTGTGCTCTATTAATATTTTCGTATTCGCAATATTGAACTGGAAAATCAATAAGAACGATGTTTCGAATTTTGCTGAACGTATCTTTATATAGGTATGGGTAGATTCCCGAAAAACTCCCATTTAAAGAAACTTAAGGTTAGTCGCAGCCCTTTCGTTTGCATTGTATATGCCATCTTACGTGGAATATTTCTTCTCTCTTTATTTTACTGGCCCTATGGAAAATACGCCTTCCGTTAGTATTAGCAAATTGTAGTATTAGGAGAATTTGTGTGTGCCTATCTTCCTATTTTTAAAGTACATCATGACTGTAAAACATTTATCGACTTGACAATAAATGATTGGTTCTCGATTCATCTTTCCATCTTGATAAGTTAATTGAAAAGCATTATGTTATCGTCAC
The DNA here is from genome assembly GCF_022747635.1 of Hetaerina americana. NCBI lineage: Eukaryota > Metazoa > Arthropoda > Insecta > Odonata > Calopterygidae > Hetaerina > Hetaerina americana. Next base: position 79,727,941 of record NW_027286874.1, read on the forward strand.
GATATATTTACCGTAAATGATCCTAGTAATGCAACTAAGGTGGTTGGAAATTCTGCAATCATATCTGCCAAAAATTAAGGTGTTTGTTTTATCATTTTGGCGGCAAAAACAAAATCTATGTTAAATGAAGCTGGTCCTCATCAAATCGAGGCCCTCTTCGAAAAATGGGTCCATAACGAAATTGAGGAAATACTGAACTGCAAAAACCAGGCCGAGTCCCACGGAATAGCCGGAACGTAGACATCGATGTCTCTGTTACATTTGATAAAAGTACAAACAGGATGGATCGCTCTCTGAGATATTTAGCATTGACTAGTTCCAAAATGTTCAATTGTGGACGCGCTGCCAGTCGCTTATAAGAACAGCTAGTATAATTGTTTCTTATAGATATGGCACTAAAATCTAATAATAGCGGGCTGTTCGTATTTTTTATGTACTCATTATCATCTAGTTCCCTGCAGCATGGTAGGTCCCCCATTTCATTTTCGTCTCCAGTTGTCTCTGTCTTTAGCCTGATCTTTGGGTACTTTATAAATCTTTCCATCCCTGATGTCAGCCAGAATTTTCAATCTTCTTCTTTCCTCTTTTCCCCTTCCACTGTTCCCTCAATTGCTCTTTGTACAATTCCTCCACCTCTTGTTATATCTTATACCTGGTTTTCTTTTCTCTTTTGGATCGCATTGAGGAGCGTTCTTTCTTCTCGAATCTTCTTCAGCACCTTGATCTCATCCCTGTCAACCCATCTCATTCTTTTCAACCTCCCTTAAGTCCACATCCCAAATTTGTCAATTCTTTCTGTCAGTCTTCTATCCCAGGTTCATGTTTCCCATTCATACAGCATTGCACTTCCTCACTTAGCACCACTATTTTCTTCCTCAGCTCCGGTTCAAGGCTACTGCATACTAACCTTTTCATTTGATTGATTGCTTTCTTTGCCATTGCTATTCTTGTTCATATATACTTCTTAATTATGTCACCGTTAGTTTTTTCATAAAATATTTGGAGGCTTTAGAAATATTGAAACTGCCGCCAAATATGGACTTAATGAGCCCCTATGCTCATGAAAATATTGGCATTCCTCATTAATTCTTATTCTTTTTATTTTCATGCTTAGGAGGTAACATAAATATGAAATAATTATGAAACCAACAAATGGAAAGAGACATTATTTATCCTTAGGTATGTGACACTATTCATCAACATTAAAAATTAATCATCTATTGCTGTCTGAAAGTAAATGACAAAAGTTGACTATGAAGTATTAAATCATGTCCATTAATACACCTAGGAAAAGATTTTCAAAATGAAATATTGCATGTCTACTTTTACTGATAATTCTCATTATTTAAATTCATAGCAAAAAAGAGCACTTTAATAACTTCATTAATGTGAATTACAGGTCAATATACTAAGCATTACAAATAATTAATACAAGCACTCCTGTTAATATTTGACATTGAGTATTTAATTGGATTCAGATAAAGCACAAAAACAGTCAAAATGATGACAATGAGAATATAATTAAACTGAAATGCATGCCACATGATCAGTTTTTGTTGCAAACAGAAGATACTTCATTATGGTTAACTTTCTGTTTAAAAAGGTAAGTGAAAGTATATAGGACCATTCAGCAAACACTTGGGACCATTTCAGAATTTCCAAATGCTTGGTATACTCTGGGAAACTAGCTGTTTTTAAAGCTGAATATGGCCAACATATGTGGGCAGAATTGTGAGGTGTTCTGTCAGATAAGTGGGTAAACTTATGGTAATCAAAATATGTCTTCGGGGTGCGTGTGAATCTTTAAAAATCTTAAGAGCTTAGGTGGAGTTAGTGCTGAAAGATATGTATGTCATGCTGCACTGTATTTCCAATATTTCCTATCCTCTCTTTTCTATTGATGTCCACATCCATTCTGCCCCACCATAATGAAGCATGCCCCAGCATGTTACTGTGAATAGCTTCTGTACTGCAAGACTTGCTGTTGCTTGACAGTAGATGCATCTTCTAACAGAATGTCTTCTTTGCCTTGTCTATCCCAATGACAAACAACTCCTTGCTGATTCTTCTTCCCAAATAAATGAGGTCCTTCACCCAGTGGTGTAGCCTATTTGCTTAGATCTGATGAGCCCTGTACATTTCCATCCATGAAAGTTATGTGATTCTCAATGCACATAAAATCATTCATCTGGATAGAAATGGATAAAAATGCTTTTTCGTGAGATGGCAAAATTCAGTTGTTTATAGGCATGGGAAAAACATAGGTTACTAGGAAGCAATTCCACGAATGAATACAAAGGAACCATAGAGGCCCTGCCATGCCCTGCCATGCCCTGCCCCTATTGGGGTATATTTTGGCTTTAATTGATTTCAAAGTTATTATTACTTGCTTGACTTTTTTCACTATCTTCTACCTCCCTAAAGTTTAAAATTCTTATTACTCTCTCAGCACTACCTTTCATTACCTTTACCCCCCTGAGCATTAAATTTCCTCCTGCAGGGTTCGTTGGGGGTCTCTAACTTTACTTTATTGATTTCAATTTTTAAATTTTGGTGTGGCAAATATGTTGTAAAGTTACGTATGTTCTCATGAAAATTCGTCCTCCTTGGAGATTTTCTAGATCCAAGATTCTGCTCTCAAAATGGTCAATTTACCAATGCATTCTAGGAGACTCTGTTCATTTTTCACTTGACAACAATCTCCATGAGGTGCGTCAAAATGTCCGATGATTCTTCCCCAAGTATTAGATTAAAATTAATTTTCAACAACTGATTTGCAATGTGATGCCTGATAGTGGGGACTTAATATGTTGAAGTGATGCTGATGTTGGCATTGTTGATGAGTTTCTTTAAGGTAAATCATTTAGATATGGGAAGATTGTTTTGGGATTATATAAGTATATGAGGAAGGAAAGACTAGATACTTTGAATGGGAGGAGGTTGATAAAGATCTCAACTGGATGAATGGGAGGAAATGGTTTTGTTCCATGGGGAAATAGAGCTCAGATTTGAAAGAGTCCAGTTTGAATAGGCCTCATCTCTAGTTAGTGCAAAGGCTCATTATTCCAAAATGCCTTCCACCTTAAGTTACAGCAGAAGTTGTGGGTGTTGTTAAGAATCGTGATATAGTTGATTTTGGGGGTTGGTGATAAAGACATTCCTTTGCTCTGAAGCAGTTTTTCACATGGTTCAATGAAGCTGAAAAAAGGGTTTAAGACTTCTTCACTAGATGAATATTTGTAGTGTTTCATTGTTTAATTCAGAGGGGGTGGATGTCCTTTTGGTTGAGGAGTGCATTTTTGAGGTTAACCAGTAATTAATTGCTGGTGGTGGTGGCATTAGGTGGAATAGGTTTGCAAGGTCAGGTTTGAGTAGGCATAGGGCCGGAGGAGGAAGGTTGAGAATTATGAGTTCAGTGGTAATAACAGACCACTGTGAAGATATGTGGTGTAAAGAGTTCTTAACATTTTTATGGTGATTTTCAAGGGAACAAAGTTCTCATTTTAGAATTTTTGCAACGTTGAGAGAAGATATGGGTGTTTAGAGTTATATATTTGGTAGGAGACTGCAACGTTCTGTACGCATTACTGACCCTTAAATAAATCTATACTGAACCAGTGAGCTGTATAGTGGCTCAAATATAGTGCAGCCAAAACTATCATGGTCTGAATAAACCAAGTATGTATCCTAGAACAACATGTTTTGCAAATGTTGGTTTCTCTCCTCTCCTGCTTGATAGATTCATCAGGTATTCATATTCACATATTAAAAGTTAGGTGGGGGTGAGGAGAAAGGGTTGGTTGACCACAGGCTACCAAATGGAGACATGATTAGTGGCCCCAGGCATGTATATTTGTAAAGGGTATTTAAAGTTCCATTCACTTAAGAGAAAAATCAAGAGCATTACTTGAAGCAATGCTTCAGACAACATTATGATTGTTGTAAATGGAAAAATATTGGCAGCCATAACGTCTTTATACACTTAACTAATCAAAGAGACTTGTTCAAAATTTATTGGAAAATTATTTTATATCACTTGGCTAGTTAAGTAATGATTGACTTTTCACTAGTCATTCCCACATGACCAATGTAGTGCCTACAGATTCGGCTATCTAAAAAGTAAGACCAAAGTGAAATTTTAGCCTAAAATTTCACAAATTAATGTTTAAGTAATGGAAAATGAAATTATGATATCTAACATCTCTTAACTATTTAAAGTGTTTCCAAAATTGGCAGGTTCAATCTCTAATAGTTTTTGGTCCAGTCCATCAAATTTGAAAACACTTTAAATCACTTCAGAAATATTGTAAAACATTTTATTCCCGAATGCTGCGAGTGCCGTCTCAGGGCGAACATTCAACCATAGTGATGCACTAGTAATACGAGGGAATTATTTAAATGGCAATGTGGAACAACCAGGTTAATACCGGAATGAATTACTTAAGAATATCTCATTTGGAAACATTGTCATATGATGTAAAATGCCTAGCTCTAAATTGACATTAGCATATGGTGGCCAAATTAGATAGATAGAGGTAGGAGAGTTATATTCAAGGTTTACATTTTCCCATCGCATGATCAGAATAAAGGCAATACTTTCGTAATTGATAACCTTTCCAAAATAACCCAACACAAACGCATTTTGAAAATAAAGTTTCAGACATATCTACTTCATCTATTGGATAAATGATACTTAATTTTTACCTTGAAAATCCTCATTAGCCACACATGATTATACATTGTGTTTACATACCATTGTTTCGTATGTCATGTGATGCATCTGCTTCATTCACAACACTATTTTGAATTACTTCGGAAAATTGTTTTTCGTATATTACTATTAATTTAGGTAAGATCACAAAACGGTAATAGCCTGTTTATGAAAAAGATCGTAGCACCATTGTGTGCTAATATAATCGTAATCGTGGCATCATTTAGTAGTTGATTCAGTTCCGGATGACCCACTAGCCAATTTCGCACAATAATATGAAAACGTCCTATTATTATGAGCTCAGAAGATTTATTTTCTCCGTCAAGTCCTGATGAATGAATATTTTAATGTGAATCACAAGAAAATTAGCAATTAATTCAATTCAATTTATTCATTCACCATAAGCATAGAATTATGCATGGCTTTGTCAATACATGTTTTACACTTCATATCAATAAAAAAACATGCAAAATATTAAAACAATATGAAAAATACAAATACATACAATTTACAATTTTTTTGGGATTAATTCATTTCAATTGTACATTTAAAATGGTATGCATTAGAAAATCATCTACACTATAGAATAATTTACATGAAAGTAGTTTTTTCACGGCACAATTGAATTTAAAGGAACTTTTGATATTTTTAATATAAGCAGGCAATTTATTGTACATAAGTATTTCCTGATGATCTATCCCTTTAAACGTTTTATTTACTCTGTGCTGACTTACATGGAATGCATTTTGGCTTCTCGTATTATGACTATGAAGGTCACAATTTTGAATAAACATGTCTTGATTTTTGTTAATAAGAGACCCTGTTTCAAGAATGTACATGCAAGGAAGAGGTAAGATTTCTAATTTTCAAAAATAGGCGAATATTATAAATAATAAAAATAGGCAATAATATCCGAATTACTAAAATAACTTTACGTACTATCAGACTACGTTTTGTTTAGATCATTGAATTTGGAATGGTTTATCTTATAGGTAGATTTTAATGGAATCCGTCTATTTAAGAGTACAGATACAATTAAAAGGGCAAATAACGCGATGCTTACATTTTTAGAGGAAATCATGCGAGAGTACTATGCGTGGAAGTACGTACTCTAACCTACACCTGTTGGCCTATTACCCCTAATTGACCCTATAATTTTGTAAAGCCATGGATTACTTAGTTGTTTATACATGCTTTGATGATTTAAAGTAGAATTGATAGTTGAAGGTAAAGAGGCTTTACTAATCGCAACTGAATGTGTCAAAATATTTGATCCCTTCATTATTCGAATTTAGTTCATCCATTGTTTACGACTCTTGGTTGCTTCTTCAAGTTTGTTTGTTTCCATGGAAATTTATGTCAGTGAGCTTTTAATGGTTCTTTAAGAATTTCAATAGATTTTTTACCAACTTTTGTCTGTAGACATATGCGGCAATGAATGAGTATTTCATGCATCAGTTAAAGTACATATTTCAATACCCTCAGAAAGTTCTTGACTTGCCAAATGTCTATAGTAATATACTTTTTCTAACTGTTTCGTTATCATTGCTGTATGTGTTCTATTTTAAAATTGGACAGGTATACGAGGAAATTGAGTTATAATTTATTTTGCATTTCATTAATTGTGTATTTCTTTCGTTGTGGCATTCCTTAAAAGTCAAATGGAATTTCTTTTAGGCTTTTAAGGAGGGAGTTACAACTAGAATACATCAGTGGAATAGCATTTTATATTCACTATGGCAAATTGTATGCCATATGCTTATGATAGCAATGGGCACGTCTGGAATTACCGCTGTATTCCCTACTACAGTGGGAGATATTTCAATTCGAGAGACAAGCCAAATACCAGAAATGGCAATTTCTTTTACAAGTGCCATTCTTCTTCATAGTGTGTGTTTGTCATGGAAATACAATGGATTTAACAGGATATCCTTTCACGGATTGCTAACTGCGATAGCACTCTACCTGTCTTATGGAGCAAAGTATTTCTTTTAATTTGTGAACTTGTGCTTTATTTTTTAAATTTGTGTATAGAATACACGTGAGAGTATTTTTTATAGGTGTTTGAAAATTGGTGTTACGTTTGTGCTGATTTGGAGCGCAATTTCATTAGTTGTGGAAGTCATATGTTTAACTATAAACGTTACTGAGATGATTTATAAGAAACCAATGGGGGCGAAGCCATCGCTGTTAATTGCTGTATTTTTCAGTGGTGCATGGTGAGATTATTTTTGTATGAAGAGATTCTCTGTCGGTAGAGTGATATCTTATGCTTAAAATTTTATTTTTAGGGTCTTCTTCTACTTATACCTATACCCATTGTTTGTTCTTCTGCCAGTATCAGCATTGAACAGTAAAAATTCATCTGTAAGCTTTGTATCTTTATTACTCCTGACACTCTGGGGCAAATACCTTTTGGATTGGTACTCATCAGTAAGTCACGGAATTCCATATCACCTTTGTGAGATTATTCATATGCTCTCAATTGTTCCACAAATTATGGAAGGGAATAGCTTATTTAGTGTAATTTGGATAAGAAATGCTGATTTTCAATATGACGATTTGTTATTCTTGATTCAGCCATTTCTGAAGTTTCTGTGGATGTCCACCATAAAGTCTTTTCCAGAAAACTGGTTAAGATCTCTTCTTTTCATTCAGAAGAATGATGTTACTGAGAAATTAATGTTGATCAGGAAAGGAGAAAGGGAGAAGGAAAAAAATATGTAAGTAAAAGTGCTATATACCTATTCCTGGCTTCCTGTTAGGAAGCTACCTAGCGAGTTTATGGACGAGGAGTGTTGGATGCCAGCCATAAAAAATTGCATAATAGAGTTCAATTTTTAATGAGAATATCTTACAATAGTAAATTTTTGCTATTTTAAATATTTTAAAATTTCAGGGTCAAACAGCGTGCACAAGTCGAGGATGTTAAAACTAGACAAAATTCTCAAACCGTAATGCAAACCATTAGATGTAAGTATAAATACCTACAGTTAAATTAAGTTATCATCTTTATTTGAAGGCAATCTTTTTAGAAATTTATCTTTAAATTTCATTATAAAATATTGTGTGTGTATATATAGTATGCCCTCGCACACATACCCATTGGATTTCATTGACTTCAAATTCAGTAACCAATGCTAATCTCTCGAGGGATTGTTATTTACATACTTTAATTTTATTCTTAAGGTGTTATTCTTCTGAAGAAAAAGCTAAGAAGAATGAGGGAAAGAAAAAATATTGAGTTGCCTGTTGATTCTCATAGCAACTAGGAGAAATGAAGTTTCTTCAGTACTGTCCTTTTAAATAATTGAAGATATTTATTTTCATAACTATTTATTGATCTCAGGCGCAAAACATATCAAGAAAAAATAAACTCAGATTTTGTACTGAGACATGAAACAATCCCCCTTGACTTCCTGAATTTGTCCGACAGGAGACCGCAGAATCCTGAAAACCTGCTCCTTATGGAAACAATCTGATGAGACATTGGGGGGTCACAATGGAATTTATAGGATTGGACATTTTTGTGGGTACCGTCCAGCTGAATTTCTGATCCCCGGAGTTATAAAAAGATCCTTCATGCCCATGAACCACTCACTGCCCTTGAACTCCTAAAACAGTATGTTTAAGTGGCCAGTCAGAGTGACGGTGTGTTTATTTCCATCTGTATTTTGCATGCTGCCACAAATATGTGGCTTGTGTACAAGTGTTTACTTATCTGACAATTTTTGCTTTCAAAAGTTACCTGCTAATCAAAAAATTTTATCTTTGAAGGGACCCTTAAAAAGAATCACTTTTATCTGATCTTTCATGCCATTTTGCATTTAACATCAGGGATAAGGTAATGAAAAATGTGCCTATTCTTTTGAACTCGGATATCAATGGGCCTTCGCACATTCCATCTAGGGTGCAGAAGCACTTGAAATGAAGTTGGATGATGTGTAATTTATTCTTCATGCTTCTCATTTAAGGGAAAAAAACCTTTTTCAGCCCATTGCTGGACACTTTCGTAAATAAATGTGTACAAGTGCTGTTTTCCCAAATCACTATTTTCCTAACTAATTATGTTCCCAAAATAGGTAATAAAATATTTTATTGATATTCTATCGCAGTTACTTAAGGATGAATTGAAACTGATAAATATTATTGCTGAGGATGGGACAGTGGTGCTGAAGGAGGCAGAGAAAGAAGCGTAGAAATAAGATATAAACATCTTAAGGGAATTAAATCTGTGTGGTAAGAGTTGTCATCTACCTGTATACCTTATCCTTGCAACAAGTAATGGGGAATGAATATGTTTCAAGAAAGCCAAGGTAGAGGTTTGTGTATTAAGTGATTAATCTACTGCCCATTGCAGAACATTTGATTTAGAGGCACAGTATATTATGTAAAGAGAAGTAATTGTAGGTGTTGTCATGTACCTATATACCTTAACCATCTTATGGATTGCATGGAATAATGAGTCTTTATCAAAAAAGCCAAGGTAGAGGTTTGTGTATTAATTGATAAATCTACTGCCCATTGCACAACCTTTGATTTGGAGGTCATGTTTATTATTGAAATGGAAGTAATTATTGGGAGGGATTTATGTATAAAAGGGTATGATGTCTATTGTGGGAATGATGATTTGGTTAACCTGAAGGAAAATTTGAGGGAAGAAGATTGAGGAAATGGTATTTTATGTTTGAAGATAGGGAATGGAATACTGGTTGGAGGAAGTGGTTGACAGTGGCAGTTATTCTTTCTGTTGGATAGTGGTAGGGTGAAACATTGATGAAGTCTTGGTTATCAGTTTAATGTATTTTAGGAAGGATATAATAGTGATGATTGAATGGGCAAAAGGGGTTGAGTATGGAAATACATGTGGTGAATACCCCTAAAGAGGAGCATTTATCCTTGAGAAAGGATTAAATTTGATTGAGTATGATTGAAAATCTATCATCCTGCTTCAAAGACCATGCTTCCATCAGGTACAAAAAAAATTTTTACTGAAATATATGATAACTAAAATTGAATAAAAACATTGTCGATGTTGCATCCTTAGTGTGCAATCACCCTTGCCACACACCTTGGCAGTGGCAAGTAGTGACAATGTAGATAAAAGCTGAGGGTGCCCAGAGGTGTCATTGGAAACCAGACCCCTGCCCTCCAGTTAGTAGAGCAAGAGGTCTATCCACAGGACTACTACCCACTCAAATTTGAAATTATTTTGAAACATTATTGCATCAGAGTTATAACAGCTCTGAAAATTTTATTCAGCAATCTTATCTCCAGGGAATGGAATAAAAGCCACCTGCATTAAAAATGTAAACTCGTAGGATTGATGATTTAAATATATTATTTTTAAAATAGACTGGAACATTAGTACAAAATCTAAATAGTTTAAAAAATCAAAAATGGAGAAAAAACTTCATCTGAGAAGCATTTTTCATTTATGGTATAATTGTATATATATTAAAGTTTTGGAAAACCTGTGAACCATTCAGGCCATCCTAGTCTCAACTCTTTTTTTATGCATCTTCTTTTAATTTCCATTAATCTATCCTTAACCCTTCAATCTGTATAGGAATATAAATGGTTGGGCCTTTCTCCCAGTATTTAATTCTTTTTAATCTCTCTTTCTGTAGTATTGCTGAAAATAATTTATCTTTTTTAATATTTATTCTAAAATTGATCATAAGTTAAAGTGCTTATTCTATATATTAAAAATTTTACTTTCGTAAGATTTTCAATTCTTCATTCGCCGTAAAGTTTCAAACCTCCGTTCTAAAAGTTCAGTTTGTGTGATATAATTTGAAACAATCCTCTAAAAATATGCCTACATTGCAGTTGGGGCACCAGTACACTTTATCCCTCCTTTTACCTAATGTGGAGCAGACCTGACATATTCTTTGAGGCCTGGACTTCTTGGTTGGCGGCATCTTTTCTACGAAGTGCCTCTCGACCAAACTTCCTCACTTGAACTTGCACTATCAGATCCATGCTCACTTCGTTTTCCGACCAAATCGTCAACTAAACTCACTTTTTCATCTTGACTCAAAAAAAGCTTATCCTTCTTGGAATCCTTTGGGTCTTACACACAATGCTTTTTCACTTCTCTTTCTCAAGACAGAAATCTAACAACTGAGACAGGACAGTGGTGAGGCCTTTTGCCCTCGCAACTGTAATGATGAAACTGAAAGAGAGAATGATGCACAAATGGTTCCAGAGAAATTTCATGGGAAGATCATATCAATCAATAAAGAAAAACAGAACCTGAGGACAAAGCATAAATGCAAAGAACCCTCTTATCTCATAAGGACAGACTTGCTAGATTTATCTTCCTTTAGAGTGTCATGTCATGTAGTCAAAACGGAACGATTAGGAAGGCTCAAAATCTAAGAGGCCAAGGGCCCCCACCTGTAGATGCTAAAAAAATTTGATGGAGCGGAAGAAAAAAATTCTAAACCAAGAGAGAGGAGCAGGGCATATTGTTGATCCGCAAATCCAACTGCGACTAACCACATACTGAGAAGCGCACCGAGGGGTGAAGAAGCTCTAAAAACCTATGCTGGAAGGTACTTTAAGTTTTTTAATAATAGAATTAATGTGCTATGAGGATTAGGTGACAGAAATATAAATTACCAACCGGGGACATACCCCTCTGAATGGACTATAACCTTGATGTGGTGGAAGGTCGTGAATTCAAAAAAACCATTATGTACTTTTAAAGGTCTCATAGGGGATGTATCTGTATTTCCTGACCTGGCTACATGAAAACAGTTAGTGATTAGCCATTAAGTTACATCATTGCATACTTACACCCTGCATTATTCAACATAATTGATTTATTTAAAAAAAACTAATTTTTAGTTGAAAATTAACCATAATCTGGTGGGCTGGATGTTAATTTCTTGGTGAATGAAAAACTCATGATGGATGATGTAGTGTTGGTCCACAATAAAGGTAGAGTGGGCCTTTGGTTAGAAAACAAGTATAGTTTCCATAGACCTTTGTAGTACTACTTTCCTAAAGGTGAGTAATGAAAACTGGTGGGGAAAGCTTCAATGGCCTAGTATCTATTTTGTGGGTGTTATGCTCAGGAATCATTGAATATGCATCTTAGTGATTAAGGCATGTGACTTTATCTAATATTAGTGGTTGTATTCCCCTCTTACTTATTGAGAAATTGAAGACATGATATTTAAGAACAGTTTTTCACTTTGCTTTTGTATGAAACATGTCTGCAACCTTACACTAACCACTTATTTAAGTTAACATTTTTTTCCATCCTGATGCTTGTGGTAGTCCATGTCCCCCTTGATGTCCCAATTAGCCTGTAGCTTTCCATCAGGTTTCCCAGGGATGAAACTGCCAGCTCTCATCCCCGAGCCAACACTCGTGCCTGAGGCAGGATTTTAACCCCTGGCCTTTGGCTTATCAGGCAAGCATCTTACCCATATGATGAACCACCCAGTATCTTTATTAGATCTTAAGTAGTGGTTAACTCTTGTAAATTTTTCATGGCTTTCACTTTCTTTTGGAAAAAGATAATGTAACCATATCTTAAATTTGTTGAATATAAAACTCAATTTCTTCAATTCTATCCTCTCTCATTGAAGCAGTGCTATTCTTGAATTTATTAAATTTACAGTTATATTAAATAACTCAAATTGTCATGTTACATAATGGTGAGAGCATTGACAGGAAAGTTTGCACAAAAATAACAGTGCATGACAAGCAGATGGTAAATTTCTCACCTGTGCCAGTTTTCCTCTTGTCTAATGGGAAAAAATGAGTGATGTAACTGTAAAGTGCAATTACATTCTTTTCCTCCCTTTATGAATGTATGTATTTGTTTGTAGTAAAGTATTGTTTATTAAAGGGAGGTATTTCCATGTGTATTGGCACAAAACTATTTGAAGCGTGTTAGTAGTTCTGATGGATTTTCCAATATGGCCCAGGGTGTAAATAGATTAAAGTGGATATTTCCTGGAATTACATGTGCTGTCTAGGTGATTGTTTTACTAAATGTTCATTGAAAATGAAGACTGGTAAACTTCAAGAAAGATTGAACTTAAAATTAAACCACTTCGCTTTTCCACATAAAAATTTTTATGTGGAAAAGCAAAGTGGTTTAATTTTAAGTTTAATATGAAGAATTTCCACCAAGTGACGCCAGAAACTTTTATTTTCAGGAAAGATCTTATCCATCTTAAACTCTCTTCATCACATCTCTATAACTAACTTTTTGGCAGGTTTTTCAAATCCATATTTAATTAATAAATATGTATTAATAGCTATTATAATATTAACTGTTCATAAAATAGTTAATTCAGTTGAATAAATCATTTTATCAAATGGAAATGTTCAAATACGATTTCCATTTTTCCTCTTTTAGTGTTTCATATGGGTATGTAAAATTTGAGAATTAGCTTCTTACATACGTACTAAAATGGAAATTATGGTATTACTTTCTAAAATTTCAATTGATTTGAGTTACAGGTTCATTACTTATTAATTTGCACTTTTGAAAGCTTCTACAAAATACACTGACCTGCAAGTCAGTGTACAAGTGCTTGTTATTTGGGCATACAGGCCTGCCACGGATGAAAAGTGATATAGCAATTAGTTCCTGTCTGTCGCCCCACCGTATGTAAATTCGAATTATATTTTGACTGTTTTCATAGGACTTGTAACTTTGAGAAATGGGTCTTTGGTTTCAAAACTAATTATTTAAAGTTAATCATAAGCAGCACATATTCATTACAAAGATGCTGAGGGATTATTTATGGTTTTCATCTGAAATTTTGCTCAGCAAACTGAAATTCTGGCTTTTTTTAAGTTGCTCCACAACCTGGTTTTGTGCCACAGCAAAAGGTAATTGTGGATAATGCAGTTGTAACTGTTGTTTTCTAGGAGTTTCTTATCAGAATTTACATTCTCAAATTATGCTGTAGAATTGTAAAACATACCACATTCAAGCACGTAACTAGGATTCATAAACTAGAATAAGTTCTTGATTACCACTGACAAAATTACTGTTTGTACAATAAACTATTTAGTTAAAGATAAGTTTTTTACCGCAATACCTGTTTGATAGGTGATGATAAAGTTCTTAATCACATGAATGTGATATTCTTTCATTCAGGGTGCGGTAACCTGTTGATTCCTCTTTTCTAATGCAGGTCATTTCCTGGATAATATCTGGTTCCCTGAAAATCCCACAGCTTGGGTAGCTTTTAATTGTGAGTTGAAAAACGTATTTCTTATGTTGACATCTGAGGCTTTCAAATCAGTGGTTAAATGCTCAATGCGAGGGATGGCAAACCTTTTGGTGACTGAGTGCCACTGTTTATGTATTTAATAAGAGAATACTCTTGACTTGTGTGCCAACCCATGAAATGATCATCGTGGAATTGCATTTAGCATCCTCCCAGGTCAGCGTGCTACTTAGGGCATTTGTGCCATAGATTCGCCACCCCTGCTCTAGGAAGAATTCCGTTGGATTTCTAAGCTACTCAAATCTAGTAAGTATTATCAATAATAAAACATCCATATATCGGTCAAAGATCAGAATGAGGATGCGTACAGTAAATGGCACTTATTACAAGTCACAATGATTTGTTGCTTTGGAGGAATCTAGAAAGCTAACTGTAGTATTATGATATTCACTACTAACGAAACCACTTAAACCCTCCAACGAGTCATAACCTCAAACATTTTACGGCAGGAATGTATGTTTTCAAATGCAAACGCTCGAAAGAAGAATATGCTTAAAATACATGGTTGAATTTTATAAAAATTGTTGACTAATTTGATGTAAATGGAAATTATCAGATGTCGTCTAACTTCACATATATAATTTAAAACTTTCGCACAACCGTAAAAACCATTTCAAATTACCACTCTCTCAACGTACGGCAGCGTCGTTGCGCATTGCGTAATTGTTTTCCAAAGTCATGGCATATTGCGAGTTGTGGCAAAATATTATGTCATACCTGTATGGTGAAACGGAATGAACAGGCTGAATCTGCATTTCCTTTGACTTCTTTTCAGCGGTCATGATTTAATAAAATATTACTATTTTAGGATATATGAATAAGTTGCCTCACAGTTTTCACACTTGCTATTGGATTTGTAAATGCTGACATTTAACGGGGGTTCGGCCGTGACTTGCATAAGAAATTAATTATAAAACTCGGGAGGTCTAGAATCGGGCACCGATCACCGAAAAATCGTTGAAATGAGTCGTTGGGAGGAATTTTATGAGTCCTTACCTCCTCCAGATGGGTTTGATGATGCAAAGCAAAGATTGCACGAATTCTGCAAGCGGCTGGGTGCCAAAAATAAAATTGTATTGGTCACAGTAAGTGCAAACTCCAATCTTAATTGGCTAGTTGTATTTTTCTACCCTAGTTTTCTATGACAAGCATTTTCAAGAATTTTATTTCTTTTGCATGCAGTCTGGAGGCACCACAGTCCCATTAGAGCATAATACTGTTAGATTTGTTGATAACTTCAGTGCTGGAACCAGAGGGTCTGCCTCGGCCGAATATTTTCTTAGTTCCGGATATGCAGTGATATTTATTTTTAGGCAGGTTTCGTAATAATTTTCGTTTGACATTTCATATTATTTTAGACTAAAACATGTTAATTTCACGATTATTAATTTCCAGGCAAAAATCATTGGAACCTTTCGCACGACATTTTATGGGCCTAAAATTTTTGAATATGTTAGAAATGGCGGAGGAAAACGAGTGCCTTTCCATTAAAGGCAAGCAATTTTAACATTAATATTTCAAAATCCAAATAATGCTGTTCTTCATTCATACATGGGGATGAATTTCTTTACAAAGCTCAGAAATGAAAACCATTTGTTAAGTTACCCTGTAATTCAGGTAGCCCCCACAATTTTATAACATATTTGTATATTTGATATTTGTTTTATAGACAAGTGGCCTTGTCTACCCATATTTACAAGTGGCTGTTGCAGTTAAAGGGAGCCACGTGGAAGGTTTGCGGCCTGTTCTTGAGCAGTATCAGGAAGCAGAAGGATCTGGACGACTGCTTCAGTTACCTTTCACCACACTGTCTGACTATTTATGGCTTCTTCGTGCTGCATCCGAATGCTTGTCATCCATTGGTCCAAGAGCAATGTTGTATCTAGCTGCAGCCGTGTCTGATTTCTATGTCCCTACTGACAAAATGGTGAGGTCATTAATTTTACTCTGAGAAACATTTGACCCTCTTTGCGCCAGGAAAAAGCCCTATTTTTTTACGGAACTTAATCCCTTTTACAGATCGCACTTATGCTCCTCTATCCTTGGGTGGTTTTTTGCCTTGACCTCATTTAAATATTGATCCATATATACCATTCTGTACCTGATATTTCTATTATTCCTTATCTCTAGGGTCTCTTTGGCCATATTTATATATATATATTTATGTCTGCCCTTTTCTTGGACGGCTCACTTTTCTCTCACAGTTTTGTTTGGTAAACTTGTCAATTCTCTCAATTAGAGCAATCAAAGGAAAAATGCTTGATTTAAGCATGTTTATTACCAATTCATACAACATTCTTTAATGAACCATTATTTCCTTGCCCTTTGCCTTATCTATTTTTGCTACAAGAACTACACATTTATCATATATCCACTGCATTTATTTATCACTAATGCTTACTTTTGAAAATGAAAAGGATGCGTCTGTGTTTATTTTGCCTTGCTCCTGTCCAGCTTAGGCAATAAAATATTGTAATTTTAAGGAATAAAATGGGTGGCTAAGTCAATAAATAACTCTCAAAACTGGATGGAAGCAATAATGATCAAAGTTACTTCCTGAAATTTATTTTGCTTTTTTAGATATTCACCATATTGCATTGATTTTGTTAGTAGAAGAACTTGGGACTTGGAATTGCATTATCTGCATATCACAAACAACCTTCCTACCTGCATTAAGATGCATTTTAATCTCTTCATTTATCTTCATATCTTTTGCAAACATTCTGCCAAGATATGCCTATTTTACCTATTTTAAAGAACATCTTCATATTTCCTGTAATATCATTTTACATTTTATGGCTTCTGTCATTTGTGTTATTTCCATACTTTATTTTAATATTTATTGCTCTTTGCTCCATTGGCTCTGTGTAAACTGCATGTATTATCGTTCAGGCATTTTCACCTTCAGCTGCGGTCATCCTCTTATATTGCTCCTCCTTTGCACTTGCAGAATCTTTTTCTTTGATCTACCAAGCATTGATTTTCTCCACTTCATATTTTCCATGTACACTTTAATGAATTCATGGCTGTGATGTACATCTACAAAATCCCCACAATCCACTGCAAGGGCATGCAGCAGGGTGTTATGGTCCTAGCCATAAATGAGTAAATATGATTTTATGCCTTAGTATGAATATATATTTGCTCACATACACAAATGCAAGTAAACATACACACATTAATGTCTTAACGTAATGAAATGATTTTGGTTTGACAAAATAGTTGAATTTGATTTTTCTACTTGTACGTGGTACCCTGCAAGTCACAATAGAAATACCAAGCATAATAGAACATCCCTGCAAAGTGTGGATTACCAAAATATACAGATTTATTGACATTTTGGCTTTTTTTTTAATATATAAAAACTGAATGGTATTTTTAGCCCCTCCGATATAATGCAGATGCCAATTATACTTTCTGATACTAATGGTAGAAAACTGCATTTACTTAAATCAATGTGTATGATGCAAAAAAAATATTTTTATTCCCAAAAATTATGATAGCCCTGGTTTCAATCAAGATTTGCTTTAATAGTGCATATCCCTCCCTGACCCCTCCCTGGACTACAACCTTGACGTGGTGGAAGTGCTTGTGCGTTCCAATGACCCCTAGAGCTGTGCTGGCGGGAGTAATAAAAATTGCTCCTGGTAGAGTCACCCATGCCAGATAGGTCGAAGGTTAGGAGCCTGACGAAAGGTAGTCCACGCAGCTTCTCTTCCTCAGTGAGGCGGATGCAATGGCGTCTGACCCCAGTGGGGCAGCCAGTAAGTGATGGTGTCACGTTAAAAACACTATTGAGGAAGGCAACGGGAAACCAACTCAATTATCATTCCCAAGAAAAATATGATGGACAATAGAGATATTTTGAGTCCTGGCAACCACGGGGCTCGGCCCAATCAGCCGTGTGTCGTGCCCGGCAGCGGGGGAGGCAAGGCTTCCGCGGTTGTCGTCCCACGAAACCCTTGCAGGGGAAAACCAGCAGGAGCAGGACAGATGACGCAGGAGAAGAAGACCAAATAAGTTAGAATAGGAACGTGGAATGTTAGGACAATGGTGAGAACTGGGAAATTGGAGAATGTTAAGCGAGAGATGGAAAGGGGAAATATAGATATTTTAGGTCTATGCGAGGTGAGATGGAAAGATAGCGGGGATTACTGGAGTGATAAGTATAGAATAATATACAGTTGGGACGAGAGCCAACGAGGGGTTGCCATAGTATTAAATGAAGAGGTAGGAAGAAGCGTAGTCAACATGGAGCAGGTAACGGATAGAATACTACTAGTGGAGATAAAAGCAGAACCGACGAACTTAGTTATTATTCAGGTATACATGCCACCGAGCAACCATAAGGAAGAAGAGGTCGATAGGATATACGATCAGTTAGAGGACATGATCGTGTGTGTTCCTGCAGGGAAACATTTGATAGTGATGGGGGATTGGAATACGACGGTAGGCGAGGGAAAGGATGGTGATGAGGTGGGGAACTACTGTTTAGGCACCAGGAATGACCGCCGGGAGAAAGCAGTTGAGTTCTGCAGGAGACAGGCGTTAGTCATCACCAACACTTGGTTTAGACACCACAAAAGACGCAGGTATACATGGAAAATGCCAGGTGACTCAGGAAGATATCACCTAGATTATATCCTGGTTAGACACAGGTTTAGGAACAGTGTGATAAATTCCCACAGCTTCCTGGGGGCGGATGCGGACTCTGACCACAATTTAGTTTGAAATGTAGAGTCCGTTTCAAAAAGATAAGGCAGGGGTGGCGAGTTAGAAAATGGAATGTAGAAGCATTAAATGGTTTGAAAAGGAAGGAATACAAACAGGCGGTAGAGGAAATCATGGAGGAGGGTAAAGAACTAACTACTATCGAAGAAAAATGGGAAAGTTTCAAGAAAGGGTTGTCTAAAGCCGCAAAAGACACTATTGGAACCGTTAACACTAAAAGGACTAGGAAACCTTGGATCACGGATGAGATGATTACAAAGATGGATGAGCGGCGAAAATGGAAGAATGTTAATACAGAATTAGGCAAAATGAAGTACAAAGAATTGAACAATAAATTGAGGCGGGCAACAAATAAAGCAAAACAAGCATGGTGGAAGACGCAGTGCGAGGATATGGAAATTCTGCAGAGGAAGGGTGAAATCGGTGCGCTGCACAGCAAAGTTAAATCGTTATCGGGAAGTAAGAAAGGAAGAGCTATGCTAACAGTTAGAGATAAGGCGGGTAAGGTAATAGATGACGAAGGAAAGATCCAAGAGAGATGGAAGGAGTATATAGAAGAACTGTATTGTAAAGAACTCAGACCAACAAAGTTAGACATTGAAAAAGAAAATGACGTAGATGAAGACAGCTTAGGTCCAGGCATACTAGACAATGAGATAGAAAGGGCATTAAGGGAGATGAAACTAAAGAAGGCCGTGGGGGTAGATAACATTCCCGTGGAACTTTTAAAATGCTTAGGAAAATGTGGGAAGAAGAGGCTATATGGGCTGATCCGTAGTATTTATGAGGAGGGAATCTGGCCGGAAGACTTTGTGAGATCAGTTTTAGTTCCTATTCCGAAAAAGGTAAAGGCCACGTCATGTGAGGACTATAGGACAATTCGTTTGATATCCCACGCAGCTAAAGTTGTTCTCAGGATCATAAACAAAAGGATAGAGAGTAGGGCAAATGATTACTTAGGGGATGATCAGTTTGGGTTTAGGAAGGGGAGAGGTAAGCGTGATGCCATTGCAGTAATGGGATTATTAATCGAGAGGAATATAGAACACAACCAGGAGGTATTTGCCTGTTTCGTAGATTTCGAAAAAGCGTTTGATAGAGTGAATTGGGGAAAACTAATGAGTATTCTGCAGAAAATAGGAATAGATTGGAGGGAAAGGAGGCTAATCCGCAACCTGTACATGTCTCAGACTGCTCAGGTGCGAGTGGGGAACAGGTAGTCTGGTTGGGCAGTGTTAGGAAGAGGTGTAAGGCAGGGATGCCCATTATCACCGTTGCTGTTCAACCTGTATGCAGAGGAAATGATCAAAGAGGCATAGGAAGAACTGGAGGTAGGAATGAAAGTGGGCGGGGAATTCGTAAACTCAGTTAGGTTCGCTGATGACCAAGCTTTAGTTTGTCAGTCAGCCAAGGGACTGCAAGCATTGCTGAGTGAATTGGAGATTCAGTGCGACAGGTATGGGATGAGAATCAATATTAATGAAACAAAGGTTATGCGATTGTCTAGAAAGAAAAAGGGCAAGCTTAACATTAAAATAGGAGGGCAAAAACTAGAGCAGGTAGAACAGTTTACGTATCTCTGTAGTGTTTTGGACCAACACGGTCAAAGTAGTAGGGACGTAAGGAGAAGAATTGCGCTAGGCAAAAAGGCTTTCACAAGGAGGAGGGAGTTGATGACAGGGACTTTGAGTAAGGATGTTAAGAAAAGACTCGTAAAAACTTAGATATGGAGCGCAGCTATGTACGACGCGGAAACGTGGTCTTTGAAGCAGGAGGATAGTCGTAGATTGGAGGCTTTTGAAATGTGGGTGTGGAGAAGAATGGAGAAGGTGAAATGGACAGAGAAGAAAACAAATGAGGAAGTACTTGGTATGGTGGGCGAAGTGAGGGGTTTGTTGGGAGCAATCCTATGGAGGCAGGAAAAGTGGATGAAGGGGGTGTTGACCGGCAGTGGGATGTTGAAGACTGTGATAGAGGGTAGAATGTTGGGCAAAAGAGGAAAGGGAAGGAACAGGATAGGGATGATGGATGGGATGAAGGGAGGAAGAAAGTACTCAGAGATGAAGAGGGACCTGATATAGAGTAGAATGATGGATTTTGTGTTTTGTTAGGAGTAATAAAATATTTGTTTGGTAGTGGTGTCCATCCAAAAACCTACCTTAACCGGTAGATTACCTTAAAAAATCCCTCCCTGAATTGTTTGGATATGGCTGTAAATTAAATCATCCATTTTCTTTGGACTTAATTGTGAATATTTCAGTGTGTGTCCAGATATTCTTTTCCCTCTAGGTATATGCTGCTATCCTGCATAGGCTTCACATGCCAAAGCCAAATTTTGGGGGGATTTTTATTTCCTGTTCATTATATTCTTTTTTAAAGATGCACTGCTAATCTTCTTTGGTAATTGCAGCTGCCATATTTCCTGTCATATTGCCCCGAGATGGTGTGTGATCTCATGTGTCTCAACGAATTACTTCCACTTGCCCAAGTGACGTAGAAAAATTAATATTCATGTATGGGGTTCTTTGTGTACCTCCTATTGTTCTTCATTTTATTCAAATTATTAATTACTGTTAAATGATCTCAATTTTTGCCTGTTCTAGAATGCAGCCATTGTTAGAAAGTAAGAATCTTGTTATTCCTTGTGGCTGCAATGTTGTTAGGATTTAGCCTTTGTAAAACTAAATAATGGATGAAATGGGGCACAAAAATGCACACGCTCATTGCCATGGTGGTTCTGTAGGTTAAACATAAACAAAAATGCGAAAAGTTTGTCTACATAAAGGTCACCAAGCAGTGAATTTCCAAAAAAGAAAACATACTCTTGTATATACCACCATTCATAATTTCTTTGAGGTGAGTAATCCTTTAGACTACTGACAAGCATACATTTTAGCCTCATATTTATTCCTATTGATTAATGTATGTTTGTAATCCAATAGAAAACAATAAGACAGTAAGAAATTATATTGCCATTATCTCCATATTGTTTTTAATAATGTTTGTTTTCATTCACGATGGTAGGTCACCAAGCCAAATATCCAGTATAATCATTCATGCTGGCACAGTACATTTGCTATGGAATGCCTTTTAATATTAATCTTCATCGTTTATTGAGTTCAACCATTTCTTACAGTTTCTCTTTTTCTTCCACAACTTCTAGTCCTCTTTGGCCATTCATTCTATTCTTCCTTTATTTCTTCTTTCCCGTCCTAAATTTTCTTTGGCTCTCTCCACAATTATACCAAATAGGTCTTTAAGCATTCCAATCCTCATAGCTAGCCTAAGCCTTTGCATGACAATTTTTTGATATACATATTTCACACTCTCTTCCTTCCTCATAACTGTACATGTTTGAATGTGGTTTATAGGTGTTTTGGTTAATAATTTATATTTCCTGTATGATGTGCTAAAATTAAAAGTAACTCTTTTCATTATATTGAAATTTCGACTAATTTGTGTTGATTTTTTCTCACAGTTGTTTTAAAATAAAATTTGAATGTATAATCAAATCTGTAAAAAATTCTATTTACACTTGAAGTTATGGTGGACTGTGACTGAATAAGGGGCAAGATTCTACTTTATTGAAATTATGCAAGTTTGTAGTTTTTTCCTTCATTCATTTCCGTCATATTATCAGCATATTAATGAATTTATTGTTGTACCAAATCTAAATTCACCATAAAATTGAGGATGGTGGTTACCTTACAAATGCTTGCCTAAGTGGGACATGCTTTTGGTATTTTGGGTGTAGTATTTTATAACTTTTCCCACTGCAGATTAATTTACCACTTTTCTTTATATACTGATTTCGTAATAGAAATTTTATATCTTCAGTTATTTGTAGAGAATACTGTACAAATAATGTTTTATCCAGGTTGACAGGAATTTATAGTAGTTTTTTTTATTGAGATTGTATTTCAAATTTCAGCCAACGCATAAAATGCAGTCTAATGAAGGACCCCCAAGTATATCACTTCAATTAGTTCCAAAAATGCTGAAACCACTGGTAAACATTTGGGTTCCAAATGCATATGTGGTATCTTTTAAATTGGAGACAGATGCAGAACTATTGATTAAAAAGTCCAGAGAAGCATTAAATAAGTATAATCATAAGGTATTGTGAACTAACTTTCCCTATATTTTTTTACAAATGGTGTTCCTTCTTAATTCTATTCTATGATGTTTGTATTAATTTTCAGCTTGTCATTGCAAACATACTCCAAACAAGAAAGTACAAAGTAATGTTTGTATTTCCAAATCATGATTATGAAGTGAATTTAAATGAAGATGAGATAAAAAAAGGCATCGAAATTGAATCCAAGATTGTTGATGACCTAGCCAAAAAGCATGAGTTGTATATAGGTGGGATGGTTTAAAGTAGGTTGCAAAGAATATTATTATATTTCCTATAAACTATATTTTATAGTAAAAATTTATGATTGATACTTGTGTTTGGGTATTTGTATTCAACTACATTAATTCCAGTATTTGTATCTACAAAGAAAGAGAAAACATTTACTAAAGGTTTAATTTAACATGTATATAATCACCATTTTATGTTTGAAATATAAATATGCGTTGAAATATTTTTTTTTGTATTGCTAGTTGTAAATTGCATATGAGTGAAATAAATGCATTAAAAGTTTTGACTGGTTTAGTATTCAATAAATAAAGTCATGTAGAAGGATTGTGTAACCCTGGCATATCCCTCTGCAGTAGTTCACGAGTTTGGGCTTCCACAGTTTTAACTTTGATGGTTTCAGGCTCTTCATTGTGAAAATTCATGATCTCTGAACAGGTAAACTTTGCCTAGCCATTAATGAAATTTTATACCTGATGATGTCACCTGTGTGATGATGTGTGGAAGCCAGTAGCAGTCCAATAAAATTTTATGAAAAAATATTAAGTTTACTTAATTCAGTGACCAATCTCTTGTGTTTGTTGACCGTGTCTCACTTTTCTAGGCTGCCAGGGTCACTTTACATTCAATCTTGTGGCTTGATTCATGACTATTTGTGCCAGATGTCAGGATAAGGTTGGGAGAGGGTTTGAAAAAGATGGCACACACCGGGAAAAAAGCCAGAATTTCTTGGGTAGGCTGTGAAAGAGGTGTATATTGCTGCCTCAATTCAACTTGAATGCATCATGCTGTTGTTAGTTGATATCTAAAATTAACCTCAAAATCAGCTATCCTAAAAATTAGGTTTAAATGACATACTAATGACATATGACTAAATATTTTATGAAAAATCACATTTTGTTCACCTTTGTACACGTGATCCCAAATGGATGCCGTAAAATACTTTGGTACTGCATTTTAACATGAGAATTATAATTTTTTCATGGATTTTATGTTTTCTCTTGCATGCTGAAGTCTATATGATTTTATATGGTCAAAACAAAAACATTAAAAAACTCATTTGTTAAGTCCGATGTTTGAAGAAATTCTTCCTGAATCCCTGCGGCACTCAATCATTTATTGCTTCCAGATGGGATGGGTGGCTAGTCACAGTGTGTTACTTCCTACACCATCAACAGCCCCATCTGTTTCCTATTCATAAATATTATTTTAACCAATTATGGGTGATGCTCCATAGCGTGGTGCATTCACATTTTTTTGAGAAGAATTTAATGGTCCACCTTTCAAATGCTCATGAAATCTTGTAATAGAAGCCAACAGCAAACTCCTTCAGGTCCCAGGTAATCATTATCTTCCTTGAAAAACCTGCTAAAGCATCATTGGTGGCCTTCCTTCTTGAAATCGTGTTCATTGTTAAAGATTTTAATGATATAACTCATAAGCCTATCGATCATCAGAATTTCAAATATTTTAGATGCGTTAGACAATAAGGACATTGAGTGATAATTAAAATTATTTTTCAAATCCTCTTTTTTATTAACAAGTTTAATTTGAGTGGCAGAAAACTCGCCATTTGCAAAGATGAATGTTAAGGGTTTGCTTATTATATCAGTGCATTTAATTTTAATGATTATGGGAATATCACCTATTCCTGCAGACGTTTTACATTTAAAATCCCTTATTCATTTTATGACCTCGACCTCTAAAACACGAGTAAGGATCATACATGAGTTCGGATACTGACAATATGGTGTGAAAAATCTGTCATCGCTCACTGTTATTTCTTTTTAATTCACAAGAAAATTTGTTTGTAAAATCTATAAATTGTTGAGCACCTATCTCATCCTTGCTTATTATAGGTCAATATTCTTACTTGGTCACCTGTCTTGTCTAGTCGCAATTATCACTACATTCAGTGATGATTTAGTTAAATTTCCGGATTAGTCCGTTAGAGTACGATTTCCTTGCTTCTTGAAGAAGAGACCAAGCTTTATTTAAGATCTGAAAAGGATGTATTAAATCTAATTTTCCGGCCTTCATTTCAATGCAAATCTCTGAATCATTGGTTGCTCTAGCCTCATTTGTCACCCAGAATTTTCTTTTATATTTTAATTCATTGAAACTATTATTTTAACCTAGCATTCTTTAAAGAAATTATACATTTCAAATGAAGTAAATCTGCATTTCTTGCACATTTTTAACTAATACAAATATTATGAAGTTTCACCATGCTCTAAAAGATATGGTAGAAAAACAGAATATTATTGAAGACGATCAGTCGAACATTATTGGGTCTTTAACTATACATGTAAAAAGTATTTATTGATGCATATGGCTACAAGTAATGAATGCATAACGAAATATATTATGCACCTAAAGAGGGGCGACTAATTCCGCATTGTTTCAATTAATTCAGAACGGTTGACATGCTAGAGGACCATGGCCACAAAGGCAATTGCTATTATATGTAGTAAGTTTCTGTTTGTCAAGCTGGAAGTGTGTATTTGTACAGGGGTGCCAAGTATTTTTCTCCCAATGGTGCATTTCAAAATTCATTTGTTGACTAGGGTGGAGTGATCGAGTCGTAGTTTTCCCAATTCTTGTTCGATTTCCCGCTGAGTACCGTTTCCTACATGTCCGCCAATGACTACCAGCAAACTATCTCGTAGTTGTCATCGTAAGCACATTTCTTGACCTTATCCTGGGTCCAAGGCAATTAAAGTATTACCAGCAAGATAAGTATTGCAGGCATTGCCATCTACAGCAATGTTCGGGAAATGCATCGACAATGAACGACTTGTTTACGCAATGACATTTAAGCGTTTACAGGTGATAAGAAGCGATGCCGGTGTGCATTTATAATACGTAATTTATATGGGGGTGTGAGGATACAATAACTATTGGAAGAAATCAACTGGTTCAATATGCCAGGAGATTCCGCTGGTTGTAACGTAAATTGCGGTTGTGGAAAGGTCGGATGCAATGGAAATGAAACAGGCAGTGGATGTGTTACGGAGGACTACGAAGTATTTATCTGAGAATTGCTTTAATTTTGAGGTGTTCTTCCATGACATTTTAAGTAATTGATATTTTCATTTTTAAGATTGACAATTCGAGCACTGTTTTGCTGAAGATAGCTAATCTCTATGCGGAGCGACTGATGAGCGATATATGTTTGGTCGTTGGAGGAACAGAATACCCTGCCCATAGACTCATTCTTTGTGCCTCCAGTGAAGTATTTCAAGTGAGTTCAGAGCCTTAGTTTATCCAGCGCGACTTACATGCTTTGGGACTCACTCTTTTTTATCTGTTTAAGGTTATGCTGATGAATCCTCAATGGAGCGAATCAAAGGAAAGTCGTGTGATTCTGCAAGAAACACCGTCTTGCGAAGCTGTATTTGGGAATTTTTTGAAATATTTTTACACAGGCCAAATTCATATTAATCACACAATAGTAACACCCATTCTGTCACTTGCCGACAAGTACAATATAAAGGTGCGTTGATACGAATAATTAATTATTAAGAGCGGTTTTCGCTAAGCATTGATAAATTTCATAAATATATTTCGTCTCTTGTAGGATCTAGTCAAGTTGTGTGTTAAATATATGTGTTCGCACATTGCTCATGCTGCCACTCACAATCAGCTTATATCGTGGTTGCAGTATACCATGGCCTGCGGTCACAGTAAAGTAGCAAATGTTAGTACAAATTAATATAATTTATCATTTGAACAGCGTTTTTGTGTTTTAAAAAATCTCATTAATTTATTCTGTATTACAGGCCTGTAAAAACTTTGTTACGTGGAATTTTGAAAAGGTGGCTGAGAAGTCAGACTTTAAAAATCTGGAACCAGAGGTATTAATCCTCTTCTTGCAGCATAATGACTTGATTGTTCATAATGAGATGTCTTTATACAAGTAAGTGGATAGGGTTAATGATCAACTTCCCAAACGATAATTATTTACTGGCTGGAAAACACTTAAACATGATTACCCTGATTAACGTTAATGTTTGAACAATCCTCTTGCAATTTGCAATAAATCCCCTTGTGAAATTTGGCAGCACCACGTTTTCCTCCTGCAGTCTACTGGCATTCAAAATCTGAGACGCTTAATTTGTCAACATATTTTATTTATTTAATTTGAAGTTTTAGTGCCGCAGTCAGGCACTTGGAAGGACATAATGTTATTTAGACTGTGATAGAATAATTGTTTTGAAGTTGGGTGGTATTTAGTTGTATGGAAGTGTGTTACCCCAAATACCTGTGTATCACAATGTAGCATCTCATCAGTTTCTCTGCCCCATTAAAATAATTCTACATGATAATCTCAATTGTTATTGTGAAACACTTCATTAGGAGAGGAAAAACAAAAGATAATTATACTTACAAGGATTGAAGATTATGAGAATATTGAGACATTACACCAATTATGAACAAATAATTACTTCACTATTCCTTAATTAAATAAGCAATAATATTGTGATATCCCTAGGCATGTGATACAGTTGTTATTAAAAAATATGTGGAACTGTTGTAAATATATCAGCAACCGGATGTTAAGTAATCAAGAACCACCATTTTATGTTTTAATCAGGTCTCTGGAATGATAAATCTTAACCTAATGTACTGAGACATAATATTGAGATCAAGTTTTAATTCACTCTGATTGCCATTAAAAATTTGAATGATTTTTTTTCTGCCGCATAACTCTGGCATTAAATGGTTTAGGAAAATGGCATTTTCACCTGCATAATTTATAAGGATAGATTTTGCCTTATTTGGAAATGGAGCATGAAAAAT
This sequence comes from Hetaerina americana, assembly GCF_022747635.1. Taxonomy (NCBI): domain Eukaryota; kingdom Metazoa; phylum Arthropoda; class Insecta; order Odonata; family Calopterygidae; genus Hetaerina; species Hetaerina americana. The sequence continues at coordinate 79,755,815 of NW_027286874.1, forward strand.
TAAATTGAAAAGTGTGTTGGTTGTCTGTGATAATATTTAGGTGAGGGTACAGTTTTGAAATAGGCAAACTGCAGCCTATTGAAATGCTGTCTTTTGAAAGTATGTATTTAGTTATGTTCATGTGAAATTTGGAGGCTTAATCCAATGTTATTCATGGAGGCTTTGTGGTAGTTGGATAAATATTTATTCAAAATCTTTGTGCAATTACAGGTGTGTTGTTAGGTGGTTAGATGCCCAGCGAGCCATGATGGGTGCCGAACTTGAAGATGATTCTGGTGAAAGTGAAATGGATTCTGCATCGATAGAGCATCATATGGAGCAACTTGTTACTGCTGTTATGTCTTATATAAGATTTCCTATGATGTCCCCAAGGCAGCTGGCAGAACTTCTTCTGTCCCCCCTTACTAAGACATACAAGGAATTCTTTGTTGAAAGGATGGCGATAGGAATGTCATTTCATTCAGGTAAGTAAAACGAATACTTATAGGTGTCATGATAAATTATCTCTAGATATGTAAATGGTTATACATTGTATATCAAGACTCCTTAAAAGTAATTACTCTTAAATAAATTTTACAATGCTTCTTTTATATTTTATCAATTTTTCAATGAGGTTGTCATTGAATTTTATGGTTTGAGGCCCTATTTTGTTAAAATCATGATCACTGAATGAATAAACTTTGTATTTTTTTTCCCCACAAATAAACTTTATAATGCCATGAATATTACTAAGTTTACTGTGGCAAAAAATACCAAGTGCATTTATTTAGGGAGTTTATTATTATTCTAAAGTAATTATATTTATTTTGCTACAGTTAATTAAATTGAGTATGTGTGATATTTAGTGCCAGGTATTGAACTATTGTTTTAATCCCATGTGGATGTAATATGTGGGATTCATTTAGATGCTGTTTGCTTGTTATTGATGATTCATATTTTATTGTCAGATCACCAAGTATAGGATTTTTCATTTCTTACATTTGAATTTTCATAGCAATGAATTTTCTTACTTACTGCGCAAGCTACTTAAATTATCTACTAAATATAGAAGGAGCAAGAATAGAATCCCATTAGAGATATTTTGATGACACATATTTAAATATTAATTCTGAATTGCTTTAAATTATTCTTAAAGCATAATTTTGAAAATTTGTGAAATTTTGGTGTGAGACAATTTGGTGAATTTTTATTATATTATAAAGCTCGTAATTTTAGGTGCTGTAACATCCATTGACCTCAGTAATCATCCCAAAGGTTATTTTGAATTAATTATTGCAATAAATATATGTACATATTTATATACATGTGGGTCGCGGTAGTCCAGGGGGTAGAGCGTTGGACTACTGACTGAAGGGTCCCGGGTTCGATTCTCGGGTAAGGCACTCTGGGCACCTGCAGCTCCACCCAAGCTATGTGATTTTTCGGGTATCAGGTCCTCCTGGGAAAACATAACCGGCACAAGGAAAGGAACTGGCCATACTACCCTGATGCGTGAATTTCACACGCCGTCGGGCGTAGTACTGGGTGAACTCTAACATCCCCTACCAAACCAACCTTCGGGTTGATTACTGTGTTTATGGTTTATTATTGAGATATTAATCAACAGAATAGAACATGCTGCATTGTAGCTATTTTTTAAGTTTATGTTTGAATGCAGTAGTTGCCTAGTATCCTTAATACTCTTGAGTAAGTTGCTATGTAATCCGATGTCAAAATCTCTTTCAAAGAGAATTTCAGAGAATTTCTGTCATCAAAATCTTTTTCAAAATCTACTAGAATACTCATTAGTTTTCCCCAATTCACTCTATCAAATGCTTTTTCGAAATCTACGAAACAGGCAAATACCTCCTGGTTGTGTTCTATATTCCTCTCGATTAATAATCTCATTACTGCAATGGCATCACGCGTACCTCTCCCCCTCCTGAACCCGAACTGGTCATCCCCTAAGTAATCATTTACCCTACTCTCTATCCTTTTGTTTATGATCCTGAGAACAACTTTAGCTGGGTGGGATATCAAACTTATTGTCCTGTAGTCCTCACATGATGTTGCCTATACCTTTTTCGGAATAGGAACTAAAACTGATCTCACAAAGTCTTCCGGCCAGATTCCTTCCTCATAAATACTACGGATCAGCCCATATAGCCTCTTCCTCCCACATTTTCCTAAGCATTTTAAAAGTTCCGCGGGAATGTTATCCACCCCCACGGCCTTATTTAGTATCATCTCCCTTAAAGCCCTTTCTATTTCATTGTCTAGTATGCCTGGACCTAAGCTGTCTTCATCTACGTCATTTTCTTTTTCAATGTCTAACTTTGTTGGTCTGAGTTCTTTACAATACAGTTCTTCTATATACTCCTTCCATCTCTCTTGGATCTTTCCTTCGTCAACTATTACCTTACCCGCCTTATCTCTAACTGTTAGCATAGCTCTTCCTTTCTTACTTCCCGATAACGATTTAACTTTGCTGTACAGCGCACCGATTTCACCCTTCCTCTGCAGAATTTCCATATCCTCGCACTGCGTCTTCCACCATGCTTGTTTTGCTTTATTTGTTGCCCGCCTCAATTTATTGTTCAATTCTTTGTACTTCATTTTGCCTAATTCTGTATTAACATTCTTCCATTTTCGCCGCTCATCCATCTTTGTAATCATCTCATCCGTGATCCAAGGTTTCCTAGTCCTTTTAGTGTTAACGGTTCCAATAGTGTCTTTTGCGGCTTTAGACAACCCTTTCTTGAAACTTTCCCATTTTTCTTCGATAGTAGTTAGTTCTTTACCCTCCTCCATGATTTCCTCTACCGCCTGTTTGTATTCCTTCCTTTTCAAACCATTTAATGCTTCTACATTCCATTTTCTAACTCGCCACCCCTGCCTTATCTTTTTGAAACGGACTCTACATTTCAAACTAAATTGTGGTCAGAGTCCGCATCCGCCCCCAGGAAGCTGTGGGAATTTATCACACTGTTCCTAAACCTGTGTCTAACCAGGATATAATCTAGGTGATATCTTCCTGAGTCACCTGGCATTTTCCATGTATACCTGCGTCTTTTGTGGTGTCTAAACCAAGTGTTGGTGATGACTAACGCCTGTCTCCTGCAGAACTCAACTGCTTTCTCCCGGCGGTCATTCCTGGTGCCTAAACAGTAGTTCCCCACCTCATCACCATCCTTTCCCTCGCCTACCGTCGTATTCCAATCCCCCATCACTATCAAATGTTTCCCTGCAGGAACACACACGATCATGTCCTCTAACTGATCGTATATCCTATCGACCTCTTCTTCCTTATGGTTGCTCGGTGGCATGTATACCTGAATAATAACTAAGTTCGTCGGTTCTGCTTTTATCTCCACTAGTAGTATTCTATCCGTTACCTGCTCCATGTTGACTACGCTTCTTCCTACCTCTTCATTTAATACTATGGCAACCCCTCGTTGGCTCTCGTCCCCACTGTATATTATTCTATACTTATCACTCCAGTAATCCCCGCTATCTTTCCATCTCACCTCGCATAGACCTAAAATATCTATATTTCCCCTTTCCATCTCTCGCTTAACATTCTCCAATTTCCCAGTTCTCACCATTGTCCTAACATTCCACGTTCCTATTCTAACTTATTTGGTCTTCTTCTCCTGCGTCTTCTGTCCTGCTGCTGCTGGTTTTCCCTTGCAAGGGTTTCGTGGGATGACGACCGCGGATGCCTTGCCTCCCCCGCTGCCGGGCACGACACACGGCCGATTGGGCCGAGCCCCGTGGTTGCCAGGACTCAAAATATCTCTATTGTCCATCATATTTTTCTTGGGAATGATAATTGAGGTGGTTTCCCGTTGCCTTCCTCAATAGTGTTTTTAACATGACACCATCACTTACTGGCCGCCCCACTGGGGTCAGATGCCATTGCAGTCGCCTCACTGAGGAACAGAAGCTGCGTGGACCACCTTTCGTCTGGCTCCTAACCTTCGACCTATCTGGCATGGGTGACCCTAACAGGAGCAATTATTATTACTCCCTCCAGCACAGCTCTAGGGGTCAACAGAATGCACAAGTCCTTCCACCACGTCAAGGTTGTAGTCCGGGGAGGGATATATATATGTGTGTGTGTGTGTGTATATATATGTGTGTGTGTGTATATGTGTTTGTGTATATATATAAATATAAATATATATATATATATATAAATATAAATATATATATATATAAATATAAATATAAATATAAATATAAATATAAATATAAATATAAATATAAATATATATATATATATATATATATATATATATATATATATATATATATATATATATATAATAGGCTGACACAATATAAGAGTCTCTCTTGAAGAAGGCCTCTGAGAGGGCCGAAAGCTCGAACAATTTACCGTGTGAGTGTTCTTTTAAATGTGTCTATTCTTTTCTATTTGTGTTATATTGTGTCAGCCCATTATTGTGCTGCTCGTGTGAGTTTTTCCGTACAATCGTGGTATATATATATATATTTATATATATGGTTATATATATATATTTATATATATGTATATATATATAATTATATATACATATGTATATATATGTATGTATATGTATATATATATATATATATATATATATATATATATATATATGTATATGTATGTATATGTATGTATATATATATTTATGTATGTATATGTATGCATATATATGTATAAATATATATATATATATATATATATATATATATATACATATCATATACACACACACACACATATATATATATATATATATATATATATATATATATATATATATATATATATATATATATATATATATATATATACATATACATATCATATACATATATATATATATGTATATATATATATATATATATATATATATATATATATATATATACATATACATATCATATACATATATATATATATATATATATATATATATATATATATATATATATATGTATATATATATATATTTTTTTTTTCCTTATATCTGTTTCTGTATATATGAGTATTTATTCGCCGTTTGGCGGGATTTCGTGTTTGAATGTGTATTTGGCCAATGTGGCTCATCTCTTTCTTCTGGCTATGCGTGCCACGAAACGCACTGTTCCTTTACTGTATGATGTTGTATGAATTCTAAACCACTGACCTTTCCTCTTGTGTATTGTCTATTTCTCCTTTGGTGGGTGAAACAGTCCCCTGACGCCATCTCTTGGCTAAAGAATCAGGGCGCTTGGCGACATATTAGACCCACGGATCTCAGGGTAAATTATGTTTCCTCCATAGCTCAAGTGGTTAAGAGCATCCGAGGTTCGTGTCCCGGTCAAGGAAATATTTTTACTCTTGTGATCTGTTCGATTCCGCCTTCCCCACCTTTATTGTGTTCGTCCTTTATATGTGTTCCTATCCCTTTTCCTTATATCTGTTTCTGTATATATGAGTATATATATATACATATATATGTATATATGTGTGTGTATATATACATATATATATATATATATATATATATATATATATATATATATATATATATATATATATATAGATATATATATATATGTGTATGTATATATTTCTACATATATCATAAAAATATATAGATATACACATACATATATATACATATATATATTTCGGTTTAATAGGTGATGGTAGAGAACACCCAGTACTAAGCTCTATACGGCGTGTGAAAATTCACACATCAGGGTAGGGGGGCCAGTTCCTTTCCCTGTGCCGGGGTTACGGTTTCCCAGGAAGACCTGGTACCCGAAAAATCACTCTAGCTCGGGTGGAGCTGCAGGTGCATTCATAAATATATATAAACGAAGATCGTCATGTGACTTATTATGAGATTGAGGCATCCTTGGGGATTAGTATGACGAGCACCATATTACTTCTTTTTATTGCTGTTTATGAAGAATAAATTGCATGGCCAACATTTTTCAGTGCTTGAAGAAGCCTTTGATGCATTCAAAAACCATGTTTTGGAGGTATCTCAATCGAAGTGGATTAAGTGCTATGATTTTCCAGAAAAAAAGGCTAAGCTAAACATTAGAATAGGTGGGCAAGAACTGGAGCAAGTAGAACAGGTTATGTATTTTGGAAGGGCTTTGGACCAAGATGGTCAACGTAGTAGGGACGTAAGGAGAAAAATTACCCTAGGAGGAGAGGCTTTCACCAGGCGGAGCGAGTTGATGACAGAGACGTTGAGTAAGGATGTTGAGAAAAGACTCGTCAAAACTTTGATATGGAGTGTAGTTATGTACGGCACTGAAACGTGGTAAATGAAGCAGGATGATAGAAGTAGATTGGAGGCTTTTGAAATGTGAGTCTGGAGGAGAATGGAGAAGGTGAAATGGACCGAAAGGAAAAAAACAAGGAAGTGCTTGGTATGGTGGGCGAGGAGAGGTCTTTGTTAGGAAAAATCCTAAAGAGGTAGGAAAAATGGATGAACGGCATATTGATCGGCAGTGGGATGTTGAAGATTATAATAGAGGGGAGAATGCTGGGTAAACGAGAAAAGGGCAGGAACAGAATAGGGAACTTGGACGGGATGAAGGGAGGAAGGAAGTACGCAGAGTTGAAGAGGGACCCGAAGTAGAGTGCGTTGTTGGAATGTGTTTTGTTCGGAGTCACAAAATATTTATTTGGTAATTGTGTCCATCCAAAACCTACCTTAACCGGTAGATTACTTAATAATAATGATACCATTATAATTGCTTAGAGTAATGTTATCTTTGCGTGGTCGAGCTCTGCTAATTTCCCTATCCACTATATCCCACATTGCTCTATTTTTATTGACCGAATATGAAATTATGTATTTAAATTTTGATTTTTTTTTAGTATTCCTGCTACTTCTCCTAACAGATTGAGATTCACTTGTTATTGCTATCCTTAGGTTTAGAGCTTCACAATTTTTAAGGGAAAGAGGCATTGAATATAAGTTTATAATTATAAATGAAATATGAATTCGTATAGGTATTGGATACTGAAGGTTTTATATAGTTCATTCAAGGAGGTCTTATTAATTTTTTCAAGAAATTTGCTGGAATTGCTGTTGAAGAAATTTCATGCAATAATTATATTGGATGAGGGTTTAAAATCTGAAATAATATACAGCTAGCCATTGTGGTCTGTTTGGGTTAAGTTGACAATAAGTCAACAATGTTAGGATATAAAAGTTATAAATTGTATAATAAATGGATGTATGGGAAGTCTCAGTAATTCTAGTGGGTGAGTTTATGAAAGAGTAAAATCCAAATCCATCCTTAGTTTTGTGCAAGCCTAACTGAAACATCGATTATTGAAGAACAGCTAATATTTAAATCCCCGCAAATAACAGCTCTGTAATGTTTTCTCATGAAGAAGCCCTAGAAGCCCTATCACAATTATCAAAACATCCTTCATTATCACCTGCAGGAGGTCTATAAGCACAAACAATCGCTAAGTTCTTACAAAAGTTTACCTTTCAAAGTTTTGCTGCATCTCAAGGCATCTTCTTTTCAATGATAGAATGATGAAAAGTTTCTTCTTTCACGGCAATATTTGGTTTTCAAAAAAATACGTACACCACCATTTTTAAAGGACTTACAGCAGTAAGAATTTGCTAGCTTGTAGCCAGGTATATAATTAGCCCTTAATTCAGTTTTAATACCCCAGTGTTCACTAAAACAGAGTCAGTAATTGCAACTTATCTACTATTTAGTTTAATTCTTAGATGCTGATTATTTTTTGATGTAGGAGAGATAGAAAACAGGAGTTCCGTTTTTGTCCTAGTATTACCTCAGCTTCATTGCCTAGTCAGGATAAGGATGAGGTCATCTGCAATTCTGACAGCTGACGAATGATTTGCTTTCTGGGTTGGTCTAGCTTCTTAAGATTATGCTAGCTCCAAGAACAGGGGCAGTAGAAGGCAGGATGGGGTTGCACTTTTCCAAGCCTTCACTATTTTCAGGGACTTCATGGAAAGCCTTCCCATGGCCTTCCATGCCATCTTTGAAAGGAAAATCTCTTAATGTTTTCACCATCAAGCCAATTTTTACCATAATTCCTTCAGTAGTGCGAAGTCAGCATCAATTTTCAAAGATGCACTCTCTTCATAGTATGTCTCTAATTTTATGCAGATGAAATTTTTGTCTTTGTATCATTTTGAGACAAAGTAAAAAATCTTTTCAGTATTCATGCAGTAGTCCAGGGGTAGGGCATTGGATCACTGACTGGAGGGGCCAGGTTTGTTTCCTGGACATGCCCCCTGGGCACCCTCAGCGCCACCCAGGCTTAGTATTGGGTGAACTCTACCATCACCTACCTAACTGGCCTTCAGATTGATTATTGTTCATGGTTTATTTAAATACTGTTAGATAATTTATGAAACATGGAAATACATACTTAAAATGTTTTTTATCCTGATCTCCATTTTACATTAACCTTGATTTGACAGTTCATTGGTCCCTGCAAAAATTGGAATTGAAGATTTCATCGTATTTATGTTCCTGAATTGCTATTTATTTTCTTGAAATAATCGCACTAACATAAGTATGTCTGACTATTGCATCCTAAGTTCTTCCTCATGGAGTTTCTCTTATTTAAAGAAAATAAAAAATATCTTCGCAATACTAAGGGTTTTGGAAAGGCCATCCTCACTGACGTTAAGCACGTTAGCGCAGGATTAACGTGTTACTGTACCAACATTGTATGATAACGTAATGAATATTTCTGCTGAAAAGTATGTATTGCAAAATTTTGTAGTTATACAACAATTAAAATCAGGTATAAATAGTTTTCATGATTTTCTCTAATACTTTATTGTGGCTGATTTATTTTGCTTGAAACATGAAATTTTGCATTAATTCAGATTAATTTAGTCAGGATACATTTCTGATTTGATACAGGCAGTGTTTTAAAAGGTTTATTTTGGTTCAGAGAGGGAAGTTTTGTCGGAGGTTACACCCTACCACTGCTCTTAAAACCAAGTTGTGGTACTGTTTGCGATGATTATATAAATAACTCAGCATGAGGAAGTAGATTATTAAAAAATGAAATAAATTTTCTTAGTTGCATCCAAATTCGTGAAAGTTTATATGGAGCATTGTATCTGTAAAGCATTCCACTGGAGATAAGTGCAAAGAATTCATGTCATTGATTTAGAACCTGAGGATATGATGACATTGCAAAAGCATACCTTAAAGTTTAATCTAGATTATTATTAATTTTCCAGAGCTAGAGATTAAGAGATAATATGATATTTTAATGGAAACATTTTTGATTGCAGATCAGCTGGAAAGAGTTGAAGAAGTGGTACGGTCGCATCCGCATGGAGAATTACTCTTCACTCCCAGGCTGTATACTTCTGACCGATGGGGAGCTCTGCTTGTAGTGGAGCACTTCCCTCAGCTGCCAATATATCATTCGCACACACTTGTTTTTTCTGGTCCATCATCTTGTGCAGAGCATGCCTGCTCCTCATCTTCCCCTCTGCACCATCATCATTCTCCAGGTTCCAACCGTCATCACATGGGTAAAGTTTAGTTGTATTTTAAATAATCAGTTCCGTGGGTCTTATACTATAAAAGAAAAATGTTATTTTTTAGTCTATTTTAAAGTTAATGGCAAGTTATCGCTAAGTTATAGCTCAGTGAATATATTTGAATGCCTGTTTGGTATATTTCCATTTTGGATAGAATTTATGCCTCATACCAAGATTTCAGATTCTCATTTAATAGAATTGAGTATTGAGAAGATTGAGTACTTTTGTGGGTCTCTTGGGAAAAAATAAATCTGGCCATTATGTTATAGCAAGGGAGAGAGGGTGGATGGTGGAGGCAGAATTTTTTTATCCAGAGTAAGGTAAGGTCATAGTCACCCACAAAATAGATGATAGATTTTCCCTTTTCAAGGTAGTCAATGTAAATTGTACCTTGCGCATCCCAAAAAAAGGATGCAATGACTTAGCCAGCTGACTGTTATGGTTTTGGATGCTTTGGATGGCTTTCGCCGGCTGCATGCCACTAAGCTGACTGTCGCTTGATTCCGGATTGAAATGATGAGTCCATGTTTTGTCCATTGTCACATACCAATGCAAGAAATCCTGTTTATTGCAAGTAAACAGTGACAAACAGCTCTTTGAATCGTCAACTCGTTGTTGCTTTTGTTCAAGTGTGACCAAACGTGGCAGCCATTTGGAACAGACTTTTTTCATGTCCAACTTTTCCTGTAAAATCATCCACACACTTCCAGTTGATATGTTTACTGTCTCAGCAACCTCACGAACTTTCACTTTGCGGTCATCCATTATGATTTTTAAAGCTTGTTTCACATTTCTGGAGTGACTGCTTCAGTTGGCCTACCTGAGCATTCTGCATCACTTGTATCGGCGCGACTGCACTTCAAATCAATATACCCCCGGAAAATGGTTGTTTTTGACAGAGCTGAGTCTGGATAACATTTTCTATTCCATTGCTGAGCTTGCACAGTATTTTTTCCCATCAAATATCAATGTTTCATCAACACACGAAATTCGTTTTTGTCCATTTTTTTCACAAATGCACAAGTAGCGTCAATTTCACCCCAGCAGCTGTGCTGTTTATTGTCTGAGTGATGTGAAAATCAGACACATGTCATGTGAAGGTTAGGTCTTTCAAAAAACAAAGTCAAGTTGATATTGCTAACGCCATATATGGGTTAGTCCAGGGACTTGTTGAACGATGGGTTATATTGAACATGGTAATCGTGTTTTGATTTTTAGTGTACAAGCACTTGTACTTTGAATGCTAAAGCCATATGATAATATGAACTGATTCCACAAAAATCCATATCTTCTTCAACAAAATATCAATATCCAAGGTGGAATCCCAGCTGATTAATAATTTATGGCAGGATTTATATATGTAAATGTTGAATTTGTGACTAAAGAATCTAAGTGAATGGCTTAATATGACAACGGTGAAGAAATAAGCTCTATATGAAATTTCTGTTTATTTATTTAAATTTTAAAAATATTTTTTGCATTTATTGGTGTTTAAGTTGCATGTATATTTCAAGAGAAACTTTTTTTTTGACAAATTCATTGCTATGGTGATATTACAGCGTTCAAAATTAATGGAAAAAGTCATTGATGAAAGAAAATGTATTTTCTAACCAACAGCCATGATATCAATTTGAAGAAAAAAATTGGAAAATGCTAAAAGGAAATATGAAAGCGCTAGTGTGCTACTGACTCAACTAAGGGTTTCCATCTCTCAGAGGTAATAAAAGAAAAGAGAATCGAAATGCAGAATTAAAGCAAGCATAGCCGAAGAATAATATCATCAGTATTTCAATCCTGATATTGGATTACTGTAGTCATCCATTATTCTCTATTCATTGTTAATCCTTTCACCTTCTAATAACCTCTCTGTTTTATGTCCTTTGTAATTAGTCCTTTGAGCATGTCTCTTAGTCTTCCACATTGGATCTTTTCTTCAGTTTTTCCTACAATCATGTTTTTTAACTAATCCATTGTGCCTCAAGGTATGCCAATCCATCTATTACTTCTTTGCCTTTGAGCTCTCCCTATGTTCCTTTCATCTTGTGTTTAGTTCCTCAATTCTCACTTAGTATATCCATTTAATCTTCAGTATTCTCCTCCAGTACCATGTTTCAAAGGCTTCTGTTCTTTGTTGGTCCAGTTTTCCAATATTCCTTTTCCCCGATCCATGGAGTGCCGAGCTCCATATGAAAATTTTGACAAACTGCTTCCTTGTTTGTGACCTCTAGTTTCTTTGAACAAAATAGTTACCTCTTCATCATGAATATCTTCTTAGCTGGAGTAATTTTTTGGTTGATGTCGGTCAAATTTTTTCCATCCCAAGTTACACTGCTGGCCAGTTAGATATAGGAGTCCACCTGCTCTTATTTCACAACTTGAATAATAATGTCTACCTTCAGCTTCTCTTTTCCACAAACCAGGATTTTAGATTATTTCTTGTTGATGCTCTTCCTGTATTACATTCCTGAAGTATTTGGTCCATAGCCACATCACTCAATTCTTGTGTTTCTTTAATTGCCTCTTCTAGATATGTACTTTGAATAGGACTGGTTAGAGATTGCATCTTTTTCTAACTCCTATTTTTATTTTGGCTTCTATTCTTCTTCCATTTTTTATTTGCATGGTTTTTACCTGATTCTCATGGAGGTGATGGATTATTCCTCTGTCATTGTAGGCCATTCCAAGCACTCTGAAGTATCTGGAGCATCTCATACCATTCAATTTTGTTGAAGGCCTTTTCCAAGCCCTCAAATGCCACATATAGGCCCGCCGAGAGTCTTTCTTATGAAGGGAGCCAAGGCCTAGGTGAAAAAAAGGAAGGATTTCTATATGAGAGTCATAAGGCCTTCTTTTTCTAAGCGAGCCTACTAGAAGGAAATCTATCTCCTTTGTTGAAGGGGGCCTTTATTCAGTGAGTACCATTGAATTTGCTGTGCTAGTAGAGCTACAATAGTTACAAAGTAAACTTTGCAGTTTATAGTGCAAATAGATCAACACTGAATGCAGGTACAGGAAACTAGAACATGGCCACAGGTGGTGGCCCTTATGAGCTCTCCACTATGATCCTCATCCAAAGTTACACTTTGCTTTACGGTTGCTGTTGTACACCAAGGAAAACATTGGCAGGAGTTATGATTTCTCTGTCACTGATGGTCTTCAAGTAGAAAATGTGGTCTGTGATGACCCTATCACCACAACAGGTGTATACGATCCTAATTCAGAGTTAGACTTGGCTTTACTTTTGTTGTTGTAGGCTAATGAAAACATCGGTGACATTAAACCTAACTGTTTCAGGTTTAATTTTGTGGATTTTCGTTATGATGAGGGTAAAAAAACGAACTTTGCACTTCCTTATAAAGATTTAATATTTCACCACCATGGTTTCGATGCTGGCATGGCATGGCATCATCATCAGGAAGTGCAAAGTTTTTTTTTTTACCCTCATCAGTGACATGGATGATTTCGCTGTCAATAATGATCTTACAGTAAAAAATGTGGTCCATGATGACCCTATCACTCCAACAGGTATGTATGAATGTGATTACCCATTCTATAGAAAAAACAAACAAAAATATTAAAAATAACTTAACTAGGATTTTTTCTTGTAATGCAACAATTTCAAAGTGTAAAAATCATTCGCCTTGACTGGGATTCGAACCTGGATCCCTCAATGTCCGGTTCAGTTAAGCTATCGAGGCACCCTGTTAAACTCTTAAATTTTGGGGGCTTTAAAGGAACAAGATGTTGTGACAAAATACTATACATTCAATGTCACAGGCATTTGTAGTCGTGTGCGACGTGCCACAGTCCACAAGGTTAAAGCACTCTTTTAAACATTTAGGCTGTTTATACCTTGACATATTCCAAATAAACTGCGGGAGATGCCGCAACTAACTTTTAACGGAGTCATCGGCTGATGTGCATTTCAATGCAACAATTTCAGAGTGTTGCATTGAAATGTACATTAGCAGATGGCTCGTTTAAAAATTACTGTTGTGTCATCTCCCGCAGTTTATTTGGAATTTTTTCTTGCAGTATGTAGTTAACCATACATAGATCACCACCAAAGAGAGCAGTGAATTTCACATTCATTTATGATACATTTTAACTGGTTTTATAAAAGTTGGCCAATATACTCTAAATCAAGTCAAGATTGAACTATGTATTAATAATATGATGAAGCAGAGCGATTTTGTTTTCCTGCATGCTTATGATACTTGTTTTATTTTAGCTAAATTATTTCTGTTTGTACCTTGATTTATTTTCATAACCCCAGTATACTCATAGACATCATCCATTCATTTTACCTATGAAAACATACTTTAGTTTGTCTTCTAATTAAAATGTAGGAAGACTACTTTGCCCAACCAACCTAAGTAGTTATCAAATTTAATTGTGCAATATCAAATCTTATTAATGCTGTATTCTATTGGGTCAATTGGATAGTATTAGATTGAACTCTAGGCCTTACTTAAAGCTTTTGATATAAGGCTGAACATAAGTGGAGAATGCCTTTATTATGAATTTATATCTTTCTATTTAAACGATTTCTAGCTAATTGATGCATGGGCAGAAGTTGATGCACAACCATTCACATCCTGACCTTGAGCTGTGCTTTTTGAAAAACACTCAGCATTAAGGAGGGAACTAGGGGTCACGCTTGATGAACAGAAAAGTCATTCCAGAAAGGAAAATGATATTCAGACACTCAGGCAGAGGGTAAAAGTTGTAGATTAAGGATGGAGGAGGATAAACTGGCATTTCAAAAAAGAAAATGTGTGGCTCCCAAGAGAATAGATTTGCCTTAGAGGAAGAAATAATAATCACCAAATCAAAAATGAGGCATTTTAAGTAGAGGAAAGTAGATGTCGGACTCCAATGCCTACTCCAGGTGAACTTTTTGGTGATTATGTGTATGAATTATTATAAAGCATTATTAAAATCTCTAGTTCTAAACAATTTGAGGATCTATTTTATATTAAAAAAATGTCTTTACTTTAGATTTTACTCGAATAAACCATGATGAAATAGATACCCATTCCTATAAAGTGGCCCTGCGCAAATAGCTCTCCCGTGGGCTGAATGGGTATTATGAGCTTGATATTCTTGGACTGGAACATCTACCACAGGTGGCTGATGTTCTAGCTCAGGAACTGGCTCAATCTGCTGAACAGCCTCTCTGTGGAGAACTGCACAGACAACGATGGCCTGCAGGGAAGTTTTCAGCTTTGTTCTGAGCTTCATCGAGATACATGGCAACCTACATATCCATATTCTATAATTTCTCTCAACGATGCTCCTGATCTTTATGTGTGAGAAGTTATGGCTAAGAGAAAAGCCATATCATCAATTATCATGAATGTAGCTACAACAAATGTGATTTCCTAAACAATTTTTATATTAATAAAGTATTCACCACAATACAATAATTCAAAACTGATTTTAATTCCTCTATTATATTATACAGCTAATATTATTCATTATTTATGTGCCAAATATCATTCCTAAGGGTATTTTGAAATATATTCCATCCTCTGTTGGTCTGTTAATGTTTCACAGAACTTTAAAGTGAAAGAAAAATTTGTACTCACTGTCTCTCAAAACCAGTCATAGAATTCTTAACTGGTATGTTTAAATATGGCAATAGTGGATAACCATTGTCTCCCTGAAGCAATCATGTATTTATTTGTCCAGTGTCAAATCTGAATTTCAATCTACTGTTGTGAAAAATGTGGGCATCATGTGCTGATCCATTTCATTTACATACAAATTCTGTTACTTTCATGGATGGCAAAACCACCACATGTAAAAATAAATTTTGGTAACAGCCAAGCAACAAAAATATAGAAGTTTCATAATGGATGTGTCACATTTATAAATTTAAGAAGTACATTCCTTTTAATATCCTTTATTATTAGAGAGTCATTCTATGTGCATACATGGTGATAGTTCAGTTAGTGCAATAACAAGCCTTGTGTTTCCAGAATCTTCTAATTAGAGTAAAATGGCGAAAATCTTATTGCATTAAACTTCACAACATGAAATGGCTGCATACTTTTGGAACATTCGTGCCCCGGAGACCCTGTCTGCTGCGCAAGGGGGGTCTCTGGGTGGGAGGAGAGTAATAATTGGGGCCACACGGCCACTTTGAAGTTCAGCCCTTTAAGTCCCTCTTTACCCCCTCTGCAACCCAGCACCCGCCAATCACAACTAATTAAATTTGGAATGATATAATAAGGATGCAATTTTTTCTCTCAATTTGTTGAACTGTTTAATAGGTATATTAAAGAAGATATAATCAAAAGCTTAAATTTTAAGGTTTTAATTTAATAAATAATTTTTATAGGCACGTGCAGACAAATAACGTATCTGCGAAATCTCTTAATGACCAAATGCTAATCACAAGTAAAAATGTGCATATTATAAAATATATAAAAATTTTGTAAATTACCCAGAATGTTCATGATTTTTAAGGCATGAATATGGGTAGATATAGTAATAGCACCTCATGTATATGGTAACACAATTACTGTTGGGTGCATGCATACTATTACTTATAAAATCAGGTTTAAAATTTATTGCACGATGGACCAGCAATTTGTGATAACATTAATATCTACTCCTTTTCTGACTATGCGTTTCTAATGCACTATAATTTTAAGTATAGGCTCGTAAAAATTCTCAAAATGCCCTGGAATTCTAACTAATTTTATGTAACTGTATAGTACATAACTGATGTGTCATTGTTTCAAATTTTGTGTATTAGTCTCAATGACACTGAAGCATTTATGAAGGTGACAAAATTTTGAGTGTTGTGATGTATGTTGATCATTAACTTGTTTAAAATTAATGGAGTAGTTCTTACTGTATAAAATACCACTGAGAAATGACATTGAATTGATCATTGAATATATAATGGATGAAATCATCATTAAAGATGCACCTATCATCATGTATCCATCATTTTTTATTTTACATCAGATGAAAGAAGAAGCCTTCGTAATTGAAGGCTTGCCCTGAGCCCCCCTCTTTTTGACAGCTCAGACAATGTAAGTCTTCAAAGGCGAAGGATGCCTTTTTCCACTTGGTACAAAGTAGGCTCAATCATGTCAAATGAAGGCAAAGGTGACCTTATATACTATATATGTGATGGGGCTGCCGTCTCATGGGTTCATTGCATGCCAATAATTGGTTGTTGAGGTTGTCTACCGCTACTGTTTGATGATCAATCATCTAACTACGAGGCTGGGTCCCCTAGACTAAAGGCCCTCACAGTGTGCTAATTTCTGTGCTGAACAAACTGATTTTTGATGAGGTTTTTACTCTTCCCCCTAGTCAACCTGTCTTGTGTCAGACTTTGGTGGGGTTATATGTTTTGTTTGAAAACAAAGGTCCTGGATTTTTAAATGTCAAAATCAGCCAGAGAACATTACTAAAAAGGGTTGCCACAAAGTCCAAAGGGTACTCTGACTGGTTTTGATGATGTCATCAAAATTGTTGGTGAGTGCTTGCAAAATAATAAAGCAATACAAAGCATTATGGAGAAAAAGTTTCTCAAATTTCTATTTGTTAAAATAAGAATATAAAGGGTAGAACAAATTGTCATCCTCCTTCTATTGTGTGCATTTTCTTTTCAGGGTGTCATGCTGGATTGAATCCTGCATCTTACTCTGCAACAGCATCATCCTCAGACAAGCACTGTGAATGGGTTGTTGATTTATATCCTAAAGGTGTTTGGTTCCAACGATGCCAGTTAATTGTGTGGCAAGGAACAGTCGAGGTGCCAGAGGCTGTCCTGCGAACAGTTCGCCTTTCTATTACCTGTCGTCATCCACATCCTGTAAGGGTCCAGATTGGAGTGCTTGTTTGGGCCACATCTTCAGCCTTGGGTGGTAACAGCAGTGTGGAACATGTTGCTCGAGTTTTGCGAAAAATTCATCGTTTTGGGGGAGAGGACAGAATTTTGAATTTTGATGACTTGCTCTCCTTTGATGAGCTAAATGGGCCAGAAGTTATTATCAATGGAAGTGGTGTCAGTAGAACAAGCTGCTCCTCAAACAGTAACTCTCATTCAAATCCAAGCTCATTTTTGGTTGGGGCCAATCGGGATACACTTAAAGTTCACATTGTAATTGCTCCTTTGAGTGAAATTTGCTCACCTTTTATAAAATAGGGTGCCATAAATGTATGTCAAAAATTGATGGGGAAATTTCTAAAGGTGTAATGTAATGAAATGTAATATTTTGTGTCAGGTTTAAGGTACAGATAGGTCTGATGTGCACGTTCAATATGGTTCTAGTTCAATATGTATGTATGTGTGTTTGTAAACCCAAGGAAAATATTTGCCTCTTTCAAATGGGAAAGAAATGTATGAGCTTTTATATTGTAATTAAAGTAAATTGTTGAAATTGGTGTACCAGTTCGTTCATTTTTCTTATGAGAATGTTTGAAATTTTTTGTATAGGAAATGCATAATATTAATATTGCTCAAGTGTGAGGGGATGGTTGAGGATGCTCTTAAGTGACTTAGTTAAGTGTTAGAATACGTAAGATAAGTCGTTATTGACTTCTGCCTTGAATTAGTTGAAGATTATGATAATTATATTTAAAAAATTTACTCGGTGGTTAGTATATTGCCACAAGCTATAACTACTTTAAGCAATTACTGTGACTGCATATACAAAGTATGCTATCATAAGAATGCCACTTAAAATGTGTGACTCAGCATTTAAATTATTTATTTAGGCCACCAAAACCTTTTATAGTGGTGAAAAAAATACAAAATCAATTTGCATTCAAATGCAAAGAATGAACTTTTTTATTTTGGCTTATAGTAATTTTGATTAATTTAGGTATAATCTGCTTTTGTTTCAGTTCATCTCATTTCATCCACATTAGTTTTTGCAATGATTTATCATTTACAAAATGAAATGAGTGCCATAATCTGAAGTTTATTTCTTCTATTATCACTTTATTGTGTAACATGTGTTTCATTAAGTTACTTTGCAAATTGGCTGATTATTAGAATGTGTTTATTCCCTGTCATATTATTCTTTTGAGATGTAGTTGAGGCCAATACTTTGTGAAATTATATTTTGATAAACAAGAAAGATTAAAAAAAACATTGTTTTTCCGCAGATTAGAATTTTTACTGTGGACTATTTTCACTCTGCTGTAGCAATCATGTGGACTAATAGTACAATAGGTTTATATATCAGCAAGAGGTGGGGTTGGTCGCAGGATGGAGGGCAGGGGGACTGGGGTGGGTGTTGATGTGAGACAGGAGAGTAACACAGAGGAGGAGGGGGGGTAGGTGTATCGTGGATAGTCACTGGGTCCTGGGTGGGAGGGAGGGGAAGGTCATTAGTTGGTTTCCTGAAGTTCTGTTTGGAAGTAAGCTGTATGTCTTGGAGGGGGGAGTGTAAACAACAAAGGTGGTTCTTAGTAATAGTTTCCTTTCTCTGTACACAGGTCAATATGTTCAATTGATCTTGGATGTCCATCCATGTCCCTTTGTTCTCTTTGTGTATTATCTTTGGCATGAAGTTTGCCTGATGGCCTTCACTGAGGAGGTGGGCTGCTAATTGTGACTTATCTGTTTTCTTGTTGAAGTCCTGGCAATGTTCCTCTGCTTGCACCTGAAGACTACTTGTCTGCCCAATGTATGATGCCTCACGATTCGTATATTGGAAGAAGTTAACTGCACTCTGCTGAGTGGCCTCCACAGGACCTTCCATTGATCGGAGCAGGTATTTAATATTCTGTTTGTTGTAAAAGGGTATGTAGTCTTTGAGGAGTTTTCCAATTCTTATGGAGGCTTTCCTTGTATATTTTATGAGAAGCCAACACTGTTGTTCTGTGTAATAGCAGACATAAATCTTTCTGTGTTAATTTCCTCTGTTTCTCCCTGAAAGCAGAAATAGGATAGGGATGTTGGATGGAATGAAGGGTGGTAGGAAGTATACAGGGATGAAGATGGGCGTGTTGTAGAGTAGAATAGAAAACAAACTATTTATTTGGTAGTTGTGTTCATTCAAAACCTACCTTAACTTACCTAATAATAATAATTCAGTAAGGGCTATGGGAGTTAAGGTTATAGTCAATGCTTGGTGTCATGCCCTGAAAAGTTGCTAGTTTTTGGTGCATTGATGTATTATTTTAAATATATATATTTAATAAATATATATGTTTCTATATCCTTAACACCAAGAAAAAAATCTTCATCAATGATTTGTTCCCATGGTTGGATAATGGTAAATATGTACTATGCTTACTAGGCCTGTAATACTTTGCCATTATACGTACAAGGAATACAAGGGATTTTCCCATCCCAATTAAAAGAATCAAAAGTAGTGCCCATTTATGAAAACCATGGCTGTGTAAATGATTTGAACAACTACAGACCAATAGCCATCCAAAATACATTTGCTAAAATATTCGAAAAAGCCATGTATATGCAAATAGCATATTATCTCGAAAAAACTTCTTACTTTCAAATTCTCAGCATGGATTTAGATCTCAAAGGTCTACCACAACTGCCATATGTCAGGCAATCGACAGCATACTTAATTCATTAGATGCTAAACGCAAAACTCTTGGAATGTTTTTTGACTTGTCAAAGGCTTTTGATAATGTAAACTACAATAGACTACTAATTAAACTCAATAGAATAGGAATTAGAGGAATTCCTTTAAACTGGATGAAGTCCTATATTCATAATCGCACTCAGAAAGTAGTGTTATCAGTTGATGGGTCAAAATATTCATCCGAAGCATACCAAGTTAACAAAGGTGTTCCACAAGGCTCAACCCTTGGGCCACTCCTCTTTCTGATTTACATCAATGACCTACCTAACTGCTTACCAAATAATGATGGAAAAATACCAGTGTTGTACGCTGACGACACTAATGTAATAATATCAATGCAAACATATCCCAGCCTTATGGAAAAATCTAAGTCTGTCACACTTGCAATAAACAAGTGGTGTACAGACAACCTTCTAGACTTAAATGTAAATAAAAGTAAAATAGTATACTTTACACGCAATAAGAACGTGTCAGATGATCTGCTGGTAAAAATCAATGACCAATCAATTGAGCATGTGACAGAATGCAAATTTCTAGGTATTTCTCTATGTGCAAATATTTCTTGGGATACTCATGTAAAAGCCCTTCTACACAAGCTCAGTTCAACTTGCTACTTATTAAGACACCTGTATGAAACTACAAGTAAAACTGTACTACTCAATTTATACTATGGGGAAATTTATTCAAATATAATCCATAGCATAATATTATGGGGATCAGCTGCTATATCTCTAACCATCCTTAAAATAATGAAAGAAAGCTATTAGAATAATAGCTAGGAAACCTCACAATGCTCCATCAAGGTCAATTTTCCATAAATTAAATTTACTACCATTCCCATGCATCTATATTATGTTTTTAATTCTGTATAAAAAAGATAAAATTGGCAACTATTCTCTTAACTCTGCCTGTTGTCATCATTGCATCGGAGGAAGGCTCAGCATCCATTATGGGAATATAAGAACTAAAGCATTGAAATTAGGACCCAATGAAATGGGCATCAGATTATATAACAAACTACCCAAAAGTATCAAGGATACAAAGGGAACTGCTGCATTCAGGCATAAATTAAAAACATATCTACAGCGCAATATGTTTTACTCGGTTGATGAATATCTCAACAATATTCCCAACTAGTAAGCTCATACTTTTAGTTTCTAGCAATGGTCATGGTCTGATTCATGTTAATGATCAATGATTTTTCTGAATTTGATATTGCATGTGCATGTTACAGCCAATGTTCATGGGTTTGTACCAAACATTTATGTAACTATGAGCATCATTTCTTTTATGTATCTTAACTGAGCCTGTGTCTTTGCTCCTCTTTGACGTGCCTTATATCATGTACATACACCACCCACCTGGTATTTTTGTATTGTGATCTATGGGCAAATAAAAAGTAATAATAATAATTATAAACATTGTTGGTCATCTGCTTGGATAAGGTAGGCTTTGATGGACACAAATTAACCACCATTACATATCAAAACTTGGCCTGTCATGATTCTTAATATTTTAGCACAATTCTAATTTACAGCTTTCTTCAACTCTACTTACTTTCTGCCTCTCTTCATGCTATCCAACATGCATAATCTTTTCCTGCCTTTCCTCATTAGTTCAACATAAGCCACTCTACCCTTATATGAGGGTGAATTAATTGAAGTCCATGGAAGTGCACTAAAATTTCAAAATATTGTCCCAATGTCTTGTTAGTTGGCAGAAGTGGTGGTCATGTTTTGATGAGTGTCCCACAGTGAGCAGCATTGTGCCAGTTCGCAATATTATGGTGCAATAATTATTTAAACATGGCAGCTGCATTTGCAATACATGTACATGTTTAAGAGGAAAAGCTTTCTCTCATTCCTTTGTTAATTAACTGAGAGGAGAAAAATTGAAATTATTGATTGATTGAAATATCAATGAATCTAAGTTGGTGATTCATCTCTGTCACTCCAAAAGGTTTGTATGTGAACTCAGCAGTCCATAAAAAGAATAGCTACTCTAAGAGACTCCCCTTGACCAAGTTAGGCACCCCAAACATTGACACCAGCAACCTTCATAGCATTTAAAGCCATAACTTTTTTGGAGGTATCGTCAACTTTCAATATATGTGCTGGAATATTTCTGTTGTGCACCATGGAGAGTTCATATGAAAATAATATAACTGAGAATAATTCGCGCACAAGAAATTTTGGGCTTAAAAGTATAAATGTTTCAACATTTGCATTTGACTCTCCCTAGTAGTTGGCTGTGGTTATTGGGTTAGGCTAGGTTTACATTCAACCCTGGCACTTCACCTTACTGTAGTCTTGTTAGTTGGCAATAGTGGTTATCCCACCAACACTATATAATCTCACTAACATGGCGCAAAATATTTTAAAACCCCATTCCATATATTACTATAAGTTGTTCTTTAGCTGTGCATACTCTTAACCTCCTTAACTTCCATCCAAAATGCATATTCTTCTCCTCCCTCAATCTCGCTTTATAAGCGTTCTGCACTATATTACTATTTTCGGCATCTGATTGCCTCTCATTTTTCCTGCCCCCACTAGTCCTAGTCCTACCTTCATCAAAATTTTCCCTACAAACTTCTTTAATCCCATACTTTTTCATTTGTTTTCCTTTCAATCCAGTTGATTTTTTCTATTCTTCCATGTTCCCTAACTTTAATGTTTACTTTGACTTTTATTTTTTGAGAATATCATTACCTTTGTTTTCATATGATTAATTCTCATCCCATACCTATCATGCTGAATCTGCAATGCACTAATCAATGATTGCAATCCTTCTGTTGACTGGCTAACTAATGCTTGAAAATCTGCAAAACTAACAGACTTGGCTAGTTCTTAACCTACTTTAACTCTGAATTGAATTGAGAAATTCAATTCAGCATTAAATCCCTGAAAAATAAGATAAGAAGGTAGCATAGTAAAAACGAGCAAGGGAGAATAGAATATTATAAAAGGAAGTTAAAGCTGAAGGAGCAAACTTAGTTATTATTCAGGGTTACATGCCAACCATCAATCATAGGGTGGAAGCAATAGACTGGGCATATGATCAATTAAAGGAAATAATTGTGGTTGTACATGTATGGAAGCATTTGATAGTGATGGTGGATTGGAAAATGACTGTAGGAGAAGGAAGGCATGGCAGTGAGCTAGGGGATTAATGTTTAGGAACATGGAATGACCTCAGGGAGAAAGCAATAGAGTTCTACAGGAGGCAAGGTTTAATCCTAATTGACACTTGATTTAGGCATCACAATAGACATACTTATGCATGAAATATGATCATGGATTAAGAAAGATATTATTTAAACTATGTTATGGTTAGGCATAGATGTAGGAACAGCATGATTAATTCACAGTTTCCTGGGATGGGGTGCAGATTCATAAATTAATGTAAATGAAGTGTAGTGTTAGCGTTCCAAGGATAAAACAGGAAAGATGGTTTAAGAAGTAGAATGTACAAGCATTAACCAGGATGGTAAGAAAGGAGTATCAGCAGGCTGTGGAGAAATTTATTAGTAAGGTAAGGGTGATGGTACAATATAAGAAATGGGAAAGATATCAGAAAAGAGATATTGGAAGCTGGGAATGACACTATAGGAACAGTAAGCAGGAAAATGACAAGAAAATTAGAAATCATGACAGTTCCTACACCTTTCTGAATGGTGCCCATTGTGCTCTGTTGCTTTGAATTTTTCATATCCTTGCGTTGCATCTTCCACCATGCTTTTTCCCCCTGTTTTCTTCACCTGAGTTTATTTTTTAGTTTTGTTCTTTCTTCTCCTGAATTCTGTGATCTTTTTCTTCTCTATCCTTCTTTTGTCCACAATTAAGCTATTTCACCAGCAAAACTATAGTTTTCTCCACAAGCTCATTACTTTTTTTTAAGCAGTACTCTCATATCTCACTCCCGTCTTTGCTTACTACTAAATTACAATTCTCTATCACTATCAAGTGTTTTCTTCCAGGTACATTCACAATCATTTCATCTAGTTAATTGTTCACACTATTTACTTCTTTTATTGATGTAAATATTGATTCAATTATCTGTGCCATATTTCGATCTCACCCTGCAGATGCTTAACATGTTTATATACTCCCTCTCCATCTTTTGCTTGATGTTTTTCTACTCCTCTGTTCTCAGTATTGTCCTAAAATTCCCTATTTTCATGATGGTGGCTCTCTTCTGTGCCCTATTTTCTCATGTCATCTGCTCACCCGGTCAAGGATTTTGTGTGATGCCACTGATGGGCATCATGGCACCACAGAACATGACCCCTGGCACCATGGGTCAAGTCCTGTGGTTGCCAGGAATCATTATCTCATGGTTGTACCCATCATTTTTTCTTAAGAGAAATAATTGAGGCTGCTAATGATTGCCTTTCTCAATAGTAATTTTAATTTGACAGCATGACTTAAGAGGTCATCCCATTGAGGTCAGATGCCTTTTGCCTTCAATTCACTCAGGAACAGATACTGTGCTGACCAGCATTTGTCTGGCTCCTAACTTTTAACCTGTCTGGCATAGGTGACTATACTTGGAGCAATTATTATTGCAGCTGCCGACATACTGATTATGGGTCATAGGAAAATGCTAGCTCTTCCTTTATGTTGAAGTTTCGAGTCCTTAGGAAGGGAAACACACCTCTAAAAGAACATAAAGTTTCTGCTAATAGGTAACATAGCAAACACTAGGTCCATGCCTTTACCTTACATAGATGGCATGGCATTTGTTTTTGTCTAAGGAGTGATTGCTTATATTAGATGGGACCAGCAAGTTATAGATACTGGAAGGGTGGAAGCTAAAATTTGCTGATACATAATAATATTTTGTGATGTAATACCCCATGTTGGAGATTTTGAGATATATTTGTTATATTTTACTGGAACCCTCTTTGCCTTACTCCTGCAATATATATTTTTACCTAAACATGTTTTATGTTCTGTTGTGTAGTGTTGTCTAAGGCAAATACTCTGATTTTCCTCATGCATTTTGCTGCTATGCATTTTACTTTGTCTCCTCAAAGCAAAATTGTACGGCAAGGAATGAACTTGTTCATTAGCTGATGAAGCCTTTCACTTCTAGTATTTCATGTTTCCTCTGCTATTATCACCTCAGTCTTATTTTTCATAAGTCGCTTGCCATTAAAAATCCCAATTCATCATAAGGAATGAAAGAATTTGTGTATAAATAATAAAAAAAAGAAGCTAATAGATGAAATGAGTAAGAATATGTTTAACTGTAGAAATGAAGTATGATTATCTGGTACTGCGCACATTTAATACTGTGCACTACCACTGTGGTTCGTTTCAGCGTGTGCTGCTTGCTACGACTCATAGGAGTCACTTTTGTCCCTCGACGGCAGGCAACCCACTAAACGACTTCCCACCTCGCCTGCTTCGCTGTCGTATGACGTCGGAAATTGTGATTTTACAGTAATCTTTTGCCTTAACTTGTGTGTTGTTTTGTATTTCAATATTTTTATTGGTATTATCCATCGATTGTGAACATTTAGTACTCAATGGATACAATATGTCGGGCGTCGTCTAGGGCATCGTAGTTGACTTTGAGGACTGGTCGAAGGGGGGGGAGGAGAGAGCTCGGGAGGGAGGGGCGAAGAGAGAAAGGGAAGGAGATAGAGAAGCGATTGGGAGTGAATGGTCTTTGATTCCGCTAGAGCACCGCTTTGGCCCCGGAGGCCTTCCATCCGGCAACCTTCAAGCTCCCTCACATCTCTCGCGACCCCCTACTCCCGTCATCTCTCGCTCACGTATCCTCATCGGAACCTCCCACCCATGCCCACCCGCTCCCCTCCCGCTTCGCCCCCCGCGAATCACTAACGCGGGAGGAATGTTTCGCCCCCGCGGCTCTCCACACGCATTGGATTCGAACGCACCTGGCCCATCCCCGGGGACGGGGGGTTCACCCTGCGTTCCTCGCGGTTCACCACACTCGTTGCGCGAGGGTTTGGGATATATGGGGTGGGGAAAGAGTGGGAACGACATGATCTCCATCCCACCATCCCCGCATTTGTCCCCTCACTCTCACGTGCCTCCTTTCCAAGTGGGGCGTGTAAGTAGGGGAAAGAGAGGACTAGAAGAGTAGGTAGGGGTGGGACTGGGGAGAGTACAGTCTGAATTTCCGGATAGAGGGAAGGGGGATGTGGTGGGGGTAAGGGAGGGATGGGATTTCCACTTTCCATTCCGGTGGTCATATTTCACAGTTCCCCGCTGCACCCTCCTCCAAATCCCCTTGAAAAAACTCTCCCTCTCCACCTCAAAGTCCCCCTCTCCCCTCCCTTCCTTTTCCGCTTTCATTCGAGCAAAAAAAAGAGGGGAAACAAAAAAAGAAACCCTTTCCGACGAATTTCCGAGGATTTGACTCGTAACTCTTGCATTATGGTGTAGGTGCTCCATTTTTTTCTTACCATTTTATTATTATACATGTATATTTTTTTCCTCCGTCCTGGGATCCTTTGGGACATCTCATAGTGCATCGGTTCCCTTTCGGGAGGAATGGGGGCTGGTGGAGGGGGGAAGGTATGGGGCGCGGCGGGATTTTATATTCTCGGCGGCCATTTTTATCCAAAGGAAATCGTTCATTTCCGAATCATAAAATCTTTCATTTTCGGTGGCACCATTTTCTTCCAATTTCACTCTCGCATTCCCATGATCTATGCGTTTTGTTCACGCTTGAGGCGTTATTTGTGGAGGGGCGGTGTTTAATCATCCGTGATGGAATGAGTAGTGACAAATATGAATAGTGGCAAGCACTTCAGTGTTCGAGCTGAATCCTTTTCAAATTCTTATTACGGCTATTCTTTATTAATCCTTTTATTTTTTGGAGCATTCATCCATTGGGAATATTCAAGCTTATAATGCCTCGTTGGTTTTTCCCATTGGGAAGTCACAAACGATAGAAATGAAGATGGCATTTGAGTGCCCAATTGTCAGTAAAGAAAGCTAAGAAAGGAAGCCATGGCCAGTATGCTTCGGCTGCCAGAACCACCTTCCGCTGCTTTGCTTTTTAATTCTTTCACTAATTTTGAATCAAGTTTTGAGTTATTTTTATCGGATGTAAGAATTAATTTGAGCATACGAGAGCATACTCGAGGATCCAGTTGTCAAGAATGTTGTTGTTGCATTTATTAAGATTCCTCATTAATACTGATCTCAATGGGGAAATGAAGTTGCAAGTCTCCTTCACAATAAACACCTCCCGTTACAACAGTCAGATGTAATCAATTATGTTAACGCATTATGTAACCTAATTTATATATAAACTAATAATATGTAAACTAACTAATAAAGCCGGCGTATATTAAGCCAAACTAATAGTTTTCCAATAACGGCATTAGTTCATAATAGGAATTCAATAATTCAGCGAGTAAATAAATATAATAAATGAAAATTTTAATTTTAAAGGTTCAATGAATGTTTAATTTATTTAAAGGAATATTTTTAGTTCTAAATTACAGTTTATTGCATGAATAATATGCTGAATGCATAGTATAACAAAATCTAAAGGAGACAACTCTTCTGTGCTTATGACACTATTTTAGTCGTTACTCGGTGGAATTTATCCATTGTACAGATAACAGAAACACAGAAATTCCACATTTTAACATTTATTGACGACCATGCCGTTAATAAATATTAATGTAGAGTAGCAGTGTTTCTGATATCTGTCCTCTGTGCTTGTTAGCATAACCTAGCAGCATATTGGTCTTTATTTAGAGCACAACACTACAGATTATGATATTTTAAAGTCGCTGAACATTTCCTTAAGTAACATTTTTATTTCTAATCACCGTTTTCCCGGAGGTTGTTAATTATAAATATGAGAAC
Source organism: Hetaerina americana (assembly GCF_022747635.1). Classification (NCBI taxonomy): domain Eukaryota; kingdom Metazoa; phylum Arthropoda; class Insecta; order Odonata; family Calopterygidae; genus Hetaerina; species Hetaerina americana. The sequence goes on from NW_027286874.1 coordinate 79,783,796, forward strand.
ATTCAAATTATTTTTCGATGAGCAATCGGGAGAGCACTGAAGGATTATCTCATTTCCGGGAATGGACTCATAAGATTATATCATAGGTATTAATTAAGTGGGTCGACCCCCAAAATTTTCCACAAAAATTTAAAACACCCATGATAGTAACTGAAGAATGAAAACATATGGTGTACTGACTGATTGAAGGCATTTTACTTTGGCGGTGGATCGCAGGATTTCTATGTGCCTCTTGTGATTCTGAGGATGATCAAGAGATTCTTTTTTCGCGTATGAAGCCTCTTGTTACAGCAGACATGTTTTATTTCAGTGAAAACAAAAATTTTCATTAAAGGGTCATCCAGAAATGTCCTGATGAACTATACACAGTTTATCTTAGTGTAATTATCGTTTATGGTATTCTTGATCTCATACCTTTGCAATATATTAAGCAGTTAAATAGTGTAGTTTACAAATTAAAAAAAATTAAAATATTTTTCCTTCCTATATTATAAAATATTGATCGCTAATACTTCTTGTATTTTTTTATGTATGTACTTATCTTACTAATGCATTATACGAGGTATTCCTCGTATTTTCTCCAACCATTTTCATAATGAAATCTTATTTTGGTCTTAAAATACCTGCCATTAACATCAACGGCGATTTTATAAGCGCATTATAATAAATAAACAACATTCCATAATTTTGAGCCATCATAATGAGGAAACTTTAAACTATGATATTTCATATAGGAAAACTCCATTTCGGGTTGAGAGAACCAGCTGTTGTCGAATGCAGCTTCAGCTTTTTATAACGGAGGAGGAACTAAATGGTGTTAATTAAACAAATATGGAAAATAAAACGTCACATAAAACCCTGGATGCATCTTAATCACGTCACGCCAACTTAATATGCGAGTAAAAGCATTCCCTACCTCTTAGTGGGTGGTTTACTAAAGATCAGATACTATCATTGTTTTTTAGCCTCGGGTGAGTTTCGACGCTTCAATGTACCTATACATCACTCGTCGATAAGACCGTGAGCTGAAATAAAAAAAAAATTAGCGAGAAGCATACTTGAACGTTGATTCACACAGCATTGGAAAGGATTTTGATTTATTTCCATCGCTATTGGCGGAGTAGTTTATCCACGAGTTATCCGAGTGCCTGGTTTCGGGCGAATATTTGGCGTGTTAACTAAGCGAACGCCAGAGGACCGTTAGAGAGGGAATTTGAGGAGAAGTTTGTTACAGGAGAGGGGTTTGAAGGGAGAGTGGGAAGAGGGAAAATATGTAGCGGTTCGATTAAAGAGTTTAAATAATTATTATTGGCGTTATACCGTAAAAGGTAGATTTTGATGGACGTAGCCTATGCAATGGCACTACGATACATTTCCTTGTCTCTTCTAGCAAAACGAAACCTGACATTCGACGCTACAATAAACCATTCCTTAATTCTGATTGCTTCCTTCCTCGTTTAATTCAGATAAACAAGCCTATCCTATTTATACACCTTCCTCTTTTGCCTAATGTTCTCTCCTCTATCATAGCCTTCAAAATAAGGGTTTTCCCTTCTTACCTCTTGACGGTGCTTACACCTTCCTGTACAGCGCACAACTTTCACTTTTCCGTTGTAGATTTTTCATATCCTCGCGCGTTTTCTTCCAGGCTGATTTAATTTCCCTTGTCAGTTCACAGCTTCAGTTTATAATCATCTCTTTGTACGTACTTCCTTCTACCTATCTCTGTGTTTAATTCTTCCATTTCCTTCTCTCTTCTATCTTTCTAATCATTTCGTCTGCAATCCATGATTTGCATGCTTATCCATTTATTATTTGCTATTCGTTTTGTCTTGCTTGCGATTTTAAATACTTTTTTTAACATTTTACTTCTATTGTTTCGGCTCCTTGTCCTCGCTGATAATTTTCTCTGCGGATAGCTGATATTAATTTATCATCGCCCCAGTTAATACTTCTACATTCCACTTTCCCCGGCACCACCTCCCTTATATTTGACGTTACACTTTATTAGCACTAAATTATGATCTGAATCCGCATCCGCTCCCGGGAAACTGAGAAATTATCACACTTTTCCTAAATCTGCGCCCTATCATAATTTAGTCTGACTGATATCTCTCTAATTTACAGGGTATTTTCCAAGAATACCTACACCTATTGTGGTGTATCAAGTGTCCGCGTGATTTAATCTGCAGAATTAAATCTTAAAATTAAATCTCATGCAGAACTCTATTACTTTCTACGCACGACCATTCCTTGTTCCTAAACCATAACACCTCTGCCTCACTACCATTTCTTCCTTCACCTACTGTCGCGTTTTTATTTAGCAATACCATCAAATGGTTCCTTCCTGGACCAACCGCAATGATTTCCTCTAACTGATCTAATTGTTAAGAATTATTTCTTCCATTCTATGATAGATTGTTGGCATGAAGCCCTAAATAATAACCAAGTTCTTTGCTTCAGCTTTAACTTTATCTTATAGTATTCTCTCACTCACTTGGTCATGTATATTACGCTACCTTCCTACTTTATTTAACATAATATTGACATAAATTGCCACTAATCTTCCTCTTTGCTGCATATTAGTCCATAAGTATCACTTCACGATTTCTGCTAATCTTCCAACCCACCTAGGGCAGCCCTAAAATGTCTGTATTTCCTCTCTCATCTCCCGCATTATATTTGCTAATGTTTCTGACATCATCACCTTCCTATCATTCCAAGCCACTATTGTAACTGGTTTTGTCCTCTTCTGCTTTTTTATGCTACTGCTGTCGATTTTGCAAAGATTTCGTGAGATGACGATCGTGCAAGCCTTACCTCTCCTGCTGCCAGGCTGGACACACAGGCCGAGTCCCGTACCGTAGTTGTTAGGGTTCATACGCAAATATATTCCCATTATTGTTTCGTGGGATAGATTATTGAGGTGCTTTCCCGTTACCTGCATCAATAGTGTGTGTGCCTTGAAACCACCACTCAATTGGCTGTCCAACTGGGGTCAGACGATTTTGCAGCCGCTTCACTAAGAAGACGCTGCATGGACTACCTTTCGTTGGGCTCATAACCTTCGACCTATTTGGCAGGGGTGACCATATTTGGATCAATTATCATTGTTCCCATCAGCTCAACTCTAGTGGTCATTGGAACACACAAGCCCTTCCGCAACGTCAAGGTTTTAGTCCATGGGGAGGGTTTAAAAATAATTATTATTAATCGAAAAATTAATGCAATTTGCGCTTCATAAATTATTTGTCAATTAATGATCGGGAGACCTGAAAAATTAATCTCGAGTTTATGTGAATTTATCATTTTCTCATAAATATCCATATCCTAATGGTAAAGCGAGCTTTTTCGGAACGAATTGGGCGATGAGAGCGCAATCCCCCGAAACACTTGGAGTTTAGACCTAAAATTTTTTTTTCATCAGCGAATCGCTTTTAATTCTTAAAATACATGAAAAAATCACGCGCGACGAAAAGTATTTATTATTGAGGAGTGTGCAATGCTGCGAGCAAATTCCAAAGCTATCTGGCACGTAGAGGAGTATAATTATTAAAACGAGGGAGTGTGCGGAAATTGAAATATTTGAAGTGAGTTTTATTTAAACGAAAAAAAAGAGTGATGCTGATCTTAAGGGGTAGAAAATATATTAATAATAAAGTTGAAAAAGTTTTCGATGGAAAGGAACCTTGAGCTTGACACGGAGCAGTTGACCCCAACGGAAATGTATCATAAAGGAAAGATAAAAAAAAAGATGAAGTCAAACTTGCATCGACAAGGACACCTAAAGAGAATCGAAGATTTGAAGAGGCCGAGTTTAAAAGGGGTAGGAGGGTTTGGCATGGGTTCGAGAGTGTGTGTAAAGAGTCCGGGAACATTGGTGAAAGGATACAGGAGAATGATATCAAGCTGCGTGGGAGGGACACGATGGGGGAAGAAATAAAAGCTCGGGAGAAGTGCGGAGGAAATGAGAGAGGGACCAGTTGAAGGCCGAGAGCGAGAATATCGGAGGAGGGTCGATCATGAAAAAACCGGAAAAAATTAAGGGCTGTTTTGCATATATTTGTGTGCGCATGTTTGAATGAGCACACAAAAGGCGGGAAGATGGTGAATGGAATGGAAATTTTGCCGAGGCCGGGTGTGGGGTTTTCGGAGCGGGTTTGGAAAAATTAGGGTATTGCGATTCTAAAGTGAGGAGTAGCTCGGTGTTTGAGGAGTACGGCGTTATGAGTAGGGTGAGGTGGGGAGGAGGAGGAGGTTGGTGAGCTGGAGGGACAGGGAGTTGGGAGAATGGTTCGGAAAGAAAGCGAACAGAGGCGGGTTGGGTCCGTGGGAGTGGCGAGGGGAAGAACTCTCGAGATGAATGATTGCCTTTAATTTGGAGTGCCATCTGCACAAGGGATATTTTGCGAGTGAGAAGGACGCACGGGGGAGTGGTGAAAGAGGCGAGGAGGGGCGAAGGAGACTTTGAAGGGAAGGGGGGAGAGGGAAAGGCGTGGTCATAGTTGGCGTGGGTGAAAATATGGGGCATGCGGCGAATGAGTGAATGGATGAGGAAAGGGAAGTCACTTTTAGGGAAAGGAAATGTGGAAATAGGTTGTAATGGGATGAAGTTAGAGGGGCGAAATTGATCGAAACGGGCGGAGGAACCCGAAGGAACGAAGCGGGATGGAGCAGTATTTTGTAGTGTTCTGGAAAATGCATCTAAGAATGAAAATGATTTGAGGATGAGAGATCATATTCATGAGGAACATGACAAAAAATAAGGATAGAATGAACATTCCAGTTAAAATGCCGTAAAATTGCGCATTTCTATTTCATTGCAAACTGGGGAAGCTCTGATCTAGAAACTGTATGATAAAATATAGTTTAATGCGGTGCAATTCGGCGAGTATCTGGCCGGTCACTCCTGGTTCTGAAATGGTTGTCCAGTAAAATATAAATTGATTCCACAGTGGAGGTTTATTACTGCTACAAATAGGTGACATCTCTATCGGACGAAGAGAATTTTCATTGCATCAGAAACTAGTTGTAAATACATAATATGCATATTGTATGTATTATACTGCCATGATATGGATGTATGTTGATGAAATTTGTTATGTGGAATTCCAGAAATTTTATTTAGAGTTCAAACAATTGACAATGCAAAGTAATGCGGAAAAAATTTCATACTGATTTTTCATCTTCTTGCCAGTATTCTCTAATGAAAGCTTGAACAGATCCCTTTGTTAAGAAAAGACCATCTGGGAAGGATGTGCGAAAGAATGCACTAAGTAATAAATACAGTTGTGATGTGACGGGATGACGACAATTGTTGAACATTGAAAATAAGTTCCTAATTACATGTGATTTTTCTTGCCACAGTATGCACTTGGTGCAATATTATGTCAAAGGAATGATTCAATCGAGATCTGAGGTTGGATAAATTTGAAGTTCCAGGAAGCCATGTAGTCTCGTTTGATGGCATTTATTTCAACGAAATTACACATCGTTGTGTTTTAAAGTGGAAGAGCAACCAGAAGTTTACGTTTCATCGCGAATATTCACATTTTCTCTCATTAATTAAAACAAAATACTTTTAATAATGCGCATGGGAATTTATTAAATTGAAAAAAATGAGGAGAGGAATTAAAGAACGTAAACTCACAAAGCTGAGGGAATTGAATTCGTAAAATTGATATAAGAAACAAAATTAGTTTGAGCGAAGTTGGCTGCCGTACTGGTGGCTGAAATTTAACTTTCACTTTTTCATACTTTGCTTCTCATTCTTCTCGTTTTAGGACTAATGAGAAGATGATCAGGACTTATATTTGGAAAGGATAAAAAAAGCAGTGGAGGGAAAAAATCGCGAAAAAAAACATTTCACGTCGAATGATTAAATTTGAGAGTCACATTAGGTTATTTCGAACAGATATTAGTTTTTATGCCTCTGCGGTTCACTATCTGCAAATTAATTTTTTATTGGGTCAATCCTCAAGGGTATTCTATTTAGGGTGGGTAACCGCTAATAGTTTTATCACATTCTTGGCAAAAATATAGACGTTTGCGTCGCCAAAGGTTATCGGAAACTATCCCAATAGTCCTTGTAACACACACACTGAAATACCATACTGCCATTAACCCTTAAAATTTTCAGTTTACTGCAAAAAGAATATAAATGAATCGATGCATATTATTTCCTCGAGTTCCTGTTCCTCGAATTACTGTTCAATGGACACAGGAAACTAGTAAAAAGGGAATTGCATCAGAATTGATTGATTTACGGACCTGAGTCGCCATATGTAACTTCCTTTCAGTTTGACCTTTGGATATTTCGGTCACTTTAATAATTTATTCGTATTTGGAGTCATCAGTTTCCTGCGTGAGCCCCTATCCGATACGAAAATCACCGCGCGCAGGCAAATGTAATCGTATTACCCAGCTCAGCCGTCATCTACATGCAGGTTCGTGGTATCATAACGGTGGGACGGAAGCAATTCCTACTCCATCTCTCTACCTCTCCTTGTGCCTTCGGGACGTGCAATTTAGACTATAATCACGGCGTCGGCGTATACCAATGAGGGGTCTCTGGGTGTAGCTCTGAGCCCGAGCTCTATTGTTACACGGTGAGGGTTGTTTTGGAAGGATGCGGAGCGATTGAGCTCAGTTCAATCGTTGCCATCCACGCACCCTTGGTGTATAAGCTCAGAGAAGGGCGAAATCCGGAGCAATGAGGAATTTTGGGATTTGGGGGGGTGTGTGAGAAGGGAGGTGGAATCCGTCTATGGATGGACGGCGCACGAGGACATTGACGGTTCTCCGAGCCTCAGTAACAATTGTGCGTTCTCAGTCAAAAGGATGTGGTGCGTTTAACTTTGAAATCGCGTACTCGGCATGGACCCTCCGATCGTGAGACGTGTAGTGCATCGAGATGACCGTCACGATCTCTGAAACGCGACCGACGGCAGAGCAGCAGAGAATCGAGAAAACCTTTCACATATTAAGGCGACAATAATGTTGAATTTGATATCAATCCCACTAATTTAGAGACCTCAACTCAGTCCCTACTATAGATAATTTTAAGCTCGGGGCTAAGCGTTCGTTCAAAAACAGAGTTGGGTATATAAGTAATATTCATTTTCAATTTTATCAAAATGGAAAACATTATCCAAGTTGGGGATCATGCCACTCCTATGCTCCATCCTCCTTAGATCCACCTGTACCGACAAACGGAAGAAAACAATTGACAATTGTGTCAGCCGCCGTATTTCAATCCAAGGAAATATTAAAAGAAATTTTGTCGACGTTTGAAATTTCTGAATGCGAACGGATGCAATGAAATTTGTTATGTACCAGTGTTACGGTTCCTTTCTCTGGGAAGATAGGATACCTGTGCCGACAATATTTCTCAAAGAGAGTGTCCAAAGAAATCCTAATCTGCTGCCAAGTCGGCACTTGTATGTAGCGGTACTACCCACTGTCTTTTTTGCCGCTGATTTGCCGCCGCATTCCCTCCACCCTCTCTTCATTCTTTTCGTCCCTTCATTCAATCCACAGAAAATTACACGCCATGACTTCCATTGGTGACCTCGGCTATCAATCGCATCTCAGCAGTCCTTGGAGAGAATCAGATGTCTTTGAGTATCGAGAGACGAGTACGCCACAACAGCCCGCTGCGACGGCAATGCAGCAATCAGGTAAGATCGCAGGCGGAAGAAGCGGGAGGACTTCAGCCGTGGGAGGATGGACCAGTTTCGTGTGTGGGCGTAAAGGGTAGTGGTGGGAGGGGGATAAATCTGGCTACGGTAGTAACCATGGAGACGAAAGGAGATGATATTGCCCTTTTTATATCCCATTCCTGTTTTTCTTTTACTTTCAACATCCCTTTTCCACTCGAGATAAGTGGACATTAAATATTGTCCAACCGAAACTTTTCATTCTTTTTCCAAAACTATAACCATTTTCTCAGCCGATGACGATAGGAAAACTTTTGAAGCATTATTTTTGAAACTTAATTCTAATACGATTGGTTCTCAATGTCTGATTAATTTCGTTCAAAGTCTTCTTATTTATTTTATCAAATTACCTCTACATGTTGGCTGGACTCAAATGGTTTTGACTTCGTTATCGTGAGGTATCTACGACTCACTCGGATTACTTAATTGGTTCTGATAATTGAAGACGTTTGGTGGCAGGATCAAGCATGATTTCATGTATACCGTTATATATTCCTTATATTCTGGGAAATTTGTGCTATAAGTTTTTCGGCTCTCATTTTAAATGTACGACACAATTTGCCATTCTAAGTTCATTGAATTGTTGGTCTATGAATGAAAAGGTGATAAAGTAGGTTCGATATTTTATCTACCATTAATTTTTTAGATCATGGGTATTTACGCGTATCTCCCACATTTATAAGAATCTCATTCTTTACTCTTTCTATCCGAACACATTAGATAATCCAGTCTTAACTCGGAAATATCCATACGCCCACAGCGCAAATTTCTTGCCTGAGGCAGAATTCGACCATCAGGTTCCCTCGAATGTTTTTGCCTTTCGGCCAACTTCTCCGATTTCCATAATTCTAGAGCCATAAAAAAAGGAAAAATATGCTAAACAAGCCTAAAAAGAGTGCAAAAGAATATATCGAGCATTACATTAAAGAAATTATGGTTTTGTTTATTAAATTTACCTGAAAATATTCTAACATTCATAAAGTCAATAACGATGTGTTTACAAGCTAAGAAATTATCAAACTTCATAGACAAATATGAAGTAAAAAAATGCAGAATACATATTTTTACACGTTGATATTTTTTTCAAACCATATTTCTATATAAAGATAAAATTTGATCCTTACTTTTAATTATTAATAAAATCATAATTTAGCTTGTCATTGAATAAAAAATATTTATTATATTTACAAGAGCTTTTATCTTCATTGATCATTATTTTATTTCTCAAGAAATAATCATAGAACTCAACATAGTTAACGTCCTTAAATCTATATTGAACAAGCAATAATCTTTAAACAGACTCTAATAAAAATTTATTTCATTCTTGAGACTGTTGCGATTCCATAAGTCTGACAATTCCTTCTATACCAGCATTATCTGAGGGAATTCAAACGAGATGGTCGCACATTCTTACAAATACCTATGTGTATTCTTCATTGCAATTTTTAAAATACTTAACCCTCTTCATTCTAGCATATATATTCGGAAATCAACTGTTTTGAATATCATTAGTCATTGGTTTTAAATTTCTTGCCTGATCAAACAATTTCAAATCATTTGTAGTCAAGCCCTTTTCTGTAAGAATCTGGGTGATTTTTCAATATATGATCGATTGAGCGCTTAAATTAATTTCAGTTTTTAATGAGTTCTTGAAGATATTGCTACTATTTTTTCAATTATATTGTGGAGGAATTCCAGGTTTTAAATAAAGTTGTGAAACCTTAATTTCTTCATAAATTTCAAAATTGAGTTTTCTGATAATACTATGTGAGAATCGTGTAAATTGTCCCTCACTTAATTTCATTTCAAGTTTGAACAACACTTACTACTTCTATGCCGTAATTTCTTTTAGTTCCTGTTTCCTAAATTTTCAGGTTAAATCTATGTGGATGCCAAAGTCATAGATAACACACATTCTATGGAATTACAAAAAAACGAACTATTAGGCTTCAATGTGCACTTTAAGCTGGAAATACCTCCAAAAAACGTTGGATCGTCGGAATGAGAGACAACCATCTTGTTTTGAATATGATACGATAGTGTTTTGTCTACTCTTTGTGAAGAAGTTTATAAAATGTTCAAGGACTTTGTCCGAAGTTAGTAGTAAAACATATATTTTTATAATAATGAGCAATTATCATATCAAAGGGTCTTTCATATTTTGTATGCTGGATGCAATAATTGAAAAAGTTAGCTGGACATTCAATTTCTATCATGTGCTCGTTAAATCTGTTTTTTTTAGATGCAGAAAACACATTTTTGACCTTTATTTTAATGCATCCAAAATTAGTATTGTGTTATCACCGGTAAATGTAATGTATATATTCAATTACTCTGAAATACTTGATGAATATTGTAGTAATTTATACACACACGGTTCCTGATTTTTCATCGGTCAAGAATTTGAATTCAATCATTTTTTCTGAAATATTTCGCTATCTTTATAATTAAAACTAGGGATATTTCGGTGGAATTTTAATTTGGGTCGTTATCAATATATCAATGTACTCGATGGCGTATCTAATGCAATTATTTGGATGGTATGAAGGGCTAACAATTTTGCTACTATGGCCTCAGTCATAGCCCTGCAAGAAGAATGTTTATAAATTCAAAGGTTACAGAATCACGGGATAACGCCGTATAATCTGAGGAAAAATCGCAAGATATATTAGCGTGATGGTGCTTAACTGCATGGAATGTTAATGTAGTTTCCACAAAAAGAATCGCTTTCATAGTTTTGTTATTTTTTGGGACAAAATAGAGAGTTAATTTAGGACAAAATCTCAATTTTTGGAATGCTTATTTGCCTTTTTTTGTCACTCTGACTCACGTCATCATTTATTGGCAATAGAAACCAATGCATGATACATATGTTTCAAGCGTGATTTCATACGCTAACTTTTCTTTTATAAAGGTAAGGTGGGTAATGAGAGAGAGAGAGAGATTCATAGTCATTCTTTTACCAAATATTCATTTAAACTACTCTTGCTTCTGTGCTTTGGTATTAAATTTCTGAAATATTTGTTGATATGAAATAAATATTTGTAAAAATAAATTGGCTCAAAATATTATTCATCATGAGTGAAATTTTTTACTGTTTTGCATAATTGATATTCTAACTTAAGGGATCAAGACAAACAACTGCAGCGTGTAACGAATATGAAGAGCATTGAAACTCAAGAAAAGCTGAAAAATGTTGGTCATCCTAGTGTTTTTAATGACTTTGAATTGTTTTTACGAGAACATAATATGGTAATTAAATTTGATGAATTTTTGGGAAGTTTCGAAAAAAGTTCCAGGAATCACTTATCCCCGGTAATGACGTTCTTTTTTTGGCAATCTTCATTAAGTGTGATCGTAGTACATAAATTATTATAATGTTTTGTTAAGGGAACGTAGTATTACGTGACTGAAACTGTACAAATGTAATATTTCACTCACTTATTCCAGAATAGATATAGTTCAACGATTACGTCATTCTAAATCAAATGCGATAATGTTCAGTCACACATTTTTAAAAAAGATGAGACCGAATCACATGAAGATTGATGAGTTGAGATGAGGCGGTAGGAAAGGGAATAAAATGTATCTTAAGGATCGTTGAACATAATTATTCCGATATATTGTAAATAACGTTTCCAACTCGGAAATGAAAATAGTTACTTTGTGATTCCACTGAAAATTTATTACCATACGACCCGGGTTTTGACGTTCAACGTCATCTTCAGGTGACCTGAAGATGACGTTGAACCTCGAAACTCGGGTCGTATCGTCATAAAGTTTTAGTGGAATCTCAAAGTTACCATTTTTTCATTTCCAATATGAATCGATTCCATAGAGTTACGTCGGAAACCATCGACGTTTCCAAATCAATAAACACTGTGGTATTCGGGTAGCTGGATTGCATCTTAAAGCATACTTTTATAGAGTAGCACGTAGAAATAAGTTTATATACCCTTATTAGAAAAAGAGATAGCGTAAAGAAACATTTAGGCATGAAAAAATACAAGTAATCTTCAAAGAGTACATCCGGTCATCCTACCGTTCATCCAAATTTATGAAACATTATTTTTTACGACTTCCGCAACGGAATGCTGCAACTCACATGGAAGAGGTATTAAATGACCGGGTCAATCCATGGCTTGCAAACAAATTATGGAAATATTTACTGAAATGTTCAGCTCTTTTATTAAAAACGGGTTTTCTCTGATCTGCGTGTTTTCGGACCCATCGGAGTGAATCGTTCACCTTTCCATACAAAATATTACAATTTATTTACTATCTTCACCATTTTTTTTATAACCTTCAACTTTATCAACCAGCGCAACGCGCAAAGTTTTACTTGAAACTTACGATTCTCGTGTTCTCATTCCGGTGGCTCATCGGGAGACACTTCGCTTCATCCAGATAACATACATGTTCCAACTAGTGCAATGCAGTAGGTGACAGAAGATAGAAACTCGTCAAAACGAGCCTCAGGTCGTTTGTGAGTTGTTTATTTTTTCGCAAAAGAATCTGGATTTTCCACACTTGCGGGTCCTTTTGTCCGGTGTTCATATAACTGCATAAAACTCCGGTCACTCTCGGGTTTGGGGCGGAAAAGGCATTTCATTCGTATCCCCGTCGGGCTATGTATGCACTCAGGTCAAATTGGTGGAACATGTTTTACTCCCAGACTCAATGCCTTTTTGTGTGACCAGAGTGAGAGCGAATGGATTGACCAACCGTAAACTTGGGAACAGCTGAAGGTCATTTCATCTCAGGTTTTGTTTTCACAGCGACGACATCATTCCTCAGTGTGCGTTCGGTGCGAACGGAGCAGAGCGGCCGTCTCTGTCTGTCGGAAGACTGTCCATCGAGGGCTCGCGAAGACGCTGGGTCTCATTGTCTGTGCTATTGTTGATATCCCAATAAGATAGATTGTTCATTTCCCCTAGCATTTTGTATTTTCCTGTGACGACGATTTACTTCGCGGAATACTGCGAAATTCCAGCAGATTTTCAAGGAATCAGCCAGCCAGTGAGTTTCCGTAATGCATTCAAGCTTAGACAAAGTGAAGTGAGCATATGGGTTCAAAAGAGTAGGGGGACGTGCTGTGATTCTAAATTACCATTTGGAGAGGCATTGATTGTTTCTTTATAGAAAATCTCGGTTCCGAAAAAAAATATTTGCAAGTTCACGGTGTTTTTTTTCAAATTTTGATGGCCTCATTCACAAGGCGACAGTATTCGGTTCGAACAATGCGGAGGTTGCTGCTAGAAGTAATTGGGAACTTGAGCACACCTAATTGCTAGGATGAAATATTCATCGATCGAGTGATGGAAGGAGAAAAGAAGATTGAGCATCAGCAAGAGTACGTGTTGAAGGTAAGTGCATGTACGAAAGTAGCGTAATTTACTTTACTCGTAATACTTTCATTGCGCTCTACGAACTTAAGTCATAAATTATCCAGTTTGTTGGGAATTTGAAATATACTCGGAATCTAATTAAACTCCTTGGTTGCAAATACAAACATTTTCTAATGATTTCGGTGTACCAGTGGATGTACTTTATTATTAAGTAACATTACCTCGAACAAGTACGCGTTGTCAAACACAAAGTTGAAAAGGAAGCCTGCAAACATTTTATAATAATTGTGTACACTTTCTTGGTCTGGTATTAATGAGTTGTGATACAATTGACATGATTAGAAATATTTCGGAAATAAAAGCTAACTAGTAGGAAATAATTTTAGCTAAACGTCACCAAATGAAATATGAGAAAAGTTGTCACATTCGAAAATTTTCGCTAGAAGTTGTACTTTATTCTTGAGTTGGTGCATTTGGATGTGTAAGGAGAGTATTTTAGCTCATTTATTTTTGAACTCCCCTCTTGGTCCGCCTGTTCCCTGAGTTCCTATATGCCACATCTGCATTTTTGTTGAGGTTTTCCCAGGGATCGAGCGACCTGGAACTGCAGGACATCCACGAGTCAATGAGTAAGTTAGCTAAGAAATGAATTTTTTTCGTCGAAATAAGACTTAAATTGCGAAAATTTAATTAACATCGGAGGTCGAACGTAGCTGAAATATTCCGTTAAAGGCGAAGAGCGATATCAAGGTTCTAACTTTTGCATTATTAAAAAAAATTGCTCACTTAGGAAAACTACATTATAGTACTTTTTCGAGTTCTTACAGCTGTTTCTCGAAGAGAAGGACTTTCTCGAAGGAAGTTTATTCTTATTTTAAATGCGTAAGCAACATTTATAAGAATAAGCTAATGATCGTTTCACTTGGAAGTGAATGAAATGAAAATTGTCATTCACAGTGTGTCCGGATATAATCTTCATAGCATCACGCACACTTTTAACTCGAAAATGTTCACAATTGAGACCATAAAGTGATTGAATTAAGGGGTTTTCCCGTTGTGTCCTCTTATTTATATTCTACTCCCCTGCGTATTCATAATGTCATTGGCATATTCACTTTTTCAATTTTTTTTCTTGAATTTGGAACGAAATATTCACATGCTGTCCTGACATTTCCCATTCGGCTTTACTGCTTAACCAACTTCACATTCTGCGTGGTCCGTAGCGCTACAGTACATGCCCTCTGTATCCTGCTACAGGAAAGCTAATGGAGACTTCACCCGTTAGGAATTTTAACATGTCACGCGCGGTGGAATAGGCATCGTACGCTCGTCTATTTCCCCCTTCGGTTGAGCGTAGGCGCCAAGTAATGCATTCCGTCCTATTCCATGGAACGCAGGTCGCCACGTCTGTCGAAGTAGCGGGACCTGAGTGGCATGCTTGCGATTCTCTGTTACGCCGCGCATATTTCCGCGTATCCTCTGAGTCAACCCAGTATCCAAATACTAACATTTCCCGACATTTTTTCGTCAATGTCGTCCAAACGTGCATCTGCGCAGGTTTAAAACGACGATATGCTCTATGATAAACCTCTCCTAATTCCATATTTCTTCAGGACGGTACGGAAGTTAGAGAGAAATGACCATCTTAAGGAACGTCTTCTAGAGATGGAGGTTAAAAACGATGTTAGTACCCATTGAAATGACTAAAATGCACACACTTAGGGGAAATAAAAACATATCCGTATAAAGGTATTCATTAGTAAAAGTCATTAACGAAAACAGTTTTTTTTATTCGCTCTTTTGATATTTCACAAGAGACTGAGGGAATGGTCCTTATACTTTATGTACGGTTGACTGTGTCCCTTCATTCTTCCCTGTCCAGTGCTAGCTTTCTCATGTTCATAGAAAGTTCTGTTTCTATGAACATGAGAAAAGCCCTGCCATGTTTCTATGAACATGAAGCCCTCCGGGACCCTTTTTTCCCTTCTGAAATGAGCATTGGTCTCACAAACAGTGTGCAATTTATTCACTTATTCGTCTTAGAGTGATCCCTATTGCCTTCTACTTCTCTGTGCAATTCATATTTCCTCTTTTTAATGTGGCCATTTGGCCATAATGAGATAGCCAAACGATTTTAAATACGAGAAGACGAGGCAATCCCATAGTAGATGTTACAGTCAAACGCGATGAAATCTACTTCCTCTTTCATTTAGAGCTTTTGACGCCATCGGGAAAAAGGTATTGTCTTTCATCAGTGGTTGATAGCTCTATTAGTTCATTTAAATGCTTTGTGATCTATTATTTAAGTATGGAAGCTGCTAAAACATTGTTTTCATTTTGATTTTCACGGGAAATTTTTCACGAAAGTCTTCAGATTTCCCTGAAAAACTGACACTTTAAGTTATTGATAAAAATCGCATTAAGATTTTTGTTGAACTTACCAATACGTGTGCTTGATAAGACCGTGATCATTATCTACTGCATCGGTGGCGGCGGGGTCCTCTCCTACTAATCCAGAGAACTCGACTTCGATTTCCAATTAAATGAATAGTCTAATAAAATTTGCGTTTTAAGTATTTGTATATATTTTGTCTATAATTTGGGAATATAGTTTGTTTCATAACTCGATATAAAGACCATGACTTGGCTGTTTTCGGATCTTTAGTCAGTTTGATAAAAACGTGAGCCTATTGTGGCGCAGCTAGCCTTCTTCCCTAGGATATTAAGTGCTTCATTAAATAGAGCTTACTCTTCTTCCATTATGTATTAAATGAATTCCATTTTTAATATTATTGCATAATTACATGTAGTTCTCGCGTGTAGTGCAGGGAGGTACAGTCAATTTAACTCAGGTTGTCTTCATTTAATCATTAAAGTCACGGAAATTGTTTCTTTGATTGCCTTATTTGAGGTGACCTTTGGATCTCTAATTATGCCACCACGATTCTTGGAGCCTTCATATTTCAGAAGTAAAAAATTTTCACTATCAAATTTATTTTTCAAGGCTTTTATTTTTTGGTAGGTATCTCATAGTCCTGATTCTTGTGCGCGATATCATTTAATGATATTATAAGCACCAGGGTTATTCTATTCATGGAATTACTATACTTTTGATATCCAAAATGAGCTGGAGGTGTACATGGACATTCCCCGACTGGGGTATTAGAAATAATTTAACATTATGTATAAATGTCGAAGCTGTCTCATTTGAATACATTTTTACTATCCACTCCCCCCAAACGATTTAAAAACATTTCAATCCGCGATGCACGCGGTACATAGACCGTAGTTTACGAAAATGATTATTCAATTGGGACTAAAGCCGCCCCCCTACAAGACCTTATTCTTTCCGCGCATTTATTCAAAACGAAGAGGACACTCGTAAAAATTTGAAATTCACGTCCGGAGATCTTATTGGCCTCACCTGCTGCCGGCCGAGCCGCAAAGGCGGTCTGAGGGGTGGGTGCAACGACTCATTTTTCATCCCCCCACACCCTCTCATTCGGAGGCAGCTGGGTCGGTGGGAAGGGAGATTAAAAGGTGAGGGTGAAAGGGTGGGAGTAGTATGAGCCATCGCCGAAGTCTCCGTATAATCCAACCCGTGTTCCAGCAGCCTGGAACGCGGATCCCGCTTAACAGCGGGATCCGCGTTCCTTTTCACTCTCCCATCCCCCTCATTGTCCACTTTCTCCTCCCGTTTCTGTCTACTCGGGGCGAGCGCTCTCATGCCACGCCCCGTATAATTGAGCGGGTGTTCATTTTGGGAGTGGCTCGTGAGTCGGGAACACGCGCTTGATCGTCCGTGGGGACGTCCTACCTGTGTGGCTCTTCTCTTCCACCCGTGCTTATGTGCCTGGATAACGTACGTCCTGCAATCCCGGTGCTCCTCCCCAACGATTTCTCCTACCCTCCAACCCCCACCCCTCCTCTCGCTTCTTGTAAACCACCCTCCACCCATACGAGTGTGGCAAACTACCCCAAATTCACCCTCCTCTTCCCCCGCCTCCGTACCGAGCGCCCCACCAAATCCTCCCAAGAATGAATGAATTCACAGACTGATCCTTCCCCTTCCCATGCCTAAGCGGTCACCGTCGGGTGTGTCCGCCGCCCTCGGCTCCCTGCTCCTCGCGTTTCTCCTGCCGCCCCTCCCCAAACTGGCGCCACATGGCGTCGAACATGAGTTTCTACGTCTAGGTGCCCTTTATCGTAACCCCTTTAACCTCCCTCCCCCGCGTATTTCGTCATGACGGGAGTTCCCGTTTCTTCCCCGGCCGCAGTTTTACTCTGCTTTCTCGTCTCCTCTGCTCGTCGTCTGCTCTTCGGGATTATGTCGAATGGCGTCTTAAGGCGAAATAGCGGTCTGCGCCACTCTCTCTCTCTCTCTTAAGTGGCATCAGGGAGAGCCATACCTCCCAATGGCGAGATTATATGGTCTCTTTTTTTACGATGTCCCATGGACCAACAATCTAAACGTGGTGGAAGGGCTTTTGCGTTCTGATGACCCCTAGAGCTGTGCTGATGGGAGCAATGATAATTGCTTCTGGTAGAGTCACCCATACCAGATAGGTCGAAGGATGGGAGAATGTGCTGTTTCAAAGTATATCTGGAGAAAATAGGTAAAGTGGCATGGGAAGAACTGGAGATAGGAATGGAAGTCTGTGGAGAATTCATAAAATCACTTTGGCTTTTGCTTTGTCAAGCTTTAGTTTGTCAGTCAGCCAAGGGGTGGCAAACTCTGCTGAGTGCATTGGAAGGCCAGTACGATAGGTACAGGATGAGAATAAATGTAAATAAAGTGGAGGTTATACGGTTTTCGAAAATGAGGAAGGCTAAGTTAAACGTTAAAATAGCCTCCTTACCCAGAAATTTTTCCTGGTGGAAAGGGGTAATATAGTCCGAATATCACTTAAATCAATTTTCATTTCCTTCACCATTGTTACTCTCTTATCATTGTTGCTCACTTATAATTGTTACTATCTCATAATAATATGTAATTCGGAAAATTAATTTGGATTTTTGGTAACACATTACGCCAAGATGGTACGGAATAAGGGTTTCTGCATAAATAGGGTAAAATACACAAAGTAACATAGGCTAGGCCCAATTTGGAAAAACTTCTCAGGATATATTTTGGATGGAAAAAATGAATTTTCGAAAAAAAAAACATTTTTACACCCGCAGACAACAGAACATGTTTCACTCAGAATCAAGATTTCAATTCATTCACTGCAATTAGGTGCGAGAATTAAACTGTTGTAGTCATTCTCTAGTTACTTTATCAGTTAAAAAACATAATTATACCTAATGCCGAAAGATGAGCAGATTTTAATTCTTAAACACTTACGTGGCGAATCAAACCCAACGTCTCCGTACTCGATTGTCCAGCCCAACTCAAAATTTAGTGGTATCTCTCGCCCGCTGCATTTTGCGCTTGCATCGACCGAATCACTAGACAGGGGTCCACTAAAAAGACGATTTGACCTGAACGAACGCTTGCAGGCGATTGGCGCTTGTATACATTCATACGTAAACACACACACACACACACACACACATAAGGACGTGGTAACCCAGTGAGTTGAGTGCTATACTACTACAGCAGGGCTCGGGTTTTATTTCCTCAGTCGTCTCAGGATACTCTCTGCTTCACTCAAGCTTTGCGATTTTTCGGTTTCCAGATCAACCTGTGAAACCACACAAATGGTACCGGGGAAGGGACTTGCCTCTCTACCAAATTTAAAATGTGGTTGGGCTCAGCTTGAGTGAGTTCTATCTGCACCTATCAAACCGATCTTTATGCCCACAACCGTGGCTTCATATTTATGAAAAAATGCAAAAAATGCCCATGCATACTCCATCTATATAATGTGTGTTAATACATATTTTTTCAAGATTCCACCATGGTTTACCGGGAAGGGCTAACCTAATATGGTTTGAGATTAAGAGCGTCTCCGTGACATGGAAGTGCGCTTTTTTGGTGAATCAGTCGATCACACTATCATTGCCATGCCGAGAAAATATTCGATGACGTTTACCTACATTATCTTTGATGTGTAGACATTCGAATGCGCGCGAGAAAATGGTGCTTCGAGCGAAGGAATGCGAAGGCCACAATTGACTCGTCTCCTCACCTCTAGAAAATCATTACATCAATGCGGTGAGCCTCCCCAAAGTCAACGAGCGTTGCGAGGAACGTTTTTTATCAGCTAACCATTTCACTCGTACTTCCCCAGCACTCTCATATCTTTCTCCATCTAGTGGCGGATTTGAAATTTAATTGAGGGAGGGAAACGCAGAATTGAGGAAGCTTTGCATTTTAAGCAGAGTTTCCTCAACTTTTTCTTCTCATTCCGTACAGTGGCGGCATTGTTATGGTGTAACCTAATTATAAAGTTTTAATTGACTCCCTGAATGGAAAGGAGGAGAGAAGAAATATTCTCAGAAATGCTAAGGCTTTCGAGAAAACCAGAAAGGGCTTTGTTTATTGCCATCACTTTTGATTTATCGCAGACGTTCAGGATTGGGAATTAACGAGAGGGGGCTTAAGTGTATTTTTATGTTCATAAAATATCCGATCAGGAATTGTGCCTAATCAAAAACAGAAGGCCTATTCCAGTTTCATGGGAATTGACGCTGCTTCCCTTTTCTTGTTTCACTTTATCTGGTTTGTTGAAGTTTAGCAATTGGAGGAGGGGCATAAGTCTGCAAAATTAAAGGACGGGGTGAAATGTAATCCTATTGACGAGCCCACATGGCCATTATATCAGCGCTTCGAGTGATCGTTTTCTTCTTTAGAATTGGATGCTATCCTCCCACCCACTTCCATTTACCATTGCGTTCCTTTGAACCTCGTTCCTCCACGCTCCCTTTATCGTGTTTTGACTGGTTCCTCAAAGTCAGGCAACAAACCACTCTTCTCTTACAAATAGTATTTAAGGATTCGTTAGCGTGAAACTTAGGGATAATATATTTTCGAAAAGTCAGGGTGAGAAAGTGCCCAAATAGCAATCAGCGTACATAAACGCTGGCTTTTTCTTTTAATTTATGGCGATCACAGCGACTGGTTTAAATGCTAGAATTCGAACTGCAGTAAATGGGTTCTCTTGAAATGATGACGAAATTGAAAACTTTCAGATGGAGACTATTTCTCTTCGCATATGTTTGTCCAAGAGAATCCGGATTACCAGTTTTATTAGAAAAATGTTGAAATATTCTGTATAGCCTTCGAGTTCAATTTATGATTTTAATCTAAATTCTTAATAAATTGATTCTTTTAGTAGGTGATAGCCAGTAGCAGCTTCATGATACACTATCAAAAAGACAAGAGGCATTTATTGTTGTGACTTGTCAATTATTTGTGATAATTTGATGAAATTAAGTGTGTCAAGTCAAATCTTTAGAATATAGACAAGCTCAACGAATGAAAGGAGAAAGCCGATGAAAATAATTAAGATCGATCATGACAGTTGATAATAGAAATGTTCAATACATTTTCTGAATTTATAATCTTTATTAAAGGGAAGATAAAACGAAAGTGAATTAATGCACTTTTGCGGATATGTCTATTTAGATTTAAAAACCCACACGTAACGTCGACGGTCTGTCAGAAATGGTGTCCGCAAGGGTACTAGCGACAGTTATAAACATCTTCTATTCCAAGTCTGTCTTTAAGCAGTGAGCTTCTGGATTTTCTCGGATATTTGGGATTACATCTCTCGCTGTTAAATGTATCAAAGTTTTCTCGTTATGACCTAGAGGGAGCTGGATTCCTCCGGGCTTATTAAAGCTTCCCCGTAAGTATCCGAGAGTTAATGGCTTCTAACCGTCCCTAAGAAAAAAAGGGCGAGGAAGTAGGCAAGGCGAGCAATAACTATTTTGGGTCTTTCTCATAAAAAAGGAAATAAATTAAAAAAATAACACTCCAACTTTTTTATTGCGTTGCAAACGCCGACAGAGCTTACGAATCTGTGTCAAAAGAGGTCTAAACTCTTCTGCTGCCGCAAATTTCTTTATGGGGAAATTTTAACACATGAACACGTCCCTTCCGGTCGTTTTTATAAGTTTATCCCTGAAATCTGGTCGTTCGCGATGAAGTTGCGAGACAGGGTATTCCCGCCTGACTCCTCCTTTTTCTGCCGACCACTTCGGTGACTTGATCCTTGTACACATACAATACTGCCTTCCTCGATGTATTCGAAATTTGGTCGTGTTTTTTTTCCACCTCCTTCCGAATATTTCTCCCCTTCCCTTTCACCCCTTTTCTGCGTTCCTTGCCATCTGCTCTCAATTATTTCGTCCGCTATAGGCAAAAGAAAAGTGATGGATAAAGTGTGGGAGTACCAATAAAGAAATAGTGTAAAAGAACCATGCTAATTTGGTTCGGTTTGGAAATGGTTAGGCGCCAATTCACCTAACTGATATCCTGGAGAAAAATAATTGATATGAGGGAAACGGGGTAAATCAAGAGAATGATATGTGAATGTGGTATGAGATACACTCTCGGGGAAAGAATCTCAGACGTCTCGGTAACTGAATAATATACAGGTATATGAAATACCTGTGTATGAAACAAAGCATGAATGGTATAGAGACGAAGAAAGTATTCAAGGATAGTCAGCATGGGAGAAAGTATTGAAAGAGTAAGTCTCCTTTCGTGACCTAAAAGCATACTTCTTTTGATAGTCCCTATTCTGAGCGCGAACGACTTGATGGGTATGCATGTTCCATAGGTTAAACCGAGTTAGGGTATGAGGGTAATTCCATCTCCACTCTCGGAAGAATGGCTATAAAAAGCAGGAGGAAGCTGGGGAAATTTGCAGCGCTATTGGGTTATTCTATTCTGTTGGATTTCAGGAGTGAGCGCTGCGTTCCCTTCTTTTTTTCTGGTATAGGTTTCCGGCAGCCTTCCTGCTCTGTGATTTTTTTTCGGAAAAAATAAAGGTGGGTGGATAGGTGGAGAGGATCGGTTAGGAGGAAAAGAGGAGGAAAACAGAGAAACCTGTTATATGTTTTACCCAGCCGAGGGAAAGTCAACATCATTAATCGCGCTATCGCATTTCAAAGCTCTCTGCTCTCAATTGTGTGGGTTCAAAGACCACATGGAGTGGTGGACGAGTAAGGACTCTTGTGGCTGAAGATCACGAATGAGGAGATAGGGGTAGGAAACCCTTAAAAAAATATATTTGGTTTACACACTAGAGTAAAACTTCCGTGGATGCTTAACGTATAACGATTAGAGAACAGAAGTTACTTGCGCAAATAGGGAGCAAGTAAAATAAATACAACTCTCTTCATGGCCATGTAACAGACTTTTATGGTAACTTGATTTTTCTTCTTCGCTGTAGAACTAAGGCAAAAAAGCTTTTTTTATTTTTCATTTGAATGAAATACCGTTGCAACCAAAACGCCACGGACCTTTTGTATTATCGACCAATCTTTATAACCATGGTAAAAACCATCAGATATATTTCCAATTGAGTATGGAGGATCATATAGCAAACTAAATACATATTTTAATTAACTATAGATGGAGCTAAAGTTTTTGAAATGATTGTGTGATAATAACTTTTGGTGTACGAGAAACTAAGGTTGTATTACAAATGAAATGAATATATACTTGAATGAATATGCATAATACGGCTCATTTTGGAGGAAAAAATCAAAATTTATGATTTGTACCCTTAAACATATTGTAAAATAATAATGCGAGATAACCGGTATTTTAACATGATCAATGGGGAAATACAACTCGTGTATGAGTCATTAGCTCTACGTAACCCCTCTCGAGGCTCAATTAGACTGAGTGGGTTGGCATATATGGGAAATAATTCGTGCAACTCTTATGATCGATGATACTCATCAATTATAGTATTTCTTGGATGTGAACCCCAGCTCAAACAGCTCTTTTGGATATGCACCACTTTCATATTGTGTTCCCATTATTATGCTAATGATATTAACGACGATATAAAATTGGTCCCATTTTTTCACTTTCATGGATCTTATGTGTGATATAAAGCACCGTGCCATACAATTCCTACCGTTTACTTAGTCTTCTACATTAAGCTCCAGGAAGTCATTGTAGACCGATGATCTCCTTACTTCGTCTTTTCTCTATACTTATCGTTAGATGGTCATCGTAGAATTTCTTCAGTGACTCAGTGAGTCCATTTGATCCTATATATTCTCCGGAAGTATGTACCCATTTACCATTCCTTTCAATCTTCTTTTCTCCAATGTCCATCTTGCATCCTCGGAAAAGTGCATATTCTCAAAATTCATGCTTCAACTACGCATGCTTCGTTTGTTGCTGTGAGAAGATTTTTTTCTCCTGGAAGTGGTTCTTGGTGTGTGATATTCCGCCGATCAATTGTTACTCTCTTTATCCTAAAACAACGGATTAATATCGGTTCAGTAAAACAATTAGAAGCGCCGCCGGTATTCAGACATTCACGTTACTTGGTGCATAATATTTATCATGCATAATGCCTGTGGTATTAAGATGGACGCAGTGGAAAATGCGCATCGTTTAATGAAAGGGAAAAACAACCACTATTTCAAAAATAAAATGGTAATAAAAATGTCATTAATAAATTATTATTCCCTGGGAGCATTGATTGATATGCACCCTGACCTAAATAATGTTGCTTTAACCTACTAAAATATTGATAGAGCCAAAGAAAAATTTTGGATGAAAAAAGTCGTGAGGACCTAGCAGTTTATGCATTACATTCAGTTCCAAATTACTTACCAAATCAATGAAGTGTTCGTTGAAATTAAGTATTGAAGTTTCAACTTCAAGACGAATTAAAAAAAATGTATTTCGATATTTGGGATTATGAGTTCCTTTAATGATGATAATTAGTACAACTATAATGTTAAAACGTTGCTCGTTTCCACGTACTGGGTCATTGAACTTTTAGAAAGTAATGAAATAATATTATAGCAAAATTGCTATTGGATCGGAAAAATATGTATAAGCCAGAATTTTTTAGTAGTTTCAAGCCAATAGTGTTATCTATTTATCGTTCTATTTTCTTTCGTGAGATCGTTGAATCGAATTCGCAAATAGGGGAATATATTGAATTGCTAATTTCGTACATCATTAATGATATTCTTCCATAATTTAATCATACAGAAAATTCAGCTTTGATATAAGCGAAGATGTAATATTATGCACAGCTGAAATTTTCTGCGGGAATTTTTTCATTATCCATATTTCAAAAGAATATGTGGAAGTAATTTACGCACTGGACGTGTTCATTAAGCATGTTACTGTGATAAAATGTTCGCTCCCTTTGGGCAAAATAAAAATATCTGGAAACTCATTGCTGGTTTCCAGTTGAATATGACTAGAGCGTTGAGAAAATGAGCCAATAATAGAATCTATCCATTTTATTTGAAAAAGATTACCCCAACGATTTTCAAGGCCGACAAAATGAAATAACCTGATCCGTCGTGAATTTCTTTGCTGACCGTGGGTCGTTACTCGATGATAACGATTTTAGAGCCGCCAATATCATTGTCGCCGACTCCCGTCCGCTTAGCTGCATTGTTTTTTTTTCACCCCGTTAGATCTTTCTCCATTTCTCGGAATCCTGTCTACCCCCCTCCCTCTACTCACCATGATCAACCCTTTGTCCCACCCCCATCACTGTCCCCCGCGGTGTGGTCATTCTCCCTTTACGTTCGCGCTATCCACCTCCTTCCCCATCACCGCCACCCTTTCCGCCATCACCTCTACACTCACATCTCGTCTCCCACCCATCACTGCCCCACAAACGACTCGGCAGCCACCCTTCCACCGATCCCACAACCATAAGGACATTGCCTACAATTCTCCTCCCCCACGCTCCTCCTCTTCCCCCTCTCGATGTAAATTCCACTCTGTCTACCCTTTGCCATCGTTTACCCGTCCCCCCATTCGTCCTCGTCCACCTCCCAACCTACCCCATTCCGTCCACCCTTAAACCACCCCGAAAGCACCCGTTTCCACTTTTCTCCATCCACCTCCCCTCCACCCTCACCGCCACTGGGACTTCCCTCCTAATTGCACCCGAGCATTGTTGAGCCTACGGGTTCGGTAATGATCAATTCACCGTCGGGCGGAGGCCAATAGGAGCGAGAGGGGTTTTCGGGGAGGGAGTGTAGCGGCTCGGACGGATGGGCCGGAGTGTGAGGGGGATCAGAGCAATGGTTGGCCCCGTCGTCTCACCCGGGAGCTTTGGGGGGGGAGGGAATCGGTGGGTCGCGGCCACCGGAAAAGGGCGAGTAAGAGAGATAGGTGGGGTTTGCGGCAGGCAATAGGGACGCCACGCCGGAGGGAGCCAGGGGAGACCATCCCGGGACCTAGATGGAGCCCGAAAAATGGATTATTACTACTCTATTTTTATCATCATCATCGCCTGCAGGCGATGTAATTTCCCGTTTTACCATACTTTTTCGTTATAGACTACGTCCCAGCCTGGAGGATGGCATTCGGGATCGACGGCAATTTATACGAGACCGTCCCTGGCGTTAAGGTCGATGATTCGGTCTTAGTTTTGCGCTTTTATTGGCAGGGAAGTAGAGGGCGAGTCCCATCTTGCCGAGTCTGATGGTAATAATTTGTCTGGAGGGAAAAGTGGAAAAATTCGGCCGGGATGGCCAACTGTGTGGAGATTCGTTCGATCCGTTTTTATTTTAAACCCATCTCCACTCGTCCCCTCCCGCCTCCGGGCGGCTTAAAAACTGGGAGAACTCTCTTGAAAAGAATTATTCGGAGTATGTTCCGTGTGAGCCCGACCGACGGATAAATAGCCCGTCGGAATGATTCCCGATGCACCCGGCACTAGCCGGGGCCATAACAAAGGATCAACCGCGGTGGACCTAGAACCCAGCGCCTCATTGGATGGCCCCAAGGGGGGGGGCACCCCTCTCCGCGGAGACTCGCCCTCTCCGTCCGGCGATTTCCCCCTCTCCGCCCCACCTTTTACGACCCCGGGGGGTGGGCTGAGACGTGGTCCCGCGGGGGATGGCATGGGCAACGCTTTCCCTCCCTTTTGTCCTCTCTCTTATACACTGGGTGCCATTTCCCCTCCACCCCCGCACCAGACTCCCTACCCACACCATTTCCTGGGCTCGATCTCTCCCTTTCCTCCCCTAACCATCAACCCATTCCCTCCCCATCCCCCATGCCTTGCCGCGCGCCCACTTTCCGCCACACGTGTGCGAAAGCGATGGGCACTCCCTTTTGATTTTTTTCTTATTTTTGCAAATATTTTCAAAACGAGCGGTCGGACGGGGGTTTTTCTTCCTCCTCATTCCCTCCCATTTTCCCGGGATGCGGGGTCGAGGGAGATGGACCTGGCGGGGTGTGGGGGGGGGAGGCAGGCGGGGTATCGAATACCGCCGCGCGGTGGGCACCAGCTGCCGAGGCACGCGGGGCTAGGGTGGTGGGCATTTGAACGGGAGGGCGACACTCGGGACTTTTCCCCACACCTGGCCTCGTCTCTGTGGCTGGCGGTAGCAGGGAGGATGGGTGGGTGGAATGCAGGGAGAGGAGGGCCGCCGTCTCCTTACCCCGCCCCTCCCTCCGGGCACGCATCTGCACCACCCCGATCTCCGACATTACTTTATTTTTTTAACTCCGCTTTCCTCACCCTTTTGCCTTTCGTCCCCTCTCTGAGTGCCGCCTGCCCTCCCGTACTTTCCCTCCCTTCACACACACTCGCTCTGTCGGTGTAACCTCCATGCTCCGCCTACTGTACCTACACCTTTCTCTCATTCCCCTATCTCCCTCTGTCTCTCTCTCTCTCCGTCTCTCCTACCCCATTTTCTCTCTCCTTCCTTTATCAATCTCTAGCTCTTCCCCGACGGTAATTTTCCCGTGCAATCGCGGATAGTGGGAGATGGGCGGCGCAGGAGGTCGGGAGTGGGTTGTTGGAGGTTGGTTGAAAATGGGTGGAGAGGAGGACATTGGGAAAATCTGCGACGACGACCGAAAATGATGTGCATTTCGGAGTTGTGTGCGTGAACATTGTGGGAGAGAGTGGTCGTGGTGTAGGAGGGATAGGGGTCGGAGGGTTAGGGTAGGGATGACAGGGGCTGGTAGGGGGAGGTAATAGGGGAGGCAGGGTGGGAGAGGGGATTCCCAGGAGAGATGCGCGAAGCGAGGGAATACAAAAACTAAATTTCTGAGGAAGGGAAGGGGGTCGGGAGAAATGCTGGATGGAGGAGTGGAGAAGTTAGAGGGGGGATCACCAGGGTGGTCGAGGAGAAGGAAACGTGGGGGGGGGGGGCGGTTTCTGCGCCCAGAGGAGTCCGTTCCACCGTCTCCCAAATTGCCCGCGTTTTCCGGTCATGATCGGGTTTTGAGCCCCGAGCCCCATCAGGAAATGCCGCTCTACCCAACCGTGGTCGCAACGATGATCGGATTTTTGATGTCTGATGCCGCCGTATGCGAATCGGAACGAAAAGCATCTCCAAAAGCCGTCAATTTCGGATTTTGTTCGCGAATTTTAGCCAGATTTTGATTCTCTTTTTGTGACCATTATCCCTTACGTGCTTAATTTTATACTCAATTTCCCTATTTAGTGTGATAATCAGGAGAAACCTTTATACATTTTCGGTGACCTCTCGGTGAAGTGTAATAGCATCCACTGTGGCTAAAGCGTAACGAGTAATAATCTTTAAATAATATTGAACTGTTAAGGTTAGGTAATTTAATGGAGGAATTTTTGGGAGTGGAGACCCGTGTTTTTATGAGCTTTGATTTGAATTCGACCAGGTGTGATAAATTGGATTTTTAAGTTTTCGGGCGGCTGGTGTCATATGGCATCGTTAGCATGACAAAGAAAAACCATTTCATAGCGGTGTAAGATATATAGTAGGTACGAAACTAGATTCAAGATTTTCAATTTTAAAGACGAGCATTTAAATCTTTGATATTATAAATCGGCGAAAAATTATATGATATAAAAGTGAAATTATGCCTTATAAAGCAATACATATATATATATATATATATACACACACACGAGGGTCATCCGGAAAGTAGTACCCGTTCGTGCCGCATGAAGTGCTGACGATGCGAGTAGCCGCTGGACGAGGTCAGATAGCTTCAGTGGCTTGTCTGCCTTCTCTGAGCCAAGTTGCGTGACGCTAGCATTGCCTGTGTTGTTTCTGTGATTGTTTACAATGTTTAAAAAAATTGAGAACGCCGCCAGTTGTGAAGTGAGGGCAGTGATTAAATTCCTCAATGCAAGAAACGTTCGCCCATGTGATATTCATCGCCAATTAAAGGAGGTGTATGGAGACAATGTAATGGACGAGTCGTCTGTTCGGCGGTGGTGTCGCAACTTCAACATGGGGAGGGGGAACACACACGACGATGAGCGTTCGGAGAGACCGTCTGTCATTACAGACCAACTGGTGAGCTCAGTTGACGAATTCGTGAGGAACGATCGGCGCGTCACAATTGATGACATCTGTGAGCATTTTCCCAATGTTTCTCGAACAATTGTTCATGAAATTGTTAAACACCATCTGCATTATGCAAAAATTTGTGCAAGATGGGTCCCTCGCGTATCTCAATGAGCTGGCGGCGAAGGACTATGCAGCAGGAATACAGAAACTTGTCACACGTTATGACAAATGCCTTAATTTGCTTGGAGATTATGTTGAGAAGTAGTTTAAAGTATCCTCTTTCAAATAAAATTTTTTATGTTTGTTAATATTTACTTTTGTGTCTTTATTTCACGAACGGGTACTACTTTCCGGATGACCCTCGTATGTATGTATATATATATATATATATATATATATATATATATATATACCCTGCAAGGGAAAACCAGCAGCAGCAGGACCGAAGACGCAGGAGAAGAAGACGAAATTAGTTGGAATAGGAACGTGGAATGTTAGGACAATGATGAGGACAGGGAAATTGGATAATGTTAAGAGAGAGATGGAAAGGGGAAATATAGATATTTTAGGCCTATGCGAGGTGAGATGGAAAGATAGCGGGGATTACTGGAGTGATAAGTATAGAATAATATACAGTTGGGACGAGAGCCAACGAGGGGTTGCCATAGTATTAAATGAAGAGGTAGGAAGAAGCGTAGTCAACATGGAGCAGGTAACGGATAGAATACTACTAGTGGAGATAAAAGCAGAACCGACGAACTTAGTTATTATTCAGGTATACATGCCACCGAGCAACCATAAGGAAGAAGAGGTCGATAAGATATACGATCAGTTAGAGGACATGATCGCGTTTGTTCCTGCAGGGAAACATTTGATAGTGCTGGGGGATTGGAATGCGACGGTAGGCGAAGGAAGAGATGGTGATGAGGTGGGGGACTACGGTTTAGGCACGAGGAATGACCGCGGGGAGAAAGCAGTTGAGTTCTGCAGGAGAAGGGGGTTAGTCATCACCAACACTTGTTTTAGACACCACAAAAGACGCAGGTATACATGGAAAATGCCAGGTGACTCAAGAAGATATCAGCTAGATTATATCCTGGTTAGACACAGGTTTAGGAACGGTGTGAAAAATGCCCACAGCTTCCCGGGAGCGGATGCGGACTCTGACCACAATTTAGTTTGAAATGTAGAGTCCGTTTCAAAAAGATAAGGCAGGAGCGGCGAGTTAGAAAATGGAATGTAGCAGCATTAAATGGGTTGAAAAGGAAGGAATACAAACAGGCGGTAGAGGAAATCATGGAGGATGGTAAAGGGCTTAGTACTATCGAAGAAAAATGGGAAATGATCAAGGAAGGGTTGTCTAAAGCCGCAAAAGACACTATTGGAACCGTTAACGCTAAAAGGACTAGGAAACCATGGATCACGGATGAGATGATTACAAAGATGGATGAGCAGCGAAAATGGAAGAATATAAATACAGAATTAGGCAAAATGAGGTACAAAGAATTGAACAATAAATTGAGGCGGGCAACAAATAAAGCAAAAGAAGCATGGTGGAAGACGCAGTGCGAGGATATGGAAAGTCTGCAGAGAAAGGGTGAAATCGGTGCGCTGTACAGCAAAGTTAAATTGTTATCGGGAAGTAAGAAAGGAAGAGCTATGCTAACAGTTAGAGATAAGGCGGGTAAGGTAATAGTTGACGAAGGAAAGATCCAAGAGAGATGGAAGGAGTATATAGAAGAACTGTATTGTAAAGAACTCAGACCAACAAAGTTAGACATTGAAAAAGAAAATGACGTAGATGAAGACAGCTTAGGTCCAGGCATACTAGACAATGAAATAGACAGGGCTTTAAGGGAGATGATACTAAATAAGGCCGTGGGGGTGGATAACATTCCCGCGGAACTTTTAAAATGCTTAGGAAAATGTGGGAGGAAGAGGCTATATGGGCTGATCCGTAGTATTTATGAGGAAGGAATCTGGCCGGAAGACTTTGTGAGATCAGTGTTAGTTCCTATTCCAAAAAAGGTATAGGCAACATCATGTGAGGACTACAGGACAATAAGTTTGATATCCCACGCAGCTAAAGTTGTTCTCAGGGTCATAAACAAAAGGATAGAGAGTAGGGCAAATGATTACTTAGGGGATGATCAGTTTGGGTTTAGGAAGGGGAGAGGGACGCGTGATGCCTTTGCAGTAATGAGATTATTAATCGAGAGGAATATAGAACACAACCAGGAGGTATTTGCCTGTTTCGTAGATTTCGAAAAAGCGTTTGATAGAGTGAATTGGGAAAAACTAATGAGTATATTGCAGAAAATAGGAATAGATTGGAGGGAAAGGAGGCTAATCCGCAACCTGTACATGTCTCAGACTGCTCAGGTGCGGGTGGGAAACGGGGAGTCTGGTTGGGCAGTGTTAGGAAGAGGTGTAAGGCAGGGATGCCCATTATCACCGTTGCTGTTCAACCTGTATGCAGAGGAAATGATCAAAGAGGCATAGGAAGAACTGGAGGTAGGAATGAAAGTGGGCGGGGAATTCGTAAAATCAGTTAGGTTCGCTGATGACCAAGCTTTAGTTTGTCAGTCAGCCAAGGGACTGCAAGCATTGCTGAGTGAATTGGAGATTCAGTGCGACAGGTATGGGATGAGAATCAATATTAATGAAACAAAGGTTATGCGATTTTCTAGAAAGAAAAAGGGTAAGCTTAACATTAAAATAGGAGGGCAAAAACTAGAGCAGGTAGAACAGTTTACGTATCTCGGTAGTGTTTTGGACCAACACGGTCAAAGTAGTAGGGAAGTAAGGAGAAGAATTGCGCTAGGCAAAGAGGCTTTCACAAGGAGGAGGGACTTGATGACGGGGACTTTGAGTAAGGATGTTAAGGAAAGACTCGTAAAAACTTTGATATAGAGCGTAGCTATGTACGGAGCGGAAACGTGGTCATTGAAACAGGACGATAGACGTAGATTGGAGTCTTTTGAAATGTGGTTGTGGAGAAGAATGGAGAAGGTGAAATGGACAGAGAAGAAAACAAATGAGGAAGTACTTGGTATGGTGGGCGAAGATAGGGGTTTGTTGGGAGCAATCCTATGGAGGCAGGAAAAGTGGATGAAGGGGGTATTGACCGGCAGTGGGATGTTGAAGACTGTGATAGAGGGTAGAATGTTGGGCAAAAG
Source organism: Hetaerina americana (assembly GCF_022747635.1). Classification (NCBI taxonomy): domain Eukaryota; kingdom Metazoa; phylum Arthropoda; class Insecta; order Odonata; family Calopterygidae; genus Hetaerina; species Hetaerina americana. Next base: position 79,815,446 of record NW_027286874.1, read on the forward strand.
AGGAAAGGGAAGGAACAGGATAGGGATGTTGGACGGGATGAAGGGAGGAAGAAAGTACTCAGAGATGAAGAGGGACCTGATATAGAGTAGGATGATGGATTTTGTGTTCTGTTGGGAGTAATAAAATATGTTTGGTAGTTGTGTCCATCCAAAAACCTACCTTAACCGGTAGATTACCTTAAAAAAAAAAATATATATATATAATTTTTACTCTTGTGATCCGTTCGATTCCGCCTTCCCCACCTCTATTGTGTTCGTCCTTTATACGTGTTCCTATCCCTTTTCCTTATATATGTTTCTGTATATATGAGTATATATATATATATATATATATATATATATATATATATATATATATATATATATATATATATACATACACGTACACACACATATACTCATATATGTGCTAAAATGTGTCATAGTCTATAGTTATAATGTGTAGTTAGCAGTAGAAATTGAGCGAAAAATCTTTGCCAAAGGGCACAGGATCAAATGGGCCAAATATTGGACCAAGAGAATTAATTGGCGAACTGTAAATGGAACCATTCCGTTAGTCTGGACGTTTAATCTTTTCTGCCTTTCATGTGGTAATTGGGAATTTAAAAAGAAAGAATTACGGTAGCTGTGCCATCATTATAAATGACCCATATTTGCATTTTCTGTTGCAAAATTTGTGGTCTTCAATACTAACTCAAGCGTTGAGGTCAGGGGTTGGTGCGAAATAATATTTCATTTTAGCTTCAATTCTTGGCATAATTTTCATACTTTACTGTAATTGAAATAGACCAAATGGTATTGTAGCATTGATTCAAATTACTATTTTTTGGCGCTTGTCCCGTTTTAAAAAAGAAGCGTAATTCATTTAATGCGATTTTATCGTTCAAATGAATTGTTAAGATAGTCAGTTAATTTCATATGTATTTCACAGGATAAGCGCTGCTGCGTTGTTCTCACTTCGTTCCTCAAACTCATCTATTCATTTAGTAAATAAGATAAATATTTACAAATATAGAATAAGGCGACGTATATTGCAGTGTTTCAACGAAATAACAAAGTGTGTGAATGATGAGCACAATTTTTAGTGCAGGAAGAAGTTAAAGTTTTACACAGTTTAAAGTTACTACTGGATTTATTTTGTTAAAAATGTCTGTAATGAATGATTCTCGTATAAAATTGATTATGGAATGATCTCTCGGCTGCAACTCTGATCTATGTACTACAATGCATAACGCTAGATTATTTTTCTAAAGTTGGAAAAAAATATTGGCCTATTTTAAGTTGATATTGTTATTGATGATTTATCATTTTCATAAGATTGTTTTGTAACTGTATAGGATTTGCGAATCATTTGTCCCGGAGGTACTTGAATACCTGACTAATTTTCAACTTTTGGCTGGTTAAGATAAATTTCTATTCTTCTAACTTTCCTTCAAAATTCCATATCGAATGTAATGAATGCAGGTCATATTTTTTATTCCGTAGTTTTAAAATATAATTGTTTAGCTAATGAATGTAAAAGTTAAATTTAAACCTTCCTTCGGAGAGAAAAATATTCATCATGACCACGAGTTACTAGTTCCGAGGATTGGTTTGCATAAACTCTCCCGAGTTAGAACAAATAAGGATAGATTTTCTTGTCTCTTCCCTGTCCCATTTCTGCGTTCCCTTATTGCTCCTTTAACCTACGTTTTCATTAACTTAAGTCTGTCTCATAGTCTTCTTTCCTCTACATTTCTTCCCCCAATTTTTCTATCTCGTCTTTCCTTGGTCTTACTTGGAGATTACTTTCCCTACTTGACAGCAGGCTATTATCATAGTTTTAATCTTATTCATCTTGAGATTATACTTTATTATCCCTTGTCTTTATGATGGGTAGTATAGCTGTAAGATCGTCTTTCTTCTCTGCCAGTGTAGCCATGGCGTTCAAAAATCGCAATTTACTTATCCTTTTTACTTGAATTCGTACACTCTCTTCTCTCTCTTGATCTCATTATACTCATCATACATGTATACTTAAGGTAATAGTGAGCAACCCTGGTATACTCCTTTCTTTATCTTAGCTTATCTTCCCTGCTTTTTATAACGACAAGTCACTGCTGCCTGCTTCTTATCTAGAGCTTGTATCAGTCTCTTGCTTTAATCCATCTCAGGTGGCTTTAGGAGTCGTGGCATCAGATTCAACTGCACGTTTTCAAAGGCTTTCTCCAGATCAAGAAGTGCAATATAAGTTGGTAGGTCTTTCAGTAATCTATACCAGGAGTATGAGGGCGAGGATAGCTTCTCTTGTACTCTACTTCTTCTATGTCCTAATTGGTCCTCACTTGCATACCCTTTGTCTTTCTCCTCCATTCGCTTATCTCCTCTTATTTATAACCTCCTGTTGTGAGCGATATCGTTTTAGCCCACCCCTCCCCTTTGCGGATTTCAACTTCTGATGCGATTACAAAGGTATCAGTCGTCGGCAAAGGCGGAGATAAAAGGTTTGACGTACTTAAATGTACTCTAAGGTTTTATAAACATACGGCGCCAATAGTCGTGTGTTTTTTCTCCGCCCTACGGACGTCTTTTCGCTTAATATTCTCGCATTTAGCTTTGATTAAGCTACGTGGTAGGCTTCCTTCCCAACCACCGCGTGCGCACCAAATGCGCCGTGCGGAGGCATTTTACACAGAGCATGCGTTACCGACGCGAGTGCGCTACACAAGAGCAGGGACGATGGCGGCGGTGGAAGTGGGTGAATAATTACGGGGGGAGGGTGAGAGCTAGGGTAGGCAAGGAATCACGTAGTACACAGCTGGGGGAGTCTGTGGGAGGAAGGACGAAAGCGGAAAATGAGAGAGGTGTAGGAAGGGTGGGGGAGACGGAAGCGATCGTGGGGGGACGACGAGATGAGAGAACCTCTTGCGCTACCGCCGGGAATCTCGCCTCGTCAGAACAACGAAGCATAGCAAGGAGATAAGGCCGACTGGTAGTGTATGTTCACATGAGCACTGGCTTCATTTTTGCGGAGCATTCATTTATCCGAGTTCGCGTGCATGAATGCCGCTGGAATTCAAACTACCCCCACCTGAATCCTAATCTTGCACTCGCGCATTTCCGATTGTTATCTTCCCTATGATTTGATTAATATCTTCAAATCTCTTAAAAATGCTAGTCTCATAAGTTCATTTTTGATGTAAGAACGATGCCGGTAAATAAGTAACATCTCGCAAATCTCGGGAAAAATTCTGTGGAACGAACAAACAACAAATAACTTTCGAGTTCATCTAAACGTAATCATCTATTTGATCTGTAAGGTGAATGCTTAACAGAGTAGTGCACCTAACAGTTGGTATCATTCATCATGGAACAAATCAGTTGAAATGAATAGAATCGAAATGTACATGCCTATAGAAATTTAATATACTAGCATGGTAGTCTCCCATTTGTATTCTTTAGAAAATGGATAGTGTTAAAGTGAGTATTTGGGGAATATTTACGCAATGGAGTTCACATTCGTAATCTATAACGTAATATTTCGTTCGTAACTTATAGTTACGAACTAATTATTCTGAGGCCTTACAATTCCGTTATAAATTCCGGTACTGTATCATAAAATTCGCATTTTATGGCAATTTTTCCTTTTTGAACACTAGCGCCGTATTATATGTAGATCTCTCGAGTCTGCTCATGCTGTAAAGGACGTGGATAGATTAGCAGTGAATATGATTATTGTTGGAAATTAAAAACCCATTGAGATCAATTATTACAAAATTATTATTTTAGTCATTAAGGAAAAAATAGGTTGGAAAACTGAAGTAAATATTATGAAAAATTATTTGTAATTTTATGACAATAAAAAAAAAGAACTATTTGCAATTCACCCACTACCCATTTGAATTAACAGCATTATGTAGAAATTCGAAATATCAATTAAAAATTTTCCTTCCAATTGTGACCTTTATGTACTCTTCTGCAGATCCTGATACTTTTAATTTTTAAAACTGATATTCTATATCCAATTCTGCGACGCAAAATTTCATATTTTAGCTATCCCTGGACTATTATAATTAGATGGACCCAACAGCAGCAGTAGAGAGATTTTTATAGATGTGAGGGCTCACCTAAGCAGTTTTTCCACATCTCTCATTACAGAAGTAGAACTAGCGTTGGGTGAACCATCAAAGAGAAAACAAAGGATAATTCACGTACTTTGTTCACGTATTCTATATTCACTCTGCAGACTACCCGATTTTATTTCTGGATTAATTAACCAACAGGAAACTCAGATAGGCAGCATACTCATCTGATCGAAGTAAGATAATCATGATTATCGGGAATGACTTTAACCTTGTGTTGATTAATTGGGGCTCGTACATAATTGGCATAAGCCCTATAAACCAGGAATTTTCGATGCCATGCTCAGGAGGGTCTCTAACCTTTATTGCACTAATTCGTTAAAATACCAAAGAGACGAAATAAAATGTTATACTGCTTGTGATTAATGGTCTTAAAATGATAGCACACATCGATGTAAATGACAGAATTACTGATTATAACGGTATATTTTCTGAGAGAAAAACTACAGTGGGAAATATGATGGGACCAAAGCGAAAACTTTATCTTTTAAAAAATGTAACTTCAAGAATTTCAAAGTTGAACTGAAAAAAAATTTGTCCAGCTTTTTAAATAATCCACAGTATAAAAGCGTTGAAACGGAATCGAGGTTCACCTTCGGTATAGTACACAATACTACTGATATCTTTATACTAATGATAAGTTAACAATGATAGCAAAGACCCACGTTAGCATAATATTGAAGTAAGACGGGTCCTGAGGAAACGGTTGAAGTTGCATGCCAATGAAAAAGAAGCACCAAAATCTAATAATAAATCACCAAAGTCAAGAGTAAGGGAAAATACTCCAGTCAGAATACACGAAAATGATTTTGCGACCTGCTCTATGTAAATTAAAGAAAAACACACGGAGAAATACTTGCTGAACGGCATTAGGCATTTTGGTCCTACGCATGGAAACTACAGGGTAAACGACAACACATTGAGTCATTATAAGTCGAAATTGGGGGGGGGGGTAATTGTAAAGTGCAGATAAAGCTAACGACTTGAAAATACTTTCAAAGCGTGTACAATAACGATGACTCAAAACCAATCCAATATATCCCTGAAACCAATGAATGACTGAACTATAGATTGTAGTCAACAGCAGACTATCAAACCCCCTGGTCTGGAAAGATTCACAGCACGAGTAAGTACTCAAGGTTTATATCAGAAATTTAGCCATTTCTAGAGAACATATTAAAAAAGCCGTCATCACATGGTAGGACCAAAAGCTGGAAATTTACCCGCGTTGCACCATAGATAGTAATAGTATTACGCCTTTATTGGGGCGGGAATGAGACTAGATAGCCCTCTTTTTACTTAATAAAATCGGAAATGAACAGGATCTTGGTAATTATAGACCAATATGGTTAACACTCGAGTCATGCGGAATTCTTGATTATCATTATTATGAACAACCTAAAGCACTTCATCATTCCTTCTCATACATTCAACACGAGTTTCGAAAGAGTATACATGTATCTTGTGAAATACCCTGTTCATCAACGAAATTCCCAAATCGCTTGAATCAAGAACGTAAGCAGGGACCATATTCTTGAATTTCTAAAAAGCATTGATCAAGTACTCGGTAATTAGCTGATTTACAATCTATGATCAAGCGGAATTAATGACAAAGTAAAATGACAAAAACTTAATGACAAAAAATGTATTGGTTCTCTATTTTCTTTATAATAGAAAACAAAAGCCAATAGTTTCAGTTTAGAATTGGGCTGAATACAATAATGCGGCAGCTTATGTTTGAGTGAATATCCAAAACTTTCTTCAGGGATATAGATTTCAGTCGATCAAATTACTACTATTAATTAGGAAAACGATCTCTGTTTGTAGTGGACATGATGGTACAAAACACTCTTTGGGTGACCAACCCTAGTTATTCGCTCGCGTTCTAGATTGTTTTATTTAAACAATCTTTCACCAATTTGAGGGCAAAGGTATTTGCCGACGATGCAGAGGTTTACAGAGATATCCATAATCCTGAGAAAAAAGCAGCTTTGGTAGATAACCTAAATGCTATACAAACGCCGGTGCGACAATTGGCAATTAGAATTAAACTTTTAAAAGCTCGTAGTGATGAATTATGGGAAAAAGGGCTCTTCTGTCCTCAGCGCCTACTGCATCAGGAACACCGAAATGGAATGTGTAGACTTAATTAAATACTTAGGCGTTACCCTTACTCACGACCTCTTCTGGGTGAAACGTATACGGGTATTATGTGGATTAGCCAACAAAAAATTAGTAGTTAGTACTGGGTAAATGTGACGAAAATATTAAAGAGAAATGCTATCTTTCACTGGTTAGGACTTATTTAGAATATGCTGCCAGTATATGGGATCCCAATGAAGTTGGATTTATTGCCGAATTTGAACGCGCGCAGCGTAAAGGAGCTAGATTTTTAAAACGTTGTTATGATAAACTCAGTAGCGTATCCAAAATATTAGAGCAACTAGGGTGGGAATCACTCACGAAGCGAAGGTTTAATTACAGATTAAACTTCTTGCACAAATTGGAAGGATGTCACTTTAGCAATGATGTTGAAATTGTATTATGTCTCCCAGCGGAGGAAATACCATCACGAGATGCCGAGAGAGTCGAGCGTCGTAACTTTTCATGCACACTAATGTGAAGAGGTGAGCGCGGGAAAAAATGATTTTGCGCTTTAGCATTTTACTTTACCTTGCTAACAGGGTTCTTCTAATACAAGGGGCAATGGAATTGAAATTTGTTCTTATAACCACCTCCATATGGCGTGGGGACGCACGTCGAGAGCAACGACACACTGGATTTTGCTTCGTGTTGTCGACTTTCCTGGACTCCTCTTTCTCTCTTTCTTTTTTCTCTCTATCTCTCTCTCTCAATCTCGGCATCAGCGAAACTAGATAGTTCTGCAACGTAAGGCTTGGTCTCGAGGTCTCAATCTAGCGTAGACATGACGTCACCATAAAAATTGTTGACGTCATTCTCGACTTGCGAAGCAGTCTTTGCCATATATTTATCGCGTGAGTGTTTTCCCAGATTTTTGCCTGCGTCGGCAGACCGCGCCCATATCAGCCATTTCACCGATAGGCCTCACCCTGAGCTCAACGCCTCGCCCTTCGCATTCAGAACATATACTCGGAGTGGAGTGATGCCCCCGGCACGCATATTACCCCTCTCTGCACTCACCGTAGCAGTGTTCGAACCGGAGTGGTATGCCCCCGGCACCATTAATCTCCCATTCCTCCGATCCCCGAGATAGGCACTCCCACTTGGTGGTTGTGACGGTCGCCGCGTCGTGTTTTCACGCCGCTTCGGACGCAACGCCCCGGGTAATTTCATGACGGAGGGAAGTTTCGGCAACATCTCCTGAACCCCGTCCTCCTTCGTCCCTTACTCTCCACCGTCCCTCGGTCAGTTTTTGCACCCGCGGCCTTGCCCCATTCCCTTCCCCTCGTGTTTTACGGGATGGTTCGGTCTTTCGGGGAGCGGTGGTTATATGGGGGAGGGAGGATTCTCACTCACGCACCACGCTCGCCACCACACCCCCTCGCGACTACCGCTGGGACAACGTTTTATCCCCGCCCCTCCACCGCGGTCCACGGTCGGTTGTTTTAAGGGCGGTCCGGATTCTTTCACCGCCTGTCCCGTCGCCTGCCGCGCGGGCACTTTAGGTAACACTCCCGACCTCACTTCCCTCCTCCCCTCTCCCCCAAGTTCTGTTGGCCATCCGCCAAGCCTAAGGGTTCGGTTAGTTTATAGCAGGAGGGGGGATTGGGAGTGGGGTTGAATTGCAGGGGAGGATCCAGCGGGGGTCCGTTTTGTTCGAAGGTGTGTTTTGCGAGTTGAAGTGGTGCGGTTTGGGTCCACAGGGGGGCGCAATTTGTCTAGACCGCGCCGCCGCGCCACGTGGGGATGCACGAAAGGGGTGGATCAACGTAAATCCTGAAAAGACCCTCTCACCGGCCGGCCGATGTTTTCCGACCCGTCCTCGCCACCTGCCCGTCATGCCTCGTGCTCCAAATTCGCTCCAGGTTGAAAGTGACGCCATGGAGTTTTACGACAGCGAAGACATGCGTTTTCTCCCTCGGGGAACGAGAGGGAGAGTGAAATAGGAGTAAAGCCTCCTTTGTCTAGCAGGTTAGCTAGGATTTCGGATGCCTGAAACGCCAGCGGGAAAGCGAAAGGATCTACGGTCTTCGGCGAGAGAACAAAAATCCTCACTGGCGTCACTCTCTCTACGTACTCTGAGGGAACAGATTATTTGGAGGTGGGCAAATGCCACATGGCCTCCCCGGCGGTCGTGAGTCCGTTCCTCAGCCCCGCTTGACGTCGCTATTGCAGCCACAGCACCAATGGACGTCCTAATGGCGTCAAAGGGGGGGATGGGAATACCGCGATCCCCGGAGGAATTATAGCCTGCGGACGTAGAGGAGAGAGAGTTTGCGGATGGTTCGGGCGTTCGAAAGCCGCAGGACGACGGACACAAAATATTTTTCGAAGGCATGTGGAATTTTTTGTCTCCCGTTTTTTGTTTTTGGATTCGGTGTTTTCTTTTCGTTCGGGGAATTTATTTTCGAGAGCGTGAAGCGGTGGTGGTGGCGCTCGCGTCTGGGGTGCTTTGCGGGAGTGATAATTGTGATTTGCGGCCCGAATGAATGGATGGCGAGGTGAGAATATATAGAGGCTCCGAGACCCTTGAACGGCTCGCACAGGTTAATTATGAGCGGCCTGCTTGGTCATAATTTTGCTGCTTTTTCCTGCCGTAGAATTTATTTTCCCTTTCTTCAATGTAGAGTGCATTAACATATCGCAATGGAAATGTAGAATGGTCGAAACAAAATTCAACTATCATTCTTCATGATAGAGGATTTGAAATGCATATTTGCAACTCCTGTGAAATATTGCTAATACAAACAACTTGGGTAGATTTAATGGAAATTGAATTACCCAGGATGTTAAATATCCTAACAATTTAAAAAACTATTTAAGCTCAGTCTCAATACCATTAAGATGGATTCTGTGTCACATAGCGTCTCTCCATAATTTCTTCACGACTTCGGGATTGCATGTTTACGTATTTGGATTATTGATTATCGGCAGGAACATTTAAAGTGACCGGCAGGGGGAGCATGGGGAGCAATTTCCCGGGATATTTTCGGTGCTCTTATACATTTCAATTAAACTATGGCTAAAAATTAATCATTGCCTTTTTTGCCATTAAAGCTACCAAGAATATATAAAAGTATGAAGTGACACGGCCGAAAAGAAGTTGAAAAAGTCTCAGGAAATTTCGTTTTTCTTTCACCTCCACCTTACTATATTTAAACTGCAGCGGCTCGTATTTTGTGGTGGTAAGAATGCTATCAGTAAAGCAAAGAAATCTGTTGAAGTTAACTGGATGCTTCCGTCAGTTTAGGCACAGGAGACTCAAAGTTTAGCCTACCTATGAGTCCTCGCTTGATAATACAATCGTATTTTAATTTAATATATTGTTTAATGTATGGTTATGTGTAAGTCCAGGGGTAGAGAGTGGGACTATTTTGGACTCCCAACCCTTATGTTTGAATTTCTCATGTCGTTGGCTTTGTTTCGGGTGAACTCTACAGACGTCTACCAAAACCAACCTTCGGATTAATTAGTGTGTTTATGTTTTTATAGTTAAATGTAAATTGGGAAATAATCTATTAGGCAGCAGTATAATGCATTCGTCAGTATTTTTAGAATATTTATAAGTACAGTCATCCATGCTAAATTTTACTGAATGCATTTTTGTCGATTTCTCAACCACCAGTACATAGATTATCAATATGGTAAGGATGTAAGGCCGGCAAGTTTAAAGTAGGTTATGACGTAGATGAGGATAGCTTAGGTCCGGGGATACTTGAATGCGAGACAAAATGGTATCCAAGGGAATTAAAATACAATTGTGGGTTTAGATAACATACCCGCAGAACAATTAAAGGGTTTAGAAAGTCGTTTGAGGGAGGAGTTTGTTGTTTCATTCGAAGCATGTATGAAGGAGAAATTTGGCTGGAAGATTTTGAGGTATCAGAGGTTTGCCAAAAAAGGGAAAGGAGGCATATGTGAGGATTATAGAACGATAGTTTTAAAGATGCACGCTTCTCAAAAGGTTCTTAGCATCATCAATAATAGGGTAGGAGGATATGTTGCGCGAGGCCCACGATACGTGCTGTTTCAGACTAATGAGGGGGATTGACCATTAGGTTTGAAGTTAGCGGAAAAATATTTGGGACAGGGATAAGATCCTCATTATCTAATCAAGTGGTCACGGGTTCAACGCCCTAAGTTGTTATTCGACCTATCTTGGCTGGAGACCTTACCGTCTTTTGCATTGATGGACGCCTCTTTAGCGATGATGTTGAAAACTTATTATTAACTCCATCGTTCTACGATAGGAGATCTTATGTAAACAAAATTAAAGAGATTAAGTGCAGCACAGATAGATTTCAGATGTAATTTTTCCGACGAAGGATGAGGGATCAGAATGGCATTATCCTACCGCACTAGGGGAAAATTAGTTAATGTCGGATAGTTTGTTGTGTAATCACCTCCTACCACACACCCTAGCGGTGGCTTGCAGGGTAATATGAACAACAAAATAGGATAGATGACAGGGCAAGTAATTTCTTACGGGATGGTGGTCAGTTTGGGTTCAGGAACAGGAGAGGTACGCGCGACGTGTACTCGTAAGAGGTCACTAAAAGAGAGAAACATGGGGTACAATCAGACTTTTTTGTTTCGCATGTTTTATGAAGGCGTTGGATAGGAGGTGACTTATCCGCAACCAGTACACCTCAGGGGAGGGTAGCGGTGGCCGTGTTGAGAAGAGGTTTAGCACAGGGCTGTCCATATTTCAAAGAATTTAGCCTTTATCCAAGGATTTAGCACGACCATTTTCGGAATAGATACATATTAAATGAATAAAAATACGTGAATATAGAATTAAGGACGATAATTTCAATGCCTTAATGGTTGTGCCAAGAGTATTGCTTCTTATTCGATATCGCGTAAATATATTCCGTATTCTACTACTTTGCGTTGTATTTCAATACTTTATAAAGTCAACAAATAATATGAGACGTTCATAAGTAAAATAAAAACGGCTCTTTCAGAGAAAACACCTTTTTTTACCACTCAATGAAGCAGAAATGTTTTTATGGATTTAGCTTGAAGGACCTTGGAATATTCATTTGATTAAATCACAATTTTCAAAATCCATTCGTAATATTATTTCGTTGAATTCGGGAAAAATATCTACAAAATTTCAGTTTGCTTAAATTTTTTACAGAATTAATCAAGTTGGGGATAATTGGTCATTAAATTCAATTAGTTAAGCTTCATCGATTGGAATGCGAACTTTTTCCACAGATTCAACTAATAATGCAAAATATGACAGATCATAAACCCACATATTTTAAACTTGTTACTTTACACGACAATCACTTTGGCACAATCGTCGGAGTGAATTAATAAAATGGCATCGAAAATACGATTATGACCAATTAATAATACTGCGTGATAAATAATGCGATTCAGAAAGCACGTTTCTGAGGCCAGTTTATCTTCATTAATTAATCATTTATGACCAACAATTGCAAAATCGATCATTTGACCCGGATAGACTATTAATCGCCTTATGACTTAGTCAAATGACCGATTATTGCCCTACAAAATTCATATTTGACCTTTTTCATGAAAGGAATTGCATTAACAATTAAAATGTTACGCCTGCATATAATATGACTACCCCATAAATCATTGCTGCACTCGTTTTACTTAATAATGGCTAGTGAAACAATGAACTGCATTGCGACGAAGTAGTTTGTCATATTATACGAGTCATTAACGAGGCATAATTACCGGGAACGGTAACGAGGTCAATTATCCCCTTCAGTGTTAACTGCGACCATGAATATGGGAAAATAAAGCAAAAGTCATTGATGAATTATCACATTTGCTCCGGTAAAGTATGCAATAATCTTACGAAGATGGGAAACGAATTAAGCTTCATTCATTTTGAACTACTTCGTTCGCTATATCCATCCTACTTTTTAGAAAATTTTTACAATAAATAGGTCGCAAGGTCACAAAACTTTGGGAACGTTAAGTCCAGTTCTTCTTGGGAGAGGAGAGAGGAATTTCCATTCGATGCACTTTATAGAATTAAAAAGCAAGGATGGATAAAAGGAAGTATATTCGGACCTTGGCCCGCGGGGGAAAAATATGGGGCACGACTGGGAAGATAAACGCGGCGGGAGATAAGGCACTTAATTTCCGACTCTGTGTGTCTTCCTCGGTCCCGGTGGATGTATTATTTAGGGAGAGGGATATTTGCTCGAGAGTGGGGGAGTAGAAAGAAGGAAAAATGCATGGACTAAACTCTGGCGTCACGTAAAAGATGCACTCGCTCGAGATTTCCAGAGATCACACCTCGGGAGGCATTCTCTCCAACCCTCCGTTCCAATCAAACTACCCTGATCAAACCCCCAGAGCCTTTAAGTCACTCCTCCATCCCCTGCTTTTGTATTCTCAATCGCTTCGGATATCTTAAGAGACTCAAAGATCCATTAACTTTTCTATCTGGAAGCACTTTGTTTTTGATCTTCCGAAATTTAACCGCTTCCTGTTCGGAGTAATGAGGAGGAGAGGGTAAAGGGATGAGCCCGGAAGAGTGTGTTTTCGTGTGGATTCGTCTCCTTTTGCCGTCCATGGAATGGGGTATGCGAGCATGCACGGGGGACCCAGTTTACGGAGAAATGGAGGGTTTCAAAGCTGCCACCTCGGGAAATGAGGAAAGAGTGCAGTTAAATGCGTTTCTGGAAAAATTCTTTCCTTTTGCCCCACATGCAGTCTTCTTCTCATTCTCTGCGAAAAACCTTTCTCCCTCCTCATTTTCGTCCCTCGTGTCTCGTGCAGCTTGTCCTCCGCTGCTCTGGAAAGTGTTCTTTTTTTTACGTGCGCCCACTCCATTTGAAAATGCGGACCTAATGTCTCCCGCTGGCGTGAGGAGTTTGCTGCACCAGCCTTGGGACTGTGGAGAGATTTAGGGATGGAAGTGGCGAAGCCAGTACCGGGGGAAAATGCTGCTAGGATAGATTCCATGAGCGGGAGGAGAGACAGTAAAATTTTGGAATGGGCAATGTGAAAGTCGAGCGAAAGACTCGGAAAATTGCTACGGAAAGTTTTTGTTTTTACACTGACTTCAGTAGTTGACTCTGTTCCTTCGGACGCAGAAGGGAAAATACGGAGTTAAGGTTTGATTGATGAATTACCTCTTGGTCTTAAAGCTCTGAGCAATTTGGGTAACCTTTGATGCGTGGAGCTGTGCTCAAACTAATTTAGTATATCGGTGCTGATTTTGAGGACCATACTCCGAAGGACCAAGTTACTGTAAAAACTGTTTTCAAATCTTATGGAGACCAGGGTTGGCACTCCTAATTTTCGGCCACAACGACATTATTTAAGAAGAGCCTATCATGTGCAGTAACTTAGAATTGGAAGGGACACCAAATGCTGTGATCCTGAGGCCAGGGGTTTTCCCATTTCTCGCTGTAGTGTTTTTATTATCCATTGGTCTGGGTTGCTCATTATATCTCGACGAGGAAGTCTAACGCAGCTGTTGAGCACTCCTCACAGCAGTTGAGGTTCTGTATAATGCCTTTTATAATCATTTCGTGTGACAACAGAGAACCTTTACAACAGTTCACAGAAAAATATAAATAAACTCGAATCTTTTGTACTGGCTTTTACTTTGACCAGAAAATATATTCCGACTGGATTTGAAAAACTAAAAGTACAGGCCAATATTAAGAGGTGTATTTTTAATATTTAGCATCTGCCATCGAAAGAATTCCTCACCCCATCTCGACCTCTGCTAATCACTCTAGTTCTGCGACGAGGAACAGCGGAAAAGAGAGAAAGGAAAAGGAGATATAAAGGTTGATTAAAGAGAGACCCACCGTATCTTTTAGACCTTTTGATCAAATTTTTTTTTAATAACCCGATTTCATTTTAATCTCACAATAATTTTCTGGTTGATACTTGGTCTTCTGCAGAGTTTTGCTAAATGATACTAATCGGTATTTCTGTTTAGTATCCCTTTTGTTGTGGTGGTGGGTAGGGGGGAAGGAAGGAACGAGTCTCTCCAGCCATTTTGCCCACGTTTTCTGATCGGACGCTGTTTCATAGAATACTCAAGTGGTATTTAGAAGAAATTTTAGCAGGGAGCGAAGTTTAATAAAATAGCATTAGCCATGGGTTTTGAGTGACTGGGATAATCCTCCAAACTGGGATATTTGTATATTAAGTGAACTCTTTAATGTTTTGTCCCTTAAACCTTTTGATTATTTGGATAATATATCGGTGATTATCATTAAAGTTTTTTTAGCACTTGATTGACTTTATAAAACACTAATGGTAAAGTACAGAATTTTCCTTTTTTTGCCTCTATTACTTAAAACTTTTTCACTATCTACTCTCTTGTCTCTTATAACTAATTTTTTTGATGGAGGGTTCCGTTATATCCAAATAAATTCCGGTGAGTTTTTGGAATAGTACGAGGGGTAATTCATGGTATAAGGTTATTACGTGGCTTACCTAAACTAATAATAGACTATTTTAGAGGTAGTTTCAACCATGCGGGCGAGTGTTTTGAGGTCTGACGCGGAGAGGCGAGTGGCGCGAGCGAGAAGACGGGAGGGAAGTTGAAGACTATGCGTAGGGAAAGGAAGAGATAAGTTCAGAGGAGGGAAGGCATCAGCAAAGAGAGTTAACCCAAGCGGGGAATGGTGGGGAGAGGGAAAATGAGGGAAATTCGACTCGGCACTCGTAAAAAGAAAGAATTAGGCTGAGGAGGGAAGGAATATCCGTAATTTTACGCGCTGGTTTCGCTTATTCCGTGGTCGCCAATTCCCCGACCTTATCAGCACGTACGCAGTCGTCCTATGGCGGTAGTTCATCCCCGTCCTTGGTCATCCACTGCCCCTTTTTCCCATTTACTGTGCCTCTTGCTCCCTCCACTTAACCTCCACCTCCACTTAACCTCCACCTCCACTTCGACCTTAGGATCCAACGGTGAAGGTCTAAGGAGAGCGAGCGTGTTATATTTTTTCCTCTTTATCATATCTCAAAAGCGACCGATCTCCATTTAACCCTCTCCTCAGGAGACATTAAAAAACCTTTGCCATGGGTCGAGACCCGTTCTCCTCAACCCCGACGAATTGGGAGGAGGGCGGAAGAGGGCGGAGCCGGTAGAAAGGGGAAAGCATTACCTACGGATCTCCTTCCTCCCTGTCAGCGCCCCGTATTCATGCCGTTCACTTTCCAATCCGTGGAAAGCTCCACAATCAATTTCTCGCTCCCCGCCGCATCTATAAGCTTCCCTCAGGGAAGGGATGATGGGGTAAGGTGGATGGGAGGAATGCTTCCGGTGCGGTTACAGAGATACCGGACAAACTTGTTGTTGCCGGAATACTGGCGTTCGGTGTGGTAGCAGTGAGGTGAAACAGTACGTCTTGCCGTGAGGCTCCTTACCGCCGTTGTCGGATGAACCAGAGAGGACGCGGTGATGAGCGAAAATGTGGACGGGAATTGGACTCGCCTTCGTCCCCATTCACCCCGCCGTCGGAGTGAATAGACCCAGAGTGCTTCATGCAGGGCGAACATGCTTCATTTGTGTGGGGGGTGGTTCTTTTTCGTCCCAGAATTGAGGAGCGCTATTTCTTTCCTGCGAAATTTCTTGCGTGGTTTTCTTTTACCTGACTTTCTTTGTAGGAACTCAATAGGAGCTTTATTTTGTACGTTGGGTACCTTCAATTTTATCCTCTTTGAATGCCTCCGCTCCCCTCCCTCCAGCATCATCTCGCCGTCGGCGGATTCTCTCGCCCCGGTGGTCTCAGTCGCAGGGTGTCGAGGTGGCCACAGTCTCTCGGAGGGAGTATTTCACCGGAACGAAATTATTGTGTTGCTGGGGATAATTGGAAATAGCCATAGGAACTGCGGAAATGAAAATATTCAACTAAATTATTTAAATAATAAATTGGGCATACATTATGGAAATTAGAAATTTCATTTAAAATAAAAAATATTAAAAAACAAGCCGAAACGATGACGTGTAGTTTTAATATATTATTAGAGCCTATGACTCTATTGTTAACGCCTATATAAACCTGCATGATGAATTTAATTTGCTGAACACATTGGTTAATCGTAGTTACTACGAATGCTTGTTGGACAAAATGTATGTACATTGATATGAATTTGTCGAGAAAATGTTTTATTAATTTTTTGTGAAGTAATAGGTAAGTATTCATGCTGAAGTATTAAGGGGCGTGGTGGTTCAGTGGGTAGAGTGATGAGGCACTGACCAGAGGGCCTGGATTCGATTCCTGGTGGCCCCTCTGGGTAATTTCAGCTTCGCACACCTACACTTCGCATGCTTCCTGAAATCTGGCACCCAGGGGCGGCGGCACGGGGAAATGAACATCTGATGTGTGACATCCACACATCAGGTATTGGCATTAGCAAAAGAGGTTACCCTCGCCTATCAAACCAACCTTTGGGATGATTATGGTACTTTTTTCTTTAGGGATACCAAGCATCATGGGTTTCCAATCTAAAGATTGGTATATTAAGAGATACTCTCCAAATGATTACTCAACCAATTTCGTCGTTCACTCACAGCTCCTGGCAAAGCAATCTTCCAATATCTTCTTCATTAGCTCTACTTCGATTATTCCTGAAAACGTTGGCCATGGGATTTCAACGGATGCACAAAATTTCACTATGCACCTGAACATTTTTTTTTCAAATTTCTCTTAGTGCATGTATATGGATGTGATACAAACATTGTGAAATGATAGCTCAAAAAAACTACTTGAACAACAGGAATATAATTAGGGTAGGAATACTGTTTTTAGCCGATACAAAATCGGCCTAACTCGGATAATCGGTTACGGTATTTTAATATTTCATTTTTCTCAATGAAACTGTCAGTGTGCTTAAATGATCTAACTATAATTCGAACGAATAGCCAATTACAGATATTCCTTTATTATATTGGCTAAATTATTATTATTATCATAAAGCTAAAAAAATACATGGAGAAATGCAATTGCAACCGGCTAGATCAGTGAATCAGGGAATGTTCTCCAAGGTATAAATGCCGTTCGCCGAGCAATAAGGAAACAGCATTGTTAACTTTTCTAAATTATACTTTAGCGGTGTACACCTCGTATCATCTGTTCATGTTAATTGATAGTTTATTATTATTTACTTCATAACTATTGCCTTAGAAATTACAATCCAATTAAGAGAGTAATTTGATAGTCCCATTAGACATGGTCTTTAGAATTTTCATAAATTAATCGACTTTGATTTACTTCATAATTCACGCCTGTTCTATGAATTAATTGATAAAATGTAAACAATTACGCGCATAGGTAAGTCACATGATGTTTTGCCTTAGTTCTCATCTTAATACATGCACTTACGTTACTCCTATATATGCTGCCATAATATCATCTATTGTCATACACATTTAATGCAGTTTTTGCGTGAAGACGCACTGCAGGCATATTTCACAAACATTGCCTCCTTGTACGTAAAGAGTATTTTCGAGGGATATAATAATTTATATTCCATCAACCCTCATTTTATATTTTAACCAAGCAACAAAATGCAGCCAAGTGATGCGATATCAAAGTAAATATTCCCGTTAAAATTAAAAACTCACCGTCTGTTCACATTCCAAGATTTTGATGAAGCTACAATTTCGGGCTTAAATTTGTGAAAATACATGATCAATCAAAACAAAAAAGAAGCTAATTTTTCAAAGTTATTTAACGACCAGTTTAATCCCGAGGCGATATCATCAGGTACGAAATGTTTTAAAAGCCAGAATATATAGATAATTACAGGTTATAGGGGTGGTAAAAGAGGGGAAGGCGGGGGGTCGCGATGCTGCGGTGGCTAAAAGCTTTCCATCCAGAGGGCCCGGGCTCGAATCCCGGAGACGGCAAATATTTTTCTTTGGTATCCCTATTCCTACTTGAGGTGCTTTGTGGAGAGCATTTTGAGTACGCCATCTGTCGGATGGGCCATTAGCCTTCGGACCCCTAGGCGCCTTTCGACAAGAGTTGGCTAATGCCGACGCCGAGTTTCTTTCCACACTTCCTCCTCTCCCACCCATCCCTAATGGCTCAAGTGACCTCAGCTGTCGGTCGCTATTCTTAAAAACTACTACTACTAATCAAACTTTGACGGTTATTTGAACTAACGTGCTGATTTTTTGCTTTTAGCGTATGTTGTAAGGTTTGATTTGACGTCTTAATGTCGTTTTTATATGGGACAGTAACGTAGAAATTTAACTGACAGCATTTCTACTTAAGTAATAAATGTAAATCTTGCTTAATATATCCATGTATGGGAACATTGTCGAAAGAGCTCTTGTATAAAAAAAAGAGCACAATGGGCATCGATTCCTTCAAATTCAGTTTAATCAGACAATTATTAATTACTAATTAATCTATTAATTAAAATAAAACGTGTTGCACTTACTCGTGGTAGGAAGGCGTTGGTTAGGCACCAGCTCATTTCGGATAGTTAATAGAAATGAAAAATAGATATTTTTATTAAACGAAAAAATGTGAAATAAAGTTATCCTGTATAACTGGTGGTTGTTACGTTCAATAAACATGACTTATGAAAGCCTTTTTACATTCATATCCTCTGTATAACTATTAGTGCTCAGAAAAACTGCCAACATAAAAACGCCGCAAGTTCACGTGACACCGGCATCTATTTCTGCTTGAATTTGGAAGAAAATTAGTTTGAAAAAAACAGCTCTGCTCCTGAATTATTCCGCCGCACACTCTTGAAACAACCAACATACTTATCCGGAATAGTAGAACAGCAAAGTAAATTATACGACGTGTCTCCGCAACGGCTCCCTCACCCAAAATACACGCAAACTTTACGGGTCTACAATGGCACCTTGCAGATGTATTTTCTCGGAAAAGTCTCTCCGTTCGTTTTTATCGTCTTTTTTTCCATCTCCCTCTCTGGGCCTTTCTCTCCCACGGCAAACCCCCGCCCCCAATTTACCTCCCCTTAAATCCAGTGCCGTAAACGCTCTTTCGTCCCACCGCCCGGCTCCTTATCCTAGTCCATCTGCCACATTTCCTTTAATTTGACCTCTGTCGGTGTCATCCTCGTTAGTTAAGTTTGCCGCTCCTCTCCTCTCAGCCTCCGCCCCCTCTTGTCATTTCCCGTAAATCTCTCGGTGTCACCGTTAAACGCTCCGCCCTCGAAAGGCTCACCACTCACCGCCATTTCTTTCTTCTGTGTCTTCCACATTTTCCCTTTTCTTTCTGACGACCCTGTACCTCCTTCCCTAGTTCCTCCCATCTTAAGTTTCCTAACCCTATGTTGTTAATTCTAACTAAATAAAGACTAAAATTATTATGCCCTACTAATCCTTGAATTGTCTACACTTCACGCGCTCCTAATCAATTCGCCTTTAGTATAAGGTCAAACCAGTTTTTAATGAACCTAGAGAATGTTTGAAAATGAGAAAGGAAGAGAAGTTATGGATACGTGAAGTTGTCTGATTAAAAAAATAGCATTATTCAACCATTGAATAGTTGTTTCTCGAACGTTTACTATAATTTATTTTAAGTATGAATAATTGTTTAATGTTATTGTGCATTTGATAGAGTTGTTGTTAACTTCTTCTGTGGTAATCCGCAGAAAGATTTATAATAAAAATACATTCTTGAATCTCGTTCTTGTAAGGGTGAAAAATTCGAGCTGAGATATAAAAGGCCTTGAATAAGGCAAATAAAAGCAGATGAATAAAGTCAAAAGCCTGTGGTTGTTGCAAGTATCATGGTTGAGTGTCTTACATGTATTTACTCAAGTACGTCGCTTTCGTTTCATGGCAAAGATCGAATGCAGAACTCAACGCTACTCCATGGGAAATTTCTATTCCCATCTTCTCTAGGCCCTCTTCTTCCGCGAAAATCATTGCCGTATTATTTGTGACGAGGGTAGGGAAAGCCGAATGGGAGGCGGCTTTGCGGTATCAATCTCTTCCTACTTTAATAAGGACAATAATCAATCAGCCAATTGCTCACTCCCGTCTTCCACGCAGTCACCAGTCCCCTTTCTGTCCTCAAGTTTCCTTCATCCTTCTTTTCCTCATTCTTTTCTCTCCCTTTTAACCATTCAATCTCTCTTCGCCCTCCTCTTCTCCCATTTCCCTTCGTCTCGCTCCACGAATCATCGAATCATCAACCACCTCTCTTCCACGTCCTCTTCTCCCTTCCCTGCCGCCACCAAACCCACCCACACAAACTCTCCCAACTCTTTTCACTTCGACCGGGGGCAGACAGGGGGAGGGGAGCACGCACACGGCACTCCCTTCGACCCCACTCACCCCACATCCCTCTCCCCTCCCACCCCACTACCTGCACTTTCGCCAATCTTCTCCGCGTCACTCACTCCGTGCTCGGTCTCCACGTCAGTGTCTACCGCCATCCCCCCTCACCCCACAAACTCTTCCCCCTCTCGTCTCTACTACCTCCCGGCCAGGGCGTGCGTCTTCATTCTCGCCAGATCGCTTCTTTCCTACTCCCTCTTCTCTCGGAGATGGGCGGGAGGTGGGCGTTTTTAGCTATCTCCCATCCCACATCTCCCACTCCGGCCCATCTTCAAGAGTCGGTTGGTTTCATTAGGGGGATAAAGGAAGGGGAGGAGGATAATCGACTGACGCCTTCCCCTTTCTCGTCTCTTCGTCAGCGTATGTATTCGTGAACGAATAAAATTCATGTTAAATTTGTGAATATATATGTATAATTTTTAAAAATATATAACTATATGTGTAGATAAAATACAAATGCTTTTGTATATAAATATGTATGTATATATATATATATATATATATATGGGTGGTCTGAAAAATTCCCGGTCTCAAAAATTTTAGAAAAAATATCTTGTATCTTAGTTAGGTCGGAAACTGTTCAGACCACCCTCGTACATAGATGTATATATTTGTATGTATGTTTATATATATATATATATATATATATATATATATATATATATATATATATATATATATATAAGCAAACAAATAATCGCATACGTGCGCGTACCTATATACCTTCTCTATACGTACATAAATGACTGATCAAATCGAGCCTGATGACTTAATTTTCCTTGGCGATTAATTAAATTGCGCCACTTAATCAACTTCAAAAACTTGTCACCCTCAGGCCTCAGATTTTTCGATGGCATTTTAATGCACTATCGCAGAGGTGAAAGCTTTTTGACATGCTAAAAATATTAATTTGGCATCTATATATGAATTTTCATTAAACTTGATTGGTAATTAATGATTTCATTACTTTCTTCACCCTAAATAGCTATCCAGATAATTTACCGTTGGTAGATGACTTACTCTTGGGAGTTTGGATGAACTTAAAGTCCAGTTCACGTGCTCGTCGAAAGCAGCGATTTAGTGGTTGGCTAAAATTTCTTCGATATCGAAAAATTTAGAAGATGGGGACTTGAAAACCTGCAGCTCCACCCAAG
This sequence comes from Hetaerina americana, assembly GCF_022747635.1. Classification (NCBI taxonomy): domain Eukaryota; kingdom Metazoa; phylum Arthropoda; class Insecta; order Odonata; family Calopterygidae; genus Hetaerina; species Hetaerina americana. The sequence continues at coordinate 79,837,156 of NW_027286874.1, forward strand.
CTATGTGACTTTTCGGGTACCAAGTCTTCCTGGGAAGCCATAACTGGCACAGGAAAAGGAACTGCCCTGATGTGTGATTTTTCCGTGAATTTGTGTGGATGTACGAATACCTATGCAAAAACAAAAGAAAATGAAAAACGAAGTCAGCTCAGTACTAAATGAGTGACGAGCGCAGTTATATGTAATGTGAGTAATATATTAATTTTGTAGGTTAAATTATTTTTTATCGAAACAGAAAGGGTGAATAATGGAAAATATTTGCGCTAGCAATGTTTCACGCAACACACACCTTGCTGTAATTGAGGGAAATGCGCTAAATTGTTATCTAGAGTTTGATAGCAGCACCGTTCTTTATGATAATGCATCGGAAGAAAATCATAAGTTGCACACGAGATTGTGAACATTTAATGAGTGATGTTGTCCACAATCGTAATTCCTTCCTGACCTATATTTAATAAATTTCCTATCGCGAAATACTCTAAATGAATTTAACGTCTATTCAAAAGTTTAAAAAATGTAACTTTAATTGAAAATAACCTCTAACTAGTCCATGATATTCATTGGACAAACCTTACTGCCTTCCGTTGTAAACGCCAACATTCACAAAAATGGATGTTTGCTTTGCTTTGGATGGCCACACCATGAATAGGGATAATAAATACCTTGTATACAGGGTTCGTCCGGAAAATAAGTGTACTGAGCTCAGGAAAAAAAATTGATTACACTTTTACATATCTTAAGCTAATATTCCTCAAAATAGGACCCTTGTGAGTCGATACACTTGTTCCAGCGGCGTTCCCATTCCTGGAACGCTCCCGCGAAGGCATCATCGGGAACCTCTCGAAGACTCGTCGTCGACCTCTTCTCTGCCCTGCACGAACATCTTGTGCCACCGAAAGATCATGTTTCTGGACATGGCTGACTCCCCGTAGGCCTGGTTAATCATACCGACAGTTTCGGTAGACGATTTCCCAAGCTTTACCGCAAATTTGATGGAATAACGCTGCTTCGGCATCGCGTTCCGTGACGTGGGTCGAAGCGTGGAGGTTCGCGTTAACAGAGCTCCTCACTACACCACAGCTCAGGCCGACTGCCTTTTTCAGCGTCGCTTGCCAACATACCCCCCTCCAATCGCAGCCCATCAGAGCGGTGCTGGGCGCGCCTGGAGCGGCGCGCCCAGCCCAGGAGTCAGTACACCTATTTTCCGGACCGTTTTTCGTATTTTCCGGATGTAGTTATGCATATGAAGGCAGATGCAACGTGTATCCATATTTTAGATTTCAAAATTGAGAATATAATCAATTAAAATCTCTGCTCAAGATATAAATTCCTTGGAATTCCATTCTTTCTTTACACTTCCACTGTATGGTAAAATCATCTTTTAAACCTGGAATAATGACTAGAATAATGCATATTTTAACATAAAGACAATTTCCTTTGTAAACTAGATACAGGAATTTCAAGTTAATGACCTTTTAAGATTTTCCATTTGAGAAAATCTGTAACAAAATGGAGCAAGGCTCACTTTTAATGGAAATATAAATTATTATCAACTCTCTTTATCTTGTGTGGAATTTGTACGGTTTTCGGGATAAAATTCTATTACTTTGAGTGAATTTTATGATCGAAAATAATTTAAATAATAATTATATGCCTCATTGTCAGTGTAGTAAATGCCATTAATGCATCTTCATGTCTTGCAGTGAAGGCAAAGCCCAGTTTTAAATGCAGTTATATATGGATTTGGACGAACATAATTAATAGCTTAAATAAACTCATTAACTTGACATCAAAACTACAGTAAAATGTATTTTTAAATTAAGGTTCATCGTTAATTCTAAAGAAAATTTGGAATCAGCTTTTAAAACCAGTTTTGTGTTACAAAAGTGACGCGTGAAATTGAGGTATCGATCAACATATTAAAATTTAATTGTAGATGTTAAAAATTTTATCTTTAAAATGTTTAGTGTGTTAAAGGTGCTTTTGGTTTCCCCAGGATGTTTTCTTTGGCAAAATTATAATAGGCTAATTTTCAAAGGAAAATTGACGTACCCCTCGTTAACCGTCGGCATTCCAGGGAGGATGCCTCCGAGCGTAGTCATACAAATTACTCAGGGAGGACCTCGCGGGGAAGCGAATTTAGGACATGTATGGAATTACCTGCGGAAAACATTGAGCACTTTAACATCTTTAATGACACGGTCATCATTTAACCGGGATAATGACATAATTCCGAAACGTGATAGCACGAAAGGGATGGATCCCGCGTGAGAGAAACCATATTACTGGGATATGGAGCAATCAAAGTGAGAACGACTTTAAGGGGATTTCATTGCTAGTTTCAAATTTACTTAAACGTCCTTTCATCTCGGGGTCCCCTTTGAGGGATCCCGCCCTCCTCCTCGCACACTACTCCACCCCACTACACATCTCTCACCCTTCCCGCTCATTCACCCTCCGTCTTATTCCAATTCCACCTCGGTCTCTCCCCTTTCTCCTCCTTATTCTATCCTGCTCTCTGGCCTCCGCCTTATCCTCTTACGCAGGCCTTCCTTCCCGCCGCGTACTCTCCCTTTTTCGCTCCCGACGTCCTCTCTTCACAACCCACCCTTTACCCTGCCCTCCTCTCACGTCCCTCCTCCCTCCACCACATCGCCTTCAACTTCCTTCGACCTCAGCATCTTCTTCTTTCTCTTCTCTCTGCGTCCCATCGCGTGCATGCTGAGGGATTTCCCCCTCTCCGTCAGCCTCCCCTGAACCCACCCCCAGAAACCATCATCACTCCTGCCACGACATGGTGCGTCTTCCAACTCGCCTCATCTCATGTCTCCTTGCCCTCCCTCCCACACTGCCCCGTCTCCATTTCCTCCCCACACAACGCCCGCTCACCCCGAAACATCCGTCCACCGCGCGAAGCCCTTCCTCCCCCTTCGTACCCGTCCTCCCGGCACCTCCCTCACCCTCCCCCGTCCGGAACTGGCGAGTACTCTTCGTTCTCCCCTCTTCCTCATCCACCTCGACTTCCACCATCTTTCGCCCGCCCAGAGGCGGGATTTCCCCTTCGATGCCACTTTCAAACCCTGCCAAAACCCATCTAATTATGTGCTCCGGGTCTCATTCATCTTCGAGTAGTAACCCTTTCATTCACCTCTTCCTCTTTCCCTGAGTCCTCTCTCTCTCCCTCGTCGCGATATTACCCCCTTCCTCCTATTTTGTGGTGAAACGGTTTTTACAGGAAGGGCAACTTCTTTCCTCGGAAAAAGTTAATGCTCAGGAGTCCGAGCTCAGCGTCGTCCCTTCGGGTTACTGCCAGTGTTTATGGAAAGTGAAACCGCACGAAGATGCGATGTGTGAAAGCACTGTCCTAGGTAGAGAACCAATCAGGAAGTCTTCCAGTTTATCTGGTCATCATCTTTTTCTGTCTTTCTTTTCACGACATTCGAAAGCGTTTTAAAGGGTAATTACCCTATCTTAGGAATTCGATAAATTTCTTTTGTGCTAATTTTCTATCGTCTTTTTGCTTTTCGCTTTCAGGGACATATATTCTTGTCTTGTTCATGCCCCGCAAATCCTAGTGAGAAATTTCTTCACATTTTCATCAACCCTTCATTGATGAACTACTGATAAACTTGATTTTTTAGTAAGGTTAAAAACACATTGGTACTCCAAAACAAAAGTTATTGACCTACGACCATGGTATTACAATCCGACGACCAACCTTAACAGGTGATGACGCACATATATCGAAAACAAGGTCATTTAGTGATACATTTTCATGTGAAATTGCAATGTTTTTTTTACCTTTAACATGCAGAAATTCCACTAAGTGAAGCCATATACCTTTGCTTACTTAGTTTTTCCTGTTGATAACTTGTAAAATTGTAAATTGAATTGAAAATTGTAATTCTTGGTTTAAATTTGAAGGTTGGGCGAATTACATATGCAAGATATGTGGGCGAATAGGTGAAGGTTTTTTTACTGCTAAAATTACCTTAATGAGAGTCGGAATTTTAATTTTATCTTTCATTTTGAAAAACTAGTTGTTGAGAGGCCGCAATTGAACGGAATTTGTTGTGCATATGCTATTTTCTTCTTTTTAAAGAAATTATCTAAAATGAAACTATCATATACTCTGCTTCATTCGATCCATGCAAATATTATTATATAAAAAAATGTTAGTTCAGTTATACCAATCCTTATTCGGACATAGAAGCTCAAGAATTTCATTGTAATTTTCAGGTATGGCGTACTTCCGGTACGCATCAATCGGTGCTGTTGAAGATTTTATCCTAAGAAATATCCTAATAAAATTACTTGTTGAAAAAATTTCCATGATTGAGTAGTACGTAAATAGTAAGCCTATCCATTTTTTTGGCATTAGTTTGAACTTATAAGGTGTTATATGCCGGTCGTCCAATAGGTATTTGAATTCGGTGGAAATATGTACCTCCCTGTTTTTCTCTCGTCATAGAATTGTCGTAATATTTAAAAAATAAAATTACTGAAAGTTTACTACAGTTGCAATATGAGAATGATATTGGTTTCCTTATTGTGTTCTCGACATTCTTTAATTCTCTGAAATATCTTTGGGGTCTCAACCTTAGGGATGTTAGGGGAGATGGTGGAAATTAAACATATATTAACTTGATTAAATTTCTTCCCAGTCGTATCCAGGACAAAAATACAAACTTTTTTATAGCATTTGAGATACACAAGATGATTGTTTCAAAAAAATAAATTTTTATAGATATACCACTTCCTCAAGGAAAGTTTCATATTACCGATTAAAGTAACAATCAGTTTTCGTTACGTGCTTATGACTCGATGTATGGGTTGATTTTAATCTGTTTTGACTTTTTAAATGCCTGAATAATATCAGAAGGAAGCGACGGCGATCGAACTTCTATTTCTTGCGAACGAACGTCCAGTTTTCTCTCACAATTCTTTACACCAATATGTGTGAGATATACCTTAGAAACACTCCCTCCACGCTGTAGGCTCACACAAGAGTGCAGGTGTTGGCCTTAATGGGAATACGCTCGACTCACGCCATTGATTTATCGGCGTAATCGCAGTGTCGCAAGGGGTTAGAACCTGGGGAAAAACACGGGTACAGGCACACACCGCGGCCGACTCCAGTGCATAAATTATGCCAGTCCTAATTTCCCTCCCCATGCATAACACACGTGCAGTAACCCGCGGCGGAAACCTATTGACCGCCTGCTCCCGAGAACCAGAACGCCATCCACGCAACCCATTGATTAGTCTTAATTTGGCCGTATCGAGTGTCTGGCGCCGCGGCAATATATAATCCCAAGGTTAGATTATCCTCCCCGTTTTCATTTTTGATCAATCTTCGTATCCCCTCCCGGCTCCTACCTCCCCCTTCCTCCTCCCCAAATGCGGCAATCCCCGCCTGCCACCCTCTCCGCCGCACAAATTCGCCGCAATCATCTCATCCGTTACACGTCATGGTCGGTCTCCCGACCGATCCATTCTCCCGCGGAGGGTGGCCGCTCCTCCGCCCACCCCTCCTTCCACCGAAGTCCCCCGACACTCACTCTCCCCGTCCCCTTCTCACTCCGGTCCCCTAGTGTTGCGCCCCCTCCCCGACGCCAACATTCTCTCTACCCCGAACTAACCCGACGCCTCACTCATCCCGGCCCACGACTTCCCCCCCCCCAGATATATGTCGGAGACACCCTAACCCTAAAACCTACTTAACGTCCCCATTAGTTCTATGTCTTCCAACCCAAGTCGCCCATCCGACCTCTCCCTTTCTCTCTCAACACCATTCCCCTTTAAAGTCGTTCTTTTTCACGTCTCAAGCCCGCTGTGCTCGAGGTGTCCGCCGTTCGTGGATGACGCGGAGCGACCTGTGTATAGGGGAAAAGGATACATTAAAACATTCGTCGGAAAGGATGAGGGGTTATTGGGTTATGTTTGAGTTTGTTTGCTCATCGCTCAAGTTGTCATTCACTCTTGTATTGGGGGACAATCAGGGTTTATGAAGTGGGCGTTTCACGAACGATTTCTGTTCATGACGAAACTGTTTTTGATTGCTTTGCGAGCCATTCGCGCGGAGATCGCATATTAACCAGGCTGTTAGGGTAACCTGTGTGAACATCAGTGAGTTATCGCCGTAATATTTAACTCTTTTCACGTTATCATCAACAATTCCTTCTGGGTCACACCGTCATTATGGGACGCCCTGGAGACGTGGGAAATTGAACGCAAAGTCAGAAGGTTGATTCCTTGTACTTACATATACCTAACGATCATGTGTTTTCCACTTTATCCTCGATATTGTCCCTGTGGTAGGGTGATTTCGTTTTATTACGATCATGATTCTGTATTACCTGAAAACGCTATTCTCTTGCTCAAATCCTTTCCACTTCACCTTAGTACTCGTAAGACCACCTTTGAGGCATGCACTACTTGTAGGTAATACTTTATATACTTCACAAATTTGTATACAATATTATTTTTTATCTTAATATGATAAAGAGTAGGTAGTAGTACAAAAGGGGAATACCAAAAACCTGGAAAAACTATAATTTTTGGCCACATTGAATACTATTGAGCGTAGAGAAGAACTTCTACCTACACCATATGTAGTTTCTAATTTCAATACCAGTCCGGTTGGGTGTCACTGAGCCGGAATATGGCAGTATGTTATAGTTCAACAGGCTATAATTAGATTAATATGAGTAAATGCAAATTTTGTAAAAGAAATGGTTGATGACCAGACGACTTTTGATTTACAATTGTCAGAGTGCTCAATCTTTGGTTGCATAGTGTTTAAGAATGGTGATAAGGAAGAACAAACCTTTGCATCTATCAATGCTAGTCTCTTTTCACTGTTCCATAAATTAGGTAAAATATGTTGAAATTGTATGGGGATAAAATATTTCGTGTGTCGAAAACATCATTTGGTATACCTTACCTTTTTAACTTCATACACTAATTTATGGTTCGACCAATAGGCGACTGTGTTCAGCAGCCGGCTGCAAGGGCTATTGCAGCCTCGCTCATTTCGATTTTAATGCAATGGCACTGTCCTTCGTATATGCCATAATCAATTTAAAAAATACACCTTACGGGCACCATTGTATGAAAGCAATATTTCCGCAGCTCAAAGTAGCACCGTTTTCCACTAAAATACGGAAGAGCTTAAACAATGTAGCTTTGCACATAGGTGGAAAGGTTGAAGATTAATATAATTATAATACAAAAACCATAAACACAGTAATCAACCCGAAGGTCGGTTTGGTGGGTGATGGTAGAGTTCACCCAGTACTAAGCCCTATACGGTGTGTGAAATTCACACATCAGGGTAGGGGGGCCACTTCCTTTCCCTGTACCGGTTATTGTTTCCCAGGAAGACCTGGTACCCGAAAAATCACTTAGCTTGGGTGGAGCTGCAGGTGCTCAGAGACTTGCCCGGGAATCAAACCTTGGACCCTCCGGTCAACAGTCCAACGCTCTACCCCCTGGACTACCGCGACCCACCAATTATAATATATATATATATATATATATATATATATATATATATATATATATATATTTATATAAAAACTTATTTCATCAACTATAATTATTGAAATAAGTTTTGCCTAACTCCTCAAATAGCAATACCTATATTCCATGAGTGGAAACGTAAAACATGTACGTTATCAAGGAATAGATTATTAACATTCTTATATCTCATCAAAGGTAAACGTAAATTATTCGCTTATATGGAACAGACTCTTTTGTATATGAAGACGTTTTGCTCAAAAGTATTTTCATTTCTTTAAAGATATGGGGAGAAATTGGGAGTGGTTTGTCGATGAAGAAAAATACTGAATTTATTGATTCGTTTATATTAAATCTTAAGGAGTTTTTTTTCAAATCCAAAGGCATTGTTATGAGCGCCTTTAACATTGTTTTAATCTTTCTTCTTTTGAAAAATAATTTTACCTTCGTAACGTATTCCCTTTCTTATGTTCCCAATGCGCACACCTCAAATCCCATTGGATCACGTTCTCCACTTTTTATGATTAAAGACCAATTTTCCTCGGCAACCTTTGCCTCTCGCCTCTTTCTTTATCCTCTTTCAACTTCGCAGTATCAGCCGGCTTTTTTGCCTTTCTTTATCGGTAGCACATGCTTTCCCTATTCTTCCTCAAGTGACTCCACTTTGTTCTATATTTTCAAATCGGTTTCATAAGAAGTTGACCGGATTTCGTGATTTCACCAGAGTATGACCATCTGAATGCTATTGGCCTTTACCCTTGACATTATATTGACCATAATTTTTAATCATAAAAATACTCAAAACTAAAATACTTTGAATCCTTTTTCTTATTCAATGGTCCAATTGACAAATCTTTTTTTTCGTTGTTTTCCCGTGATATTTTGCAATCGAGTACACTGATATCTTCAAGCCATTAAAAAAAGTCCCCCTTCGAAGAAGCTTGTGATTGAGTTTGAAAAAATATGTTTGAAATAAAAATTTATCTCCAATACTTAAATTTTGCTGTTACACTCGTGTCATATTTCAGAACAATTAGAGTTAGCTCGCACGCAGACGCACTCCATGGTTTATTAGAAAACATACTGTACAACAATTTTTTAAATTTATGCCCAAGGGGGTCGCACGTTACTTTGTATACATGTGGGTATAGCCACAGATATGTACCTTTAAAATTCATGCACCAGAGGGTCTAAAGTTCTGGTATAAATATGAATACATCTCATATTTTTCTTATTATAGGGATTGACCTTTTGGATTCTCCATTATTAATTAGCTCATTAATTCATTTCTAGACTTAAAATTCGGGGGACTTGTGTAATATAACGGAGGAATACATCGATTATATTCAGCTGTAATGATTTTTTTCTAAATTGTGTTGGCGTGGAATCTCACTTGAATGCATGGCACACATTCCCTTCGTACTTTGCTGGGGGATGAGTACTCCGAGAGTCATCTACTGAGGGAATGCAAAGTGCGTAATCCCTGTGCGACTTAGTTACGGGTCGAACAGTGCTGGTGTCGGATATCTCACTCCCCTCTCTTGTTCACGCGTTGGCGTGACAGACGGCCGTTGCATTATGGGCTTTTGGCTGTGCAAATAAACCTTCGTAAGAGGCAACAACATGCCGAGGAAAATGGGGCGTGGAAAATCACTGGTGAGACATGCCTATCAGCGTGAAGTTGAAGACATTTTGGATTTTTAGAATTATTGATTCCTTTCATATGCAATAAGTATATGAAGTATTATGTAAATCTATTTGATAAGAAATTAATGGCATATTTTTATATTCCTTGACTAATTAGTCAAAGATTAAGTAATCTAAGTACTGCTTATATGTATAATAAATAATACTCAGACCCAAAGAAAGAAGATATATACACCTATACTTTCCATTCATCTTGAACATTTGTTCCTGCTAGATTTTGATTTTATTATTTACGCTTAGAACTCCAACATACTTCAACAATATTCTCCAGCGTACAAAAGTAGCTGGGTATGTTTCAATAATATTGCTTCTTCTAAACTAGGGCTATTGTCAATAATTGCTATTTCAAAGCAATGCACGATAATGTGACACAGTGCAGGAATAAAAGATCTGCTGCAACTACTCTGATATCTCTGAATACTTTCTTAAGTATTCTTAAGCTAATCATAGGACAGTTTCCTTACCACTAGACTACAAAAGCATGGAATTTCTTTGGCACAAGCAGCCACGATTTCCTCTGAGAAAGCTTTTCAGCGAAACCCCCGTCGCATATCTCATTTTGACTCTTTATAACTAACCGACGTCATTCTTTCATGTCTTCCATGCCTACGCGCCCCGCCCTACAAGTATTCCGACCTCGGAAATTTTATCGCGCAATCTATGTCCTCGGAATCTTTCCCCACTCTCCTCACGTAACCCCCTTCTCTCCTTCCTCGCTCTAACATTCCCCGCAATCATCATTCATCCCCCCTTCCTGCCTTCATTTCAATTTTCCCCCCCTCTCATCTCCTCCTGTATAGACCCCTCCTCCCAGGACGCTCTCTTTCTCTCGCGCACATACATGATCTCTCAGGCACCATACCAGAACCCTCTCCCCCCTTCAAAAGCCTTTCCTTTTAAATCACCCTCTCCCCCACTTCTATTCCTCCTCCCCCGTCACCCACCGTAATTAGTTCTCTGTCACCTCGTCTCCCCGCTATCTCACACACCTGCTAATTATCCCGAGAATCATTCCCTCACCCCACGTCTTCTTTCTCATTCAACTCCCTGCTCCCCCGTCTCTCCCATCTTTTTATGTGGGCGTCCCCTCTTCCCTCCACTCCCCCCTTTTTTCCTCCTCGTTCACTCCCTCGCTTCAACCCTCCGCAGGCATCGCCTTCCCTCTTCCTCATTCTCTATCATCCTTTCTCACGCAATCTCTTTTGTTTTCCGTCACGTTCTCTCATCCCTCCCTTAATATAGGGCCCTTTTTCTATTTTGGGTCCCTTCCCGCCGTACTGAAACTCTTCGGCCTCCGTCATCGCCCTCGCGTAGAATGAGATCCCCACCGTCTTCGCCTTAAAGGTATTCAGTATTCAGTTAGTGCCGCAGGCTCGCCGGAGATCAATCGAGTTCGAATGCATGGAAGTTTTTGGTAAAGGCCGTCGTATGATTGTGTGCAATTTTCTGATTTTGTGTTGGTCAGTCAAAGAAATACACGGCTAGGTTGGGGAAAGATTTGGGGAAATCGTTGGTAGGATGGGCTGGCAGATGGATTAGCAGGATGTAGCCGATTGATTTTTGTGGTTTCACCGTGTTTTCTGCTGAGGATGGTGATACTTTATCAGAGGGGATGTAGTGCATTACGTAGGTGTGAACACAAAGATAGCCGTCACGACGGTGCGGGTGGATTAGCTCCGACCTTTAGGCTGCGAGATTTTCGCAAGTGACCTTCTCCGTAACTACCGTGGTTTCGAAGGAAGCGTATGTGCACCCGGTGAAATCTACGAGTTATCTTGAATGACTTGTCATGCGTCAATTGTTCCAAGTTTTTGGACGATAATTTTTCTAGAAAGCTCCATTTTTATGTCCATTGGTGTTTTTTTCCATTGATTGTTCCATTTAGTAATCAGTTAAGTTAAACTGTATAATGATATGTCGTATAAAAATTGGAGTATATACTCCTTTGAGATGAATACAAATTATTTCTAAGCTAAAATAATACGTTTAAACGATTAGTTAATTCCATTAGGAAGACATTGAAAGTAGTGTAGAAAGATTTTGTGAAACTCACGGACGTGCCGCTTGGATGAAGCTTAGGATTATAAGAGGCATCCCCAGAAATCAAACTAAGGCTCTCCGGTCCGAACGCTTGTAGCCAGGTAGCCTACTGCTCCACCATTAGGCTACCGCGTCCCCTGTTTTAATTAAAAATTCATTTATAAACGTTTCCATTGCACCAACAAAAGGGAACGAGTATATTTTTCGTCCCTGCTCGTACCCCGCGCTATTTTCTTGGTCAAGAAGATAAAATCTTATTTCAATAGAATAGTTTAAGGCGTCACTTTGTGGAAGCAATTCATATCGGAAAAGAAAATACTTTGTTCTTCCACATATATTTTATTATGCAAGACCTAGGTTTCGACTTAAACCTGATGATGACTTACTTCCGTAATGTTAAAATAAAATTCTTCTTAGGCCGTTTATGGGTGTCTAAGGTGATAAATTTGATCGCTTTGCCACCAAATATCGAATTTCCTTCCTCGGAATCTATGGAAATACCATTGAAATATCTGATCGTGAATAAGTTGGTATGATTAAATATTTTTAATCTACTCTTACCTCATAGATTAAAATAAAACTATATCGTGTGAAAGTGAAGGCGCAAACTTGATATCCGATGGTCGTCGAAAGAGTTCCTCCGTTTTATTCCTTTAGGAGAGGGCGAGTTGGGGAACAAGAGCAATCGCATCTCCTTTCAGATTCAATAACCAAGAGCAATCCGAGAATCACAAACGAGGAAGAGGAGAAACGGCTTGGAGAAAAGGCTTTGTGCCTTCTTTTAGATCTTCTATTAGGCTTTTTCGACACTCTCTCCATTCGTTTCCTCCTCTCACTCTTCCCCACGAGGTTGCAGAGCCGAAACAGGACTCTAGTAAGCGGAGAGAAGAAAGAACATAAGTGAAAGGGGAAACAGTTCGTTCTGTTTTTTTTTTGTTTTTCAAAAATTTGTGTCTTTCTTACCTCCTGTAAACCACATGCACCAGTTACTCTCTGGCAACAGCCTTTCTCCGTACGCAAACTCTCAACTTGTTTTCCATCGAAATCAGCATGCGGCGGTTGCAAACTTCGTATGCGTCCCCGCCTTCCTTTCCCACCACCCACCTCCGATGGCATCCTCCGCGAACCATTCCCCGCCATGAGGACGCCATCCCCATCCCGATCCTCCTCTTGCCTGGCCATTCCCCCTATCCCCACCGCCTCCCCCCGTTCCCACTCTTTCCCGTCCTGCTCGCGTGCTGCACACGAATGGGCTTACGGCCTAGAATCTCCTCGACGCCCTCCTCTTGGCCCTCCGCCCACCGAACAGCCCCTGGATGTGCAACGCAGGCGTATTCCATCGGCGAACCTTTTTGGTTGATACCCTTCCTTATACGCCACCGGAACCCTTCTTCTCCCGCCCTCTTTTATTTCGCCCACAAGACTACTCAGCTCCGCATCCATTCCCTCCACACTGCCTCTCCCCCCGGCTCCGATCACCTCTCCTTAACCTCCATGGCCCACTCACCCACCTCCTGTCCCCCACACTCCGACACCTCTTCGTGCTCTGTTTGCAAGATTTCCACCGTAAAGCGTGGATGATCCCGGTCTGTGGCAAAGACAGAGATAGGGAGGGAGAGAGGATGAAGGTGGAAGAGAGTGATGGCGAAACGGAAGGCAGTGGGAGAGTAAGGTAGAGAGAGAGATAGCGGAAGAGGGTCGCGTTTTCTCTTTTTTACTTGAAGTGGGATCGACCTGGCGTCGTAAGTTGGTGGCTACTGATTGTCGATGTCAAATTTTTTCGAGGACGTGCGTCTCTTTTCCATATTTCTTGGCGTTCGACTCCTGAGGAGGCGGTCCGGGGGGAGGGATGACGCGCGCATGCCGCCGCCGGCCGCACCTTGCCAGACACTTTGCGTTCCCCGCGAATGTAAAGTGGCTTGCCGAAGGATTTCCTTCGTCCCGGCGACCACCTCTCTCTCCTACCTCCTCCTTCCGCCTTCTCTTTGAGGATTTCCACGCCGAAACCACAGGGGCGCAGGCGTCGTTAAAGGGATATTGAAAGAATGCACTCCAGGCAACGGGTACGGGAACGCGTCAAAGTTTTCCGAGTGTTCCAGAAATTGCGGATTTGGGGGGGGGGGGAGCAACCTGAATCGGTATAAGGGGTGTCCGGCGATGGAATTTTCGTGTTCCGCCTCGGAAACGTCTGAAAGGAGTCATATTCCCATCTGCGAGATCAGGGAGAATACGAAATGGTCAATCTCTTGCGGGCTTTATAGTGTTATGCGTAATCATTTCCGTTTCGTGTGGACGGGTAAATGTGACCCTAGTTCAAAATCATAGGTTATCAAGTTATTGGTTGGAGCTCTCCCTCTTTAGATATATTGCTACTGCCATTATCTTCCATTCTTCTTTGCTCCCTGCACTGATGTCTTTCTGATGTCTTTGGGTGTCTGTAATTGTTTATTTGTTATATCTTTGTTCAAAGTCCGATGTAAAGGCCGAAGTGCTGTTATCGGACTAATACAAAATAAATAAAAAAAGCCTGTCGCAATTTATTCTAAGCTTTTGGCTGCAATTCTTTCTGAATGATTCTTTCTGAATGGTTCTTTCCATAATACCGCTCGATAAGACATTTTTTCATTCTGTCACGGAAGGCCTCCATGAGTCACATGACATGAGCATTTAATTTTCATAATTATTTTTTAGCTTCACACTTCCATCATACAGGGTCGCACCCAAAAGTGGTAGGGCTGATTTTCTCTGGCGCGAATGGAGCGGTGGAGGGCGGTCTGCCTGGAAGGGTAAGGTGGAGGGGGCTCTTAGCAACAGACCGACACCAACCTCACGTTAGACATATATGAGATGCCTCAATCAAATGCAAGTATTCTGCATTTCTTAATGGTCTGAATTAAGATAATACAAATAAAAACTGAATTTTGGTTAACTAGTTTCAGACGTAGAGTCTCATTCTCAAGGTCTTGTTCTCATGGCAACCGAATGTAACTTTTCTTTGAAATATCGTGTAAAACGTAGAATTTAGGTTGGACCAAAAAGTTAGTTTCTGAACTTACTTTGGTACTTAATCATTAATTTTGGAGATTATTAACTACGAGGATGAAAATAATCTGAAACAAGTAAGCTGAGTATTAAAAATCATGTAATTCCAACTTTATAACGAGGTGGTCAAAGACTTCGTATTTATAAAAAATATTTATCGGACGTTAAAAGTGGAGTACTTTGTTAAAGTGTGTATTTCTTAAGAATGTATTTTCTATTACATTCCTTCCAAGTTATCGTCTTAAAAATGTTCACGTTTTTTCATTTAATGTGATAAAAAATTTAAATTACGTTGAGTTATAATGCAATTTATTTAGTTTATATGTTATTTAACTTAAAAACACCAGATATAATTACATAAATCAAGAGCTAAACCGAATTTCGTTACGTGATATTCTAACTGGGTTTGTAATCGCATTTTTACTTACATGAATTCATTGCTTGCGAATTTCATCGAGGGATAGGACAGGTACTGTACTTAACTTACAACTGCTTGCTGGAATTGGCCTGGTTTCGAGGTGTAATGTTTTTGCCCCTAATATCTGTATCAAAATTGTCCTCAAACCCATACGCGGGAACATCAATGCTTTTACGATCTCACTCATTCAAATGCACGAGGGGGATATAGAAAATTGCACGATCATTTATCCTTCTGTAAGGAATTCCTTCTAAAGCGCGAAAAGAGCAAACCATCGCACCAGCGGCGAGTGCTTTATTTCTGAATGATCCGCACGGAGAGCTTGGAGGGGGGGGATGGAGCGAGGGTGCATAGAACGTGACTCCATTCCGACGCGCCCCTTGCTGTACGGTCGGGCGATAATAAAAAGATCTTCGTAGGCGAGTTTTACTTGGCGCCCTCTTCCCCTATCTACACCGCCTTCTCGCCCCGTCTATTATCTCAGGTTGCACTAAAACTCTATAGGTCGGACAGAGGAAACGACCAGAAGTGCAGAGTTCACGTTCCATCGATGCGATTTCCCACGCGCTCTCGACTACATGATGCTTGGTGTGTCTAGAATGGAGTTCGAACAAGGCTGGATGTTCACGCAGACGGCTCGCGGGACGGAAGCGGTGGGGAAGGAAGGAGGCGATGGCGTTCTCCGCTCGGAGGTGGACTGGAGTTGGCTGTCTGTGAGATCCCGTCTCATTTCCACGGCAGGAATCCCTCCCTCCTTCATATAAGTTCTCTCTATCGCTTGATACTCTTTCTGAATTGAGGGTCAAAATGGAGTATAAAAGCGATTGAATATTAATTGCGAATTCTGAAGAGTAGATTCAAGTGGCAGAAAACCAGAATTTTGGACGATCAATGTGTGGAAAATCTCGGTAATAAAATTTTGAAAAGAAAACCATTGAAAAATTAAAATATGAAGTTAATGCTGCAGTCTTCGTCAATGATTTTAATGTAAAACTAGTTTTTTAATTAATCATACGCTCGTATTTTAATGTGGAGAGGATTTGTGAAATATCTGTAATGAGAGGGACGAGAAATGGAGAAATATTTTCTCCGCAGACTAATCGAAAACGTCTCGTTGAGTCGTATATAAAATCTCGAGCATAGAGAATCAAAGTAAGAAATGAGGGAACTTTCAATTTGAAAATAATTATTTTCATCCTAGTTTCCTTTTTTTCAAAGGAATTCCCTAATAACGATCATGATTATGTTTGTACTGTACACAATGAAAATATTTTGAGATATATCTCATAAAATTTAATGAATTTGTTTGTTTTTAACTCCAATTTAATTATAATTTAAACGTAACTCTAAAATACAGAGGAATGGGAATATAGCAGCGGAAATATAGCATTTTTGATAGGATTCTATGAAGCCGTGAAAATGTTTTCATAATATGACATCAAGGTCGTAATTAATGTGTACTTATTAATTTTTAGTTTACCCGTAGTGAAATCTTCTGATTTCACGAAGTAAGTTAAATAATGGCGTGGTCGATTTTATTCTTATGGCATTAACATTGAACTAAAAGGATTAGGTACAGGTCTGGTTTTGTGGAAGGTAATTACGTAATTGAGAATTAATTTAGGAATTATAACCTCAATTAAATATGTTTTCTACTAACCTATGGATATGCACTTGCTTGAGCTAGTATAAAATATTTTAATCGTACAAGTGCATTGAAATCAATCGAGAAACGAATTTTCAATTACTTAAAAGCACTCTGATAACACTTTTCATCACTTTGTTTCCGGTGAAAGAATCCCACTCAATTCTGCTTCTTCCTTCAACAATTATTCTCAGATGCTTCCATTTTACGTAAGCTTTGGCTCTGCTTTGCCCTAGTAAAAACGAGCAACTACGTCTAAAACCTCTCAATGTGGAACCGATGTTTACGTAAACCTTCATTTTAGACCTATTCGTATCTTTTCTGTTTAAAAAACCAATTTTCACGATGCCAGACGTGATTAATTACTGAATATACAGGTAGAGTCTGGTACACATGAAATGTGTGTATGAATGTTTATATATATATATATATATATAAACTTTTATTTTAAGTAATCTATCGGTTAACGTAGGTTTTGGATGAACACAACTACCAAATAAATATTTTCTCTTCTAACAAAACACTATCCGGCAACCTACTCTACATCAGGTTCCTCTTCATCTCTGTGTACTTCCTTTCTCCCTTCATCCCGTCCAACATCCCTATCCTGTTCCTGCCCTTTCCTCGTTTGCCTAACATTCTCCCCTCTATTACAGTCTTCAGCATCCTACTGCCGCTCAATACGCCCTTCATCCATTTTTCCTGCCTCTTTAGGATTTCTCCAAACAAACCCCTCTCCTCGCCCACCATACCTGGTACTTTGTTTTATTCTCGGTCCACTTCACCTTCTCTATTCTTCTCCACACCCACATTTCGAAAGCATCCAATTTACTTCTATCATACTTCTTCAGTGACCAAGTTTCTGCGCCGTACATAACTACGCTTCATACTATATATGAGTTTTACGAGTCTTTTCTTAACAATCTCGCTCAACTTCCCTGTCATCAACTCCCTCTTCCTTGTGAAAGCCTCTTTCCCAAGGGCAATTCTTCTCCTTACGTCCCTACTACTTTGACCGTGTTGGTCCAAAACACTTTTGAGATACGTAAAATGTTTTACCTTCTCAATTTTTCTTCTTCCTATTTTAATGTTAAGCTTAGTCTTTTTCTTGCTGGAAAATCACAAAACGTTTGTTTTATTAATATTGATTCTCATCTCATACCTATCACACTAAGTTTCCCATTCACTCAGCAATGCTTGCAGCCCACTGATGGACCAATTAGAGCTTGGCCATCAGAAAACCTAGCTGATTTTACGAATTCCCCTCCGAATTTCATTCTTACCTCCAGTTCTTCCCATGCTTCTTAAATTATTTTCTCCACATATACGTTGAAAAACACGGGTGATAATGTGCAACCCTGCCTTACACCTCTTCCTAATGCTGCCAATCCGGACTCTCCGTTCTCCACTCGCACGTAAGCAGTCTGAGAAATGTACAGGGTACGGATTAGCCTCCTGTCCCTCCAATCTATTCCTATTTTCTTCAATATACTCTTTAGTTGTACCAAATTCACTCTATCAAACGTATTTTCAAAATCTACGAAACAGGCAAGTTCATGTTCATCAGCGCAGGTTCATGATCTTTTTAGTTAAAATTTTCTCGTCGTTACATGATTTTGCAAAGAAAGGATAACAAACAGACATAGCTATACTTGTCGATAATGTAAGTCGTAGGTAATACCTGCAAATAATCATAGATAAAAATTAAAGGGAAGTTTTTCTTTATGAAATATTTTTTGCATATTTTTCCAAGTTTTTAAAAAAATATTTTTGTATTACCTTGAAAAATTCTCCTCTTCTAGGATTAAAAGTTTAGTGTGATAATTCAATAGATTATTCAACATATCCCTTAAGTTGACTAAGTTGTTACTCTATCTCCTTGAATATTCAACACATCAGTGTTAAAATTGGCAGCATTTATTTCTTTCTACTAAAAGCGGCGAAGGCAATCATAAGGGTTTTTGCTGTCACCGGAAGATTTTCGATAGCTGCAGTACAAAATTACCTTTTCCAAACCCTTAAATTTTCTAGCATGATTCGCCCTTGTAACTTAGACATATTCAAGTTTTTGACAAATGCTCCTTGTAATAATTATAGTTCATTGCAACAGTTTAATCGCAGGGAAAGTAAAGTTCCAAAATTACAAAAAAATCCTTTCATTAAAGCTTGTATCTCTTTTCTCCGGTTTGGAAGAGAAGTGTGGTTTCTTGAGGTCCAGATTGAGCCGTTTTCACGAGAGCGGTGACGTAACCGTCGTCTAAGTCCCTGCCATTAAATTTTTGTAGTGGTTTTCGGGCCGGGAGCTAATTGGTGGAAAGGTCTGGCTGGGAAACTCTGTAGGGCAGAATGAGGAGACGCCATTGCATAAGATTCCGTATTTCCTTTTGAACGGGACGATACCTTTCCCCTCAGCGCATGGGCCCCGGGAACCTTTTCATTAAATCATAAGAATAATACGGCAGGGATCCAGTTTCTTATTAACTTCTTCAACGACCCAGAAACCCGGATGACATTAGGCACATAAAAGGGACATTTTCCGAGGAGCTACTGTTCTCGATTAGTCTGACGGCTGTGATTTCACATTAAACCTATGACGTAGATATTTTGCCGGCAAACTAACGGTCTCGATGTATTATTCTAGTCACGCCAACGGTAAAAGCGTCGGACGTAAAGATATATGAGGAAGGGCTTGGTAAGCAAAAGTAGCCACCACGTAAACAAACGGGGCAGATTTAATTTCAGTGTATTTGCTCCCAAGGTGGTTTTGCAGTAAAGGAAGGGGTAATGAACTCAGAATTTTAGTAAGTGTAATATAAACAAGGAAATGCATTATGTTTGTAGTTATATTATAAAACGAAGATCTTTAAAACTACGGTCTGCCATTGACAAATAAATTATAAAATGTTGTTGGTCAAAATAAATAAATGTTACACTACTATTTACTATGAACGTAGGTGACTGACACTAGATTGTCTTGCTATCCCATTAAATATCCTTCTAAGTATTTAATTTACCATTCGTTGTATGTAATTCAGTAGTAGTTTAGTAAATATAATGGCAATAAACGGCCATATTTCCAATAATATTTTCATTTATTACGCTTTAATGCCTTTCGTTTCGCATGGGCATTTGACAACCTTAAATATGCCAAAGTACGCTTCGCGGAAGATCTGAATTAAGAGTAAATGTAGAGAATGTTTTAGTATCTTAAATACAATTTGCAATCTTCCAGCCATTATTTGAGCATGTTGAAAGTTTCATTTTCATGGCGTACCATGACAAGAACTAAAAGAAATGAAATGCAGCTCGTGGGTTGTCAGATGCGTAAAGTAAATGTCCAACAAATAAAAAATATACTTTCCTAGAAGTGAAACGGTAGAACCAATCACTGGAATGCTAACTTACGTCACCATAGACCACTGAAATACCATAGAGAGAGAAGTGTTGCATGAGTTAATATTTCTCTATTTAGATATCACATTCAATGTTTTAAGAATGTACAAGTTCTTTTCCAGGTAACAAGACTAAATTCTGTTGAGTCTTTTTAAAGGTCAAGATCTTCCTTCAAGAAGTACAGCTTAGGCTATGAAATGATGTTGTAGTTTAGCATGAGCAAAGGGCTTTTGTCCTTCAACATTGTGAGTTACTGAAAAACTATTGAGAGCGATTAATACCAAAGGGAATAAACATTGAAATATAAACATAAGGAATTTGAAGATAGGCCAGGTACAGTTTCAGCCACCCATAGCTGCCTGATATCCAGTCGAGAAAATTAACTAACCAAATGCCTGTTCACTACCCAAGAACTATAGACATTTATAAGAGGCACTCAAAGGAACTTATCAACCCTAAGTCCTCACAGTGGAGATGTGACGCAGCCATAAACATTGACGCAGAGCATTCCAAAAACACTGATCCTACATGTTTATGCACGGTGAAAGCTTAATTAAAGCTTAAGTGAAAGGTTTCTGAAAGTTCTCATAGGAAATCAGGTCTTCCTCGTCTGGAAAGACAGGGTACAGAGCTTAGTTCTGGTGTTGAGCAAGGCACTGGTATTCCTCGCTTTCGTGATATATCGGACGTGTATTGTTAAAATTCTCTGTTTTTACTCGTTTTTCACTCCTTAGATTGAAACGATTAAAATTAAAAAAAGTAAACGTAAGAGTTAACGCAGTAGTTCGTGAAATCTACTTAGATCGTTGACGCCCCAAAACATTTATTATCTTCTTTTGGAACTAGTTTTGCAGCTTGAGACATATGAAGATAAACATATAAACCAAATTTCGTCTTATTATTACATTTATAACACCAAAAGTTTTACTGGTGACCGATAAATTACCGAAGCGCTAATGTTTTCCAGTAGAATTGGAAGTTTTTCGAATTATTTGGTATTTATTGTCCTAAATTGGCAATATAATTTCTCATTATTATTGATAAATGATTAGTAATGACCCTTTTCATATTTATCAAAATATATATCTAAATTCATACAAAAAATATTTACTTTGTAATCGAGATTAAATATAGTAAAAGCTTGAAAAATAATAAAAAATATTTCTTTTAAGAAATGTAACAGGCTTATACTAAGTGATTCCTGTGTTTTAATGTATTACTTAAGAGCTATTCCGTTTTTTGAGCTTTCCTTCCAAACTTATCTTTTGTTTCATTGATTCATGCAAAAAAGTAATCATACCTGAATTGATTGCTCATAGTCCAACAATGCGCACCACTTTACCGAATATCTTTGGCTGCCGAATGACCCTGGGGAATCGCCACGGAACGATATGTTCCTGCCAGTGGCTAATATAATTATACGTACAATGTAATATTTTAAAATTTTTCATTAATTTATTTAGAGTATTTGTAAAATTCACGAAGTATTATCAATTTATGAATTATAACTTCAAAACTAATCATTTTATTATAGAAAATATGAAAGACAGAAGATATGAACTATAAAAGATTATTTATATTGAAAATGTTTAAAAAACCGCTAATTTTTACACTTCATTACAGAGGGAAGATTTTGAAAATATTGCACAGAAGTGCCTTAAAATGATTAAATGATAGCGTCACCATCCGTTTACCAAAAACACGATCCTCAAGAAACAGATGAAACTCTCACTCTAGAAATTCTCGATTTTTCATTTGAATATGTAAGAAAATTTTCTTTAAAAATAAAATTAATTTTGAATGAAATTATTAACATAAGTCGAATAAGAAATTTTGAAGGGAAAACTTGGCTAATCCCGTAACATTAAATCACTTTCATGCAAGCGTTGGGCTATGGAAGGCAAGGTACACTATGGGCCAAAGTAGAAATAAACCGCTTATATCATTATTTTGACAAGTAGGGGCTTCGGTCTGATAACTCTCCTCTGGTGTAGAGTGGAGATGAGGTATAATATGGCTCTATAAGGGAGGAGAGAGAAAGTTTGGGAGGAATCAGTCTCTTTCGGTGATTAAAGGAAGGATGCGTTAGAGAGGATTTTGAGACTTCCATTCCAATCAGTAGGCTGTGAAAGCGCAAGATACTCCTCGTTCAGGCGAGTCAATTCGAGGAAAAGATTGAGGATAAATAAGATAATGCGAAGTGGTAAGTAAATAATAATTGTTAATTAAACATTTTAAATTCTATAGAAATAAATAGAACAAGCGCGATACGTTATAACATAGAAATTCAATTAAAGAACACTCAATGGCTCAATTTAATCCAGGAATTTTCTCACCATGATATCGTAGCCTACCATCAAATATTTGATCTTCAAGAGAACGCTGTAAATAAATTATTAAAAACTAAAAACAAACTGGAAAATAAGGAAAGAATATCAGTAGGTTTAAAAATGAAAAATGAAAAAAAAATGTCATCCGAAAATCGCTTTATGCCAAAGATATAGTTGGATAATAAATTTTTGGAAAATATTGTAACCATTCCGACAATTCTAGTTTTAACTATTTTTTAAGTATCTCCGTTTAAATTGCATTTCTAGGACGTAATTTTAAGATTAAAAGATTATTCTTATTTGGGAGTTATGTCAAGGTCTTTTTTTATAAAACTAGTACTTCATGAAAAATAGGTGGCAGAAACATTAATTACAAAATTGTGACAAATCCCTCCGAATGAACTGCAACCTTTACGTGATGGAAGGGCTTGTGCGTTTTCATAAACCTTGGAACTGTAATTTAGAATCTCTAATTTAGATACCGTGGTACTCGTACCTGTAGTAAGCATGATATACAATTTTTTAATTATTTTACAAAATTATATTTTAACTAAAAGTTAGGAAAAAATTAAGTTTTGATGTTAATACATGGTGTGTAATAATCCCTGCCATACATTTTGGTGGCTTGTGTGTACCAGGTAAATAGATGGATTTTTCCAGACATAATGAACACTGAATTAGAAAAAAATATTTTATATGTATATATATAATATATACATATATATGTATATGTATACATGTATATACATACATATATGTATATATATACACACACATATATGTGTTATATATATATATATATATATATATATATATATATACACACACACACACATATAGTATATATATATACACACACACACACACACACACCTGAGTGTAGGGAACGGTGTAAATTGTGTACTGGAAGAACGGCTACGAGAGAGAGGCTAATGTGGGTAGATGAGGAGTATGGCGGGGCAGTGAGAAGATGAAGAATGGTCAGTAGTATGCACGGTGGGCTTCGAGCGAGTATGAAAGGTAGAGAAGATGTGAAAGAGGAAGATAATGGCCTGAAAGTGAAAGATTTCCCACATGGATGAGTGGTACGCGAGTTTCAGCCACTCCGTCCGAAATTGGTGCCTATAGCTTTACGTGGCACAAAGAAGGAATTATCCGGGTGAAGGAATATGAGATGGAAGGCCTTTTAAGTGTAATGAACAGAGTTTGAAGGTAAAGTGAGGTGAGTGCTTTCGTCTCATTCGGATTTAAACCGTTGTAGATGTTGCTCTGGGATTTAGGCGGAGAGATTCAGGAAACTCAGAATTTCTGCAATTCATTTTGAGGAATAAAATGGCTATCTAGTTAGGGAACTCCAATAGCACAGGGGAAGCGATTGAAATTTCCCAGGGGTCTGATTTTAGAGGGTAGGTAGTCTTTGGCGATAAGAAACAGAAACGGAAATATGATACAATTGTACAATTTTACGAATTTTACCATTATTGAACGAAAAATGTATAATTATCAGTGAAAAAATTCGTTTTCTAAGCCCAATTTCCTGCAGGAATATAAACCACCATGCCATTTTGTTTCACCGTTATCACTATTTTTGAATTTGGCGGAAGAGTTTAACAGGGTAATTCTCATTGTTACTCTCCCATAAGGAAATGACAGTCAGGGGTATGAGACTGAGTTTTAGGTTTGACAAAATACTGTGTATTTTATTTTCTTGTGGCAAATGGGTTAAGTTAAATATTTTCAGCCAGATTTACGCAAAAAGATAAATAAAAATGGTAGTGATGGGTGTGCAGTAATGGTAAAGTATGCTCCATGCATAGTAAAGAGCAGTTTTGACAATTAATGAATTCAAACAGTTAAGGTGCGAAGTATTTGTTGAAAACAATTCTCTCAGTTCCACACATCGATGTACGGTCCTTAAATCAAGGTGTCATTTCAAAAGCCGATTTCATTGATATTTAATACCTTTCATGAAGTTGTTGTGTTTTATGTAGGCATCTTTTCAATTTCTGACTTAAAATTTAAGCTATAAGCTAAGACTTAGGAGATAAGGTTTGGAGAAGTGATTATTCAGGTGTGGGAGGGTGGGTAAGTGTTAGGGAATTCAATCGAGGGAATCTTGAAGGAGGAAAGGAGGATGGGTTAAAATGAGAGGGAAGGAAATGTGGAAGTGAAAAGGGTTCGGGAGAACGGAATTTCGGTGGAAGCAGAAATAAATGAGGGGGAAAAGATATGAACCGAGGAAGTGAGAATGCTGGGAATACGGACGGCTATAGTGGAGGATTGGAGTGTGTGCGTATGTGGTGGGAGGTGGGGAGAATGGCTAATGGAGAAACGGACGGGTAGTAGGGTAAATTGGGGAGGGAAATCACCTCCTTTAAAGATGGAAGGAGAGGTGTGCATTCTTTAAGACCAGGGTAAGGATTCGAAAGCAAAAGCTTATGCAATAAACGCGCATATATATACGTATTGAAAAAAATGGGAGCGTGGTTAGGTGGTGCGGATGTGAAATTTTACGAAATCGTTCGCCAAATAGTATATTGGGCATATTTTCGGCAGTAAAATATGGGTAAAATTCTTTAAAGACGAAAGAATTTCAACACCTTCACGTATTTGATATAATAAAAAAGAGCAGACAAAAGGTCATTTTCCCGTTAATAAATTAATCCTGCCCTATTAATACTGTCTGATATTAAATTATTATTATTGTTGCACATAGTATCAAGTTTGGCATGTATTGGTGGATGCATGTTTGGTCTGGTTTTAGTGGAATTATATTAAAGATGTATGCTTTAATTCCATTCATCTCTAGACTGGACTTCATTGATTATCTCAGGGACAATTTGTATTTTATTAAAAGTAGTTCAACAGAAGAAAATAAAATTCCAATCATCTGTAATTTATACTAATATATCATGTCTTTATCTATTTATATATATATATATATATATATATATATATATATATATATGTAACATTTATGAATGCATGAAATTATGCGTGTATAGCTTTGCGGGTTGCCAGTTTCTTTGGTACTTATTTTTCTCATGGGAATGCCTATTAGAGGAAGTAGCATGTAGTGTCCCCTGAGATAATAACACCAAGCCGGTTATTAACGTAGCCATAATTCATTTAGTGTGCACAAAATCTGAGAGATGGCACATGCTGTACTTGCAGCATAGCATCATTGTAGGAAGATGCATGAACCTTTTTCATAAGAATTGCTGCATCACTAGACTGTAATTGGGTTCCTTAGGGAGACTGTAATGCAGCGATCCAAGTTAAGCAAACATAAGAGATCTACACGTGCTTATTTTATTCGTTAGTTACAGCTTGCTTTGGAGGCAGCTTTATTTCAACTATGGTCGTAAAATATCAAGGTTAATTTTGATGCTTAGAGTGCGAGATTTTATGTTGGAACTCCTATTAATAAACGTGACTTTATGAAAAAATTTTAATACCAAATTGACTGCAGAATTTAAATTTAATCCGAGATTGAACATGGTAAATAAAATAGAAGAGCAACAAGCATAAACGTGTTAGAGAAAGGGTACCCATTGAGAAGCAATTCAGAAGAAGATGGGGCATGGGGGCGGAGGACCTGGGAAAATTCTGGGGACACAAAAAAGCGGGCCACTGGAGGAGGTTGGAGTAGGGCATCGGCGGCCTCGATCCCTCGTTACTGCGCTTCATAAAGACGGTAATGGTCACGGGAAAACGGAGTGAGTTTGCCATTACCGTTTGGAGAGGAGGAGGCGGAAAGTAGTGGTGGAATAAATATTTGCGCGCGGAAGATTTCTCCATTTGGATGATTAATCTCTTTTATGATCGGTTGTGCTAGGAACTGTGATTGAGGGGATCCTTCAATGAAAAATTTGAGCATCTTGCTAGTGTTTAAGATGAGCGTGCCAACATTATTATATTTCTCGGTACTTCTTCGGTTCCAGGAAAAGAAGTTTCTACGTAATTTTAATCTACGGTATACACTTCCCTTCGAAGAAAATAACTAGCATAATTTATATGCTTTTGATTTAATGAGCATATATAATTCATCGACTTACCTGGAAGCATTGTTTCATTAAGTTAAAGGATATTTTATTATCCCATGGCCTTTGTTTACTCAGTTTGCTGAATTGGTAGGGAATTTGCTGACACCACAAATTAAAGCAGGCAAGATTTATGAACCAATTTAATCCACAAAGGACAGATTTGAAATGTTCCGCTTCTAAGGAGCCATTGTAAAACGCTATTTCCTTCTTTGGACAATGAAATACAACTCGAAGCAATATTACTGTTTTCATTAGTCTCGAGTAATGGTTAGTAGTCATTTCAATTGATGGATTTCGGAGAACTAGCAAAGTACTTGAAAGCATTTAATTAAACTGAAATTCACACATCCCACAGGGATTATAATTGGGCATTAAAAAATCGCAAAATCACAAACAGGTGGAGCTATTTGTATCGAATTCTGTTTTATTTATTTTTATACCTAAAGTGTTCATGGTTTATTCATTCAAGAGGATTATTATCTGGTGAGCCTAATTTGTTACTATAGCTTAAATTTGGACTGTTTGCCGAATTATAACTTCAAAAGGTTATTTTAATCAAGTTAATGTTGCCCATGCCTATTTACTACTTATTTACGGTTAATTTATATTACGAAGAATTAATCGATATACTTAATATCTCTTGATAAAAATGGGTACTTCAGTGGTAGGAAACATTTTATCTTCTTTCAGAAGAAACTTAACAATTGATTTTTATCTTCAAAATGATTTCGAAATTAAGATGGCCGAAATTTAAATCGGTTAGTTGATTCCGAAGTGTTTCATTCTTTCAAATGTCAAAATAGCACCTTAAAGAGTTCTTACTATTCCGAGAGTCACGTTTCTGGAGACCGTTATTTTACTTAGGATGTCTACTAGCGTAATGAACATCAATGAAGAAAATTGATAGGCATGAGTATTTAAAACGTATCAACCCAGCGTAAACATCACAGCTGAACATTTGAATAATTAAAATTTAAGTTTAATTCCATATTGTTTATGGTATATATTAATTTGTTAATGAGCTAGATATTGTCATTTTGAAATGATTTTAACTTTGGTATTTTTGATAAGTGAATATGTATATGCTTATTTTAGCTTAACAAATGAGACAGGTCCAATAAAGCTGCTTGTCTCTTATTTTGGTCTTATTAAAATATTAAATCAGCCGAAAGTTTTGCACATTTACCGGCCATAGCTGGCCAATAAATCGGCTTACTCAAAATTAAAGTCCTCATTAAAACTTTGTTTCAATTGACTTTCATTCTTGTAATGTGCTAGCTGTTCAAAATAAGCCCAAGCCAACTTTAGAAGATACGACGAGAAAACTAAATGAAAGAAATACTCGGGCATACCCTAATGCGAATTTCAGGTTGATAATTAACCAAGATTGATTCATATTGTGTATCGTACTCTATATCCACATTTTTATATTAGCCCATTAGCTACCGAGTTTTGTCAACTCAAACTTTCAATCCATCTCAAGCTGTGTTCATCAGAATTATTCTTTTTAATAAGCACTCATATTAAAGAAGTATTATTTTCCTAAAAAATTACCAAAATTTCTCTAATAAACCTTCGCCATTTTTAGTGGGATGGTGAAATAAGAGTTATCCTTCCATAATTGATTTTCGTGTAAAAATGATAACGAGCTTTTCATGAAAATAGTCGATGGTCGAAGGTCACCGGACCTTATATCTTTCTTATCCCACTCTCGAGCTAATCGAGTGAAATATTTTGTTGTATCAACCCTTTCTTTTCAATTACGAAAAGTTCATTAATTTTAGTCAACTTCTATCTTAATGTTATGCTATGGTGAAATGTTTACCAGAAATTAACCCTTTTTCATGAACCCCATATTTTCAGTTATCAAATCATACAATATTTCCGAGAAACCGCGGGAGATACCGCAACGGTAAATTTTAACGGAGTCATCCGCCAAATGTGCATTACAAAACACCAATCTTGCTCCTTTTAAGCTCCCAAAATTTCAGAAATTAAGAGAACGCCTTGAAAGCTTAACTGGAAAAATCACTTGACCGGACATCGAGGGATCCGGGTTCGAATCACGGTCGAGGTGAATGATTTTTACACTCTGAAATTGTTACTTCTAATATTATTCTTCTTTTACTACTTGACCTGAACCCCATTGCCCCTTTTTACCCCATCAAATTTATTTACTCTTTGAATTTAGCATAAAATTAAATATTTGGGTGAATTATGTTTTTAACATTTGTCGATTTTGTTTATTTTCGGTTCATTTTTATTGGTTCAATGTAATTAGCCTTATGTTGTTTTTAAAGTTAACAGATATTTATTAAGTTTAAGATGAGGAATATTTAATAAAGGATGGCGATATTATTTTTAGCAGATGTCTATGACCACAGTAATATACCCGCTAGTTTCTTTGATAGGCAAGGGTAGATATTACCCAGTACTAAGCTCAACAGTGTGTAAAATTATGGGGGTATAGGGAGGAGGCCTCCCTATTCTCAACCTAAAGAATAGGGAGGCCAATTCCTTTCCCTGTGCCGCCTATGGTTTCCCAGATAATCTCGTACCCAAAAAATCACACAGCTTGGATGAAGCTGACGGTGACTGGAGGCATCACCTGGAATGGAACTCGGGACCCTCTTTTCATTAAGATAGCGCTCTAGTTACTGGACTGGCACGTCTTTGGTCGCACTTTGATTCATTCTTTAAATGTTGACGGTCCTTATTAATGTAGGCTCCGTTTGATGCGATGACCTTTTTCTACCTTCTGTCTAGTCCTCGAAGACATGATGGAAACCATGTTTCAGTAAGTCCTTCAAAATCTCCTCAGGACCCATTGTCACTGCTTCTGATGATGAAATCCCTCTACACGAATGTTTCCCTTTACACTGGGGAGCAGGAAAAAGCCACAAGGTGCTGGATCTGGAATATGAGAAGGATGTGGAACACATATCATCTTTATCAATCAAAAGACATTTATTAACAGTACTTGGAACATACGGTCGTCCATTATCGTGGTGCAGCTTCTTGCTTGTTGCTTGTGAATTTGGCATTTTAAAATCGATATAATGTTGGTGAATTTTTAGTGTATCCCAATTAAAGTTGTTTGTTCTGGTACTATACATTCTGATACACCCATCTCTGAATATTGGAAAATGATTTGACCCTTACTTTCCCAAAAGAAGCCACCACTATGGTTCTTTTCGTTTTGATGTTTTCCAAACAAAATTTCTCGTTCTCGGGATCAAAGCTATGTAGTAAAGTTTTAGTGATGTCTACGAAATGTACTTATCTTTCAGTAACATCAAATTTCAAGTGCAAACAATGAGACCTGTAAACGTTTTCCTCACCGCGAACAAGCAATCCTGCCAGCCCCCGAATAAAAACACATCTAATGAACAATTTTTACGTTACCAATGTATGGTTGGTAGGATTAAAATGTGCAATATTTCTGATAGTACTTAAAACAATCTTCATTCATAATAGCAGCAGCAGTGTTAGCGTTTGATTCTGTAAGATCAGCAGTGCCTTGGGCTCCCGAGTCCACTTCATTTGAAATTGTCTCTTTAAACATTTAAAACTATCTACTAGCTGTTCTTAAAGGAAAACAGGCTCTCCATTGGTTTCCCAAAAAAATAAAATAATCTTCGGCTGATGATTTTTTCAGATGAAAGCAAAATTTCAATGCAGCGTATTGTTCGTCACAATTTACCTCTATCGTTAATGAAGGCAAATCGCAACAGTTACCGCAGACGCAATGCTAGAGTCAACTCAGTAAAACGTTTATTTCATGAATACTACAATTAAAATAAAACGTTAAATTGAAAAAATATACAGAAAGAAGTTAAGCATCACTCTTCATACTCGTAGACCCAACGCTGATAGGAAACAACTCGATATGCAAGGTAGTGTACACGCTTGTACACATTATAAATGGAAATAATTTATTCACTACTGTATACATTCGCGTTGAAAAGACATAGACATATAATACTGTTACACTCCATTGAACTCTGCGTGGGATTCTTCTCCTATAACCCGTGCACTATTTTCTATAGATTCCCTTTATATAACGACAGAGAAGAAATACAAAACAGCTGAGTAGGCGATTGAAACAAGAGAATGAAGGCAGTTGGATAATAATGCAAAAAATGGCGACAATATCCATCTGCCCGTAATCCCCGACGGAGCATGGTGAGATGACTCCAACACTGCGACAAATCTCGAGCTGCTCTCACGAAGGAAACACGTGCGTAGAACACATTTCATATGTAAGCACCATCCGTGGTG
Organism: Hetaerina americana; assembly: GCF_022747635.1. Classification (NCBI taxonomy): domain Eukaryota; kingdom Metazoa; phylum Arthropoda; class Insecta; order Odonata; family Calopterygidae; genus Hetaerina; species Hetaerina americana. The sequence continues at coordinate 79,867,579 of NW_027286874.1, forward strand.
GTTTTCTCGCGAGTACACCCCCTCCCAGCTCCTCTCGTTCCTCGATCTCGGAAATCTTTACGTCTCCCCTCGGGGCGGCTCCGTTTAAAAAGATACATTTCCACATTTTCCGTCTCCTTATCCTCTAACTCTTTGGTCTCTTTATTTTATTCCATCTCTTCCTTTCGTCCCCATCCCTTCCGCAAACATCCTCCATTCCAGCACCCATCTCCGTAGGCCCCCCTCCCATTCTCCGCGGTAGCCTTTGCCATGGCGACCATCACCGAGGGAGCAATTTAGGGTTCATTAGTGGAAGATTGGGAGAAGGGGGAGGAAAAGAGAAAGAGTGAGCTGAGAGAGGAAGTGGATGGAGAAATGAGAGGGATGGGAATGGTACAAGTAGGTGGCGGAGGGGAATAGTCTTGGGTAAGGGAAGAGAAAAAAGGCGATGGGACGAGAGGGTTAGTGAGGTACCGGTGGAGGAAGGGTTATTAGGATGAGGGTTGAAGACGGGGGAGAGGTTATGGTGGAGATGCTTTTCAAGAGTTAAGGAAGAAGGGAAATATGGTGAAGGAGGGGGGTTTGGATGCTATGGGCTGGGGCTGGGCTGTGAGATGATTAAGGAGGAAAAGGTGTGTAGGAAATAAAAACCTAAAAAAGATTAAAAAATAAGGATTCCGGGTTTATGTACATGTGTATATACATATGTATATTTTTTGTACATATATATACACACTCATACACTTATTTATTATATATATTTACACTTATGTATATATAAATTTTTCCCCTCCTATCTTGTTTCTCTGGTGGCACTGATTACGGCGTCCATTATGAGTCTTATTAGCCGGAAGTAATGAGGTGGATGGAGGTGGGGGTTAAGGAAAATGAGGGTTAGAAAGGATGACACGAATGGGAGGGACCGTAGTGGAGGATAGCGGGGTATATAACCTGGGGTTGGGGTTGAGATAGAGCCTTCGGAAGAGATGGAAGAGAGACTGGAACTGGAAATGAAAGTAACAGCTTTGTGAGAAAATGAGTGGCATAAGGATTAAAAAGGAGAGAGGGTATGTAAAGGAAATTTTTAAGGGAAGGGGTTGAAGTCTGGGAGAATCAAGAAAAATATTAATTAAAATTTGGACGTTGTTTACGAGAATCTTTTTTGAAGTTTTCGGTAAAGTAGAAGACAATCATTTTGTGTTTAAATTTGACTTTTATTCTCAGATTTCAAATTAGTCCGGAAAAGGTTTTTGAAAGAAGTGTTATTTTTGCTTTTGATATTTGAAAAAATTATTTGGCTTTGAAATATACCTTTTTTAGCAATTTTGACAAATAATAATAACAAATATATCTTTGTAAATTTCCTCACCAGTCTTCATTTACATAATACCCAGCAAGCCGCCGCAGGGACGTGTGGTAGGGATGTTAGGTCACTAGTCATGCATGTACTGTCACAATCGTTAAACAATTCTTGGAAGATATTGCTATGAGTTTACTCAAGTGTATTGCTTCATAAGGCTCTAGTATAAAATGTTAGTGCCAGTGATATTAAATATTCTATTTTTAAGAAGTATTAATATAGTTAAATCTATTTCGCAAGAATTATGCTTTCATATAAGACATGAACTATAGTTGTAAATGTTTGAATGCGCGCATATTCTTCAGGTAAATATTAATACTAAAAGTCCGAGTTAATAACGAAACTTGTGGACTCAAAAATATATTGGCATCAGCAAAAAATAAACTTAAGAGAAAATCTAATTGCATGCAATTATCTGTTTTGTATATTTAAATTCATAACTGAAAGGGAACCATAGAGTACCTTGTGACATCGGATATGAAATATAGATATATATGTTAATGAGGATTTGTTAAAATACAATATTTTATGCTGGAAATAAAATATTAATACAGCCCAATAGCTAAACACGTAATTTCATATGAGAGCAGAGAAATCATTATATAAAAAACGCTATGCGTGAAATTTATTTCTTTATCCATGCCCGAATAAATTTCAATTCCTAATTCAGTGCAGATGGGCAATTCTTGGGTGCACTGTAACGGAGTTTTACTGAAAAATTGATAGGAAAAACTTATGAGGAAGCAAATTGTAACAGATACAATTTCAGAGATACTTTTTTAGTTATTAAAATGCAAATAATCTCAGTAATCAATCAATAATTAATGGTCAACTTTCTGACTGAATTTAATTTTTATAACAAAGTAAGAATACCGAACCAAATGTCCAACAAGTTGCTAGAATAGTGTAAATCTAGTATTGAGTATACTCTTACATTTGTGATAAAAAGACAAACATTTTTACTTTGTTCTTTGTGTAGCATCTGAATGCTCATCATCTTTAGTTTGCAAGCGAACCCAAGTACTTTTGAGACAAAGATAGAATCGATATTATATATGTAGATTTCAATTATAGTGGTAAATAATTTTGGTAACTGTCATGATTTTTTAATGATATACAGGTGATCCTGTATATGTGAATAAGTATAAATTTATGCATATATTTTTTTGAATAAACGTGCTTTAATTACGATTTTTGGAAAATATATGATGTTCGCATTCTTTATATGTGTGAAATTATAATAGGCATTTTTGCACTAGCTATTGATGAAGAATTTCACCCATTTATTATGGAGCATGATGCAATAACATACGTACGTTCGGGAAGGTGATTTTTGGCGGAGATAGAGCGGATGTAATGACTCTGATACTTACTACTGCTGATCCGAGTATGCTATAAGTTCCCTTAGTTTACACTAATTCATATAGTAAAATTTAGAATTTTAAAAGAGTATTTAAGATAATGTATTATGGTGATAAAATGTTAAGGTGATTATATATATTATTTCCTTTATATTGAGAAATTAGCTTAGATTTTGCGCAAAATAATTGCTTTTAACTGCAATTCTCATTGAAAATATGAATCATTTTAAAGTATATGTTTATTTATCCCCAACTTTCTATTTCGGTGTTATGACAAAGTGAGCATTTTCCATATTCTTCTCTTCCACCCCATGCCACAAATAATTAAGTGAACAATTAATTAAGAGTCCATTGTCAACCAAATCGTTAGTACGAGATGAATGTGAGGCGTAGATGGGTTAACGAAGAAATGCTGCTGGGTAAGTGAATATTTTATATTTGGCAAAAAAGAGTATTTATTTAGGAACATTTATACGAGCATAAAATGAAACTAGAACTTGTCGGGGTGGTGCTAGAGCAAGCGATCCAGTAAGCCGTAAATATAGGCAACACAATGTATACATATGTTTAGCGTTCGGTATTCTTTAGGATAAACTGTCATTCCTTCTGATACTGCCACTCCTTATATGATACAGATTCCAAGTAAATGAATTGCAGGTTCACCGAAAGGAACTTCTAGCTGACAAGTGCGAGCGATGTGGATACCCTTCATACATGGTCTATTATGAAAGTAATACGCATGATTTTATTTATTTCTTTGGAAGAAATTGATTTATTCAAAGTACTTGTACAAATGCTCAACGTTCTTCAATATACTCTCCCACTGCATTAATACACTTGCTGAGACGTGTCTGCCACACCTGGAAGACACAGTGAAAATCTTCGACGGGAACGTTGTAACATGCTTTTGGATGTTTTCCACGGTCTCCCAATGCTTTAATTCTAGCTCTTTCTTCTGTCGGGGAAACAAAAAAAGTCACTCGGAGCCAAGTCGGGGCTATAAGGGGGCTGGGGAACCACCGGGGGTGGTACTCCGGGCGAGAAAGTTAATAACGATGAAGAACGTGTGGCTGGGAGCATTGTCATGGTGGACCTTGAACTTGTCGTTGATGCCAGTAGAGAGGAGAAAATAGTCGAAAAGGGAATGCTTGTGAAATCTTCACAAAGAATTGTAGAGATGAAGAAAGCAGAAATGTGTACGCTTTACCGCGGGCTTGCTATTTAAATTAATTGCGGCTGTATTTGACTTGTTTTATCGGCATCATTCAAATATATCAATGTGGGGGTATCGTTTTTTATTAGTGATTTCTAAGAAATATCCGAGATATCTGGATAAAATCAATGCTGTATATTACTTAATCTTTATGTACATAATATTATAAATGGGAGCTATTTATATCAATTTGTTGTGTTTCAGAGAGTTATAAATTGAAGAAACGGCGAATTAAGAGGCACGCAGTTTCATAAATTTCCTTCATTCGATTCGTTATAGTGCCCAGCAAATCCACGACGATAAGAAAACTATTAATGGAAATGGTAATTACTCTTATGACTCGGTTTTGAGGGGGAAAAGGAATTTTCAAACTAGTGTATAGATGATCCAAGAAGTGGCACATACCAAAGTTGTCAACACGGTGGGAGCCACGACTACTGGCTTCTTTTCAGAAGCAGGCGCGGGAAAACCTACAGTGAAGACCATGGCGCGACCGGCAATCAAAGCGATGCGGCTTTAAAATGTTTCCCCATATTTCTATTCTCCTGATTTCCCTCAAAATGACTTTTTCTTGTTCCTGGAACTCAGAAAAACATTGCGAAAGCGGAGATGTGCCAACAAAAATGATGTAATTCAGTAGTTGATACAATGATTTTCAACGCAATCTGCCAATTGCGGCAATGGCAACCTTTGAAAGTTCAAGAAAAGCTGGGAGTTTGTGTGACTCTGGATGGTGACTATGCGGAGAGGTTTTATGAATGACAAGTAAAAATAAAGTTTGTCTCTATTTTTTAAAATAATAATTAAAAGTTCACAATACCTTCTTGTAATTAATATACAAAGAGTATTTTCATACTGTTCTCAATCATAAAAATGAGACCATCATTTATACTTAAAACCTATAATTATGGATGTTTCTAGAAATTTGCGTTAAAATTTTAGCCTAAGTTGATTGCGCAAATAAATTGTGTTGGAAAAGATTGAAAATTTAATATCTTCATAATGTGGGGGTCGATTATTTTTACGATTTAACTTCCTCAAAAACGCCTGAGAACAAACACGACATTGATCATGGCTGGGGAAGACCTACTTACTGAGAAGGATCTCTGTCCATCTGGTAGCCATATCAGAGAGAGTTCCCTGTTTCAATTCCCACCTTTCTCACCGATTTTACCCTTGCGAAGTTTTCAGAATAAAAAAAATTATTGGGCAAACGTGTAGGATAACAATATTACGACCCATGAGGCCAGAGGAATAGTAGGTCGGTGAAGGAAGGAGTCGAAGGAACGCAATGTGACGGCGGAGATAAAGTAGGAAGCGGAGTAGTCCTGGACGACTCGAAGAGAATAGTGAAGGATAATGGTCGTAGTTTGCATGGTTCCCGAAGAGAGCAAGGGAAAATGAGAGAGAATGTGCGCAAAATTGGAGGAGATGGCATGTTGTTCCTGGAGAATTCTCGATCCCCCGTATTCATTGCGGGCACCAAGATAGGAGGACAGCGTCCACGGAAAGAGGGAGAGACAGAAGGGAGAGAAGGGTTGGGAAGAGAGCTGTAAAAGGTATGCAAGAGAGGTGGGAGAGGACCGAAATTCCTGAGGGAGCGGAGTGGTTTTTGTGGGAGAATGGAGACCATCTTCCCCTTGTGTAGCGCCAGGCGGAGGAGGAAGGCGAGTGAGGTTGGGAGGGGAGGAGATAACGTGGGGTAGGATGAGGGTTTGGGGAATGCCTACTGGTGAACCGCGGCTGGGTGCCTCTTAATAGCCACATGATGGGAAGGGGATGACTGGGCAAGGGATGTATGTGAACGGGTAGGACGGATGGGTAGATGAGGAGGGGAGAGTGAAGGGCTGAGGAGGAATTAGAGGAGGGAGTGGTCAGCATGAGGACTAATGGAGGAGGATGGACATGGTTGTGTGAGCTGCGCTTCCGTCTGCAATTTGAGTTGAAGGCCGGAACGCTTGAGGAAGTCGGGGAATAATTCTCGACAGCGGAGTAAAAATGATGACAACATATTGAAACGAGATATCGTAGTTGAAAACTCAATCATAATAATAAACACTCATCTTTGGCAATCGAGAAGGTATCGTTAACTTTTAATTGAAAAATAATTAAGATAGAAACTTAATTTTTATTTGTTATTCTTAATACGTCTCTACATAGTCACCATTCAGATTTATATGTACATTTTTTCGAGTGTTTCTTGACCTTTCAAAGGCCGTCATCATAGAAATCAGAAGACTACATCGGAAAATATTTATTCACCTTTTAAATTACATCAATACACCTTTACCATGTTCAGTTACTTCATCGTGGATAATATTTCACACACTTCCTTAACTAAAGCCAACCTCATTCATGATCATTTGAATGGTTGCTCTTCGATCTAATGGGGCAGTGTGCTCCGCTTCCTTCAATGTGGCAACATCGCCCGTGAATGATGATCTTCCAGTTGTCGGATCATCTATAAGGGACATGTGGCTAGTTTGAATATTCCTTTTTCCTTTTAAGACTGTGTCACATGACGGGCTATCATATCCATAAACAGCTTTTTGTTGTGGGTTTGCCGGGAACTGTAATCCTTCAAATGAAGGAAAATTATCACACTGCGGACCTCTAACTTCTTCTTCACATTCTAATTTCTCCTCTTACTGCGAGTTACTTCAATCTATGGGTTTCTAAAACAAAACAAGGAAACGTTAAGAGCTGAAATTTACAACGTTATGTACATGAAATTTAATAATATGCAGAATATTTTTATCTAGATATCTCGTTTCTGGCTAATAATTACTTAAAAACAGTATCCTCACGTCTATTAATGCAACCCTAATTTAGTGATGTATATGAAATATGTATCGTGTAGTTTAAGGTACTTCACCAACAAACCTAAAACATACACAGTATTATATAAGTTTTTGTAACATTTTTGTTTAAAGGATAATCATAATCAATGCAACAATTTCAGAGTGTAAAAATGATTCGCTTTGACCAGGATTCGAACCCGTATCCCTCAACGTCCGGTCGTGTCCAATCCGTCCTTATCCAATTATAATCAATTTTTTATCAGAGTAAAATATTTTGTGATTAACCCTCGGTAAACTTTGGTGTAAGAGAGTTTGTGCTTAAAATAGGAACTGACGTGGTGGGACATTGCTGCCATAAAGGATAGTTGAACAGAGATTTTTTTGCAAAAAGCGCATTAATTTAATCTCAATTAACTCTGACAAGATTAACTAATCGAGAAATGAAAGAATATTTATAAAGAAGATAAGAAAGGGTAAAGAGAGTGTGGGACGGAGAAAGAAATGGTGTGGACTATTTTGTTACCATGCAAGGCGGATACTAATGATATCATTCAGTAAAACCTTTCTGACCGACAAAAGTTTCATGGCTCCTTAAGCGATCTTCAATCGGCACTTCATTGGGGTATAAAACACAACTGATGTTAATCCCACCTGATAAATCAAACTTAGAAACTGGGTTGTTGAATTCGAGTTATTTAGTCCGCGCTACTATCCTAGGAGATCTCTAAAATAGAAAGGAAGGTCGACTTTTCATCATAGGGAAATCGTGGTGAAGTGTGAGATAGTTGGTTTATTTTTGTCATATTCATACAAAATCTAAATGCTTAATTCAAACTGAACTATATAGTCTTTATTTGATTTATTTACATCAATTGGGAGAATAAATGACATGGAATAAGGGATTTGGGGCATTATTTCGTCTAAAGGAAATGACATGTGTACGTGAAGGATGGGAAGAGAACGTTAGCTTAAGGGGACGGTTTTCAGTTAGAATGGTGGAAGTAAGGCCTAGAGAGAATACCAAAAAGAAGATACCCTAGTAGAGACAGAAAAGAAAATATAAGAAAAAAGATGAAACATAACTGAGAATATGTGCAAAGCTAAATACCAAATCCAAAGTTCGGGGAAGGGGGAAGCTTAATGGAAATCGAAGTCGTGGAAACGAAGAGATAATGTATTTGGAGAGATGTTGAATCAGGATGAGAAGAAAATCTATAAACAACGTATAGTTATAATTAACATTATAGTTGTACAGCCCTAGCAAGGTGTAGGTATGTAACGGTAGAGCTTACCCAAACGCTATAGAACGTGTGATTACGAGTATTTAATAAACTTCATATCACGGTTTGTGCCGGTGTTTTAAAACTGTAGCTTGGGACTCGGCTATAAAAACAATAATATATTTTGAATTATTAAATTTTATTTTGATTTCAACAACTTTTCAATAATTACAGAATTTCGGGAGGCCATTGTTTTTTTAGGAGAAGCTGTGGAATTAGTTTGGGTGATTTCATTTATAAAATTTTCCTTGCTACACCAATTTAATGCGGAAATATATTCTGATTGAATGAAGCATACCATTTATTTATCTTAAAATAGAAGTTCATTAGCTGGACTATTTACCAATTATCCATCCGCTTAGTCATTCCTTGATAACTCATTCTCTATAGCTTCGATACATACGCGATTTTTTCCTTTGGAAGGCAACTGACTAGTCATTGTGTTATCAGCACTCTTTTCGCATCCGATCATTAAAAAAGCAAACTATCACCATTCCGATTGTTCTTCAGAGGCTTAGGTGAATATCTGACCTATCATCCGAGACGGTAGTATGGCAATAAATTTACGATTGATAAAATGTTGAAGATGGAGTTATCGCTACCAATTGTAGGGATTCACTGCCAATTGATGTAGATATAAAAAGTAATAAGAAGATAATATTTTTAGGAAAAAAGATTATAATATTAATATATTTTTAATATAAATGTAACATAAATTACATATTAGATTAATTTGAATGAATTTCGAGTTCATAAATGAATTTACTCAATGTGATAAACAATCGGGGAAATTCTCCATGCTAACCTTTGGAATATTAACTCCCTGTGGCAATGTATTTCCTACTGGTACAATATTTGGGGGTCACGTAGAATTCCCCATCTCAAAGATTCACCAAATGAGTGTTCACACAATACCGCCTCTATAATGGACTTTACTTGTTAAGAGAGGGGCACAATGACCAAAATCATGCGGCTGAGTGGAAGAAAGAACGGTGGGACATGTGAAAAGAACGGGTGAAGATGAGATAATCACTAACGAACCGAGCGAACTGATAGAAAGGAGAAAAAATGAGGGAAGATGAGGGGAAGAGGTAGGGGAAGAGGATTGCAAAAGAGGATATGAGAGGGGGGGGATGAGATATATATATATATATATATATATATATATGGTGTATATATATATGGTGTATATATATATGGTGTATATATATATATGGTATATATATATATGGTATATATATATGGTATATATATATGGTATATATATGGTATATATATATGGTATATATATATATATGGTATATATATATGGTATATATATATATATATATATATATATATATATATATATATATATATATATATATATATATGGTAAGATTGAAGAAAAAAGATGAGAGAGTGGACGGCCCGGAGGAGGGGAGATATTTGGGAGGGTTGGGTCACGTGAGGATAAAGAGGAAGCAAGAGGATGAGATATTAAAGAGAAGGAATGAGGGACGGCGCAGAGACAGCAAGGATGAGATAGTGGGAGTGAGAGAGTGCGGGTGAGCAAACTAGTCCTCCTCCTCACACTCGAGAGAGGGACGGTTTGGAGATGGTCATTAGCGAGGTGGGGTGTTTGAGGGTTTGGTCCGCAATGAAAGTGCCCCGACATCCCCCTCCCGTTCCAATTCTAGAATGAGCGGCGCCTTGCGGAACCACAGAACCCTTGGTCCCCACCCACTCGTCCCTCATCGCCACCTTTGCCTCCCACACCCCGATCTCAGCTCCCGCTCCCGCCCCGCCCGACCTCAGCCCCCGCGCGGAGGCACAAGACGAGAAATTCCCGTCCTTTATGGAGCGAAGGGTGGCTGAGGATGTCGTGGGTGAGGGGACGGGAGCCGATGAGTCGAGGAGAGAGTGAGAGAGGGGCGGGGTAGTATTAGGAGCGCCAGGGGGAGTGAGTCAGTGAATGAGAGTGTGGGAGGAGAGGGTTTGTGTATGTGCAGCCTGGGTTCGCACCAGGAATTTCTCCTTCCCTCTTCGGGGATCTAGTCGTCGGCACGAGGCCCTCATCCCGCCCACTCTCATCCCTTAACCCTCACAACCCCCATATTCACCTCAGAGCCTCCGCCGCATTCTTCCTCTCCTCTCACCATACCTTCTTAATCTTCCCCCTCTTCTCTCCCTTCTCTCACCAGGTACAGGTGGGGGATGGGAGGGGATAGAGGGTAGCAGGTGGGATCTGAGAGGCAGGCGGTGGATATGTTCTTTTTCTCCAATTTCACCCCACTCCCCCCTCCCCGGCTACCTTCCTTTCTCCAACCATACTCCTCTCCAAGTCTTCCTCCGTTTGCCTTCTGGCCGGATTCCTCCGGGTGTTCACCGCGTGCCATCCTCATCCACGGCCTCCTTAACCTTTACCGGTGGAGCGAGTTTCGAGAGGTACTCTGGGGTGGGTTTCTTCCGACTCCACCTGTACGTGTCAACCCGCGGGGCATCGTGAGGGTGTTGCCCCGGGGCCTGTTGGTGCACCATAGTTTGAAGAAAATGTAGCTTTAAAATATGACTAAAAGCTTGTACAACGTTTTGATAATTTGGTGTTTCAAAACAGGTCGAATCAAACCCATTTAATATTTAATGAGACAAAAAATCTTCCACACGCAGCGAACCTCGTAAAATCCCTCATTTTTATCGAACAGCTGCGAATATCTACATTTAATTTGTGCTACTCCTCCACGGTCGTAGGGCGTGAATTACGATTCGTATATCAGAAGCATTGGGGCTGTGGAATGACTATCCGAAGCAATAAAAATGGCTACACGTCTGGTTCCTAAACACGACTCTTTGACGCCGCCAGGATACGTGGGGTTGCATCATAAAAAGTGAGGAAATCGGAAAAAATTGAAAGCCAAAATAGTTGGATTTTGTTGTATTTTATCATTAAATTTCATTTCCTGTAGCACCGAAGGTTTTAATTGCTCCAGTAGTTTTTATTGGAAATTTCTTTATACGAGGGTCATCCGGAAAGTAGTACCCGTTCGTGAAATAAAAAGACAAAAGTAAATATTAACAAACATAAAAAATTTTATTTGAAAGAGGATACTTTAAACTACTTCTCAACATAATCTCCAAGCAAATTAAGGCATTTGTCATAACGTGTGACAAGTTTCTGTATTCCTGCTGCATAGTCCTTCGCCGCCAGCTCATTGAGATACGCGAGGGACCCATCTTGCACAAATTTTTGCATAATGCAGATGGTGTTTAACAATTTCATGAACAATTGTTCGAGAAACATTGGGAAAATGCTCACAGATGTCATCAATTGTGACGCGCCGATCGTTCCTCACGAATTCGTCAACTGAGCTCACCAGTTGGTCTGTAATGACAGACGGTCTCCCCGAACGCTCATCGTCGTGTGTGTTCCCCCTCCCCATGTTGAAGTTGCGACACCACCGCCGAACAGACGACTCGTCCATTACATTGTCTCCATACACCTCCTTTAATTGGCGATGAATATCACATGGGCGAACGTTTCTTGCATTGAGGAATTTAATCACTGCCCTCACTTCACAACTGGCGGCGTTCTAAATTTTTTTAAACATTGTAAACAATCACAGAAACAACACAGGCAATGCTAGCGTCACGCAACTTGGCTCAGAGAAGGCAGACAAGCCACTGAAGCTATCTGACCTCGTCCAGCGGCTACTCGCGTCGTCAGCACTTCATGCGGCACGAACGGGTACTACTTTCCGGATGACCCTCGTAATTAAAATAAATACTTTGGGTGCTTATTATTACTATCAAACTGAATAAATGGGTTCTTTTTACGCCTTTTAAATAGATGTATATGGTCTTTGGAGATTGCCTCTTTTATGTATCACTATTTTCAATAATCACGCATCTTATTTTCTTAAAACGGTGATTTTAGGAGACGCAGCAATTATTTCATGGTTGAGAATGTTGTCAATCAAATATGTACGGAACATCCAAATTTTAGTCACAGGCCAGGGTTAAAGGTCGATTGAGTTGACGTAGTATTAATTGTAGTGTGTAGGATAGGTAGTTTAGCAAATGGAGGTGGCAGACCAATCGCGTGGAACCCGTAGCACTAAGGAAAGGACTAAACGAACACGTATCAATTTGATAGAATGCAGAAGTCTTATGTGTATCACAACAATAATGAATAAATAGCAAAGGAACTTGGGAGAAAATGCTCAAAGATTTTAGCGGAAAACATTTAACGCGTGAGGAGGTAAAAATTAATAATGTACTCGGATATAGGATGTAATGGGATAAGTAAACAAAGCGAAGACACGATTTCTCGAACTTGTAGCTAATTTTGAGGCAAAGATGTGTAAGTAGTAAGATAAAGCAGAGTAATGCAGCTCTATCCTATTGCCACATTGCACTCTAACAAATATTGTATGCAAGAATCTCATTTAATTTTTTGAAGTCACTTTTGGCAGTTGATTTAAAATTGGTTCTCTAATCACTCGGGCATGTATTTAATCTTAATTGTAAACTATTCTCCTTTTACTTTCATCTCAATTATTATTTTCTTCATAAGTAAATACTTGCTATTAATTACTTTATAAGGATACAAACATTTATCACAATCTAGGCATCGAAGCCGGGAGGCCTCTTTTTCATGATTAATGTATCCAAACCGGCTATTCTTAAATTTTGTGTAAATAACTTGAAAACTACTTGAGTATGTTATCGTTTTAGTATTGCAAGCATTTTTCACGGTTTTTGGTTTATTTTCCACGACTCTGATGGAGGAGTTTGACTTCTCCATGTTCTTTATTTATAATCGGAAGTTCGTATGAACATAATAAATAACCGAGTTCATTGTTTATTAAATGAAGAACACAATTTATGAGTTCATTGTTATTCATTTAAATTTTCCTTAAAATCACATACATCAGTTCCTCTTAATTTGTACACTATCTAAAAACCGGTGTTACCATCCAAAATATGAAGATATTGCCCACACGTGATTTGCAACCTTCCCTTTTTAGTTCTTGAGTTCGTCACCCATAATCGAACAAAATTCATTGGTTTGAGCTCACAGGGGGCCAAGGGTACTTCGATTTACATAAACTATTCAGACCAATATCCTACTAACTGACTGATTCAACTTAGTTACTGCACAAATGTAGTCTAGAGATCCAATGATAAAGTTTCGCAAATAGTATTTTTATCATACGACGCACGCTTTTTTAAAAAAGCGGTGTTGAGGCCAAATGGAACTCACAACTCCCGTTAGATCTCTACTATAAATCATGATTTCAAGAGAATTAACTCTCTCACTCTAGTATTATATATCAGAGTTCTCCTAAAAGAGAAGAATGTTAATAAAATGGTAGAAAATTATATTCCCTAAGGGGAAGGAGCTTAAGCAAAGGATGTTACGGTTGCCTTATGTTGAGCGGTAACTACCCTAAAATACTTAGTCTACTATTAGTGCACATTATCCATAAATAAAATGTTTTTATGAAGCTGAATTTTTTTAGAAAAGAGAGTTGGGTCAATTCAAGCAATAAAAAATTCTTCAAATCCTCTGCATATGGATATTAGCATTGGTACTCATTTGTTAAGCACCTAATTTACGGGATTCCCCAGTTTTTTACAGGCAGACCACTATTTCATCTTCTTTATATATTAGTCTTTTATTATAAATGTCGTAGACTTTTTATTCCACTCTTATGATAGATGTCATACATTTCTATATTTAATTATTTTTTTAATTTACAACCGTAAATAGAAATATTTCTGAGGCATAAAAAATTAGCTGTATAATGCATATGTTAGGAATGAAAACTTCTAATTCGTTGCGAAGAATGTGTATTTTAAACGCTACTACTTTGTCGGAGCAGGTAACTTAGGAATAGAAAGAGGCAATGAAATGAAGAGGAAAAAGTATTACGTCAAATCAAATATCTATATATGTGCACATGTATAGCAGTTTGTTATGATGACGTTGAGGGAAGTGCGTAATAATAAGTCGCTGAAAATCCATGGCTGCGATAGTTATCACAGTGCGTGAAGACTTCGTCATTCTGAATTAAACCCTAGAATTTAGGCCGTTAATAACCCTTTTACAATACCAACCTCAAGGAACTACTGTTTGCTGTCACTGAGTTAAACGAGGGAGTTTCAGATAAAATCTCACATTTAAGCTTTACGACAATATTAGCATTCCTCACCGAAGCACAGGAAAGAAGACCGGGGAAACAACGCCGAATCCTAACCGGAGAGGACACATTTGCCGCCGCGTTTTACGTAGTTTTGAACTCTAAAGGACGAGAGTTCAAAATGAGAGGCGGGGGTGAGGGAAGGGGGAGGTATCTAAGTATAGTGGAGGCAAGCCTTATAAAGTCTAACAGTCAGCATTTTGTCGTTTACTTAAAACGGGACTCCTCGGCTGCCGCGAGTCTTCGCCCACCCCACATCCCCCCTAAACATTATACGCCGAAAGTTAAGAAGTTCCGCAAACATAAAATCGTCCTTTAACCAACGTTACATATGTACGTGCAAAAGTCCTCATCTCTCTCTCTGCTCTTCTCCTCTTCCCAACTCCCAGCCACCACTCGTTCCCGTCGCTTTTGCTCCGCTCCGAGGATGGGCTCTGTGCGGGGAACTTTGGAGAGAGACCTTGGAAAATGGTTGCGAATGGGAGTCGGTCGGGGAGATACGAGGGAGGAAAGGGGAAGGAACGGTGTGGGAGGACTGACTGGGAGGTCGGGAGCCCCATGCGGAGGGATCGTCTGGTTTAGTTCTCTCTCACAGAGAGCGAGAGAGGGGAAAAGAAAGAGGAGAGGAGCGGGAGGGGGGTAGGGAAAGTGTTTTTCTCTTTTTTTGTGGGGAGAAAAGAGCGCGACACTTGGTGGCTGATGAAACGGCACAAAGGAAAGGCAAATGCCTCATCAAATATTCAAAAGAGAATTCGGGAGGTTTCTAGAAGGTTGGTGGGGTTGGAGGTGGGACTATGGTTAGGGAAGGTTGGTAGGAGAGGTGTGGAATGAGCTGTAGGGAAGTCAGATGGGGAGGAGAAGGGGGATGGGGAAAGTTATAGAGCAAGGAAATAAAACAGAAATGAATGGGAAGGTAGGGTTGAGGTGACATAGAATTACTCAACAGAAGGCATACCCCTAAAGTTTCCAGTTTTTTTAGCATATGCACACTTTGTTAGTCCTTATTCGTGCCCCATTTTGAACCATTATTGTCTGAACGGTGAACGCTGCCATTATTTCAATTGCGTGGTGCGGACGTATAAAATATCTTGTAATTTTTTAACAGTAAAAGTACATATTTATGATTCAGGCTGACTACTGATGAGTACCCGTAAACTATGTACAATGTTGTGCATATTTATTTTGACATGAAACCCACCTGTGAGTTGTGAAATGATGAACCTTTGTGCTCATCCAATCACTAGAGAAGAGAGCCACGATAGTGAAAATAAATCCAAGGATACCATCGTCTCAGCGTCCTGGAATTGGGTGTACGGAAATAAATGGAGGAAAGTGGATCGCATCGTGAAAATTCACAATTTGTCTGATTCGCACCGTTTACAATGAGTTGAGAAATTCAATGAAAGAGTCTTAAATAAAGCAAAGGAAGGAAACACTAGAATACATCAAAGGGAGCCATGGGTATTCTTTTAAGTTCATAAAAGCATGATCTTTGCATGACTCATTAAATTCACCACGTCCACAAACGGATGAGTTAAGGGAATTCCTCGGAATGAAAAAAATACCACTTGAGGGGGTAAAAGAATTGAGAATGAATAGAACGATATTCCGGTCGGAAGGGGAAGCGCGGAACTCGCGCGGAAAGGACGGTGGAAGAAATATTTAAGGTAAGTATTAGGAAGAGGAGGGAAATGTACGAAAGACAAATGGTAGGAAGTTGAATTTTATGATCGGAAATGTAGTTATCGCCTCGCGCGAGATGGCGGAGATTGGGACGGTGGGTGGAAGCGAATGTAAGGTCTTACGAGGGTGGTTGAGGAGGAGACAAGGCCGAAGAAGGGGGTTGGCGGATGGGAGAGAATACACGGGCGGCGATGGGTGAAGGACCGGGTGAGAGGACGATGGAGGGAAAATTTGCGGAAGAGGAGAATCAAATCAGGCGGGATTTGAACTTGTGGGTGCTCGCGGTGGGGATGGCAGAGGGGAGGAAATCGTGGAAAAAAGAGATGGGCAGGCCTTCGAAGAAAGCTGTGGAGAGGCTTCGAAATAAGAAAGGAATGGAAGGGGTGGGACAGATGAAAGGAGCTCCACGGAGGAGAAAGAAATGAGGACAGAATGGAAAGAAAATATAGGGGAATATCCCACCCGTTCCTTGAATCGTGGTGAAGAAATTTGATGAGCAAAGTTCTGGGTACGTCGTGGAAGGAAAATGTGAGAAAAGAGAGACGTGATGAGAGATGGATATCGGGGAAACGAATCGCTACTTAGCCCGTCTCCATTCCACGAGCGGAAAGTACTTTCTCCTTTATTGTTCGCGCTCTTGGCTCTGCATTTTTTTCTCGAAATGTAGCGTCGACATGAGATTATGACGCCATCATTTTTGCCTTCTATTCGTCGAAGTGGAAGGAGGGTCAGAAAAATTTATTTATCCCCGTAAACCCTGGGGGGTGGGGGGGGGGAGAGGGATGAAACCTAACGTATTGAACATCATAAAAATTACTCTATCAAATGGAGATCGGGATCGTGCGGTGGCTAACGTACGGTCTTCCCGCCTAGAGCGCCCGGGTTCGAATCCCGGCGGCAGCAGATATTTTTTTTGTGGTATCCTGATCCTTACTGCAGGTGCTGTGTGGAGAGCACTTAGAGTGAGTACGCCGTCTGTCGGATTGGACGTTAAGTTGTGGACCCCTTAGCGCCTTTCGTTGAGAGAAGGCTAATACCGACGGTTTCTTTCCACACTTCATCCCTTTCTTTCCTGATGGCGCAAATGACCTGTCAGCTGTCGGTCGCTTCCCCTAAAAACCACTACCACTCTATCAATTGGAGGATTGGAGAGTCTAATGATACAGAGGATTAAATAAGACGCATTTTTGTCTGGACATCCGTGGAGTTAGGAGTCATTAATATAATGTAAATAATTATTAAAATGATATGGAGATGGAACGAAAAAGGAATAAGGGGTGAGAATCTCGAAGGTGTGCTTAAGAAGACAAGCTTCTGCATTTTATGTTTTAATTTTAAAGTTGTTGAGGGTAAAGAGTTAAAAAGTTGTAGAGTGTATGCCGTATGAGAATGCCGTTACGGGTATCGATGTGCGGGCTGTTTTCTTTTCTCGAAGAATGTACTGGTGAAAGGGACCTCGTATCTACGGAAGTTGAATAGTTCACTCCCACATCAATCGTAGGGTTAATGGGTGATCTAAGTTGGAAATGGAAATGCCCGCAGGCGTATGAGCACCCATGACTACGAATGGGTGAAAATTCACATTTTCATACCTACGCTGAGAAGTTGACGACGAAATGGTTTTGGAGATGGTTGTGATGATATTGGAAACTCGGATTGACGATTGATTTTGTATAGTTGTAAATGGAAAGAGACACGACTAAATGAATATAACAGCATGAAAATATTGAGGACGTATCTGAAATTTTAGCATAATACGAGTATTATGTACTAATACTCTGACATAATTTTTATGCAGTCCAAGATTAATTAAAGCGTGCAAGTCAGTATTGATACGAATTTTTCCATCGCCGGTTTTTATTTTTAATAGGCATTCTAAAGATATATAAGCAATAACTCAGTCACATTTAAACAGCAACACGTATATACTGGGAAGGGTTGTTGCTTGGAAAGAAGGGAATGTAGGGGCCCTGAGAGTGGAGGAGTAAGAAAAATCTCCAAGTGTAGAAGAAAATTTACCTACTTTAATGAGACGGGAGGCCACAAACTGAGGCGGCGAAGGAGAGGAAGGTAAAGAAAATTTCAGAGGAAAAGTCAATCATTTTGGAGGGTTATCAATTGCAAACTGTGGGCAAAGGAATACACGTCCATTAAACAGGACCTGGAACTAAAAGACGTTCAAACGTCCATATCCTCTGGTTAAAAATTTTACTGCCCGTATACAGTAGAGTTATTAAATTTTTCCCCTCTGAGCACTTTACTGATATTCATACTTGTCACATTTCTGTAGTACCCACCAATTCTGCCCAATTTCACACGTACAACAATTTCAACATATTATTAACATTATCACCGGTTATAGAAAAGGTAACTTTCCCAAAGGACTACGTAGTGATGACAGAAAATTTAACTTTTTTGACTCAAACCGAAATTATTTTTGTAAATGGCTATGAAACCTGTAACTTTGAGAAACATTTAATGAATGGAAACAATTTGAGTGAATTTTTCCTGATGTTTTATATTTCATTACTTACGGATCGAAGTTGAACTCCTTTTAACAACTTTTAAATTGTTAGTAATCACTTTTTATTTTTTAATGGGCAAACATTCCAATGCGATTGTCCTCTTCCAAACATTCACCTCTCTTTGCGATCGCTCACTCTCTCCTGGTAATTACCTCATCCATCCGGAGTGTATTTCCTTACCTTTCGTCAACCTCCTTCCCTTCCCTCCAAGTTCGCATACCCATGTCTCATTTGTTCAACTCTTCTACGTTGTAACTTTTACACTCTCCCCCAACCTGCTACCTTTCTCCTCTTCCCAAATATCTCTCCCCATCGCCCAGCCACTAATTCTTCATTTTAGTCTTTGCCATGTAAATGAACCGTGCGAACTTATTTAAGAGACTTGAAAATAACACTAAGTTTATTCCAATTAGCATTCTAAGTTTGGAGTAAGGAATATTATTAGTGTTTTAATTACTGTTTCTATTCATAGAAAACGAATCTGAATTCACACGTGTTTTGAATTTTAATAATATGCTACTAAAACCTTTTACCTGATATATTTTTTGTTTCCTAATTTATTCTTTGAATTTTAGTGAAGAGAATGACTTAGGTGTAGTGGTACTCACGATCGTTTTAAAACTGAATACTACATCATCAGGTTCCCAAATTGCCATCCCTTGACCATACCAGCGTACTCTTTTATAATATTTCTAATATATAGAGAGATGATCTACAAGGAGGGACGATGAATATTTTAATCAAAAATTAGCCTTATTCTATCCAAAAAAGTTAGTAAATGTTTAAGGAACATATATTTTCTAAAATGTATCGGTTTAGGCGGTAATTAAGTGTTTTTTTATGCGCGTAGGTTATAGAGTTATTTTTCCACGTTCTGAACCTGGTACCATTTTTAAAATTGATATTTTCGCATAAACGGTGCACAAGGGCAATATTCAAACTTTGAAATCCTTCCGTTCATAGTTAATGCACTCAGAGCCTGAAATCGAACGAAAACAAAATAACAGTAAATATCTTGACGGTATCCTAGAAATACTATAGTATATTCATGATATATCCTAGAAATAAAATAGTATATTCATGTGAGGCTTATTTCTCCAAAGATAGGGAAGGTGGTCAATAGACGAGAGGGGGTGCAAAGAGAATACAAAAAAATGAGGGACACTAGCGTAAGTTACGATAGTTGAACCTAGAACGTTATACATTTAAGGCCTTTGCTCGTGTGCGCCGTTAAGAATTCCCTGAGAGCACGAGCGACCGATTGCCAACCTCCTCCGTACTGGGACGGATTTGATGTTTTGAAGCTCTTCCGTTTAAGGGATGGATTCACTGAATCTCTGCCTGAAAGCCGGTAACTAAGGAAGGCATGCTGAAAGTAGGCATATCAAAACTATAAAACACACTTGTGAAATTTACGGGTGTGTTCAAAATAAAATGTAATGAGCACTTAACTGATTGTAATTTTTGGTGAAGAGATGTGAGCCATAAGGAGCGGATCATATAGTGGGACACCTCCCGCTACTATGCTCGTTAATAATTGCTTAATATTTTAGGTTCAAATTACTTCAGAGCGTAACTAAGCAAAAAAAATAATCGATATTTTTGATTTAGAATCAACGTTTATGTTTTTTGGATGAGCCTGAAATAATCAGGCTTCTAAAACTTTATATTTTAAGTGGGATACACGCCAACATCTCTTGTCAGAGTTTTAATCATAGCATAAAGATTCAATGGGGAATATTAGCAAATGGCCCCTTAGTTACGTCCATATTAGTTCAATCAAAATTAAATTCACTACTAGGGATCGTTATTGAGCAACAATATTCCAGCAGAGTAAATCTTAGTTTCATATAAATCATTCGTTCACCTTTTGAAGAAGCATGTCATAGACTTCCCTTCATCAATTACCATTCATTTAGATCATATAATAGATCCATTTCTGACAAAAACAGCAAGCCTTAATACTCCATATAACATTTTCTCAGTAGGATTATCTCTGCGAAAATATTCACAATCACGAGCTTCCTAAAAAAATATTGAATGAAAATTAGTGTTGTTCATTGATGATTAACTGAAATAATGAAATTGTTATATTAAATTATTTCTTGTTAATTATTCTGTATTTAGTAAGAGGTTAATTAACCTAATATAGGGCTAACTCTACATTGACAAGCCACTCCATAAATTTCATTTTTAATTTAAGTACTTGAGTTTAAAAAATTATTATTTCCCACAGCTGCTCTCATTGTGCGCACTAAACTCTCATTTACCTGAAAGCTTCTTGAACTCTTAAAATCTGTTACTTTTAATCCGCTCTCAATCATTCTCTGTTATATTATCTATTGGTAATATCGGATATTTAATTTAAAACATTTTTTGAAACTTGATATTTTGTCGAATTTTTCGTCACATCATCGTTCCTTTAGAACTCTGGTTTAAAATTATCTTTCTAATCCTGTTTTCTGATCGAGTAAAAGTTTTTTTGGGGCGTATTTATTTTTAAAGAAACTAGATGAAAGAAATGTCGCTGATGATTTATCAAAACAAAGAAATCGTCTGGAATACCTCAAATGGAGGAAATTTGAATACATTAGTTAGGAATACGTCTGGTGAAATCGAAAAAATCCGCTTTAGTCCCAAGAATTAATTATATCATACTGAAATTTTTGTAAATGCAATTGAGGAAATAAGCTTTCTTAAGTTTCCTCTTATTTTTGCCTACAATGGTTCCCCACCTTTCATTATTTTATTACGACGAATTTCATCACGTGTTCCATGCTTTGATGATACTGAAAATATGCAAATGAAAAATACCTCATGCAATTCAGTAGCAGAGGAGGTGGTGCGTTTGCATTTACTAATTGGGGTATGAAGTACTCTTGTGCCAATTGCGACCACTAGTAGAAACGATCAGATAAAGCCGCAATGAATGCGATTCGATTTGATGGCGACCCGTCTTGTGTTCTAGTGTGGGCATAAGTGGAAATCCTGCAAGATTTCTGTCTCTCCTCTTCCCCTTAGCGTCCTCCAGGAATCTTTGTAAAATAGTCAACAATACCAAAGGAGTTTCCTTAATCTGAAGACAGCCCGGTTAATAATTCCTGCTCTGTGGGCTGAATTCCCCAAAGATCTGTGGAGTCTTTCTTCCTTTGTGTTACTCTTAGCCAAACGATGCGAATTTATTTGACTCTGTGCGGGAGTTACTCTTCCCCGTATGAAGTGTAGTCCAACTAATAGGTACGACGTAGAATGGGAACATGTACTTGCCCTCGATCGCTCGTATGGTGTGATTTTCCTCGCACGATCACCAACTCAAAAAACATTTCCGATGCGTCGACTGAATTCACCGCCTTTGAACTGCTTCACTCAGAGGCCCACCAAATACGTGCTCCGTGCACCTGGAATTCCTGCACTTGAGCCAAGGAGGCATTTAAGCCTCTTCTGGGAGAAATGGAGGTCGAGTGAAATAAGCCTGGCTGAGGCAGAGAAGAATGGAAGAAGATATGGGCACGGGTGGAGGCGAGAAAATGAGACGGCGAGACGCTGTCGTCGGTGGGAGAGAGGGTGAGATGTGGGAATGAGGGGGAGAGGAACACGGCGGGCGGTAGATGAACAGAGTGAAGATGAATATATATTGGCGAGTAATAGGGATGAGAAAGGGTTTTGCAAAGGAGAATGGGGAATGCGAGCGAGATGGGGATTTGAGGAGGGTCACGGAGTGTGGGAGTGTGAGGGAATCGAAAGCAGGGCGTGGGATAAGGGGAGGTAAGGGCACGGTGGGAATTGGGAGTGTGGTGGGTGGGCGGGGCGAGGAAGGGGTTTGGAGGGACGTGGTTGGCAAGATGAAACGGCGCGGAAAATTGGACCGATGAGCTTGAATAGGCGAATTGCTAAGAGGTGGCCTTTCATGCGTGCAAAATTGCGTTCGGCGGTTTAAGTAGGGAGAACGGCGCATGCTTGCACGTAATATACGTGCTGCTGGATTGATTAGGTTATTGCAAGAGATACGAATGCCATTTATATCACGTCCTTCGTGCGCGGCGCTTGTTTGATCGTATTGATGAAGAATTTTTTATAAGTCTGCGTTTTCAACTCTGCGTTGGTATGATTCCATTGAAATGCCTTACGGATCCAAAATATTGTGATGGGTTGCGATTATTTACCTCGATGAACATTCTGAATCATCGCACGCACTTTGTTTGGCACTGCGTTATTCATCTTTCAGTGGAAGATGACCAGGAAATTCGATGATATCGAATTTGTCTGACAAATGCGTTAATTCAAAAAGTTCCATTTGAAAAATAAGAATTTAAAAAGTTCTTAACCATATGCTAAGAATAATTAAAATTACAGTCAAAGTAAATTCTTTATTGTGTTATAATCATTATATTGCATCGTTATCTTTTGTTGGGTTTTACATTGTACGTACTTGGATTTATTATGTATTGCATTTCCATGGAAAATTAAATATTCAAAAACATATTATTAAATAAAAAAGCGCCTAAAAATAATTCGAAGTATGGTTTTCTGTTTTAAAATCAACGGAAATTTATTGCTCTAAGCTGAAATATTTTAATAGCGTCCTTTAGAATAACTGTGCTGTGAAAAATGATTATGACTATGATTTCTCTCCTAACTCCTTCAGAATCCACTTTGAAAAGCCAATAGTTAAATGGTTGCTCACTATAAAAACGAAATAAAAGTATTGCTTGTAAATCTAGCGGTTAATTAGAGCAAGAGAAAATGAAATACGACATGAATTTTAGAAAATCGTGCAGGATTTAGGTGTACTGCACTCTATTTATAATTTGATTAAACACTATTTTGTTTAATTTGTGTGGAGACTCTTCGTAAGACTGCGATTTGTATTTGGGTGCAATTAGCTGAAAATAACTTTCGAAATAAAATTTACTTCAGAAATAAAAATTTGGATTTACTGGGAGAATATTTGGCTCAGGAGTCCTAATACCAGATAAGAGATGAAAACCAGGGAAAATGGCTATTGTCGTACAGTAGAGTCCTCAAACCGCGCAATGCGGCTATTTCATAAGGAAAATTAGGTTATTGTGCGGGTTATAAAGACTTTGTATCCTGCTCCAGCGCTCCGCTATCTGGTAAAAAAAACTCAAACAGCATCTGACGGATTACACTCGTCTGACAGGCGATAACTTGTTAGTTTGTTTGATAGGTGTTTACTAACCTTCGGCAGAAATAAATAAAACCCTATAAGCAAGGGACTGCGAGGAAAAGTATTAAATGAATGGAAATATATAGTCGGGTCAAATAGAAAAAGGACTTAACGAAGGTAGAAGAAGCTAATTGTGTAAATGCTTGTCGAGCAAGAGCGGTGGAGGAAAGCCTTCACTTGAAGGACGGCTGGGGCACGCAGGGAACTCATGTGCACGGGTGTCGGGCGTATATTTTTTAATCGGGGCTAAAGCACGAAAGAAAAAGCTAAAGATGGCCAGCGGGGAGATGAGAGGGGCATGGAAGCAGCTCGACCCCGAGGATATTTTCATATTTGAAAAAAAGTAACCAATGCGTTCCGTGTCCAATATGAAAACTCCAGTGTATTTATCTTGCTCTAGCTTTTCATAGAAGATGTTCTTTCGGTTGGGGAACTGAATGATTGAAAAAAAATGATATCACGTGCGAGTATTGTTTCCAAGAATATTTTGATTATTAGCAGTTATATCCGGAACTTTGGTGTGGATAAATTACAATCCAAGGTTTTGGCAGCCCCGAGAGAGAAAAGTTCCATAGTTAACTGGAAACAGCATGAAATTTTGAAGGATATATTAATGGTAAAACAATTAGAGAAAAATAAAAAAAATACCATCTGCCTATGGATAAACCAATTTAAACCAGCGAATATGAAAGGATCTGTATTGTAGTAACTCCATTAAGTTTTAAAGAGAATATTAAAACTCATGTTACAAGCTTTTCCTCTGGTTTCCGCAAAAGCTATTTTTGAAGTAAGAATAGCATTCGCAGTTGTAGTAAGTGTAGGGGGAGGCGAACGACTGCTAAGGTCACTTGAACCTTTAGGGATGGAGGGGAAAGGAAGGGTGGAGAGAAACCCAGCGTCGGTATTAGCCTACTTTCATTAAAAGACGCCAAGTGATTCGAAGTTTAACGTCCCATCCGAAGTGCTCTCCACAAAGCACCAGAGGTAGGGATCGGGATACTACTGAAAAATATCTGCCAGCTACAAGATTTGAACCCGGGCCTTCAGGGTGGAAAGCCAGTACGTTAGCTACCGCACTATCCCGATCCTTAAAGGCATTCGTCCCGTCTTTGAATAAATGAGTATGAATATTGTCTTTTGTGTCTTACAACTAGCGAAATTAAACTTCCCTTTCAGTAGGATGTTATATAAACCTGATAAAGTGTAATGAACCTTGAAATTCTCCGATTCAAATGAAACTTTATCTCAACCATTAATATGAATAGAGGATGCGGTTTACCGTCTTTGAAGTATTCATATAATTAATCATCCTTCAATATTTGACTCCGGAATCATTTTGCAATAAGTCACTTCAGCGTCGCTCTCACTCGGTATACACCAGATACCACAAAGACAGGGTGGAATCGTATTTCAGAATTTTGTCATATTTGTATTTAATGCGTAAAGCATTCAAATTTCCAAAAGGAGGAAATAAATGAATTCCAAATCTGCGCAAACATGCCGAGGTATTGGCTTTGCCTCGTTGGCGTTGGCTCGTTAAATATCCTTTTTTTACACATGCCATAACGTAGTTCGCAGATTAATGGAACGGTTAAATGCGATATCGAGTTGCTCTCACTACCTATGTACGTGTATATCAATTTCATGGGTTTCTGTCTACTTTCTAGTCGGAATATTAAAGACTCACAACAACAATTCAAACTGAGCGGAAACTGATAAATTTTGATGAATGAATAAATGAATGAATGAACTATTAAACACTAAATCGTGAGCAGATTTAAGATTTCTTATGAGTTTCATACACTAAGTCAATTTTCGTAAATAATAGTTTTTACAAATGCCAAATGTGAATATGTTAATTAATATGATTTATTCAAGAGGAATAAATGTTATAGGCTACACTAACTATGTAAGATAAATTGAAAAAAAATCACAAAATCTTGCTAATCATACCTTGCGAAAACCGGAATGTTTTTCAAATCATCAAGATACCAAATTTTGAGTTACATTTGGATGTAGCTAGTGACGAGTGGAAAGTGAAGTGCACAATATTGAAACAATGAGAAGCTTTCTCAAAATAATTTAATTTTTAACAGGTTAAACGAAAATTTGATCAAAATGTAAAATTTAAATTAATTAATGTTTACACTCATATGTGTACGAGCTCTTAAAGGTCACGTTATATCAGTTATAAATACACTCAATGGAATACTCCTATTTTTGTTAAATATTCTACATTAGCTATCCGTTTACGCTAGGAATTATGTAGCACGGATAGTCTCATTTATGAAAGCTGATCCACCACAAACCCTCACTTCCGCTTTTGACAAAAATGGCATTTATATGATAGCCAACATGGTTGAATGGGATGAATCGAAAATACTTATTTAAAAATGAAATAGCTGGCTGGTCAAAAATAATTTACCAAATTAACATCAAAGCGGTCCTCGTTTCATTCAGAGTGAAGGAATCGCGAGCGGAATCTTTAACGTTGAGGATACCTTGTATATAGTTGATCTTGAATATTTAACTTTTTTTTCTAAAATTTGAATAGTGCATATCTATTTTGATTGCAAATTTGATCACGCTCAGATAATTTGGAGTCCAAACTGCGGACCTAAATATTTGCGGTCAAATACGCAGAATTTTCAGATGGATTTTTTGACTTAAACGCAATCTTTGGAAGATTCAAAAGAAAAGGGTGTTAGGTATCCTGCTTCAGCAAGAATCAAAGACTCGGACAAGGCAAAACTTTTTAAAGCAGACTTTAGGCACTATCTGCGGTGAGAATATAATCTATGTTGCCGTGAAAAATTCGGTTAAATTCAAATTTGATTGCCAGTAATAAATTCGACCTGAATGGAATACCAAAATAAGGAATTTCTCTGGATTTTTATATCCATATTGTCCACGTTGCGTCCACCTCGATAGAAAACCTAATTTCTGCCTGCAAGTTTCATCGGCCCCTACCATTTAATCACTTTCAATTGGCTTTTAGATTCTGCCGTCATTGAATTTAGATTTTTCGTGGTCATTCGACTAACTGGGTTAGTTTTCACGAGGACGAGATTGGAAATCCTCTGGGCAGAGTTAAAATTAAATAATTTTGCTCACGAAAATCAGCACATCCCGTGCTGAACACGTTCCCTGCTGGCGCTTGCCTACCCATTCCTCACTTCCGTCCCCTCTCTCCCTCCCTCTTTCCGGAGCTCCGTTTCCACCTAGCAGTCTCCTCTTCCACCTCCTGCCATCGCCGGCATATAAACCCTCCTCCTCTCCACCCCCCTCCCGCACACACTGTTCCATTTGAATGTTACCGCTCCCTCATCCCATTCCAGCCGGGGCACATCATGCCACCTGTCAATGGACGCGTTGGATGCGGATGAAGACGCGAAGGGATGTAATGTGGGAATTACCCGTCTAAAGGAACAGGTGTAATCCGATGGTGAGGCCTCGGTGAAAGGGATAGGAATCCACCGCCGTGCGGACGGAAAAGGCGCCCTTTGACATTCATTCGGTGCAAAAGGAGCCGAGACTGCGGAGATAAAGAGATTGAGAGAGGGAGTGTTAGTGTGAGTGAGGAAGTGAGAAAGCGTGAAATGGTAAAATTGTGGGAGAGTGGAAATTCCATTGGAAACGGGCTCGTGTCGCTCTGGTTGTCGACTGGTGCACATTCACGCTTGTTTATTAACCCAAAGGAGTAAGGGAGAATTGTGCTGGAAGAGCGGGCAGTGTGGTACTGTCCTTCATTTTTGTTCTCCAGTGCGTAGAGCTGATTAATTCGCTTTCATCCTCCGACTTAAAAAAGTGTAAGATGTCTATGGTCACTCGAAAGGATTGGAGGTCTTGCGTTACCGCCTGAATGATCATGCGTGCTCTTTAATGAGTCTGCTTTTGTTATATTTATAGATTCAAGAAGACCGTAATTTCGGTGTCCGCCAATTATTTGAAGATTTAATTCATACATTGAAGGTTATTTTAATGTGTAGCATTTTATGTCATCAAAATCGTCTCTTGATGCGAAATTTTATGAACGCATTTTTCGGACTAGCAACTTAATACAAATTTTGTGAGTTTTTAGCTGGCTGAAAATGTGCAGAGGATTAGTTAAATACTGTTATAAAAGTTAACACTGTATAGTGTTAAGGACATCAAGACCACCAATTAAATAACGAAAACATCAAGATCAAATTTCTGGTAATAAATATTTAGAAATACTTTCTTTTATGCATAAAAGCATAATTTATAAATAATTCTTATGATTAAGTTTCAGTAGAAACTATTGCTGATTTGTATCAAAATCTTTGGAAAATATGGATAAACTGAGAGGATTACTGATGATTTGAAAATATTAAAAATAAGTACAATACCAAATTAGAGTCATACATGATGGAACTTATAATTATCCGTTTATCAAAGTTTAATAGTAAAAACCATTTCAATGCAACAATTTGAGAGCGTAAAAATCATTCGCCTTGACTGGGACTCGAACCCAGATCCCTCAATATCCGGTCGAGTGCTTTAGCCACTTAAGCTACCGAGGCGTCCTCTTAAACTCTGAAATTTTGGGGCTTTTAAAGGAACTAGATGTTATGACGAAATACCTCGCTCTCAAATTGTTGCATTGAAATGCACATTAGCGGATGACTCCGTTAAAAGTTACTGTTGCGGCATCTCCCGCAGTTTCTTTGGAATTTGTCAAAGGGAAAACACCATACGTGTTTAAAGTTGGCTTTAACCTCGTGGACAGTGGCGCCTCGCGCACGACTACGAATACATGTGACATTGTATGTACGGTATTTCGTCATAACATCTAGTTCCTTTAAAAGCCCCAAAATTTCAGAGTTTAAGAGGACGCCTCGGTAGCTTAAGTGGCTAAAGCACTCGACCGGATATTGAGGGATCTGGGTTCGAGTCCCAGTCAAGGCGAATGATTTTTACGCTCTCAAATTGTTGCATTGAAATGCACATTAGCGGATGACTCCGTTAAAAGTTACTGTTGCGGCATCTCCCGCAGTTTCTTTGGAATTTGTCAAAGGGAAAACACCATACGTGTTTAAAGTTGGCTTTAACCTCGTGGACAGTGGCGCCTCGCGCACGACTACGAATACATGTGACATTGTATGTACGGTATTTCGTCATAACATCTAGTTCCTTTAAAAGCCCCAAAATTTCAGAGTTTAAGAGGACGCCTCGGTAGCTTAAGTGGCTAAAGCACTCGACCGGATATTGAGGGATCTGGGTTCGAGTCCCAGTCAAGGCGAATGATTTTTACGCTCTCAAATTGTTGCATTGAAATGCACATTAGCGGATGACTCCGTTAAAAGTTACTGTTGCGGCATCTCCCGCAGTTTCTTTGGAATTTGTCAAAGGGAAAACACCATACGTGTTTAAAGTTGGCTTTAACCTCGTGGACAGTGGCGCCTCGCGCACGACTACGAATACATGTGACATTGTATGTACGGTATTTCGTCATAACATCTAGTTCCTTTAAAAGCCCCAAAATTTCAGAGTTTAAGAGGACGCCTCGGTAGCTTAAGTGGCTAAAGCACTCGACCGGATATTGAGGGATCTGGGTTCGAGTCCCAGTCAAGGCGAATGATTTTTACGCTCTCAAATTGTTGCATTGAAATGCACATTAGCGGATGACTCCGTTAAAAGTTACTGTTGCGGCATCTCCCGCAGTTTCTTTGGAATTAGTAAAAACCATGTCCTTTGCATGAAGTAAAGTTAACGAAAGAGATAGCACTTTCGTATATGGTAGTAAAAATAATTTTCATTGTTTGTATGATCCAAGTTTACTCCAAGATGCAAATACTATCAATATGGTGTGTCCATTTTGTGGAATTAATTATATTACGGATAGCATAGCCATATTTCTTAAATGCTGTGGGTCTCTTCAATATCTTTGAAATTTTTACTAAGCCGACCTCTCGTTATTTATATCCATTGAAGGCGTTGTGGTTGTTATCTAGCAACACTAATTAAATGAATAATACCGAAAAATTAAAGTATATGAATATTTATTTGAATACTTCTTCCAAGGATTGGCGCGGTTTCACGGCGCAGAGATTTACTAGAGTTGTAGCCCTTATTCATTAAATAATTTTAAATATTATGAAACTGTGAAAAATTGATGGATTAATTAAATAATTCGCAAAAAATGAGGTGACAAGGGCTTATCTTTATTTAATTTTAGTCTAGCAAGAGAGAACGGATTGCTTCAATAAAAAGTATAAGCTTTCAGAGAAAAAATAGAAAAGGCAAGGAGAGAGAGAGTATTAGAGCAGACAGAGGGGGGAACACAATGGAACGGGCAAAAAGACAAAACTAAAAAGATGGAGGGATGGAGATAGAGAGATAGAGAGTGAGTGGTGGAGTGCAGGCGAATGGAATAAAGCGCTTTGCATACGAGGAATGGAAGACAGGCCGGAATTAGCAGTTTAAAGTGAATTAAGCCCCGTCTTGAGAAAATAAGATTATCCTGTCGCACCAGAGCTCTTTTCCTAGTCGTTCCCCCAACCTGTCGACGCAAACCCCGCCGCCTCGTCCTCATCACTTCTGATTCAAGCATTCTCATTCATTCATATTTCCCCGCTCTCTCCCGAAAAACCTTCTCTCGCTGCGGTTCTCCTTTAACTCTGGTGTCTTTCATCGCTCCTATTCCTCAACGACCCCCAACCACCTCTCCTCTTGGCTCCATTCCGCTTCCTGCCGGATTCTTGTGTGATGTGTTAGCTTCGCACAATGTTTGCCTTCGCATAAATTTTCGCGTCTCATGCGCACTTCTTAGTGCTCCAAGCGGGGAGAGGAGGAAATAAGGACACATCTGGTGTATGGAGATTATTATTCCATTTCCTGATTACTTATGCGTGCGTAATACTTTTTCTTTACAATTCAGCTCCTCAAGCTATCGGGACGGTAATCCAAGAAGGGGACAATGTTTTAAGTTAAAGTTTCCTCACAAAATTAAATACTTCTGCGGGAGTGTTGGTTTTGTTTACCGCATATAAAGCAGTGGAACGCCCTTTTTACGTTTGCGTGCCATTGTGAACGGGAGATTCGTGCAGGGCCAGAGATGCCCACCAGTTTATGCCACAAAGGGAATTAAACTCACTCGAGAATACCGCTGAAGGTGAAATTTCTCCGATAAAATGATTGTGCTCGTAAATGATCATAGAGAAAATGTAAAACAGTTAACGTAATGCTATTGCGTGTTGACGTGGCGAGGGAGATTAGATAGCGTGTGATTGTTGGTAGTCTTACCATGTGTTTACGATCATTTCACTAAAAGATAGACCATGCTTTCTGTGCTGTTTCTTGGATACATCATTTCGACGCATTACCACTCTTATTTCATTTAAAAAGGTTATTTTACCAAATTTTAATTCTAATGTTAGATATACTGAACGAAATAATGACTTTTTAATTTGATTGTTTATTAGCATTATAGTGAATAGTTTGAATGTGACGGATATACAAAGAGATTAAAGTGAAGTTCAAGTGAAATTATACTGAAAATTAACAATTTCCCAAAATATGACATAGTTACATTATCAGTGTGACTTATCTGGCTGTTAAAACGAAGAAATTAATATCATTTTAAATATAATCATATAACCAAAATTGCTGTAAAGTCACGCAGCTCGAGGGCATGAAAGTTACATAAAGTATGTAAAATCACGCATAGGACTGCATTAATGGAGATAGTAAAAGTGATCACTCAAAGAATCAATAAAACAATGTTTTAGGAATTTATATTCCGGCAGCGAACACAGCAATTAAAATAAATTCACCTAGATTATCCTTGCGTCTTTTTTTTTGATAAAATTCCGTCTTTCCTAGGCCTTGGGAGTGGAGGAGATCAACGAAACTTGATACATACCTTTTGATATCTTTTTGAAGTTTCAAATCTCTTTCGCTTCTTTTTTTTTGATGTCTTTGTCTCTCAAGTTTATCATGGGAATATGGAATTAAGTTTCGTAACATGGAAACAGAAGAGATGTATCTGAAGGCTTCCTCACCCCGTGAAATAATTTTCGTCCCCTCCTGTTACTCTTCACCTGTTCCTTCTCCTCGAGTTTCGCCCTTCTCTTCCAACTACCTTCTTCGTTCTCTCGTTTAAACCGTCATTTTATAATTCCCGTCTACTATCATTTCTTTACCCCTTTTAACCTGTGAGGGGAGCTTAAAATGGGAGATTTCTAAGAGAAAAGAACATGAGGGAGAGGAAAAAGATAGAGGTAGATTAAAGCAAAGAAAGAGAGAGGAAGTGTGTGTCTTTATGTCGGTGGTAAGAAGCATGGGAATAGAATAGAGAGCGGAGAAGAGGTTGTAAAAACTTGTTTGGAGGAGGAATACGGGGGAAAGAGGGCAGGAAGAAATAAATATGAAGGGAGTAAAACAAAGAAAATGGAAGAATGGATAAGGTGTACTCGGAAGAGTCAGATGGGAAGGTAAAAGGGAAAACATACGATGGCTTTGGAAAAGTTTTGAGGCATTATTGAAACACAGGAAGAAGAGTGAATGTAAAAAATGTAACATTAGTGATTGATATATCTAGTAAGTACTTTTCTACTGCTCCCAAGCCCGTCAAGGGGAAATGGAAAATATCAACACTTAGAAAACCTTAGGGAAATAATTAAGGAAGAAATATCTCGGACAAAATGCATGCCAAAACGTATTTTTAACCTTTTATTCCCCCGTCTATTAAGCTTCATATCGCCAATAGTCTCCTCGGCTAGTGAATATCATACGTAGAGTCTTCAGGTGAACCCTACTCTCCCATCCATGAAATCCTGAACTAAGGAGGTAATTGGAAAAAATTCACTTTATCGTTTATGCTCAGTGGGCTCTCGCTCGACGGGAGCTAGTCACCGCATCCTACGGTTGGACGAATACTGCACGTTCTTACGGCAGGAGTTCCCGAGATTAGTTTCGTGCTGTACACTTACGGGACTTCAATTTGTGTAATTTTAGCACTCTAAATGACCAATACACCAACGCAATGCAGCGCAAGGCGTATCGTGCCCACCATTCAATGTGCGAGAAAATTGACCGCTTAAAATGCGCAATAATTGTACCGAACCCTCGAGAATAGGCCCGAATGCCCACCTACTTGAATAAATATTTCAAACCTGGAACAGCCGGACCTAGTCCACAACGTAAAGACAAGCCACCACACGCCCCAATTACCGTGACCTTTATCCTCCTTACCTTCCACTCGTGAAGCTAACTTCGTTCTCACCTTGTTTTATCACGCGACTCATGTTCGGTCATGCAGAACTCCATGAAATGTGAGATTTAAATAGAGCATTTGGATGAGTAGTATCCTCTCATTCAGGTTAAAATACAGTCAGAGAGATTTAATGCAAATTATCATGATGGAGAACATCTGTTTTTACACTGAATCTAAGTAAAAAAAAATTACTTGTGGCTTTGCTTTTAATGTAAGGCTCTTACCACTTTTGTGACGATGGGATGATTTTTGGTGCATTGATGTCCAAAATAATTAATGAAAGGTGGTTGTGATATTCAAATTACAGAAAAACTCCCAGAAACCTTCTTAATGAATTTATAGAAATAGGTTTTATTTAAAACTCGTTTATTCTGCCACTGTGTCGTATTTCTCATTACAATCACGTGACCAACGTTATCAAGTGAACTTTTTTTTCAGGCGACAGGAATTGGCATTTCATCAAATTTTTGATTTCTAGGTGTTTTTAGGTTTATGATGAACAATATTTGATGAAATGTTGCAAAAGTTGGGACGCTTTAACTGTATGTCCGTTTAAACACGCAAAAATACGCTCGCGAGCACATATACGTTTTCAAAGATGATGCATCCGAGAAAAAATGGGTTCCTGGTAGCCCTAATTTAAAATAATAAATAATAGTAAGGCGTAGAGATATAAGGGACAAGTAGCACTAGTGATTTATAGATAATATTTGACAGAGAGTTTGCTTTTTCGTTATATACGTGAAATTTTATCAGGATGAGGTGAATTAAACGTAACAGGCAGAAATTAAACAATATTATGGGATACTATAATATGCCTATATTCTCACTCTTTGTAAAGATGTGATGATAAGAAAATATAAAATAATACTTAACATGACGCTCTATTGGCAAATATATCGAGTTGAATTTTTTTACGTGCAAGTTCACGTTGACCGTGAAGATGAAGCTCTTCATTCTTAATTTTTTGTCCGAAAATTATAACATTTACAATGTATGACAATAGAAATTGGTGAAGTGCATGATGCCAAAGGTGGAGTTCTAAAATAAACACGAAAATCTCCTCTTCAAGTTCTGTAATTATGCACTTTCAGTTGTAAAACAGATGAGTCAAATGTGCTCTTCTTGCTCCTTGAGAAAAGGGTCTCACAGTTGATATAAAGAACAATAAAATTTCCATCCACACGGCTAAATTTATTTTATTTTGACGAATTTCGTCATTTTATATGATGCATTATTTATATGGTTTATAGAAATTCCGGCCACTCTGCATACACTTGTAGGCAACTAACATCCTGTAATTGCAGCATTCATAAGAACAGGAATCCCAGCGGAGCTTCCCGAAAGTAAAATATTAACGTGACTATTGTTAATCGTGCCTTTCAAGTTATGATACATAAATGTACATATTTATATCTGTCCATCAATGAATCCTGCCGATAAGCGAGAGTTTCGTGACTTCACCCCCGGTGGTGAAATATTTTTTCCTCTTCACTTGCTATCAAAATTCGGATCGGATTGGGGTCATGAAGACTCTCCGTCCGGAATTCTGGGTAATTTCCAAATGCCCGACAAAAAAGCACGCTTTGTGCGCCACCGATCCTTTTGGATGGTGCCGGATTGGAGAGGTCGAGAGGGTTTCGTGGAGGGAACCACGAACTTCGACAAATTTCCGGCGCTCCGAGGAAGAGGAGGGCACCGGCAGGGAAAGGGCCGGCGTCTCCAAAGAGGGAAAGGGTGGGGGAGGAAAGTGAGAGAAGCAGTTTCCCCAGGGTGAGGAGGAGGGAGAGATAGGGAGATGGAGAGTGTGGAAGGGAGTTTGAGAGGTCGCCTTGAGCGAGAGTGAATGGCGCTCGCCGCCACTCCTCAGTCCTCGCGGCGACCTCGGCGAGGGAGCGGACGGGCGAGAAGGCCAGCGTTCGCACCCACAGCAGCCGAGGCGGCAATCAAGGGAGGCATCCCTGTGCCGCGGGGCTGAATATTCATGCGAGGCCTAACGACGTTAAAGTCTCTACGCCCCGCTGGCTCCCTGCCTGGGTTTGACGCCCCCGCTACCCTCCTTCCCACCGCACAACCTCACCCCCGCATTTCCCTCGCCCGAGGTGCGTTCTCCGAGCCGCATCTCTTATCACCAATCCCCCCTCCCTCTCCCCTCAGCTGCCACTCCGCAGTCCTCCCGGTTCGGGTCTTCTCGCAACTTCTCTTCCTCTTCCTTCCTCCTTCCCCAATCTCTCCTCCCGTCCACACATCGCACACCCTGGACTCCCCTCCCTCCTCTGCCCCACAGCTCGGTGTGCAAACACTGTGAGATTCGTGCGGACGGCTATCTCGGTCTGCTGGCTACTGTCGTCAGGTGGCGCGGAAAAACGGGAGCGGTGGGATAGGTAAAAAGGGGTTGTTGGCCTTTAAGGTGTCCCGTGTGTGCGCGCGTCAGAGGTTTTTTGGTCCGGCGCTGGTTTATTTTTTAGGGGGGAAGGGTGGGTAGGGAGTTGAAGCGGAGGAGAGGTAGTTTCCTGGGCGGCGGAGGGATGCGCGAACGGGGTACATCTGAGCATCTCCCATGTTTCCCGCAACCGTGAGGTTTGAAACGTGGGTGCACGATTCCGACTGTTGGCCATGAGGCTCTTGTGAGTCACAGGATGTGTGGACGATTCCCTTCAGGGGAATCTTTCCGAGCCTTTACTTCACAATTGTATGTTGTTATTACAAAGGAAATAATTCGGACCGGAGTGAAGTGAATGGAAAGAAATGAATTTAATTTTTTTTCTGGGGCTCCTCCCGTGGGTCAATAATTGTGAAACCCAAAGAAAGTTAACGAAAGCATGGTCATATCGACCGCGAAGGAATACACATTAAAAGATACACGATACACAAAAGCTACTGAATGACAGCAAAACCATAAATATCGATTTTAAAACTCATCTGCGAAAGGTTTGTCAATAGAAATTTGTCAAATTGAAAACAAGATCAAAGTTATACGTTCGATAAAAGGGATGGATGAGAGTAAGGATTGAATGCCTTCCTCATTGTAATTTGAGAGAGTCCCTTGGTGTGATTTGCAAGATTTATTGGCAAATCAATGGCAAAGGTTTTTCTTTAACAACAAAATTTATCATACGAAATATATAACCTTTGTGTGTAGTTATTATGCTATCAAGAAAGTTCAAAATTTTGATAAAATGGTCAAGAAGGAGCAAAATCAATGATAAACGCCTGAGCTCCCTCGTTCAGTGGACTTGAGTCAGTTGGCCAATTCTGTTGAGTTTTTATTTTTATTGATCTATATTATTTTATCACATTTTAACACATCACAATTTAAAAAGTTTGAACGGGTAAATACTTGTTTCACTAAATGTGGAATATTAATTAAGAAATGGTCGATAATTATATTTAAACATATCATACGGTAGAATAACGCACTTAATACACTTGCGACATGGGGACTAATACTTAATAAATCTTTCTATTCCCATTCACTTCACGATTTTCCATTAAATATTACTAAATCAACTTGCCAAGATTATTTGTAAGCGGGTGGTCAGGTTCAGATTTTGTGTGGTAACTCGCAAACTTTGTAGGTTTCATGACGAAAAAAGAACTATTTTTGCGATTTAGATGGATATTTAACTACCGGAAAATGCTTATCAGTGAAGTTATATGGTTATGATTAATTAACTTGTAATTTCCATTTCCCTCAAAAGAAGAAGCAAGAGGAGGACGAAATTTCATTAAAAACCGTCCAGCACTTAATCCGACGAAACTTGAGCACAGAGGAGAGAGCGGCACAAATGAAATCGGTTTTATTTATTTTTTCATCCCTCTCCTTTCCCCTCCTCGGCAAAAACCTCTTTAAGGAGAAATGTGACTAAACAGTAAAATCTTCAGCCGAAAAACGGAGTCGAGAGTGGAAGGAAAGGAAGTGTGACGGAGTGGGACACTAAAAAGTGGGACAAAGGACGCGCTATGTAGGGCGAAACGAAAGCTATTCTTTCTCTCTCCCTCTCTCTACCACTCTATTTCTCTTCCCCATCTTCCCAATCTCCTCTTTCCATCCGTCTCCGTCCACACTCTTTTTGCTTGGAGTGAAGAGAAGAGGAGCTTGGGCTTTAGTCAATGAGAGGAGAAAATGGAAAGACGGAAGTTGAAGGAAATGTGGGTGAGAGTGCCAGCGAAAAAAGGGTTAGTTTTGATGAGAAGAATGGAATGAGTTGGAGCGTGTTGAGAGAACTGGGTCGGCAATTCGTGGGATGGAGGGCGTAAGGGGATGCCTGGGTCGTGGGAAGTCTTGGTGGGGACGGATGTGGGAAGATGTGAATACTGGAAGTGCGAAAGCGTGCGTTGTTCGACTCAAGATAGGAGAGTTGTTCTCGGCAAATAGGAAGAGGACAGAGGGGGTGGGTGCCATTAACAACCGCACACTAAGCTACTTTCCACCTTTCCTCATAATTCATCCTGTTTCCGTTTATTCGCTCTCTCTCTCCCTTCGTTACTGGAAGAGATAATCAAAATTTTCAGTGTTGTCGGTGGACGTTTTAATTCATTTTTGTAATCCTCGCAATCAACTCTGGTAATGTTCTTCAAGTGACGGTGTGAAGAATATTGAATCGTTTTTATTCATCCAGGACACAATCTCTTATTTTGGGATAACATCTACTTTGACAAAATATAACTTAATGCGAGTAACTTAAATATATGTAAGAAGGGGATTTAAATTTATCTGGAATTTTAAAAGTAATACAAATATTTCAAATAGAAGAAAAGCAGTAAAATTCGTATTTTAGAAGTAGTTAGTAATAACATTGTCATCGGGTGTAATGTCGGTATTATTGCATGACCTTAGAAAGGTTCCCATCCTCAATGATTATAATATATATAATCAATAAATAAATATATATACGAGGGCTGCAAAGAAAGTAACCTACGTTTCGGTTTAGCATGGCGGTGGTTAGGGTTAGATCCACCATCTTGGTGTCTACGTCTCTACACTCAGTACGCATTATACTGTGGTAGTCTGCAGACTGTGGTTTCTCTAATTTGCTCACTGCTAATTGTTAAAATGTGCGTTGCAATAGAAAATGTCGCGAATTTTCAGCATATAATATTAACACATCAATATAGAATAAGTAAAATTATTGAGAAAGATGTGATATATAACAACAGTTATGTAATTAAAACTTAACACTGTTCATGCTCATCTGTAATTTTTAATTAGATTGGGATTATTTAGTCATATCATTTTGGAATTTCCATTAAAGAACTGAGATAATTATGATAACTCGCTAGTTGACTAATATTGAGAAAAAGATGGTGATCTAATCGGTAGCCATAAAATGAATCATATTATTAAAAGCGTGCCAAAAGCAATAAAACTGATACCAACGGTAATAAGTTGGCTTGGAATTTTGTTGAAATATTAGTAAGGAAAATTATAATAAATAAAATACGTGAGTTTATATCGTCAAATTGGAAATCTCATAGTAATGAAATGAAATGCTAAATAACAATAAATTTTACATCTCTTTATCAAAGGGAAAAACAAAATACACATATTTGAGAAATGATGATGAAATATAGTGGACAAAGGAAACCGGAATGTTCGCGAAAAACAAAAGAGTGAATATATATATATATATTATGAGGATTAATACACTTCAATGCTAAAAATTAGTTAATTTGACCGAAATGTTGTCGACAGTAATTATTTCATTGCTAAAAAAAATCCGGTATAAAGAGGTGTTTACTGTTTATGGAGCTCAAGCCTACAAGTAAATGTGATATAAAACGATGGATTGGGTAAATATCATAACAATAAATAGAGATGTATTTTTCGCATCAGCTACCGTTGAAAATTTTTTATCCTTTGTTCTTTTATCAGTATCAGCTGATAGCCGGCACCCAATAACATCTAGTTTGGACCTACTGGGTATAATAAACATCAGAAGATTCAATTATAGATAGGCAAAATAAAGAGACAATAAAATATCATAACATTTTCCCTCCTGATAGCCAGTACAAGACCGTTTCCAGATGACCCAGAAAGATAAACATAACACGTTAAAAAAAATCGTTAACGGTGTCAATTATTCTATTTATTCAAAATGCATGGATATTCGCAATTACGACTTTGCGTCAATGTGCGAATCCAGGGAATTCATTTCGATATTTTTTCCCTTAAAGCTTTTGAAAGCCACACGAGGGCGCTGCAGCACAAAAAAAATCCTGAAGGTTTTAAATAAAATCACGATATAGGAAAGTAGAGAGATAGAAATGAAGAGACAAAGAAGGATAGGAACGTTCGAATAGGGGTGTTCGTTGTGATTTTAAGTATTGACGAAGCAGTTGGACTGCTGGGAAACAACCGGAGAGAGAATGAGGGTTTGAAGGGAGGAGTTGGTGCGAGGGAGAGTTACTCCCTTGCATGTTTTGCCCGAAAATGTTTTTAAGCACGCCTACTCGAACAATCCAAACCCGTGACGCATTTTTTTTCTACCCGTTCCTTGTTCCCCTTTTACACTTCCTCTGATCCTCCCCCTCGCTATACTGAGGCTATATAAACTGCGCTAGTCTAGTCACCAAAATCTCTCCCCTTTGAAAATTATTCCCTTTATTTTTTTGCATTTTCTTTTACCCTTTCTCCCGTCTGCTCCACCTCCTCTGTCTATCCTCCCGTCACACTACAACCCTTCCACCCTTCCCCAACCCACTTAGACTTCCCCCCCCATGATGGGCCAGCCTCTCGCACACTCATTCCCTCGCGCAGAAAGCCCATACTAAAGCCGTTTCCAATGCAAAATAATAGGAAGCGGAGCGCAATAAAAAGGCCCGGACGGCGTAATTGGGCAAAGGGAGTCCGTAAATTGGAGTATTAGCGGCTGCGGTGGGAGATTGCGGTCTTCTCTTCGTGTGCGTTAGATGAGTGTGAGAGTTTGTGTGTTTCCCTGCCTGTGTGTGCTTGCGCGCGTGAGAGTGGAGGCGGGGAAAGGAATGCTTGACAGAGGGGAGTGAGAAGGTGTAATAGGAAAGAGTAAGGAGGAAGAATTAAGGGATGGTCGAATAGGGGTATGTGAGAGGGGCGTGGAGGATGGTGTATGGAGATAGAGGTTGTCAAGGAAAAGAGGATGCGATGGGAGGTCGGAATCAGAGTTACCAACCAACGAAAAATCCGTAATTGGAATAAAAACAACAAGAACAGTCGGGCTATTTATTTTTGGTTACGCTACGTTTTCCTGTATTACGAGATTTCCGACCCTATGGTCCTGCTGATTATTTGCCTTAATAAGACTTTGGTTATTACTTACTTAAATATTTGGCAGTGTGAATTTTTAAAAATATTGTTATTTAATATAATTTAATATGATATAAAATCTGTCTTTATGAATCCCGAGAACATATAATTTTCAAAGTTTTAAATCCAAAAGGTGTTTTAATGTTTAATTTACCTCAGTAATGAAAAAGTACGAAAAATATCACTTATATAATTCAAATAGTTTATACTCAAGACATTATACCCATAAGCCCTTTCAAAAGTACATTTAATATCATGACCGATTTCCGCCGATCGTCGTAAATGGCACCGGGACTCGGCGAAGGACTATATTGAACGAACAGTTAACAGAAAACTAGTAAAACTTATAAACATATTAGATTGAGATAACTATTTCCAATAATATGCTAGGAATAACTTGGATATTTTTGTAACAATACTATCCTCTGGTGCCATTTAGGCATCTGATTATTTTTTCTATAAAAAATAAAACCAATTTTTTCTAAAGAGTACTGGAATTTTATAATATGAAATATTTTGATTCACGCCCAACAATCGCTGGTAAAGTTGGAAAACAAGTTGTGAATTTCTTAATTAAAAACTCATTATTATCAATAGACGGGCAAATATCTAAAATTCTTTCATTAACAAGGACTATATTTAGCAGACTGTTATAAACCACAGAGCTCCAATAGTTTCTTTAACTTTAGAAATTTAGTATACCCAAACTATATATCAAACAGGAGCTGAAGGGTATGCCCCTCAGAAACAAATCGAAAAGATTATTATAATGTACTCAAGTGTCTTCCTTTTGCTGAGTTGAGTCAAAGCTACAATTTCAAGTTGTAAAATGACTACTGACAGCAAGGGAGCTTGGAGAAAACAAACTGTGAGGGTTGGAACGTTAAGACCAAGGAGTTCCGTTTGAGGATGTTGCGGAAGGAGGTTGGGAGGGGGGAAATAGATACAAAGTGAGACAGGGAGGAGACAATTAGGGAGGGGTATGAATGGACAAATGGGGGAAGAAAAATTTATCCGCCAGGAGAAGAGACTACAGGCGTACGAAATTTGTTGGGAGAGGAGGGAAATGTGCTGAGGGAAGTGTGAGATGGGAGAATTGAAGGTGCTTTGCGAGAATGGGTTTTTCAGAATAAGGAAGGAAAATAGGACGAAGGAGGGTAAAATGGTGGAGGAAAAGGGTTTCCCCCCTTTGTTTACCCTTGTTTTCGGGAGCTTCTGCGTCGCCATTTATTTTGTATCGGAGTCAACTCCCACCTCGAGTGACTGGTTAGTGGCTCTTCTTTCTCGCCTCGCGGGGAGATGATTGCTGCTTAATATTTTTTGATTAACTCGCGGTTGACACTCATTATTTAGTTGAACATCTCGTAAGTCCGGTTTGAGTAGCACTTATCATTATTAGGGTAAATGATGTTCTGAGCTGGATGACTATCCAAAAGTAACTTATTATTTTGACGTGATTTAGAAAATGATTATTCTTTGTCGTTTTTCACCATAGCGTCCTGAGGCAGGAGCATTATCACTCTCCGTAGTTATGCTGAGGCTCAGGAGGTGGTTTCCAATTTAAATTTTTAATGCAGTTTTTCTAATAATGTAATTTTCTAAAATTATTTTTCCAAATGAAATTCTTTATTAACTGCAATTTCTACATTAAATATTTCTAAGATTATTAAATTGCCAGATTAAAAAAGTGATTGTATGAAATCAAATCAAAGTAATGATATGAGCGAATAGGGTTAAATATTCTACAGTTCGATTTCCATCCTTTTAAATATCATATTCAGAAACAATAGAACCCAACTCAACTCTCACGTTAAATTCTCCCACTTTAGAACATTTCCAGTACCAGCGACCTTTTAAAACGTTTACCTTCCAGGAAGCAAACCCACAATTATTATAGAAATAATTGTTTTCAACAACTTTGGGTATCGGATCTATGTGTATTGTACACTTATTTTATGCTACAATTTATATAAATAAATTATTAGAAATTGTGGTTTAGAAAAAATACATTAATATATGTGTTAGAAAAATAAAAAATTATTTATTATATGCATGTTTACTATACACTTATACAACAAATTAAGTTTCCACAGCAACAATGCTTTTCATAATTTTAGGTATTAGAAAAATTTATTCATGGGAAAAATAAAATTAGGTAGAATACGCGAGTAAACAATTATTAGAATAAAGTACTCTTTAGAAAAATACATTATTAGAAATTTTTATTGAGAAAAAAATGATTGGGAAGGAAGGAAGTAACAGGTCATTCAAACACATATTTAGAATTCTATATAGGTGGGCACCTTAATCGAAGTTTTATTATGCCTCGAATAAAGCCGAGTGATATAGATTATAATCCGATATTTTGTGACATTTAAACGTGAAATTTTTTTATTATAAATGAGCTGGGAACATTAGATAGACACTCAGGAACCACTGATATGAAGTAAATAAGGAAATATGTTGTCAAGAATTTTCATTTGGGAAATCATCGAGGTGTGTATGTATACCGATGTTATATGTATACCGATGTTATATGTATACCGATTCCAGAGTTTATTGGCAATCACAAACGAGGACTTAAGTGATGTGTGATCTATGTTCCGTAAAAAAACAGGGTGGTTATACATTAACGCAGTAAAGGTAAACTAAATACATTTCAGCTGAGCAAGTCATCAGCAAAAGAGAAATTTCATCACTGAGGAAGATAAAAAAAAGGACTGAAAGATCTTTTTAACCTACACCAGTATTTCAGTATTTTTGTTGCCTCTCTGTATCGTAGGTGAGAGAGTGAGACAGAAGGAAAATGGCGAATAGCCCTGAGAAAGGAGAAGAGAATGGGTCTGCAAAGAGACGAGAAAGAAACGAAATAATATGGGAGGAAGGGAATTTAGAGGGTAGCCTCGGGCCCTAGTGGGGAGGGCGGGGTGGAAGGAGCATTGGACTAGAGAGCTCGAGGGGAAGGGGTGTGGCACACGGAGGGAGACGGACAGGAAGGGAGTAGGAAATGGGGTTGCAGACCGACCTGGGATGGGTAACTTGTAACAAATTTGCCCATATCAATTTGAGCGGACGCGTTGAATGATCGGAGCGGAATTCTTCCAATTCTGGGTAGGAGTAGAGCATCGCACCATTTACTTCATTGCTCACCC
This sequence comes from Hetaerina americana, assembly GCF_022747635.1. Lineage (NCBI taxonomy): Eukaryota > Metazoa > Arthropoda > Insecta > Odonata > Calopterygidae > Hetaerina > Hetaerina americana. Next base: position 79,910,826 of record NW_027286874.1, read on the forward strand.
CTTGGACTCAATTTCCACTTTAGTATTTGTCGGATTCAATTTCGTTTTCACTCTAGATGATTCATCCAGAGGGAACCGTGCGAAATTGTCTTAGGACGGCTATGGAGAGAGCAGTTGATGAAGCGGAACGGATGACCTTCGTGGAAGGATGTGTGATGGATCGGGGAAAAATATTTTAACTGAAGGAAATACGGAAACGGTCTGTCTGAAAGAGAGAATATTGAGAAATAAATGAAGGATATTGTATTGTCATTTGTTTCCGGATTTGTGCCTGGAGACTCTTCAAAAAACACTACCTGTATATCCAATCGTCAGGTATAACGATTGTGAAGTCTAAAATTAAGTGGTAATTACTATATTTGTTTAATTTATTATTTATCTTTCAATTTTTTCATCATTACTCTGCCCAATATCAGTTGTCTTCTTAGTTCCTTTCTGTTTCATATATATTTGAAAAACATAAAATTGAATGAAAAATACAAACTGAGAGGAAGCATCCATCAAAGTCCTTTAGTATTAGTTTTAAAAGTCAGAAATGTTCTTTCATAAAAATATTTCATTTTTGTTGCCATCAATATTATATAGGCTATTTTTATCAATATATTTCGGAAAATAATATACTCTATACTAATGATTCCTTTCCCTTATTTGTATTATTATCGTTCGAGTATTGTTACTTACGTTTTTGATAAGTCTTGCAAGGAATCTTATATACATGTTCATTTTTTTATTATTTTGCCATGACTTCTTAAAATATTCGGCTGATTCCAATTTGTTTATTTCACATAAAACGGGGATGTTATGGATATCAGCTCTATTTCTTCGTGCAAACTTTGGTACAGAGAATGGATAGAGAGTAGCCTCATGTTTCCCAGATTTTTCTAAAACTTTTGACCTCGTAACACACCCTGGCTTTACTCAGGCTCAAAGAATAACATAGACAGATAGATACAGGTCTTTATTTTTAAGAAATTGAGACCTAATGGTCCCTTCATCCATTTAACACGTAGATGTGGAAATTTATCGATTGGGATTGTCTTCCTTTGGCGTGAATTTGTCAAAGTAGGGAAATAAATAAGCTGCGGGATTTTAGAAAATTGAACAAGGAGTGCTTCTGTGCCGGACAAAATGAAATGACCGCCACGGGGCGGGAGAGAGGAACTTCCCCAAAGCTTAGCAACCCGTGCGGTAGTGCGTACTACTGAATGAAGCTAATGCGGAAGTTGTTTATGAAATGAGGGGATTAGAGGGCTCGAGGGCGGTCTGGAAAAAGGGATGAGATGGGCGAGTTTCGGCGGAGAGGTAATGGTGCGTACGGAGGATGTTGGCGACAGGAGGAGGGGACGAGGGTAGTATGGAGGGAAGGCGAATCGGGAGTTATATGGAGGAGTCAGCGGGCGCCAGGGAAAGGAATAGGGGCCATCGTGTACGAGATATCGCCACGCAAGAATATGAATCGCTTTCACCGAACGTTGCCGCCTCGGACTGCGATAATGTCACCGAGAGAAAATCCTTTGGAGAATGATCTAACCTTGGAGGATTTCCAATATGACGAAACCTTTTATTTTTTGAAAATTAGGTCAAATTGCAAAAGATTTATTTCGAAAAGAAATGCTTTCGGGAAGTCGGCGGACGGTCGGATGAAAATTTGATGATGGAGAGGACAGGCGGCGTACTCGCAAACCGTCTACGGAGTAAAATTACATCCATGCCTTCCTTTGATAAATTCCTCACGAATTTTATGATTCTGGGACAATTTGACCACTTTAGAAACTTACATTTCAGATTCAATGGATATATCAATCTTGTTTTGATAAGTGGAAAATGTTTTGTGATTGACGACAAGCCCTATCTTCTAAATTTGAAAAAAAATCATTTGAGAAGTTTCCCGTAATTTCATTGCCTCTGCATTACATATTTTTAATGTATCATAATATCTTAAGTTCAGGATATAATATTATAAGCTGAATATTGATTAATAGTGGGTCCCGGTAGTCCAGGGGCTGAGCGTTGGACTACTGACCGTAGGGCCCGCGTGCAATTCCTGGGCAAGCCTCTACCGGGCACGTGCAGCTCTACGCAAGCTATGTGATTTTTTGGGAAGCTGAAGGGAAACCATAACTGGCAGAGGGAAAGGGACTGGCCCCCCTACTCTGATGTGTGAATTTCACACGCCATCGAGATTAGTACTGGGGAAGGATCACCCACCAAAGGATCATCACCTACCAAACCGACCTTCGGGTTGATTACTGTGTTTATGGTTATTGACAAATTACTGTGATTATATTCAAATTATTTAACCTACGGTGTTAGGAAAATATGATCAAATAGAATGGTATAAAATAAATGAAAAAATAAGTGGTACTATAAGTATTAAATTATTCTTTACCACACTCAAAACGAGCGTATAAATACCATGTCAGATGTAAAACTCTGCGTAAAATTCAACAAAAGCTGCTTACGCTCTTATTTTCCACCTCCTCCTTTCTTAATCGGCCCAAACCCCATACCCTGAGATGATTTTATTAGAGGAATGTAGACTAGTAAAAAGATGGCGTTGGAACTGTTTTTGTATAGTTAATGACAAAAACAGATGGCTTTGTCTAATTTTTTATTTTTACTGCGCCGACGGACGTTGCAACGCTTAAGCCTTTTTTAAGCTCTACATAATGATGACGAATAGGTGTTGAAACACGCGTTGTGATTGTAAGAATAAAGGTGTGGGCAGCGCTATCAGTGTTTGGATTATTGCCGGTGATTATTTTTATTGTTTTGAGAATGTCTCCGCTGCATGTGGTGCAATTGGTTTAATAATTGTGTAGTTTGTAAGGCGGGCATGAAAAATGTTATTGCATACCGCCTTGTAGTATTATAGTGGAAACAACTTTTATTCTTTCCCGCGCAATCTTTTGCATTTCTGCAACCTTTCAATAGGCAAAAGTTTTACATCTATACCATTGCCACCAACATTTATGTCCATATCATTTTTAAAGGATATGAGGCCACTCTTCTTCTGAACGAGTCTTATAGAGGGGAAGAAAATTATTTCAAAAATGTACGTATTACTCGGTAAGCCATTGAGCAGAAATATTGCAAAAGCGGTTAGGTGCATGGTTTTCGGTGTAAAATACCTGGGTACTTTCACATCACTAGACTAGTGGGAGAATAGCTTGTATCACACATATACATATGTATAGCAGGTTTCGTTTGCAAATGCTTGTTCTCCGAGAAATCAAGCAGTTTCATCGCGTATTGGCTTGAATATTCATCGTTATCAATTCAATATCGGTGTACTGGATTCAACACAATTTTCTCTGGGTCCTGAGCCGTTGCTACCAGATTAAATTCGTCGATAATCTCTGAAGCGTTTCTGGGCGCTATTTTTTATCTTTGCGTTCATTTTTCATCTGTATAACATCGAAAACCCCGTGAATATGTAGCAAGCGGACAATTTTTGAACGGAAAAACTGCACTCTTCCGGGAGTGGCTCAATTTATTTCTATCGTGCTCCATGCTAGAAATGTGAAATTTTGCCATTTTAATGCAAGTGTCGCCAAACATGATATTTCCTTCTCCAAATATAGGTTTACCACAGATTCAAATTCACTGCCAGAAAATTGGGTTACCGCATTGGTGAAAGCGATAAATTTCAACAAAATCCAGATGGGTGTGACTGCGAGGATATTTTTAGCTCTTTGCATTGGAAATTTCTTTCGCGAGGGCCTTCGTAACACGGTACTATGTGTAGCCGATGTGGCATACTTCTATATTACTGTGATTTTGATTTGATTTTGTGTCAGAAAAACGAACCTGTGAATGTAAAAATAACATTAATTAAAGCTATAATTTATGACAGAATAAGAATCAGCTAAACATTTCGCCTGAATATATATGAGGTAATATTAACGCTAAGGAAGTCGGGTATGAGTGCTGGTACTTGGTACCAGTACTGGTACCAGTACTGGTACCAAGTACCAGCACACTATGTACTGGTCATGCATACAAATTGAAACTTAATGTTCGTTGTGCTCAACTAAATAAATATTTGTTCAAGTGTTTATTCCCTAATGCTGATACACTGCTCTAAAAGTAAACAGCTGTTTAATCTCTGCCTGGAAAAAGGAAATATGAAATTTTGAAGACTCTGATCGCAACCAGGATATATAACATCATAATTCACATAAAAAGTCAAATAAGTACAATGTTACCTTATGATGCCTCAAATAGAATGGAAGACATTAAAAATATTGTTTACTCTCTTTCTCAATAGATTTCTCTATATTATAATATTCGTAATTTACAAATGTCTGTCAATATCCTTCGGCGTCTAAATAAAAATAATAGCATAAAGATAATTGGTTTCCTGAATATCAAAGATAAAATAGCTGATCACTCCTTATAGTGATAATATTTTAACTCTGGAAATTTATGCCCTTTGATGTCAAACTTTCCATTTCGACAGTCCTATAACACGGAAAATAATAAGTTCCATAGCGGAAGGCGGTGAAAACTCTTATGCACCGACATTTATTCCACTCGTGTCTTTGGCCGTTTCGTGGTACCCAGGGGAGAGAACATTGTTGCCAGAAATCAGGAAAACGGAGGAAATATGCTAGAGAGAGTGCTAATGATCCATGATTAAGATTTGTTTAGAGCTCCTGGGGATTATCCAGATAGAACCAACACTCCCAGGCGAGGAGCTGCTTCGTATTTTCTCGTAAACAAAGCGATTACCGCCAGGCGTTCTGAATCGCCTCCAGCGTATTCTCTATCGCCTTTGAAGCATATGAACGGAGGATTGTCGGGGAAGTATATGATAGTCGGTTGTCTTTGGCGCCAGCAGAGTCTTCATTCCCGAGTGAGTGAGAATAGGGGGGGGCCGCCGTAAGGAGAAAAAGGTAGATGGATGACGGAGGTGTGGGGTGGTGAAAACGTCGTGTACATGCCTGAAGGGGGATGGAGGCTTCGTCGGAGGTGTGATAGGAGGGTGTCTCGCTGAGGGAAGCCTAGCGGGGTTGATATCAAATGTCTCCCTCCCGAAGCAGAGATAAACCTGAAAACAGGAGCCATGAGCATCATCTCCTGAAAAACAAAATACTCTATCCGTCTTGACTACTCAGGGGCTAAACTTCCTTCTTTTTCTTACAATTTTTTCGTGTTTTGCTGCGGTGCCACTGTGGTGGCATTTTTCGCGCTGAATAACCTTCTTTGCAAATGAAAAAGCTTTATAGCTTTCTTATGTTCCTCACACTTGAATTTCCTTTTTACACATGGCGAGCGATACTCACTACTTCCCATTTTGCGCATCCAAATTTCTATTTCCAATTTTCTACAAACATGAATACTGATATGTTGTGTTCTTTCAGAATTTTTAGAGAAGGTTTTTTAAAATTACTATTACTCATTTATTAATTAATCTAAACTAGTTTTGACATTTTTATGAGCTTTCATATATTATTTCAAATTACAGTTTTAAAGTTATCTACAATTACCTTTAGATTATTAGGAAGTAGATTACATGAAAAAGGCACTTCTTAGCAATAATGAGGAGGGGATTCTCCCGAAAGGTTTTTTTAAATCAATTGTTATCTGCTTGCTGAAAAAAGTACAGCCGTGGCACATGAGCACTAGATGGCCATGAGATAAATTATGCGGCACAGGTAATATTTTGAAACATCAACATAATATTGTATGAATGCGCCTGACAATAGACTGGAAGTTATTATAACTCATCGAATAAAAGGAAGGGAGAAGTTGACGTTAAAAGAGTAATGATAAAATTAGAAGTAAAAGATGTACATAAAAATGAGCCGATACGTCTTTATTTTCCTTGACAGTTTTGGTCAATATTAGGCTAAAATAATTATTGGAAAAATTGCAGAGCATAGGAGTAGTGTGTAGGAATAGGTGCATTGTTTAACATATCTTTAAGGATCCCATTGACCAAGTTTCAAAGAATGTAAAGTTTAAATTAGCAATAGTAGATAGGAGTAAAGGACTGTCGTTTATGGTAAGGGACAATGAGGGGAGATTGATACAGGATTGATATCACGGTGGGGAACCAATTGAGTGGTCATCACTACAGTTACCCTGTAGCAAAGGATACGGGATCGTTGTTGAACCAAATACAGGAGCAGGGTGAGAAGCATTGGTGAAGATAAATTTTAAGAAATGAATACAATAGACAAATGTGAAATATTAGAAGTACTTCGAAGGATGAAGTGGCCATATAAGAATGGGCAGATATAAATTAGAGGAGGTGGAAATATCTACATATTTTAGTTGTATTTTGAAACAAAATTGGCTTAGTGGCTTGGAAATAGAGAGGAACGGCAGAAGCAGCTGCTCTGAGGATCTGCCTTCAAATTACTTTTAAGTTCTAGGTCTAGATTAAGGTCTAGGTCAGAAGAGGTCTGATTTCTTTACGTTGGCTTAGGGGAGGCGGGGGAGAAATCCTACGCAAGGTTCATTATTGAATTATTTGAGCCATTATTTCCGAAAAAAATTATTAATAATTAACCATCAAAAACACATTTTGCAAATATTCTCCAAACGAGTATGTCGAGTCTGAATTTTAATCGAATCGAACGTAACTTAAAAACATATAATTTTTTCTTTTTGCTAGGAAAGCACCTTGAAAATGTAATTATGATATATCTTAAGAATCCTTAAAACGGGAGTGGGAAAAGTAAAAAAAAAACAAAAATGGCGTTAATTTATTTAAGGATGACCGTGGCCATTAAGTTTATAAAGGGAAGATTATATAGACTGTCATGTAAAGCGCAGCGTTGTTTGTTTTTCGAAACTGGACTTTTAGGGTAAAGGAGATCACATATTTAAAATAAATTAAGTAAAGAAGCTGGTAGAGAGAGATTCAAATGCAGAAAATTGTAAATCTGGAAAAGAAGAGAATGTTTTTATTATTTCCGAAGGGAATAGAAAGAAAAGATCGAGTAAACATTGAGAGGTGGGGAGATGTTGAAGTGGTGATGGATGTGAAAAAATGTATATTATTTGAAGAGAAGGGATCTTGATGGTACGAAGATTTAGAAAGAGATTATGCCGCCCAAATGAAGTTACGACGAGGTTGTCTTAAAAGTGTATGAGTAAAATTTTTTACCAATCTTTAAACATTTATCTACGCATAACAGCTGCATTATTTATAAAGTGGCTATAGAATATTTGATTTGATTACCTACCAACTAATAATGGAAAATATATTCATTCAATTTCAAATTAAACTTTCATTGGCAATGTGAATTATTCCGTCATCGGTGTATCGTAAACCATCTGGATCTCAATTTTCAAAGGATCTCCATTAATTGAAAGCACTCTGAAATCACCTTATGAGGTCTATCGCAATACTGCAGTAGCTAGGAGGAGGATCAGGAGCCTAGCAAAAATATTTTTCCTCTGGCTTTGGGTGATTTAAGATTTAAGTTAGAAGGCATATTCATATTTTACAGCAACTTATTTTTGTGTCATGTACGAGGGTCATCCGGAAAGTAGTACCCGTTCGTGAAATAAAGACACAAAAGTAAATATTAACAAACATAAAAAATTTTATTTGAAAGAGGATACTTTAAACTACTTCTCAACATAATCTCCAAGCAAATTAAGGCATTTGTCATAACGTGTGACAAGTTTCTGTATTCCTGCTGCATAGTCCTTCGCCGCCAGCTCATTGAGATACGCGAGGGACCCATCTTGCACAAATTTTTGCATAATGCAGATGGTGTTTAACAATTTCATGAACAATTGTTCGAGAAACATTGGGAAAATGCTCACAGATGTCATCAATTGTGACGCGCCGATCGTTCCTCACGAATTCGTCAACTGAGCTCACCAGTTGGTCTGTAATGACAGACGGTCTCTCCGAACGCTCATCGTCGTGTGTGTTCCCCCTCCCCATGTTGAAGTTGCGACACCACCGCCGAACAGACGACTCGTCCATTACATTGTCTCCATACACCTCCTTTAATTGGCGATGAATATCACATGGGCGAACGTTTCTTGCATTGAGGAATTTAATCACTGCCCTCACTTCACAACTGGCGGCGTTCTCAATTTTTTTAAACATTGTAAACAATCACAGAAACAACACAGGCAATGCTAGCGTCACGCAACTTGGCTCAGAGAAGGCAGACAAGCCACTGAAGCTATCTGACTTCGTCCAGCGGCTACTCGCGTCGTCAGCACTTCATGCGGCACGAACGGGTACTACTTTCCGGATGACCCTCGTATGTTCTGCTCCAACGAAAGGAAAGTTTATGCCGCCGAGCAGGCGCCGTGGAAAGTTTCCACACCTGGAGAGAGAGAGTACATCTGATTGTGAAAGCTTTACAATGATTTCGGAACTGACTTGTTGGAGGAAAGCTTTTGAGGTTCCACTATCAATGGCATATTTTACTAGCATATGCCCTGTGAGGAGAGCATCGTGATGCAATTATTGAATGAATTTAATAAATTGTCTACTCAGTGAGTGGCCAAATACTGCGAGGTTTATTTTCCAATAGGTTTGTACGTGGAATGCAATGCGCAAAAGTCGTTGGTACGCCGAGAAAAAATGGAAATAAGTATTTAAGGTTAGACTTACATCAAACTATTAATGTACATTTTTATTTTGGAGAGATCATTAGTGTTACTAGATGATGTTATATTTTATGTGGATTAAATAAATAAATTGAATCATTGAATTGTACTACTGTAAAAATATTGAATAGGACTATTTAAAGAATGCGGGCGGACGTTAGGGAGATTGTACTTGAACAATGTTAGAAGAGAAATAAGGAAAACATATTGAATTGATGTTATATACCTAACCTCTAATGTTTTCAATTGGCATATTTTTAACCTTGTTTTGATGAAGCAACAAGTAATATAAAAGTTGAAACTTATTTTATTTGAGTACGTTGGAGACATAATATTATAGTTCCATAATTTTGTTAATAATAAGGCATCTACTTGAAGCATCAATATGATAAGTACATATTTGAAACGAATCAATGAACATACCTGAGAAAAATGTTTGAAATTATTTGCATTAATTTATATAATTTCATTAGAGTTTGACGGTTGGAACTGATGGATCAAACTGTCATCTTCTGTACTTTATTTTATTCCTTACAATGAAATTTCTCATTTATTATCTTTTTATGACGATAACGAAACGTAATTCATTTTTCTTAAATAAATTAATGCAGGATCATGGTTGGAAAACATAATCACTGATCAAGGCTGTTATAATTGAGGTAAGAATTAATTTAAAAAATAATAACTTGAGATTTTCTTAAATGTAAAAGATAGACAGAATAGTCATTAAAATATAAATATATTTTTCGGTGCCTGGGCAGAAATGAGTTTCGGACACCGTCACGTGAAGAATATACAGAGCGGTAATTGTGAATTTTTTATTTTTTATCTTATTTAAGATAAATTCTCTATCTCTCTCATTTGTGATCAGAAAAGGGGAACACAAAAATTGTTTTTTTGACTAATATATGAAAGTCTCGAAATTAATGCATTACATTGGTACCAGCTTAGGACTGAAATGTGCGCCGGACGATTTTTCAGTTAACGAAGGGACTCAAAAGCCCGGCGACACAAGGCTTACAAGGGCGTAAATGATTAAAAGCTCGACGCGGCTTACCCCCGTTGGGAGGAACACACGGATCCCACTTTATCACCCCACGATGAATAAAAATGACTCCACTTGACCCCATTCTCGTTACAAAGGACTGGGCGCGAATGAAACGATTCGAACGTTCCCCGCCACGACCAGGAAGGCAGTCAGTTTTGTGTAAGGATCCGTCTCACCTCAACCCCTCTCTTTATGGTCGACTCAACGTCCAGATTAGGAAATGCCTTGGCTAAGCGAAGGAACTCACAGAGTTCCGCGGGGGTAAGGATAGCCGGGTCATTTGAATTGTGGCGGCTTGTGTGGGAGGAGAGTTGTGCAATCGGGATGAATACGGAAAAATTGCAGCCTCACCGAGAAGGGAGTCTTATTAATTAAACCCAGGCAGTTCGTTCTGACTTCACCCTTGGGCTTAGCCCGTGTTTAGTTATTTTATTTTTATATTCGTGTATTAAATAATTATATATATACAAATACAAACATACATACATATACACACACGTTCAAACCCGAAGTATTTCTCTCCCATTAAGGGATTTTCGTTCTTCTCCCTGCCGCGGTAACGACTTTCGAGAGAAAAAATACATATTACACCAGAGAGCGTGCCCGCGGAAGCGAATTAAAAAATTGGAGGGTTATGGGAGGCTGAGGAGGCGGGCACGCTGGGAAAGTTAAAGAATGGAGGATGTAGATTAAATTGATGCGAATGGGTGAATTCCCTAATGTGTGCTGAACGCGCCTCCATAAATAGTGACAAAAGAGGTAATTTTATGACCTCCCCACCTCGGTCGACCCCCCCACCCTCTCCACATACGACCACACCCTTCTCCTCTCCCCTCTATCATCCTTTACCTTCCCGTCTCTCTAATTCACTCCAACTCATGTCTTTCCTCCTATCCTTCCTTCCTTCCCTCCCTCCCTCCTCCCACCTTTAAACCCTATCCCAATCTCTTTCCATCCTCCCTGGAACATAGCACTCCAGGTCTTTTCTTTTTCCGATCGTATTTCAGCCGTCTGGACTGGCCCTTTGTTGGCCTCCCCCCCTCTCCTTTTCTCTCCACGCACCAGTTCTCTCCGATCCACCTCTCACTCCCTCCCCGGCGGTCACAGGGATTCGTAAGCGAAATGGCGTTCGTGTCCGTCGGCGTGCGAATGTGCTGGTGTACGTATGTGGCGAAATGAGAGCGAGGGAACGAAATAGAGACAGGGAGAGCGGGGGGGGGAGGATTTAAGGTCACACCCCTCCCCCCAATCACGATGGAGTTGTTCAAACGGGTAAAAGAGCGAGGGAGGAAGTGGATGGGGCCCCTGGACCACCCCTGGGTTCTCTCGGCCGCGACCTCCGCCTCCTTAAAGTGTCGTCGCTGGGGCAACTATCAATTCCCAGGCCGTACATCCTCCCGATCTTCACATTTAAACGGGTGATCCTCGACAGACCACCGCGTGAACGCATTGCTAAACTGGGAATCTTGTTTGTGCTGTTATACATTCTTTCTCTCTCCCCCCCCCCTTATGGGGTGTCTGTATGAAAGGACTGAGCTTTTTGATTTTATTTTTAACGCCCCTCGTCAACCAGAATATTCATTCTTTCCTCCCTTTTCTACTTAATTAATAGCATGGTCGTTTTTATTATCTTAGGCTCGCGTCTCCCCACTCGGGAGACGCGAGCCTAAGATACTTATCCGCCAATACTTATTCGATGTTTATCGTTCAGATACCGCGATGATGGTTCATTCAAGTGAGCGGATCGAATCATTTTCGATAAGGATTTGGGAATAGGTGGAAAAGAAAGATGTGCTCAAAATCAGTTGGAAAGAAAGAGGAATTAAATGATAAGGGACATTTGAGGCTTAATAGCTCGCTGAGAACTCAAACTGAATTCAAGATATCCTTCAGAATATGTGAGGCATTTAGCAGGAAGACGAAACCGAAAAAAGTCATGAAGATATGAAGAACTTAGTTGATGGGGTAAATGAGTGAAAATCTGCAAAAAACATGCCATGCTTGTTATTGAGATTTTAGCTATAGTGTCTATATGTCATCTTAGTAAAATCAAGGTGATATTGTATTAAATTATTAAAACAAAGAAGATTGTGAGTCAATTTGCGCATTTTTCCGAATTTTTTCCGCTGGGAATATATATTTATTTTTATTATTTTCAACATTAATCGTCATTGATAATCATTTAACTCACCCTCAGTCGAACTACTATTGACTAACCTGAAGATACATTCGAATAATTCTTCGGGTATGAAATTATATATTTCGGGGACTGGTTCGTACTTACCTTCCTACTAGTTTTACTAGGTGCGAACTTTCTCCAACTTAGCACAAGCTCTTTCCTTCAGCATCGCATTTAACGCTTTTGTGTCATGGGAAAATTTGACGCATTAAAAGTATAGTTTTCATTTCTCGTAACAAATTGGCGCGATGGACTGCCTTCTATCTGTTCAAGATGCATACTCAGGTCTAATTCAAAGCAACCACATCAGTTAAGTTTCGGATGGGGCGTCAGGTAGTTACGTAACTCCTCGGTACCTTTTCTCGAGGATAGGCAACGCAGACAATCCCAGAATCCTCTACGATTTCCCCGAATTGTGCTTGTCTTCATTTCCCATGTGTGCTAAGTCCCGTAAACGAGCCGAGTAGACGCGAGATTTTGCACAGATTACGTGCGCAACGTTGATCGCAAGCGCGTCGATGTTGCTAAGGTGGCTTTAGAGCACGGGTGCATGGGGAGTGTGCCGTGGCTCAATATTTCCCCTGAGTTGTAGCGATGTTCTTCAGGGGGGAAGTGGATGCAGTTGTTGTTGATGTTTCTGTTTAAGCATGGAAGAATTTATTATTCTCCATGGCTAATACGAGAGTTGAGGGAGATTACAAAGCAGCCCAAGGATGCCAAACAAGAGGGGGGTTTCCGTACGGGCCGCAATTGCTTCAGAACGGAGTGGAAGTTAATAATCTACATTTTTACAATTCCCTTCGAGTCGCCGCAAAGCGGGAGCTTGGGAAGGGTTTATAATACGCTAGCCATCAAAATACGAGCAAGGTAAACGCATGTTATGAAGTGGTATGGGTATTAATATCCTAGGTTATTACTTCTTGTTTTTTGGGTTAATTATACGAGAAAAATAAAATAGTTAAATTACATTGTTCAGCATGATTATTTATATTATTTTATCCATGGTCCAAAATGCCAATGTAGGGCGGGTGTTTAACTTTTATTATCGATTTCGTTTGTGAAATATTGACATTTAAGTCTTCAACGCGGTAAATACGATCTGGCGCTGAGTCTACGTGGGGTCGCAGCCCAGATTATATGGAATCGCACAATGCTCAAGAGTTATTTCCTGGCGTTTTTCATAAATCGGACAGTTTTCTCTGTATATTTTTAATGATCGAATCAGTGTAATCTGGTGAAAATAATCAACATACACAACATGTATGTCCTTTGATTCCTAAGAAGGCTCCACCACTATTTGCCACTTTCATTTCCTACTCCGCTCTAAATCTGTCATTTTCTAAATTTCACCGTAATACATTCCCCTAATCGGACCATCCAGAATCATGATTCTTCTTCTAATCCGATTATTCTCTCATGGAAACATACTCAAAATAACCTTATATAACAAACCACTTCCTCTTATTTTAAAATTTTGCGTCAAGTTCTCTTTTATTTTCCTGATTATCAGTATAAAATTCTTCTCTTTCCCGTGATACCTTACGATACTTCCTCATCTCTTACCCTATCTATCCAAGTGTCGAATTTTTTCATAATTTCTGATATAGGATCAGAAATCATAAATACTACCTAGTCAGTGAAGGGTTCAACAATAACTTCCGCCCAGTCACACGAAGGAAGGGTTTTGTGTGTCGTGGTGCAGGTAAGGATTATGGTTGCTGCAGCCGACGGTCGCTAAATAAGAGGAAGAACTCTAACGCGCTCACTATAAGTGTAGGAAATGATTGATCCGCGGCATGACCAATTCACGGCCACGCGTGGAAACCATTTTGTAGCAAGTTCACAACTTTTCTTGAAAGAGGAAACAATTTTAATTAGTCTTGCGAGAAAATGTTTATTACTGGTCCATTTTCATGAATATGATAGTGTATTACTGAAATATCGATAGACATTTTCGTCGCATTGTAGTTGTAAAGGCCATTAGAGTATTTTTTATCTCATCTGCAGCGAAAGAAGTGCTGCTATATCTTTGCGCGTATAAACCCACTCCCATAAGTTTGGTGGTTGTAACTCACCACGACAAACTAAATTTCTCTTCCTTTTCCTAGATTAAATCTTCTTGACCCACTCATGAAGTCGCTGATTTTCCACGATTGCATATTTGTCTATTACTCGTTGTTTTCGCTCCTTAACTCTGATTTGACGGTTGCTTCATATATGAAATCGGCAAATTTACTAAATGGCTCTTACAAATGACCAATTGTCGCTATATAGCTCATGCTATTGCTTTATTCCTCTGGAGTGGACAATAAGTCTCCTGCCTCATGCCGAGCAAACTTTTCAAGCCAAAGAATAGATGTACTCTAGTTGTAGTAAGGAAATAAATTAGACCAACTGACCAATGTAAAAGGACTTTGGAGATTGACTAAAGTGTGAGAAGTCCTTCTAAAAGGAGAACAAATAATTGGAAAACTCGGACGACCTATAGTTTGCTGAAGATCGTGATGAAAAAACTCATATGAATGGGATTGGTAGGGAAATCAGGAGTGAATATCGAGAAATAAGAGAAAGAATTTTCTAAAGGTGAATTAATGTTAGGAAACCAGAGCTTAAAAAGGCTACTTACAAGCCATTTATTGGAGTGATAAGTTATTAACTTTTTTCAATGTTAATGCGATATTCTCTTTCTGTGAACGATTCTCCAGTCCTCTACGACAACGGCTATCAAATATCATTTCCTTTTCCCAGAAAAAGATGTTTTAGATAAATTTAATTCACAATTTCAACAGAACTTATTTTAATCGGTGCAGATTACTAACATTATTTTCTTGGAGTTAATTTAAACCCCGTATGCTTTGGAAAATTTTACAAGAAATCCTGAGTAATTCGATATTCACTGGATGTTTCAAAAGATTTCCTCTTCATTAGAAAAATATAAACTTTCAAGAGGAAGTTGGAAAATTAAATGATAAAAAGAAGGATATAAAATTACACTATTATTTTTTTAATAACCCTGAACATATGTGAATAGGGCGATAGGCCATTTAGCTATGAAATATTACAAGTTGAATGCTGGAAGAATTATTTTTATGGTATTTTTAATTCGTGTACGGTACTGAGTAGGAACTAACTTCCTAATGCTCTCATTTCAGAAAGCAAACATTTGAGAAGTGAGTATTCCTACATATTCAGAGAGAGCATGTATGCCCATTTTTCTCTTTTGCATTTTAATGAATGGTCCCATTCACAACATCACTAAAAGATGACCCTAATTTCGATGAAAATATTTTTTGATTAAAAGACAAAAATATCTTTTTTCATGGAATGCGTTACGCGGAAACTAAATCCTATACACTACGGCTGCATAAATCTCGTGATGATTTTTCAAAACTTACAGCTTCAAATGCAAATCACTTCAATGGGACCATAATGTTTTTCACAGCAACGTATTTTATGTTGAATTCACTGGTATCAGTTCACGCTTCTTCCGTGAATTAGAATGTCCCAATTCAAATATGCATAGAGTGATAGTTGATTGGATGACCTCAATCGGTATTCTTTGAGCATTGCTGAACGGCTGGGATAAAGAAATGTTTTCATTTCACCGGCAGTTAAGTCGTAGTGAGTTTTTTAGGTTCTCTGATATATATCAACATTGTTTTAATATTAAATTTTAATGGAAAAATTAAGAAGCACCCTAAACGGTAGATTAAAGTCAATTATATCTTACTTGAGGCATTACCACCCTCGCGTTACACTGCGTCAGCTCATCGAAAAAATCATCTACTATAAAAAATCATTCATCAATAAAAGTTTCGTGAAAGCCATAGCATATAAACAGCATATTCCGGAGCAAGGTAAGGGAAAAGTTTGACCGATTGAAGTAAGGTAAAATACAAGTGCCTCTAAAACTCAAAGCCTTAAAATTTCTCTTCAAGTGTGGGCGTATATTAAATGCTCTAGGGCTAGGTAAGTGAGAAGGTTGGGCTCTCCACTTTACGTTCATATACATACATTTCAGAGCGGAGAAAATGAGGAAGACACAACTTGAGGAGAATATTTAATGTGGAAAAAAAGAGAAAATGAATGAAAGAAAAGTTTACTAGAGGGTACGTTAGAAGAATAACTCTTATTTTTGGGCATACATTAAGGGGTGTTTAGATAAGCTCCGGTGATTTTTTCATGGGGCCACATCTCTGGGGAATTTTTGTTCCATCAATTTTATTTACCCTCGGGGCAGTGCTTGCAGGCAAAGAGAATTGTGGTATACGTTGGAGGAAAATTTTATAACTTGGAATATAGATATTACTCTTGTGAATAACACAATGGCACACTCATGAGAGAAAAGAAGGCTTTTTTGAAAGTTAATTATAGTTCCCATATTGATTTCATACGCTGAATTTTTAAATCAAAAGTAAATAGATGCAATTAAAATTCCGTTTTAGTTAAAGTTATATTAAGTACCGACGCATAATCATTATGACAAATAACTGAATTTAACATGTTGTCTGATTACTTCAACCAATCACAAGTTATCGTTAATGACATTTCATGCAGAAGAATATTGTATACTCTGCTCCCATGCATCATGTCGTTGAACACACTTTTAAATAATCGGTAAAATAGTTGTTTATGATGAGTTGTTATCATTTGTACTCAAATTTGTTTGCATTTTTGCAATATATTTTAGTTAAAATAAACAATATGTTCAAGTACTAAATTATATTTATTGCTGAAAAAAGAAATGTAGGAATAATGGCACACTACAAGATTAAATCAATATTCGCACTTAAAAGTTAAACTTTTCACGCACCGAGTAATTCATCTTGATTAGAGACGGTAGAATTGAGAATAAAGGTAAATTATAAGTATCTGAAGGACTCTATTAATCTGAAAATTCATCATAACAAATAGAACAATATATAAGTATTTTTTAATAAAAAAGGATCACATATTTCAAAATTTATTTAGATTATTTATAGTAAAGTGTTTCATTATATAAATTTGATGAATTTATTTCCGAGTAGTATAGAGGTAAAAACACGATTTGACTGTAAAAATAATGAAAATTTTCATGGAGTTCCGATAGAAAAGTAGGACAACTTGATATGAGTTAGCCAAAAGGAGTGATTTAGTATTTGCAGTGGTAGGGCAATACGCCAAGGGTAGAGTTGTACGTGAAGATGCATGCTAAAGGATCAGTCTGGGTTCTTAGAGCGGAGCCGTTTGGTAAGAACTCTAGGGGAATTCCGATAAGCTGCTAGCTCACATTGGGACGCCGTAACACTACAATATGCACGTAAGGCTATGGTACCAGAAATGAAAAAAAAACAAAATTAATAGCTATAATCCTATTAATTTGTAATTCACGGTAGTAGGCCATAATCTTAAATAATTTCTCACGAATATTTTCTCTTTGGTGATATCATTGTACTTATTTTTTTGTTTTTGATTAATGAATTAAATGAATTTATCGCGAATAATAATATATGGAAATCCCTGACATATAAGAGCCCCAATATGTTTTTAGGAAGAGAATATAATATTTTTTGTTGTATGTTTCAGCATTATTTTTATATTTCGCGCAATAAGTTTCGTGGGGAATCATGGACGACAACGATACTCCGTTTAATGACCAGAAACATATGTATATGTTCATAATTTTATATTGATCGACTATTATGTTGTGTGAGATTATTTTTGTATAATATTTTATATGATATCCGTTTTAATATAAAATTTCCAGTTGCGCACATTTTAGGTATGAACTTAGGTTGAATTTGGCAAAATCTGGTAAATGGATAACGATAAACCCAGCAACAACTTAACTTTACTCGAAGTTCATTTTACACATGAATCAAAACCAGAATATACAGAATTCTCCACCTCATATATATATATATATATATATATATATATATATATATATATATATATATATATATATATATATATATGAGGTGGAGAATGGCAATGAAATGATGGCAGTTCAAATAAATGACTTGGATGAACCACTGACAGAGGCTTCGGAAACTAGGTAGTCAATTATCTGCGTGATTTTTGTTTCACTGCGGGCAATGGCCTTCTCATGAAAGAATACCTCCATGGAGGAAAGAAAACAAATTAGAGACTAAACACGGTAAGCTTACTAAGTGGTCCGTCAACTGGTGCCGAGGAGTGAGTGCATGATGAACCACAGACAATTTTGACATCCTTTCTCGGCCAAAGTCAAACGTGGCCTGCGCGAACTTACCACACGCTTCGCCATAGCTTATTGAATAGATACCTCATCTTATCTATTGATAAGCCCAAATCGGATGGAATACGGTCGCTCTCAGTTGCATGCACCATTCAGCCGTCGAAACAACTGAAGAAAATTTCCAACTTGCTCCGCCAGCTCCATCTTTCGTCTGCCAAATACGAATTTCCTTCCATGGAGGACGAGCGTGTTATAATTCGAGAAGCCATTCTACCACAGGTTTCCCCTTTTTACTAAAATTGCGACTGCCACCTAAATGCTGCACCACCGCCCACCAATGTGAATAACTTAAGGAGAAAGACAGTCATCCATATTTATAAATCCCACTATAATATGTGGATCCTTTCTACAGGAACAGAATCCATTCTATCTCGATTGGGTGAGGAACGCACGATTATTACTCAGGAATTTAGAATTTTGCAGTTCAGAGGAATAAGGCCTACAACCTGATTCACCCTGACTGCAAAAATGCCAATTCCATCGATTTAACCCTACAGCTCGTACAACTGGCATAGGAGGTAATACTGAAATGGCTCAAAGCGGGGCAAGTCCGGAAATAGGGATGACCTGCTCTTTGATACGTGCCTTTGCTACGATATTATCCAACCGAAACACAACTTGACAATGATCTGATTAGACAGCTGAAATCACACTTCTCATGCAATATTTATCGCCGTACGCATACATTCAAGAAGCTCAACCCATACAATTTACAGAAATTAAATCGCCATCCTTCACTTTTGAGTAAGCACTTTGTTCTTCAATCTGGAAAAGGGAGAATTTAAATAGGTCTGGTGTGGTTTATCGATAGCAAACGATGCATTGAACTATACTTTAAGACTGTGGATCAGCGCTCCTTTAAATACTCCCATTTTCCATGAAGATAATTTGTCTTCCTTCAAACCGAAGGATAAGATACTTTTTTAAATGTTTCGTGCATAAACTGAAGCCTTTTTCTAACAGTGCAAACGTGATTAACGTTGTACTGGAAACACAGAATTTTCAACTTGGATTAAGTAAACGTGCAACTATCCATCTGGAATTAAACAAGGAAGATAAGTAACTTATTGATAAAAACCTAGAGAGTTACCTCCTTTCAAAGGTGATGAAGAAAAATATACATGTGATTGGCGATGGTGAATTAGGAACAGCGATTCATCAAACTACAAAGATCACCATTCTATTGACTAGAGTTAAGCTTAGGAGAGTATTTTAAAATTAAATGCATCGCAGTGACTTCTTAAGTCCTTCCAAGCTATCAATTTCTCCCCTAAATGTTTTTCAATTCAACATTGCATATTTAGTCTTCCCATCCACTTATTATCCTTCCTTCCTCAATCAACTCCTTTTGCCAGTTACAAATCTTCCTTAACAGCATCAAAAATTTATATATGTCGTCTAAAATTTGTCTTCTTCGCTATCCAATTTGTTTGCTTACCTTTATTTGCTTATTTTGAAGTCGCATCTTAAATCCACGGAATCTAAACTCTTATACATTGCCTCTGTACTCGCACAATAAGATTTTTAACGAATACGATCCTGTGTTTCATATTTAAGTCCTATCTCAATCAAAATACTATATTTTATTTACACCTTATTTCTCACCTTGTGAGTTTTGGTCATCAATTTCCCACTCTTCATGAAAGTTTGTTTTACTTACATAATTCTCCTCCCCAATTTCTAACAACTACCCCCATTATATTTCTAATTACAGCCAAAACACGTAAACTGTTTCATCTGCTCTAAATTATACGCCCTTACTCTAATAACGGCTAGAGTTTCAGAGGGAACTGTAACACCTCTATTTAACTCGCAGCCATTCTGTTAATGCTTTTACCTTTAAATAAATTATGCCCTTAATGTGTATATATGCAACGTACCGTAATGCATTCAGCAATTGACTGGCTCCTTTACTTGAAGTTTTCGATTCGTAATCTCCAATTCGTTCGACGCTTTGCTATTCCGTATTTTATCAAAAGGATGATACGATCTAATTTTCCCAACTGAAAATAATTCTGAGCACGAAAAAACTTGATGAAATGAGATATAGTTTATCTAAAACTCAATTATCTCAAGGAAAGAGGTTAATTTATCGGTAGTGTAATCTTATATTAATATTTCATTTACCTAGCCTTCTTTTTCAAGAAAGTAAAATATCAAAACATGGATAAACAGTCTCATCAGGAGTACCTGCAGTGAGGAGCTTATCTGAACTGCGTGCGGCAAATCTTCCTAAGTAAACACTTAGCCTATGAAATGAACTTAAATGAACTTGAAAACATTACAACGAGTCATGACTACAGCAGTGAGTTTTTAGATGCTAAGGGGTAGTCACCGGAATGAATTAATTATGCTGACTAGTTACGGAGTTAAAATGAATACGTGAGTACTCTCAATCCTTAAATGATGGGAATATAAAATTAAAATTAACTTTTACTAGAAATTCTGCTGAAAACTTATTAGACAAAATGTGCGAAAATGAAAAATCATTTCTAAATTTTTGTTTTTTATTGAAGAGTAAAAATTATATTTCACAACGTTTATATTTTTCAAGTGATTTGAAATACAGATGTAATTTTCCGAAAAGTTGAACTTCGTTTATTATCTTGAGGAACTGCTAGAATAAAACATGATTTACGAACTAGAAAACATTACAAAGGTTTAAAAATAGTTGTTCATAGAAGATAGTTTCTGTAAAAGGAATTTCAAAGGGGTGCTGAAATTTATAGAGAACGGCGGATAAATTTCAACTCTGAAAATTTCTAATTGCTGACATACAAGGCCGCTTCCATGAGTGAGAATTCACGTCATAATATTTAGTCCCTCACGAAAGTGTACGAAATATTCAATAATTTAGTCATGAAATAGTAAAGTAAAGTCAAGTAAATGAAATTGTGATTTGTGAGTTCATAGAAGGATTTTATAGTAATCTGTTGAGTAATTTTGCTCTTCAAAAACGCTGAGTAATATTAGGAACATTAGGAATATTAGGAACAGCCATCTACCACTACAAGGGAAAGAGAGTATTTTACCAACAAAAATAGTAAAATGTAAATAGATGCTGCATCATTTCAGCTTTTTTTGTTTGGATGGGGGGAATACTTTTCGTTGAGTTGAAGGTTAGCAATAGGGTTTTCCTAACGCGAAGGTCATGAGCTCTAAAACCGTGAGGCACTTTCTCTGAGTTTGATCTCACTTCAAATGTGACATTAATTAAGAGTCAGTTCGACTTTTGCTGGTAAAATTAACTTGGCATACGCGTGGAAGGATCGAGGTTCACAACTTTGATATTGATCAGTCAAACACTTTAGAGCCTCTTTGCAATTGTAAACAGAAAAAATAAAAATTTTCCCTAAAAAAATCATACCTACCCTGACGAGAAATAATTAAAGATAAATATAAAATTCGAGACACCATAACGTTCGCGGGAGGAGTTCTTGATTCTCTCCAAACAAACAAACAAGAATCCCAACCGCACTTCCCACGAATGGTTTCATGTCCAATCTATTTCACTAATGGCTGCCAATCCAGTTCCCTCTAAATGGCAAAGATAAACTTAAATTCCTCAGGCACGAAAAAATAAACAAGTTGCCTCCACTCCTTCCCACTCCACGTCTCAATCTCTCATTCACATTTTTGAGGGCTTCCTCTGAACGAAAAGCAATTGTATTTCGGACCTTGGCGCACGAGGTTGGGTGAGCTGGTGGGTCGGGGGACGGAGATAGGAAGGTAAAAATAGGCGACGCGTAAAATGAGAAATCCGCCGGCGAGGAATGAAAAGAGAGATGAAATAGGAGGAGAAGAGGAAGGGATGGGGGAAGAAAGGGCGAAAGAAGAGGGAAGTCGGCTTCGGAATTTTATGCCGGGGCCTTGATGCGGGAGCGGGTGGTTGGTGAAGGGAGGGAGGGTGAGGATAGGTTGGGAGGGAAAGAGGAGCTGCTTTCACGGACTCACGAGGAGGAAGATGAGAGACGTGGGGGACCTAGTGGGGAGATGCTGGAAAAAAGTAGTCTATAACATATGTGGGGTTGGGAGGGGAGGATGACGTCTTTCGAGTGAGGGAAGGTCAGGCCATTATTTCCTCTCCCGCCATTCTCTTGCTACGGCGTGCCTCATTTATGGGGGAGGTGGAGGAGGGGGATAGTTAAGGGAAGGATGGGTCGCAAGTGCTATGGGTTCGGTTTAAACAGAGATGCTGGAAAAAAGAAATAGGGTGGGGGGAACGGCCGGGGTAGAAAGGGGGACTGACTGAGGCCTCAAGCATTGAGAGGGAGGGGTTCGCTGGGGAAAGAGTAAAAAAGGACGTGTAACAGTGGAAGGCGGAAGGGTTTCCCTGTGATCCTTTGTTGAGCGAGGAGGAAAATTTGAGCTTTTTTCATCTTAGATTAACGTACAGGGTTAACCCTCTCTTCCTCTGTACATACTCAAGGATTTCATTAAAATTGATAAACGCTGCCGTAGTTCACTCCACGCTCTTTATTTGTGGACCATTAACTCGTGGTTCGACAATCAGTGTTAATACATTGTCCACCTCAGTGTAAGAGTAATTCAGCAGTAACTAGTATCTTTCTGGCAAGGGTTATCAATGGCCGTTTTAGTTCTTTTATAAGAACGTGAAAAATTTTCTTAACGATGGTCGTCGAGCTCAGCATGCTGAGTGATTGTTGGTTATCATTTTAATTGGATTTTGGTGACTTATAAAAGTCATCACAATTTTCTTTAAACCTTGCAATTTTTCCTTTAGAAAGTCGCCATATTTCACCAATAAACACGTACATTCAATATCTTTCAAATTTTTGATGCAGTCAGGAAACTGAAATAGGAGGGGAAAAACATTTAAGTGTTCGTATGGAAAGTATTATGCCAAGGAGTTAAATTTTGAGTGTTTTTTTCCGGGAGATATGATTTTTTTGAACACGTAAACAAAATGCCGGAAAAATAATGGAGGACGCCTTGAAGCCAAATTGCTGTTGGATACCGTAATTTTAGAACTGAAAAAAAGTGCCCCTTAAGCATCACAGTGCAGGTGCTAAGACGAACTGATGAGAAAATGGCAGTTAAATTGCAACTCTGACCCAAAATTTCAATTATAAGGGGGAGAAATTTATTTTGCATGGAACTCGAGAAAAACATTATTTCTTCTATTGATTTCCAGCTTTTACACTATCTTGGGTTTCAAGGCTATCTTACGCCCTGTCACGAAAGGAAAAATGATTTAGGTACTGTGACAGGAGTAGCAACAATTCCTGGATTAGGTTACCGATAATAGACGAAACAGAATATTCATCGAGAGTGAATCGGGACGTGGGATATTTAAATTAATAGTTGAGGGATCTGATGTGACCCATGATCTCTTTTTCTTGCAATTTCCTAGAATGAGGATGGTGGGAATAGGTATATGTCAGAATACATATCATCTGACGAATAGAGGGGGGAACATACCAGAAATAGGGAAGATAAAGGCGAAATCATTTTGTAGCAAGGAAACGCAAATATATATATATATATATATATACATATATATATACATATATATATATATATATATATATATATATATATATATATATATATATATAGGCATGCTAAAGGGCCATTCATATATAAATAGCACGATCTCGTAGATATGGGTGACCGTGGGTACATTATCATTTCAATGATGTATTTAACGCGAACCGTTTTGAATCTACATTATTAAGTGCTTTCAATTTTACTAGAGCTCATTGAGTAGTGATGGAAATCAAATTGGAATCAGACTGCTCTTTGATTGACAAGGGTTATTTGAATCTGCAGATCTGTTTTTCAAGCGCATAAAAAATTAATCAAAACTTGATTATTTTTCGTATGTAGTATTCAATTTTGAAAAGAATATCCACTTTTGAAAGGTGTTTAACAGGGTAATAGTTATTTGAAAGAATACAATTTTTGCTAGAAAAAAGTTTAATGCGATAAGTTAGATCAGATCAAAATACACTTTTATTCAAAAATACGTCTTGAGTTAATAGCATGACTATTTATTTTAATCGCATATTTATATCATGTGCAATGGAAATTTTAAACCAGGTACTAACAAATCATAAATTTGATAAATTTAGAAATACTTTCAAATCTTTAGACAAGATTAAGAATTGTGGATAACTTAATATATATTATAACATTTAAAGAAAATATTTCCATTTTGTCTCATAAGTTCAGATTTTAGACGCATCAAAGCGTATGAATGATAAAATACATTTTCGCATCCCTAATGCAAACTCAAATGTATCATAGAGGACTCAGTCCAAAACGAGATTGTCATGAAGTGACTGAAATCAAAACCTAAGAAGCAGATTACGTACCACTTGTTACTAGTTACGTACCACTTGACGGAGAAAGTGATTTTTGGAAATAAGAAAACATTTATGATGATAAAGGAGATGGTTGAAAATAAAAAACTTTGAATCAGAAATATTAAAATATCAATGAATCTGATCAAATTTTTAGTACGGACAAAAATTTTTAACAGGCGTTTGAAATAAAATTCGAGTAACTTCCGTTTGTAGCTATAGTTTCCTTTGTTTCGAAACCCAATGGTGGAGGCCTTTCGTAATAGTACCTCCCGTCTGATACCGTTCGTAGTTTCCAGAAGTCCAATATGCTCACGGTACAATCTCTCTCTCTCTGTATAGACAATTATCTTCAAATTAAGTTACAAGCACTTCGTAGCTTCAAGGTTCAATAGGTTTAACCTTAGAACCACAGAAATACGAAGACCTGAATCCTCCTCGAGCCCAATTAACTTCGTAAGCCGTTTACACATTCTCAATTTGTTCTCTTTTAGAATATTCCCAAGAAACCTGGCATACACTATCGATAGTAAAAGCCCTTGCGCGTAGCGAAAATGTACAATATAATTATTGTTATTGAATAAAAAATGTGTGGTTTTAGAATAAGTGAAATCATATTTTGCTTGATTATGTTATTGCTGATTCCCCTTTAGTAGTTTAGTTAGAGAAACCAGAAAAAGTGAATGATTATTTTCGTTTTTCATACAGTTAAATGGAGTGCCTTCTTATTCCCAACAACGGCACTGTATTTAGATTTTTTCTTCTCCGTAACGGTAAGATACACATCTTCGCCCTTAAGGACGATATCTCGAAAACAAATTCAGAAATAATGAGGTCGATGCAAAGCCATGAGTCTCTATTGTTCTGCTTTGTAAGTACTTCATATTGATAAAGACTACTTCAGAAAGATTATCCAATTTTCCAGCCCAATTTCCGTCTCAAGCACATTGTGCCTGAATACAGTTGGCAAGTAGGCTTCCTTTCGTTCCTTAAATCTTCAATCCCACTTCCACTTCTTGTCCTACGCTTTAACTCTGTGCCTCAGGCTCTATCGACATGAAATTGTAATCGTGTTTGATAGGAATAATTTGTTTTTCTTCGTGAGCAGCTACGTTACGTGTCGTGCGTTGAGAAATTTAAGGTAGAAAAAGCTTCCGGATGGTAACATCACTTTTGTCTCTAAAATGAATCTCAGTTTCTTAAAGTCATTCATTAATTGAGAAATAAAATTCTAATATGTGATATTAAAATAGTATTAATATTTATATTTTGATTTGGTATTACCTCATTAAATTCACAGTGAATTAAATGATGATCCTGATGCAAAAAAAAGTGTCAGGATATCTTTTAATCGAACAGGTTTTCAACAGAGGTGTTTATTTCAATTTAAATACGTACTAACAAGAACGCTCAAAATTCACCATAAATATGAACTTTTAGGGGTGAATAATTGATTGTTATACTTCTTCTTTCATATTGACTTTTAAATAGACACATCCATAAAATGGTGCTTTACAAAGTTTACCAAAGTTTGCCACAGTATACTAAACGTGCATAAAAATTTAGTGAGAGCAGAAATAATAAGGTAGAGAAATTCCTTTAGGTGGTGAACGCACTCTTACATCTTGAATTGAAATCTTTCACATATTTAACTGAGGGGAGTATTCAAGGCGGAAGGTTCGAAGAACATGCGCCCTCTTAGGAGAAATTTTTGGATTTAATGAAATTCATAATAAATAGTACTCATATAGTCGGAACTAAGACGTATTGATTGACGGCTTTCCCCGATGGTAAAATTATCTGCTGCAGTCGCCATCGCAGATCTTAAGTTAGTACGATTTGTTTACCAAGATAGCATAATTTTTGAATTTCTTTGAGGGATAAATTTATAAGTTTATTTTGCTCATGCATGGAAATGGTACAACACCTCCTTTGGATTTTCCTAGTTTTTTTTTAACTTTTCTAGATCCGCTACCGTGCCAGGATATATAAAAATAAGAAAAATGGAAGTGTCTAATGTGGCCTTTTGACTCTAATATTGGGTTCACCGTTACTCATTTCGCCGTAAGTTCTTACAAGTGAGCAGGCGACCATGGAAGGGGAGAATTCAAATCATCAAAACCTCACTCCCCACCCCTCTTGACGGTGGATTCCTCCTCCCAGCCAATTCCCTCCGGCGAATCTTACGACGGAGGCACACGTGCGCTCGTATCTTCTCGCAAGCATCGTTCACGGGGCGTTGTTTCCGATCGGAACTTCATCGCCGCCGCAATAATGCCTGCATTTTTGTCCTCTTTGACTCTCACCGTTCGGGGCGGCTGGGGGGGAGGTTAGAAAACGGAAGCCCTCCTCACATATCGTATAAGCCTTTTTCGAGGAGACGTAAATAAAGTTCACCGAGGCGTGAGAAAGGTAGGATATGAGGCTCGCGGAACGTACGAACAGAACCTTTTTTTTTAACCTTTCTATCTCCTTCCCATATTCACCGTCCAAATGGACCTGTTCTTCTCTGTTTTTTCGACCTACGTTTGCAGTTATGTCCACGTCTCCCCGCGACTGGGTCCATCCATTCAATCAATGTCTTGCACACACACAGACACACACTAACGCACGCATGCAACCAGACCCCTTATCCATTATGGTGCAGAGCATCCTCCTCGAGGGTGGTTGAGGGAGGGGGCGAATCTGGGATGGCGGAAGGGTGGGAGCGCTCCCGAAATCCCCGAGTATGACATCCTCCACAATGCGGGATCAAGTCCCAAGGTTTCGGGGCCGGGGGTTTGTTTCCCATTGTTCCTTTCCCTCCTCCCGTCTCTGCAAATCCCGTGGCGGAAGGGCACTAGGAGGCCCGCACTCTGGCAGCCGAGGGGGGCGAAAGAGAGGGCAAGGAGTCAGGAGATAGAGGAGTGGAGGAGATGGAGAATGAATAAGGGAGAGGAGCGAAGAGGAGAGGGAGAGAGAGGAAAAGAGGTGTGTCGGTGTGTGTGTGCGGGAGGAGGTTAGAATGTATGCAGATCCCGAGCCGAGGGAAGTTTTAAGGTCAGAAGAAGGCTTTCGGGGACGGGAGGATGATAAGGGAGGGAGGTGAGGAAGCAGTTGACTCGGAGGGTTGATGGGATTGGGAAAATGACTGGAAAATTGTAGAGGAAGGAAACGGGGGAGAGAGAGAAGGGAAATATATAACGGGGGCGGGAGGAGAGGATTTTTGTGGAAAACAGAGAGGGGTAAGATATTTTAAATGTGGCTGAAAGAGAGAGAGAGAGAGAGAGAGAGAGAGAGAGAGAGAGAGAGAGAGAGGGATAGAGAGAGAAAGAGGGGTGATTTAGGTAAGGAAGGATTGGATGTGTCTTTGTGAGGCAAGAGAGGGAGAGGAATAGTTAGTTTCACCGAATAGGATGACAACTTTTTATGTTGAGCAGGACCTTAATGGTGTAGGTGGGAAGAGAAGAAAGCTAACAGGAAAAGGAATTTAGTCTAAATAAAAGGACGAGATAGAGAGAGGACAAAAGAGAGAAGGGTAGTGAGGAAGTGAAAGGGGAACAAGAGATGATGTGGGAATAGGTAGACCCAGTCGAGGAAGGGATTTCGCGAGCTTGAGTTTGGGTCCGTTTGAAACTCACGATCCTTTAAAAACTCGCGCTTTTTTTTCTCCCCTCTCTCTCTCCCTCCGAAAAACTTTTAACCGTCCCAAATTTGCTACGGAAAGGTGGGGGTTAATTTTTTTAGGTCAAAAAAGAGGGAGGTGCGGGAGAGAGAAAAATGGGATGGAGTGAATGTTTTAAAAAGCCACGGTTCCCCTCGGCCGCTACCGTCGGAGAAAAAAAAATCCTCAAACGTCGGCCACGGCAGCGGCCAAAGAATGGGACAGGGCTTCCCCGGCTAATTAATATGTCTGACCGCCACCTTCCTCCTCGCTCCTTTCGTCGATTATGTCGACCTCGTCCGCAGGGCCGACTTCCGTGGGCGGCTGAGTGTTCAAAAGGCTGACGCGGTCTTCGTGTCCGGCTCCTGTGTTACGGCCCACCGCCTCTCACGCGAGACAAAGAAATCACGAGTCCCGTGGGTTGGCGCGTGACTCGCCTTTCTTTTCTATTTGAGATGCGGGGGAGACGTGGGAGTGATTATAAGCAATTTGATGGAAGAGTTTTTCCGTCGAGGTATTTTTTTTACCACGCATTAGGCACAACAGAACAAGAGGAAAACCGGGAGTAAACGGGTTACTGTGCACACATCATAGAGGGCGAGCGGAGTGCGTGTTTTATTTGCGGTTCGGCTGAGGTTGGAGGGTGCCGTGTGGTGCTTATTTATTTGTCCGAGTGCTCCATCACGGGAGTGTTTGCCTGTGGTGAAACAAAGCGGATAGTAAAAGGGCCGCCGATCCGCGGCATGAGAGCTTTGTCGGGAGGAAAATATTTCGGGGACTTTTCCCCTACACCCCCAGTTCGATGCGGGTCACTTTGGTCTCTCTTCCGCGACATGATTTCACGCTTTACACTCTCCAGGCAGGGTAGTGGGAAAATGTTGGCTTTCCAAAGAGCACTGGCAAAGGAATCACGCTTGAGATCGGAGGACAGCGGGAGCGAAAAAACATAGAGGAATTCCTTTCCATACAGATCAACCGTCGTTGATGGAACTGGCACGTTGCTTCGTAAGAATTTTTCTTTCTACGACAAGGGAAGCGTACCACGTGAAGATACCGTGCACTAACAGGGCTGAAAGTGTTGGGAAAGGGGCTAGATTAGTAGAATCATTTTCATAAGTGAGGATATTTGGACAAAGCAGCGTGGTTAGGTGTGGTTTGGTGCTGTGATTTGTCGAACGTCCTCCTTAGTCGGTGAATTTTTACAGCCGAAAAATATAAATTGCACGGAACCAAAATAATCAAATTAATAATTAATGTCACTTACATAAATTTGTAATGAACAAAAGGATATATCTTCCTTTAATTCCGCTAGATCGTTCTCTACCATTGCAATTGTCGCCATAATTATCACAAAAAAATCTCGGGGATGTAGATTAAATTAAAAAATCAAGTTTTTATGATTGTCCATAATTATAACGGGTGTTATTGAGGTAATTTATTCATTAATAAGGAGATATTAGATTATTCTCTTGGGTACTTCGATAAGAAGGGTAGAGATATAGCATTTAAGAGATCAGAGAAAATGTGGAAAAAACGGAGGCATAGGAGACATAAACTTCTTCTTTGTGAAAGTTAATCAAAGACAAGAAATTCAACGTCCAATCCTACGGACATGATGGGAAACTTGAAATTATCTCAGTAGAACGCGATCCAGATATCACAGAAATATTCAACACTGTGCGTCGACAGTATACGTTTCAGCGTTTAATTGATTTGACCGGTGTGTGTTTGTAAACGACCAAATTATAGTAAATGATTTCAAATGTATCCGAATTTATGGGCGCTTTCATATAAGAGGGAACTTTTAAAACTCGTGAACTTGAGGTGAAACCTCCATCACTTGCTTTTTCTCTTTTGCATTGAGTTCTAATAGCTGCTGCAGCTTCTTCTCGCTTCCGTATGAAGATAAACACCCAGGACCTATACCAAGGCACCTCCAAGAAGTTTCCTCCGCTTCTGTGGTGGTGAAAGATGCTTGGAGAGCCTTAAAACAAAACTCGCGTCTGAAAAATAGTTTGCTACACACACTGCAACAGCCGATAATAAAATATCGGGTTCCCATTGCTGCAGTGGTCATTTTTCACTACGAGTACTCGAATGCCACATTCTGAAAGAGAACAATATTTTAAAGATTTAATAGTAGAATTTGAACAAATATCTGAAATGTACAACAGAGTCATGGCAATTGAAAGTCAGGCATTATCTTTCTCGAGTAGAGTCCAATTACAAAATGCCTTTCCCAAAACTCTTTATCTCCTTCTCTTTATCCATCACTTACTCCAGGGTCAATATTTCACGTATTGCACGAATAAGTTTTTTTTTGAGTTCAGTGTCAATGTAGCCAATTACACACTTTATTAGAAGAAAAATCATTAGGTGGTTTCATATAAAACCTGGTTTCATCATATTGAAAATTAATGGGACGTATATATAGTGAAATTTTAGGAATATTATGGATTTAATAGTTTTATGGCGCAATTTCTATACTACCTGTCAAAATTATAGCTTATGAGTAAGTTCATTGAAAGGAAAGTCTTCCAAGTACTTCTGAAAAATGTGGCAAATAAATGTGTGAAAAATGAAAAAAAAGTCTGGAGGCTAAGAATTTGTATTCGGTACTCTTAGTGTTCTATTTAAGTATAGTGTCTGAAAATGTATTATAATACCCCCAATCTCTGCAAAACGAGGCTTGCTTCAACTGAAAATGGACGGAGTTTAAGGATGGAAAAATTGGCTTATATGGCTTAATTTAATGTGTTAAACTAAATTATGATTTTAAATGCTATTAAATTGGACCCCTCTTTCACGGAACGTATGCAAAATACGCCAGGAATTATAGCATTTACTCGAGGAAGGTTGACGAGTGGGAAATCAGTCATAACACACCAAAATTACTATCTTCGTCCCGTGATTTAGCAAAAATTTAAAGCGTGAACAGATATTTGGCATTTTGAGAAAGCTGCCAGGGAGACGGAGGAAGTCTATCCTCGACTGATTTTTTTTACTGCCTTAAACTTAACATTGAAGTTTACACTTGATTGTGCATTCAGCTTAACGATGGCATCGTTCTTTAGTGTATAAAGTGCAGTATTATCAAGCTGGCAAAGAATAGAATTTGTAATTTCATGCTTCCTCGGGTGATATGTTAAGGTATCATTGGTTTTCATGCGATATTACCATGTTACTGTGCAAAATATGCCAGGTGAAACGCGTCGTGCCGTATAATAAAATCTGTGGAAAAGTACGAGTCTTTCTTTCTATTTCAATAATGGATATTAGTAATTGACTTAATTATCGCTCTATATGTTTATTTAATATTTAATTAAATATTTAAAAAATTACATTGCCAAGAATATTTTTTCCGAGTGAACCTAAGAGCCTGTGTAGGAATATATGAATATATATGTATACCAAACATTATTATATATTAAACATTAGTAATTGACTTAATTATCGCTCTATATGGTGAAGTCTGTTATAAATTTGTTATAAATTGAGGATATCTGGTATTTTCAAGCAGAATTTACGTGCATTTATAATTAATTGGAATCTTCAAGTCGAACGCTTTTTCATTTATTTTTATCAATACTGAATAAAGTTGACGGAAACCTTGATTTCAGTCTTGAAAGTATTTTTTAGGCCACTAATTTGCTGAAGTAATACAATCATACAATGAAACGATATATTCATAATGAAACATGGATAAAGCTAATATATTTCAATTGTTTAAATCTGTGAATAGCAATGTGATCGCAATGAAAGAATGACTGAACTTTAAATCGTTCCGTTTATTGCGACAAAAGTATAGGTTATCCTATTAACAGAAAGAATCTCATTGGATTTTGTCTCGCCAAAACCTTAGTATCAATGTATTTTCTCTCTCCTCTGATGGGATCTGATGAACTGCAATAATGGCTATAGATTGTGTGATTTGGTAAGAAAATAATCCGGATCATTGTTGTAAGTTGGCTGAAGTATAATGGGTTTAAATTCCTGTTTTACCTTACGAATAATAATAGTTACATTTCTAGGATTCAACTGAAGTATGCTCATTCTATAATATTTATATATTTTGAAAATGCAAGAGCGTATTTATAATCACTAAGATTTTAATTTAAAGAATCATCAAACAAATTTATTAACTCGACGCTAAAGATAATAATATATACGCGTTTACTTTAAATGCGCGTATTAATGATTCGCTTGAGAAAGAAAGATTAAATTGTAAAATTAATGTTCACTTTTTGTCGTATAACGGACATTCATTGAAATACACGTTCATTTGTTAGCTTCGTCATTGGAAAATCAGACTATTAGAAATCGTGTCACATGGGAAATGCATTTAAAATATTGCCAGGTATTTCTCTCGGATAAGAGAGGGAATTCTGATTCACATCACATTTTTTGTTGTGGCTGTCTCTCGTACAAATTTCATTCTTCAAGTAAGCAGAAAAAATGACCATGCTTCTCAATCACTGGACGTTCTACCGTCAAAACATCGAAGCCATTCCACTTATAATTGGTTCCATAGGTACTGACTCAGCTCAAGAGTCGAATTTTGATGCCTGTTAAAAGTAAATGGTATACACTTATATTTTTGTGACATTTAATAAGCTGATGAAAATTTGTAGAAACTTAATTTTTTCTTAAAAATGGATAGTTCCAAACTCTTTTCATAGGACTAGGCAAATTAGGCAAAAGCTTGTCACCCTCTTAAGAATTATGATGTTCATTTTCATTTTTAGATAATTATTTTTCCCTTGATTTTAATCTTAATTAAGGTTTGTACTGCGGGTAAGGGTTTTACAGAATTGTATTTCTGGCTTTAAAATCAGCAGGAATCTCACGGGAATGAGAACGTTTTTCCTTATTAACAACTGCGGGCGTTAATGAACATGAAATTCTCTCGTGAAACAATGAATTATCTAGTTCTATTTGCGACAAATGAAGTATGCATTAAAAAAGTTGGCTTGACTACACAAATACTTGATTGAGTAAAATTCCATATTACTTTGGAAAGATTAAAGAAGTGAATTTTTATAATTTATGTAATTATAAGCATGTCAAACTAGACTCTTCCACCTCGTCATAATTGACATTTCAATATTACGTTTAAACATCGAAAGAAGTTTCTTATTTCTGAATAAATAGTGTACATTTATTTAGTCAGTTTATCTCTACGCAGAAAGTATACGTTTATTTGGATTATTAAATGTTTATCGTATGGAAACGTTATATTAGAATATTTATGACAATTAATAAAGATTGATTTGATTGTTTAGATATTGATCAAGTTAGTTATAAAACGAATGGTATTTGTAACAAACAATGAAAAATTCATGGAACTTTTTACTAGTGGAATTTAAATTTTCTGACAGCATTGCGGTGGTCGAAATTTTAATGGTACATGAATTGGTTCCTTGATTTGCTGGCAATATGCAACTAATGAGGCTTAATTTAATAAATTATTTCATTTAAGTTAGAGTTAAATTATTAATCAACGATGTGAATTTTATAGTGGAGATTGTGAGGTGGATTTTGATTTATGTTTAGATACAAGATGTATGTCTATGAATGGATAAAATCAACTATCAATACTTCGAAACAAGTTGCGGGCGGTTCTTATTAGTGTTTTTACGACTCAAGATATAAAATTGAATAATAACTAATGCCTTTAAAAACTGCCCACATGAAGAAACTTGGTGATTCAGAGATGTGGCTTAGCAAATTTTTTTACAGGGAGTCACTCAGTTCATTATGTAATGAATACTATCGACAAATCCTTAATTTTTTGCGATTTTTATTTACGAGCGAGCGCTATTAATATTAAAAAAATTTACTACCCAATTATCTCTTTAATTCCTTTGGTTTTTATAAATGGTCGACTGACAGAAGATTGCCAAATTGTTCCGGCA
Source organism: Hetaerina americana (assembly GCF_022747635.1). Classification (NCBI taxonomy): domain Eukaryota; kingdom Metazoa; phylum Arthropoda; class Insecta; order Odonata; family Calopterygidae; genus Hetaerina; species Hetaerina americana. The sequence goes on from NW_027286874.1 coordinate 79,944,788, forward strand.
AGAGCTTGCTCATTGATGTAATATTTGCTTACTGCTGAATAAAATAAAATTATTTTTTTTCTAATTTAGTTAAATACAAAATATAGTAATTAAATTATAATAAAATTTTTAAGTCTAACAACAAAAGTTTTAGTTTAACTTAAAGAGTTTGATTTCAGCATCATGCGATATTTATATTCGGAAATTGAATGTATTTTAGCGCACTGAGTAAGAGTAGAAGAATTGGAACGAAACGTTCATTAATCATTTCCTATCAATGTTTGAATATTGCTATTTAGCTGAAGTTCACCAAAGTAACAACACTTCAGGCAAGATGTCATAAAACATTTTAAAATGACGTTCATGTCGGACGCCTAAGAAAAAAGACTATCTAGTCGCACTTGGACTGAGGGGAAAGCGGTCGATATTGCTCTCTCATTGGAAGAGTTTTATGCCGCAATAAAAAGACAGCAAGCCCCCTCAAAATGGGATACTTTCTCGGCCTCCGCTCCTTCCCACCCTCATTCAGCCCCACGGTTCGTCGGAAATCTTTCCGTATCGGAACCAATCCAAGGGATGTTGTCACCGCGCCGATTTAGTTCTCACATAATGGTGTAGCGGGGCGCCTCATTGTCCCGATGCCACTCAACGTTCACAATTACAACATCGCCTCTGCTGCCGTGGACGATACCACCCGCTTCCCCCTCTCATTACTTCCGCAGAAGTACATCTCTTTCTGACGAGGCACTCACCACCATGTGAGTCGAACTTTTTGCTCTCGCGGGCCCCCGTGATCTCACTCCCCATCCCCGCTTTAACTCTTTCGGAATTCCGAGGATCCTCCTCCCCTCACCCCAACGTGATATGGACGGTCCCTCTTCCCCCTTGCGAACTCTCTCAACGAAGCTTTCCTCCCCCGTCCTTTTAGCCACTCCGATCTCCCTTTGCTCTACCCCTTCATACCCTCGGGGGTCATACCCCTCGCCGCCCTGTCCTCTACCCCCACGTCCCCAGCCTTTCCATTCCAACCCAATTAAAGCGGCTCTGCCCGGACGACAGCAGACTGCTTTCAGAGCCATCTGCTCCCATCCGCTTGGCTTGCTGGGTCCTTCGGAGGATAAACCGTCGCCTCCCGCCCACCAACAGTCCAGTCCGCCCCCCTCTTAGTGGGCGCTCGTACACACGTGAATGCACCGGTTTACCGACCGACCCTGTAGCTGGCCACGTTCGCCTGACGACAATGCCGGGTGGATTTTAGGTAGTGCGCCGGCCAGGTCGACGGCGATCGGTTTACGTACTCATTCGTCCTATGGGGAGAAAGATGGGAGAGGGGAGTGGAGAGATAAAAAGACGTGCGAGCGATCTATTTTCACTCCCCCATCACCCTCACCGGTGGCCTACCTCTACTCTCACTCTCCATTTCTTAAGCATTCGAAAGGATAGTAAAACACTAGGGTTAAAGACTGCTCACGGAGAGGAGAAGATGGCCGGCGCGGCTCAGTGGGGTGTGCGTGGTGCCCCCCTCCCTCTCTTTCTTTCCAAGAAGATGAGATCACGGCCCTGAAGGGCTCATAGGAGTGGGGAAGTGGGGGTGGGTAGGGTGTGGGAAGCGAGGAACAGGCAAGGAGGTGGCGTTAGCTTTAATACGTCTACGTCAAGTTCGCAATTTCCTCCACGCGGGGTGGAGTGGGCACAAGACCCGACTTTCGTAGGATCGTAAAAGATGATCTTCTGCCCACCTCAGTATCTAACTCTCTCCTACCTACTCTTTCTCGTGTATGTGTGTGTGTGTGCATATATATATATATATATATATATATATATATATATATATATATATATATATATATACAAACGCACGCACACTTTCTGTCTCGCGTGTGTGTCAGATATTATTCTGACCTGAAGAAGGCTTCAGAGAAGGCCGAAAGCTCAAAGAATCTATGATCTGCGTGTCCTTTTACATATTATCTATTTTATTTAGTGTTCTATTGTGCCGTCCAAATGTTTATACAGCTCTCGTGAGTGCTATATATATATATATATATATATATATATATATATATATATATATATATATATATATATATATATATATATATATAGCTATCCCTTACCCTCCACTCTCTCTCATTAACCTCCCTCCCATCCATTCCTCACGAAGAGTACTCTTTCATTCATTTCCTACGCGACCCTCTCGTTTTTTTCTTCCATCAACCTTTTAGCCCTTCCATACCATTCCCTTCATCTTCCCTCTGGGCAATCATCTCTTTTGCTTCGCGTCCTTCGCTATTTCCGCTCGTGTATCCGCTCTCCCAGTGGTGCCCTCCTCTACTTTCGACAACTGCTCGATCTCTCTCTCTCTCCTTCCTTTCGTCCCTAGCTTTTTTTTTAGAATTCCATTCTCTCTCAATCGATCACTCAATTCTAACTTTTTATTTTTGAGCAAGAGTAGTTATTTTTGTTAATATTCCTCGGTGTACAGAACATTGACTCAATGCCTCATCGAAATGAAAAAAAACGCACTTTCTATTTGAAATTTTGTTTTTGATTTGATAGTTGACGTGACGCGACTATTTTTGACGGTAGGGACGTAATGATTACATTTCAGTGTTTATTCTGAAATATTAAAAAAGAAAAATTTATTTTGGAACGAAATTTTTCGAAGAAAGTTATGATTTTGCCGTTTACCTTTCATTGTTTCGTTCGCACTAAATTGCTTTGTTAAATAGAATCGAGGTTACCTACGTGCATACAATACGTATAAGTGAGCAAGTCTTAAGGAGCTACTTAAAATGGACTTTACGTGCAAGACATATTATATTCACCACCTTCCAGAATACTGCCTCCCAGAGCCTTCAGAAAAACGGGAACCAAAAATGTGATACGACATGTTGGCTTTGGAGTTTGGCTGCGTAAGTAGTATTGTACGACTCGTTCATATTGTTTTCAAATGGGTTCAACGAGCAGGAGAAAAATAGCGAACAGAGCGAACGAAATAGTCAAAAATCTGTATCAAGAAAATATAAAGTATTCACTTTGCTTTAATTAACGGAATGAACTATCTTGTTTACCTCTGTTATGGTGAAGAGTAATAGAAAGAAAATAGCAAGGGTACTAAATTGTTTTATTTCATTCTAGAGTGGCTACATGATTACGGTGGTGCCCTGAAATCATTCCTTCGCGTTATTTTTTTACGATTAGTTTCTACCTCAATCTTCTTTACATATTATTCTCGGGTTAAATCGACTATAAATTTGTTTGCTTTCCTTGTACTTCCTTCGTAGACTGCCTTTCTTTTACTAACGCTCTTTCTCGCCTTGTTCCTCGACAGCCTCAATGTTGGTCGCGGCGAGGTTTGGTTTGAGAAACGTGGAACATTAAATTTAGAAAATCAACAGGCCGAGGGGGCTTTTTTACTGCGTTATGGAAATTATATGGCATTGTTACGGGGTACTACGCGCTCTAAGGAAAAGAAAACTAAATGTTTCACTTTGCATAACCGGGGCACGAAATGAGTTTTTAAAATTGGATTGGAATAAGGCATCAAAAATGCTTGATTAAAATAAAGGAAAAATACGAAAAATGCAACAATTGCGCTACCTCAAGTTCAATCTACGACATTTGAAGTTAAAGAGGCTAATAAAGTCACTTGCTAGTTGCCGACAATCTGCGAGACTTTGTATTCAGTGGTTTAATTTCCGAAAGCAATGATTACTTAATGTGGAAATAATGCCCAGGGATAATATTCAGTGAAAAACTACACTACGGACGACTTATAGACGGATTGCAAATTATTTTCAATGTAATTTACATAATTTTAGCAGGTACAATGAAAATTATATAATATTTAACAGACCTTTTGACAATACAAGCGTATATAACAAATATCGTCTTCTTTGTATGTATTATTTTTTTTCATATTATCCTTTATAATTTACTCTTTAAGCCTAGCGGTATTTCTCAAGGAAATTGAATGTTGTGCGAATATATATGGTGTGTACCGTGGTATTTTCAGTCTCGTGGTCTCTCTGATGAGGGAACTCAACCTAACTATTATATTAAGAGTAGAAAAGAAAGAAAATCAGAAGATTTGCAAGATAACTTGATAATCAAATACAGACTAAGATTAGAAATGATTAAAAAATAATTACATTAAATATGGAATTATTTGTTGTTTAATAAAATTGTTTTTAATCCTAAGAAATTCCTGTTATCTAAAATGTAGATGAAAGATGTAAGGCCATGGAAGAACGACTAAAATGGTGCGGTATCTGCTCCTCGTATGCTTCGCATATTCCCAATACAGGTTTACGGTTTAAAAGGGGTTAGCTTACTAGTATGGAAAGGTGAGCTGGGGGACAATTTGCTTTAGAAGAAAGTAGTTTTGGTCCAAGGGAAAGAGAATGGAAGCAACGCAATTCTTCTGCAGGTCTAGCCAGAGATTGCGGAAATATTGCTGATTAGCTGATAAATACTAAAAGAGTTCTGATTTTTTGTACAAAGGATCGGGGCTTTCTTTATGGTGTCCGTGAGTGTCGATGGAATAACATGGGGACCAGAGAGGTGAAGAGTGCTAAAGTGCTTGCATCGGTGGGTTATCAATGTAAGAAACTATTTATTAGAATCTGTCCAGTAAACAAATGCCATTACCTTAATGTTTCTGATGTTGGACCATCGCTACTTGCAGATTTAATATTCACCTCCCAAACCGTTATTCATTCCTGAAGATTGTAATATCCAGGTTTTTTCCAGCAATATACCATTTGCGCACTCATTGTTAAGAATAAAGCCACAATAAATCAAAACTCGTCGCTCCGTAGGTGTCATTATAGTATTAATATTGGATAAAATATTTTGAAATTAATATTACCAATTCAATTTTTAATTTTTGGACACATTTGACCAATGGTTTCCCGGGTCCACTTCAATTTTACTTCACAGATAGGTGGGGATTCCTTTGAATCTTAGTTCCCCTGTTTACAAACAATAATCAGACATAAGGAAACAACAGACATAACAAAACAGACAAAGAGACAAAAATAATCAGACATAAGGAAAGTTATTCTAAAATTTTAACATCTACAGGTGCTTATATATGTTAGGAGTTAAACTAATGATAAACAATTCCAGAAAAAAAATCACTCAATAGACATATAGGAGAATACATTGCTACATTTTACACAAAATATTTTCCAGTTAGTTCACTTGTTCTGGTTCACTATTTGCTGGTTTTCTTATTGCAAAATTTCCAAGCAGGTTTTTGTTGTTCTTTAGGCAGAATGTAATCATTTCCCTAAAGCTCGTTAGCTTCTCTTTCATACTGTTCCATAAGAGTTGGCGCTCTGTCTCATAGAATACACAATCCTCCACTCTATGTTCTGCTGTGTCTTCATTGGATAAAATATTTTGAAATTAATATTTTCAATTGTGGGGACAATTTCATGCATAGAATAGGGAGTATTTTATATTTTTGGCTGAATAATCTTAAAAGTAGAACTAAAGTAATAGCCATTTCAATCTTCATAAAATTCGATTGCCATTTTAAATTATCACATTTTGAGTAGAAGAGGTCTCATTTCAACTGAACCACATTGTAGTTACATGTATACCATTCAGTTTGGGTCAATGCAGTTGAATCGTTACACATAGTTTGAAAGTGAGGATACTACCTTGATCAAAAAGTTCCCGGAATAACCACCGTGTGGCGCTCCCATCGTTCCGATTTGAGTTCTGTTTTTTTTGTTTATTTGCAAAAGTTACGTAGCCAAGAGTACATCTATCTCTGTGTGTGTTGGCGATTTTTTACAATTGCAGAAATGGATTTAAATTTGCAACAACGAACTTGTATTAAATTTTGCGTAAAAAACGGATTTAGTGGCGCACGGACGTTGGAAATGTTGGAAAAGTGTTTCGGCAACGATTCTCTAAAAAAAAACGGTCGTTTACCAGTGGCACGAGCGGTTCAGAAGTGGTCGTGAGTCAATCGAAGATGATGAACGCAGTGGCAGACCATCGACATCGAAAGTCGGTGAAAAAATTGATAAAGTAAAAGAAATGTTGGTCAAGAACCGCAAATTAACCATCAGAGAAATAGCGGAGGACTTGAACATTGCCTATGGATCCGCCCAAGACATTGTGGTTAATGATTTGGGTTTCCGTCGTGTAGCAGCAAAGTTGGACCTCAATTTCATGCAAAAAAGAGACCGTGTTGACGTCGCAAAAGACATGATTTGCGAGGCTGAATCCGATCCCACATTCATCAAAAGGATCATTACTGGAGACGAGACGTGGGTTTATGAGTACGACACGCAATCCAGACATCAGGCAAGTGAATGGCGTTCACCAAATGAGCCGAGACCAAAAAAACCACGTCGTTTTCAGTCAAAAAAGAAGGCAATGCTGACGGTTTTCATGGATTACAACGGTGTAGTGCATCATGAATTTTTGCCAGAAGGCCAGACAGTAAACAAAGAGTATTATTTGGGCGTTATGAGACGTTTGCGTGAAGCAATTCGCCTCGAAAGAGACCAGAAATGTGGGCAGAAAACTCGTGGATTTTGCACCATGATAACGCACCGTCGCACAGTGCTATCATTATTCGTAATTTTTTGACGAAAAATGCAACAAATACCATCCAACAGCCACCGAATTCACCTGATTTGGCTCCCTGTGACTTCTTTCTGTTCAATCGAGTTAAAAAACCATTACGGGGAACGCGTTTTAGCAGCCGAGAGGAAGTAATGGAAAAATCACAGGAAGCACTGATGGACATACCGAAAACCGAATATAAAAAATGTTTCGAGGATTGGATCAAGCGCTGGCATAAGTGTGTTGCAGTCGATGGGGATTACTTTGAAGGGGACAATATAGATTTAGATGAATAAACTTGTATTTTTAATTTTCTGAATAAATTCCGGGAAATTTTTGATCAAGGTAGTATACTAATTAAAAGACTGATTTCATTAGTGTCTTTCTTCTTGGATGTAGAAGATACTTAGTACTTCCAGATAAAGCGCAAAGTGACTTTTTTTACCTACATCATGAAGGAATGCCACAAAGTTAAACCTGAAACTTATGTTTATCAAAATTTACCAAATTGCAAAATATCATGGAAGTTAGATCGGAAGTTGGATGCATGATTTTAATCATAGTCACTTAGGTTGTGCTGAATATTCGATATCACGATTAACGTTTATGTACTTTTAGATACGATAATGGCTGATTGTAAGCTCTAAACCTTTTCCATTTATCTTTTTCCAAGCTAGAATGTTCCCCGTTTTATTTCTCCCCGTATTCTTTGAGTTCACATGCCTTCATTTCTTTCCTACTTAGTTTCATTTATCGACCTCCTATTCTTCCTCTTACTGCCATTCCCTCCCTCTACTCTATCAAACTGAACCTCATCCAACATTGTACCCTACTCTTCTCTGAATCCTTTCCACATTCAGCATTAGCTAGTCGTTCGGCCTCCATGCTCTTTGGCCGGGGGCTTTACGTTTCCGTGTAACAAAAGCGTTGGAATTTGGATCCAGGTGGTGGAGGGGGTGGCTACTAAAACTTCGCTCTCCTCCTCCTGCATCAAGAGTCGGCTGCTGTATTCTCACAAACCCATTGCGCCATCATTTTTTTCCACCTCATTCTGTTCATATTCTTGTCTCTCTCTCACTCGTTCCCCTCAGAACGCCGCAAACGTGTTAGAACCTTTTTCTTCGCTTCGCGAGTATGAGAATGACTCAGTTTTTCTCACCCATACCGTAGTCAAAATTAAATGACGGTGATTGAATGATTACTGTGAAATAAGAAATTTATTGGCATCATATTATTCAGTTATAATAGAACAACGACAAAGAAACGTGTTTCATACATTTTAAACATTCGCGGAAGGTTAAGTTGACTCTATATAGCTTTCGTGATCAAATGTTGATGGAAATAAAGATTACGTATTATCCACTATTTACGTGATAGACCTAGTAGTATGTATGGTCAACAAATGCGTGCACCATGTCATACTTTGTCATGCGGGTCAGAATTGCAATCTTGTGACTTATATTATTGTCGCGTAGTTGACATTAGTTGGTCTTTTATTTCACCTTTCCAAAACAATTGGTTTCAGGCACCGGGGAGTAGGGACTAGCGAGCGGCGAGCGGGACAAGGCTGGACATCTCTGGTGTGGTCGAAAGTTCGACCGAAGGACTGACAGGTGGACTGCATCCTCTGCTCATCAGCGATGGCATATTCGGCAAATTGCTCGTGGACGGACCCTCGTTACTCCGGTCGGGGCTCCACTGTGTTGCCTTTCCAGCCGCCTAGGCTTCTAAGGCAGGGCGTCTGGAGATCCCTGCTACTGAAGCTTGGGCCTCTTCTTCGCTGGGAGGGCATCTAGGCGATCCATGCTCGCAATGGGGCGCTCATAGCGGTTCCACGTTAAAACCTGGATCTCTCCGAGGCGTCGGATGGTGGCGACGTCTGAATCCGCAGCCCTCTCGAAGAATCTTCGTGACAACTCCGGAAGAAGGACGTTCAGAGGGGCCAGGTTCCCGTCCTGGTGCATGTCTTCCACGCGGGCGTAGCGCCCGCATCCCAAGATGCACTGTAGCGCATAGTTATGCACCAATTAGATGAGAGCGAGGGTAGACTTCGGCACTTCTGACCATACCGGCGCTGCGTACGTGATGACAGGCAACACGCACGCTCGGTACAGTCGACGCTTCGTTTCCGAGAATCTCGGATTCCCACGGAAGGGTGACTCCATTCACTGACAGGTCCTCTTCTGTCGGCGCTCCTCTGCCGGTATGGAAGACGATTGCCTTTGTTTTCCCGGCATTGACTGCAAACCGCCAGCGACGATACCATACATTCGCCGGGAGCTGCACTCCGCCAGGAGTCCGCGTATAGTGACAGGAATGTCATGGGAAAAGATGTTGAATAACCCTGGGGGACACCAGCGGAGATCCGGTGCACCCCAGAGAACGAGTCAGATCAGGAAACGACGAAGGTCCTGTCTCTTAGGTAGGAGCGGTTCACCTTGATGATCCACGTCGGGAAGTGGAGACTCAACATCTTCAACAGCAATGCCTGGTGCCAGACGCCATCAAACGTCTTGCTGACGTTGAAAAATGCGCCTGCCACCGACATCTTCCTGTTGAAGGTGTCCGTGATAACGTCTGTGGTTCTCACAAGCTGATGGACCGTGGAATGCCGCCCGCGGCCACCGAACTGCTCATCCGAGAGGATGTCAGCCTCTCGGACGAAACCTACTATCGGCTCCAGCCGATGTCTCTCCTACATCTGTCTGTAGAGAATCCGTCGAGTAGAGAAATGTGGCGGAAGACTCCGGGTCCCACCTCCTCGACGTCTTCGGGAGACATAAGTACATACTCTTCCAAGTGGTCGGGAAATAAGAAATCCTGACGCAGCCATTGTAGATGCTGGTCAGGTACGCCACCGCTGCATTCGGAAGTTCTCGGATGACGATATTGGGTCTATCGTCATTTCCCGGGGATTTCCTCTTGCGTAGGCAGCGTATCTGGGGCGGCAGCATTCACCGCTTCCTCTGACACCGCGATCTCCTCCTCGATGGGCGCCGAATCCGCGTTCCCGGGGTTAGGACTAAAGGTGCCCTCGAGATAGGTCGCATTTCTGCCTTCGCCCCGGGAGATGTTGCCACCTCATCACCGCAGACGACGATGGGGTCGCTGGCTTCCTCGCAGCTTCCTGCAATCTTCCAGATCTCTTCCATGTCCTCCGCGCCATCCTCCCGCAAGAGATCTTCCCGTAGGAGATCTTCCCAGTTGTCCGAGCGGACTTCCTGGAGGGCGCAGCGGACTTCCAGATCTTTCCCTTTGGCTTTCGGGGCCGAGGGTGACAACGGGTCCTCTCTGTGCTCGGGGGAGGGGAAGAAATCTGGTCCCGGGCCTTTGTCGCCGTGCAGCGTCACAGGACAACGTCGAGCAACAGCATCGTGGTCGCCTCCGTAGTTTGCGCAGATGGCTGCGTCACTCCCCCTGGAGGACTCCTCCACTTGATGGACTCCAGCACACCGAAGGCACGTAGTGGCGCAGCGACATGCAAGGAAATGTGACCGAAGCGCATGCAGTTATTGCACTGCAATAACTGCATGCTCCATGAGAACTCCCCGTTCAGAAGACCTGTTCGAAGATCAGGATCAAGTGCTGATCAGGGAAAGAGAACTTGAAATTCTTTCAGAAGAAGAAACAGAGATTATGGCGAACACTAGCCACCTGGAAGAGAAGATTCAGACCCTATCAAGTCAAATCACCATCCTGACCCAGACTATGGCCACATTGCACCAAGCCATACCAGCCTCGCAGCAACAAATTACCGCGCCAACTTTTGCAGCACTTCGACCCACGACCGCACCGGGACTGGACACGCCTAGCAACCAAGAGGTACTCCAGCTTCTCACCCTGCTCAAACAGAATATCACGTCTATCCGTTTAAAACCCAGAGACGTGCATGAAATTGAGTTCGTCTTGCACGTGGGAGCGGAATATGAGCAGCTGTCTGAAGTGCTCCAAAACGTTATTTACAACAGGGCCAGGCTCCTGTTAACAGTGGCAACATACGGATGGCCGGAAGCCCTTCGTCTAACACCTCCGGTTCCGACCGGGGGGACTAAGGCTACCGCCGGGTTTCCAACCCCAACAACCAGCGCAGAGACCGCTCCAACCGGCACCACCAGAGACGCAGCCCTTTCGACGCAACCCCGGCAGGGGCCGGGGAACCTCAAGGAGGCAGTAGCAGCGATCCTAAGTGCCCCATCCTGCAAATCCTGGAAAGGCCTCTCACCCTGGATGAGGATGCCCTGCTCCGCTGGGTCGACTCTGGGGAACCCAGGCATGCCCCTTTCGTATCCAGACCTACCCCAGTGTCGCCCGGGATGACGATCTATCTCAATGGCCTCCAAAAAGCAGGTATAATCGTACCTTGGAGAGTGAAATGTAGCTTCAAATGCTTTCTCATACCCAAGTCCTCTGGGGGTGCGCGTCTGATATATGATTTATCCCCATGGACAAAATTTTACGTCACCCCAAAGTTTTCATTATTAGGTCCGGGTCGGGCAATCGCGGAAATTCCTCCGAACGCCTTCTTAGCAAAATTAGATCTGACTAGTGCTTAGTACCGCAACACGCGTACGCAAGGGTTGGCGTAGCATCTCCGCGAACAAGTGGTCGCGGTCCCTCGCAGAAGACGTTCGTCGGTCGTCATTGAATACCATGAGATGAGTTCGTCAACCGCGCGCCGCCAGATGTTGCCTCGCTGATCTCGCCAGGATCGCCATGTCGTCTGCATACGTTGTTACGAGGACGTTGCTTCCGAAGTCTGCCGGGATATCTGCAGAGTAGATGTTAAAAAGAAGCGGCGAGAGCAAACCTCCTCGTGGAAATCTCGCTCTAATTCGCCGCTTCGCAACCAGGATGCCGTCAACTCCGTCCACCATCGAGGATATGTAAAGCAATCCAGCTTCCCGGCCTTTGGTATGCACACTACGCACGCCTCCTTCCATCGGCGAAACACGTGTTGAAAATGCACAGCAATAAGGAGGTGAGGGATCCCGGCATCTGAGCAATTACAGCAAATTGCAAATTCGTCCGGTCTCGGCGCCTTCCGAGGTTTGAGAGCCTTTATTGCCCCTCGAAGGTCCTCGTCGATGATCGGCAGCATCTCCTCGCGGGCGCGAACATGGCGTGGCGTTCTCGGCGGCTGCACGGTCGATTCCAGTGAGATGAGGCGAAGAGGTCCCTCGCCGCATTCGACTCGAACGTCGACAGTGTGACACGCTGTGCACGCAGGTGATCAGCGACCAGGACTCTTTTGCGCGCCCGGCCCGCGCGCAGCTCCGGTGTCTTCCTCGCCACGGCGCCTCTCTCATTCCAAGACGCGATGGCGATGAGGAAATGTGTTATTCAGGTCGGCAAGAAGAGTCGGCAACTGTTGCAACGTTGCCACGAGCACCTGAAGCTTCGTCTGCAGAGCAGCGGAAATTGTGGTAAGCGTCCCAAGGACGCTCAGGCCCCGGTGGCTAGGCAGGCGTCGCCTGTTGGTTGCGCCTTCGCTCGCGCAGAGAGAGGCAAGCCTGGGAACTGGAAGGCGCGGCGCGGCTGAAGGTGTGGCCGTGGAGCTGGGCGCTGGAGAGCCGGGCCGCGGGACGTGTTTCCTCCTCGCCAAGCATTCTGCGTCCCCAGGGCTTGTGTTGGCGTCGTGGACGCAGGAGACGATAGTGAATTATTCTTTGGGCGGTAGCCCAAAGAATAATTCACTATCGTCTCCTGCGTCCACGACGCCAACACAAGCCCTGGGGACGCAGATAGATCGGCTTTGCGGCTCGCCGTGCTTTCTCCGTGAGCCACGTCTTGCGCGTCGGGGAGAAGGCCGAATGCGCGTCTCCGCAGCTAGGGTATTTTTCCTCCCTGGTCCTTGGGCAAGCATGCCCGCTAGAGCAGTGCGGGCAGCGAGGAAAAATAGTGTAGAAGGAGCTCCCATGGCCAAAGCGAGAGCACCTGTGGCGCACCGAAATTACGCTGATTCTAACGTCGCCCTAACTGTGGAGATTGTCACTTCTGCGATAGCGCGATGGCTTCGATTGGTTTCCCCTCGGAAGTGAGCTGGCGACCTCGACGTGCGTCAATCCCCAGATCGCGCAGGTCCTCGATCTAATGAATCGTCGAAAGGCCGCGGAAGTAGAGAGGAGGACGGCGTTTCTCTCGGCTAGGGCGTGGAGGAGGGGCAGCAGCATCTTCAGCCTGGGCTGCAGTGGTGGCCGCTTCCATTTCGTCCGCGATCGACTCAGAATAGTCGGTCGCGGGAGCAATGAGTCGGCCGTTGGTACCAAGATGAGGCCTCGACTGTAAATAGTGCGGCGGACGCCTGTACTTTAATGCTTTTCTTGGTCGTCTCTCAAGACGGGCGCGATGATTCTGGCGCATCGCCTAGGTCGGACGATCCCGTCTTCATCAACGGGCGATCCAGGGCGGGCGACGGGACGGCCCCCATGGCGAGAAGCCGGTGAGAGTTGGTGCTGACGGTGCTCTTCATTGCAGATCAAAATCGATGGTGTAGCGGCTCTTCAACGTAGCTGGAAGTTTGCTGGTTCCATGCCGGAGAACGACCAACCAGTCTAGCTGCAGTGCTGCACGAAGGTTCCTCCTGTCGCTTATTCATTCGGGTGCGGCTGACGCAAAGGTTGAGTGTAGCACCACCGCGAACAGGGTCTCCTTCGAAGCGGAAGGCATTCATGGTGTCATCATCATCACATGGTGTCGCATGGAGAAACGTTTGTCGAGGATAACGCCCAAATTTTGCACCGACGCGAATTTCGTTGGGCTCCTTCTTGGAGAAAACTCACGCCATTAGGTAGTCGCACACCGCAGGCTGAAAGTAGGGAGCCACTAGGTGTTGCCGTGGAGAGTCGCCCCGTCCGTAACGTTGCTTCCGAAGTTCGCCGATATATCTGCTGCAGACTTCCTTGCAGAACGCCCGCTTCTCTGATGAAGGATGGTTCTAGCTGATGCCAGTAGCAAAGATGCCACCACCGTCTTCCGTCCTCCGTCCACCACCGAAGATATCCAGCTGCCACAGCAGTTGCTCGTGCCTGACTCCGATTTGACCGACAAGGCGCCGACGGTGAAGTGTCGTCGGTTGAAAGTGCCGTCGGTTGAAACCTTCGGGGACGTAGTTCAACAGGCGCGCGACCTGGTGCGTTGTGGAGTGCTCATAGCATAGCTTCTAGATGGAAACGACGTTGCGCAGGGGGGGCTCTCCCGAGTTAAGAGGGCGGAAATTCGCCACCGGGATGGGAAAAATTAGATGAACCCTGGAGGATCTTCCTCAGCGAATCCTCGCGTGCGTGATGTGACTGCCTCGGCGGAATGACTCGTGAAGCCAAGGAATCCGATTGGTTCGAGGTGGTGGGAAGGAGTAATATTTTCCTCTAAATGGACCGCCATTCCTGCGCCTTTCTCCTCCGGCGTTCGCAGCATCCCCGTAGCAGCACGCGAGTAGTACCGGAGCGTCCGTTTCTCAGTCGAAGCATTGAAGCGCGCAAGTTCCTCTGTGCGGTGTCCAGGTGGAAAGAAAAAGCTGCAGCGGGAAATGCTGTGCCACACGCCGACCCTCTTCTTCGGCGCGACTGGTCGCCGCGAAATCCGCGCACTGCCCACCGGTCTTCCGGCCCAAGGAATGTTTCCTGCCATCCGCAATTCCATTTTTCTCATAGAGGCGAAAAAGCGGCGTAGTCGCCGTCAGAGCTTCTAAGCATCCATTCGTCGACACTCCTGCAGACTGTGGCCCTCGGAGCAGCGCCGGCATTGAGGAGAAGCCGTGGCACAGCTGCGGCTCCCGCTAAAGGCGCACGGATAAACCGCTGTTCCCCACACTGCATATTGGCTTCACAGATGACATCGGCCAGGCCACGGACAAGGCGATGGCGACCATGAAATCGCCGAAGACCTTTCCTCGGCGGGCGTCGATCCTCATGGCTCGCATCTCCTCGCGGAGATCATCGTCCCGGTGATACGAAGACTATCTTCTCCTCATTTACGCCCCAGGTGGCCATCTGCGTGTCGGCGGTTGAAAGCGCCGCACGGGAACGGGTTTGAGCCCGGGCGGACAATTTGCCGTACGCGATGGCTAACGATTGATCCGAGACAGAATTTCCGATCGAATCGCGAAACGCGCGTTCATCTTCTACGTTGTAGACGACGGACGGTGTTCTCGGAGTTGGTACCAGCGCGATGGCTTCGGCCGAGGAGGCAAAATCGACGTCTTCTTGAACACAAGGGCGAGGACTCCTTGTCTGCTGTGCTCCCTGTCCTCCTTGGGAAGACAAATCACTCCTGGTTCACCGGAGTGCATCAGGCGAAGAAGCAGCCGCCATGGCGAGAGAAGGGGAAGCGGGGGCCCTGTCCACTGCTGAAGCAGGAAAGCGGCTCAGCAGGTTGATGAAGTGTTTGATGCTAATGGAGAAAAGACATCTTGCAGATGTGTTATCATCCCTTTTCTGCGTACCGGGAGCGGGCGTAGATGAACCTCCTCTCGCGACTCGCCTTGAAGACGCCTCCTTAAGATATCGTCTTCTGGGGCTTATCCCAGTTCGACCTGAAAGTCGATTTCTTCAGGATACCCGGCGGCCGGAGGCAGTGACAGGGTGGTGACAGACCGTGACCCGGTTCCGGAAAAGGATCCAGCGAGCAGATGGTCGCTGTCGAGGGCGTGAAGTCTTCTTGCCGGAATCGCCGGTGGTAACGAAACATGCACCGCTATATCCAGTATCGTTGGCCAATATGTGAGCGTACGAGGACCGATGATTTCCGGGAGGGACAGGATGAATGCTTCCCATTCAGATCTCTTGCGTCTATCGTGGGAATATTGCCGCGAGATCATCGGTGCGAAGCGCCACCTGCGGTGAGATGAAGACGGAAGCAATGCAAATAAGCGAGCTGTTAAGAGGGCCGGCAACTGCTGCAGCGTCGCCGAGAGTACTTGTAACTGCAACTGCAATGCAGGCGGCCAATGTTTCAAGGACGCTGAAAAGGGAGTTTTCATCGGCGACATTCACATTCCCGTCAGGGAACGTGAATGTCGCCGAAATTTTTATACTAGAAATACATTTTTAACACTTGTGAAACTGAAGAAATACAATAAATATTTACAGTTAATATAATTGGAAAACCTGACATCAAAATTTACTAGTTGTTTTAAAGCAGTCTTTTCTGTTCACCTAAATAAAAATGAATTATAATAATGGAATGCTTTTCTTTAACATTGTCATCGGTGAATTTTGAAAATGTTTCCTCATGATAAGATGTCGCTTATACTGTTCTCAAGTTTAGTCGTAGATGTTTGCCTAACTGCATATTATTAGTTATTAAAATACAAATTTAAAGTTGAATATTGAAGTAGACTTGTTTTATTAACGCGAGTAGGTGACAATACGGCTTCAATACGGCTTAATTTAGATTGTTCTGCATGATTTGCTATCATTTCATTTGCCATCAAGATATTCCAGAATTTTGGCATTAATTTATGCCATAGAAAAGTTTAGAACATATTGGGCCCAAATATTGTTTTAAAATATTCTCCACAGAAAAATGATTCTCAAAGGATGAATCTTGCAATTAACGTAGTTGATCAATAGACAAAGTTTAATAAGTAACAGGGTAAATACTTGGCGAATGTTTAATTAAGATAATAATGGCCGTTATGAATACATAATTATTTATGTTACGGACTCTTCATTTACTCTTATTTAATAGTCAAACTTTCCCCGACGTTAATTCTTCGAAGGTATTATCTTCAAAGGTACGTAATTCAATTTAATTCATTCATTCATTGAATGCCCAAATGTATTAAAATAATGCTTACGTCAAAGATTTTGAAGCAATAAACTGATGAAGCCAGTCAACATACTGATAAAATTTAATTCTGGCAACATTAAACAATATTTTTCATAGGCCATTTACAAAATATTAGATCAGTGAACAATCATACCAAATTCAAGAGTCAAGGTTAAGGACTCCCTAAATAGTCTCGTAGGAATATCTTGATGACTCTGTTGAAGTAACTATCGACTCATATATCACAGTGTTTAAATACTTTTAAGATTTAAATATTGAAATAAGAGTTTGCGGTACCTACGCAATATTCCAAAAACTGTACCACAACAAATTTTTTACTGGAACTCTGAAACACTTTTATATCTGTTCGATTCAGATGTGTCTCTGTGAAGTAGGGGAAAAAAATATTTTCATGTTAAACGTAGGTAAATCCCTAATTGAAAAAAACGTCCAATCAATACACGATCTTTCAATAATTTTTACCACCAATAAACCATTCTTTGCTGAGAGTGATTAAACGACTATGCATTCGCAATTTCTAGCGACTCGATGTATTCAAAAGCAAAGAGGCGGACTAAAATACGGACATGCGAGTGCTTATTTTGGGTAGGCTGATACCCCCTGTGAAATTAATACGGGCGAATCATTTTTCGAAAGTAAAGTAATTTCCGCAGCTAAAGCAAACCACATCGGGAGGGTGTGGGGATGGGGGTCTGGGGAGGAGGAGGACCGAGATCAAAGCACCCGAAAATCGACCGTCATCACGCAAATAAATTACCACCGTTCACCCACCCACGTTTATTACTTGATGAATAGGATAAATTCCCCAAATTTCATCAATCCATTAACGCGCACGCGCCGTGATCACTATGCGAGTCGGTCGAACGTTCGCCCGCCCGGTCTACTCTTCGGAATCAGGCGGCACCGCGGCCGACGATTCAGCCAGTGCCGATGCAACCCTTCCCCCCGCAGACGACTTTGAATTATTCAACTAGCGCATGGACGAACTCTCCTCACCCCCCCATCATCTCCCACGCACCAGGGGGTATGCGGGGACGAAGAGCGCAACACACTCATCCAGCTCTGCCCGCACGCTCTTCCGTCGCTCAAAGATCGGCGTTGGTGGGACTTTAGTCGGTCCCATTTCCGCGACGTGCGGGGAAGGTGACGAGGGAGAGTTCCTCTCCTCCCCATGGAAACTTCCTCTGCCCCCGATCGCTGACACCTCATCCACAAAGTCACGGCACCCTCATCCCTCCCTCCCTCCCTCTTTGCCCCCACCCCATCGGTTATTTCCCTCTCACGTTGACACACGCCCGCTCCACAACGCGCACACGCGCGCATGCATATACATACATCCATCTCTCTCCCATCTCACGGTTATGCCTAATCGAACATTCCGTTTTACCGCCAATGGTGAGAAAATCAAAGCCGACAGTAATGCCTCCCGTGGCCTCTCTGCCCACCCCCGCTCCCTTAATTGGCAACGGCCAGTCGAGAGCTGGTCGCACGCACTTTATGCAAGTACGTGTATGTGTGTGTGTTTCGGCGTTAACGCGTCCTGGTTGGCGGGTTGGGGGTGTGGTGAGTGAGGGGCGGAGCGGGAGCGGTGTAGTGAGGGGGTACTGGGGGTGGGGGGTCAACCATTTCGTATCGAGGCACGGGGCAAGCCATCAAAAGCACCGTGGCGATGCGAGTGATCCCCTTCGTGTTTCCGCCCGGCTCCGCAATTCTTTTTGGGTTCGCTCGTGATTGGAGCCACGAGGGCGAAAGCCTCTGTCCGACGCCCTCTCCCTCTCTCCTCCACCAGTCTCGCTCTCCCTTCCTTCCCCTCCCTCGCCGCCGAGCCCTATTCAGCTTCGAAATCAACATCATTTCTTCCACCCTCACTTCTGTCGTCGTTATCGGTGATTCATCGCTTTGATAGTCGCGTCGAGCATTGGAAGTGACGCATGGAGATGCTATTAACTACCTTCAGAGTTTTTGACAAGCTCTGCGAAACCTAATTATTATTAATGTACACACCGCTCGACAAAATGTGACAGCCGATTCACGGGAATTATCACTAATGTAATTTGCTATGCTAATCAGAAGCAGAGTCATTATGTAGTTGGTGAAAATTATATTTAGTTTTATTTTAAATGACAAATTGGGGATACTTACTAATGCGCCAATATTTAGAATTCTCCATGAATCTAAAACAGCGGCAAGCTTCGTGTAAATAAGGTTACATGGGCATTAATTTTCATTCCGCAGTGTAGTCGTAAGTCGATGAAAGGAGAGTAACAAATTAAAAAAGTTCAGAATATTTAAATGTTACCAATTAATATATCTGCGAATTTAATTATTTTAGGACAGAAAAACTAATTAAATTAGAAAAGGATATTAATCAGTAATACCTTCTGGAGGACATGATGCGGAGCCTTTTACTGCATTGACTCCCTGTCTTCTCCCAAATCCCAGGCCAACGTTCTGAAGTTATCCCGACTAAAACCCAATTTCCTATCCTACGAATTATTATTTCGAATTAAATATTTATGTATCTCACTGTACTTTTTAGATTTAATGGTTATTCTAATTGCAAACAATATTTTCCTACAATATCGCCAGCTAATTCTTGTGACAAATAACGTACACATTAAGAGGAAATTAGCAAAACTTTATGCTAAAATAGTGGCCCCAGTTTGGAGATATTAATTGCAGTTTTGCACATTTATAAATATTATCATGATTCATTGGAAGAAATAATTATGATTTTTGAGTATTTAAAGTTTTAAAAAAATTCTTATTCTAGGAAGAAGGTAATCGTTATGCAAACTTTGAAAAATGATTTACACGAATTGTTGTGGCGATATGTGGCAGGAAAACATTTCTGTCAGCCTCGAATGCTGGGAAAGTACTAGAACTTCAATTTTATATTGAAGGTAGGTAATCATTATTAATTTTTTCATAAGTTGCACAAGGTATCAGTATTACGAATTGATGAAAAAATGGGCTGCAAGGTCAGAGCAGAAAGATGTCCCAGATATGTTAAATCATATCTAGAATCATCCTATCAGCGTGGGTAATTAGAATTTTGTGGAGACGGAAACTAAAAATCTATCAATCCGTGTCATGAAAAAATAATTATTAACCAGTAATTGTGAACTGAAGAACTTGCTAGCTTTTTTCAACAGCAACCAATTAGGAGAAAAATTTAATGCGGGTAATTTAAAAAGTTTTTTCTATTAAAACTTTACAATATGGCGTTGTTTTATTATAACTTATACTAACTGCATTTACAAAGTTAAGGACTAAATTTCAAACTAAATTTGCAATTGAATTAGGTGTAAAAGTATTCGTCAAAGAGATAGATGCTTTCTGTTGAGAGTGAAATATGTATTTTAGATTTAACTAGAATAATGGAAGCGGAGAGGGATATAGAAAAGGTAGAGCGATATTGGATGTAGACGTATTGAATAAAATTTTTACGGAACGGTTATTCATTTACATTCAATGATACCGTATATATTTTATTTCATCGTGACTCATTTTTTGAAATACAGGGTCGCACCCAAAAGTGGTATTTTGGGATTATAGTGGGATTTTTTTACAAGAATTTTATTGACGATATACTTACATCGACTTAATAATCTTCAAAGTATGCTCCTTGAGCTGCTACACACTTAGTATAACGTTGCTCCCATTCCCCGTACGCACGCAAGAAATTTTCTTTGGGGATACCGTTGATGACCCTCGTCGAAGCCTCTTGAACGGCCTTTATCGAGTCAAAACGTCGTCCCTTAAGCTGTCTTTTCATCAGGGGGAAGAAGAAGAAGAAGTCCGGTGGTGCCAGATTGGGAGAATAGAAGGTTGGTGCGGCAACGTGGCAACACCGTATTTGGCCAGGAGCTGTCTGACGACGAGCGCGCCATGGCAAAATTTTGGGCACCATCTTGGCGCACACGCATGGCCGAATCCTGTGAAATAATGCGTTGAACGTTGGATGCAGACAAACCCAACTGGTCTGCAATTTCTTCACTGGTTAAGCGTCGGTCTGTGTTCAGCAGTGTCCTCACTCTGTCCACATTCGTGTCGGTTCTTGCCGTCGACGGCCGTCCGGAGCGATGGTCGTCTTCAATGAGCTCCCTACCCTCTTTAAACAACTTGTGCCACTCAAATACGATGGAACTGCTTAAGGCAGTGTTCCCATAAGCCTGCTTGATCATATCGAGGGTCTCAGTTTCCGTCTGCCCGAGTTTCGCACAAAACTTCACGGAATAACTTGCTCTAAATTCAGATTCATTTTGTTTTTCGACGCGGACAAAAAACTTGCTTCACTAAAAACGGTGTCCTCACTCAACGACAGCCCGCAGGCGACTAAGGGGGTGTGTCGGTCTGTTGCTCCACCTTACCCTGCCAGGCAGACCACCCGCCAGCGCTCCGTTCGCGCCAGAGAAAATCAGTCCTACCACTTTTGGGTGCAACCCTGTAGGCAACATTTTCAATCACTAAGCAGCAATTAATTTAAACTGACTTCGTAAAGATTCAAATGTGCTCGAAATTTTTACCCCACCACTAAGTTGTTACTTTCATATACGAGGGTCATCCGGAAAGTAGTACCCGTTCGTGAATTAAAGACACAAAAGTAAATATTAACAAACATAAAAAATTTTATTTGAAAGAGGATACTTTAAACTACTTCTCAACATAATCTCCAAGCAAATTAAGGCATTTGTCATAACGTGTGACAAGTTTCTGTATTCCTGCTGCATAGTCCTTCGCCGCCAGCTCATTGAGATACGCGAGGGACCCATCTTGCACAAATTTTTGCATAATGCAGATGGTGTTTAACAATTTCATGAACAATTGTTCGAGAAACAATGGGAAAATGCTCACAGATGTCATCAATTGTGACGCGCCGATCGTTCCTCACGAATTCGTCAACTGAGCTCACCAGTTGGTCTGTAATGACAGACGGTCTCCCCGAACGCTCATCGTCGTGTGTGTTCCCCCTCCCCATGTTGAAGTTGCGACACCACCGCCGAACAGACGACTCGTCCATTACATTGTCTCCATACACCTCCTTTAATTGGCGATGAATATCACATGGGCGAACGTTTCTTGCATTGAGGAATTTAATCACTGCCCTCACTTCACAACTGGCGGCGTTCTCAATTTTTTTAAACATTGTAAACAATCACAGAAACAACACAGGCAATGCTAGCGTCACGCAACTTGGCTCAGAGAAGGCAGACAAGCCACTGAAGCTATCTGACCTCGTCCAGCGGCTACTCGCGTCGTCAGCACTTCATGCGGCACGAACGGGTACTACTTTCCGGATGACCTCGTATGTGTATATATATATGTATATATGTATATATGTACATATATATATGTACATATATATATATATATATATATATATATATATATATATATATATATATATATATAGGCCCTCTCAGAGGCCTTCTTCAAGATGAAGAAGGCCGCTGAGAGGGCCGAAAGCTCGAACAATTTACCGTGTGAGTGTCCTTTTAAATGTTGCTATTCTATTCTATTTGTGTTATATTGTGTCAGCCCATTATTGTGCCGCTCGTGTGAGTTTTTTCCGTACAATGTGTGTGCGTGTGCGTGCGTGTGCGTGTGTGTGTGGGTCGCGGTAGTCCAGTGGGTAGAGCGTTGGACTGCTGACCGGAGGGTCCAGGGTTCGATTCCCGGGCAAGGCACTATGAGCACCTGCAGCTCTACCCAAGCTGAAGTGATTTTTCGGTTACCAGGGGAACCGGTCTGCCCGGGAAACCATAACCGGCACAGGGAAAGGAACTGGCCCCCCTACCCTGATGTGTGAATTTCACACGCCGTATAGGGCTTAGTACTGGGTGATCTCTACCATTACCTACTAAACCGACCTTCGGGTTGATTACTGTGTTTATCGTAATAATTCTGGTCAGTATTATTATTTTTCTTCTTTTATCTTTAAATGATTATGCAATAGAAGAATCAATGAGAACTCATTTCGAATTTTAGAAAGAAGACTTTATCAGCAATGTTATGACTCTCTGCTAGGCATGGTTATGAAATTTGATAGGAATTGGCCTCTTCATTTGACCTTTTCTCAAGGCTAAAATTGTTTTCTCAGACTTTAATTTTGTTTGGGATTTGAAATGTATCAACTCCAAAGTTGAAAAGCATTAAATATTACGAAATTTATGGCATAGAAATTGATTTCAGCCATCGCTCTTTCTCCTTACTCACTCAACTCTCAAAAAACAGAAATTCCTTAATTATAATCCTCCTCATTAGCCTCACCTCCCTGTTCCGTTCGTTTTCGTTCTCTTTTCCTATTTGTTAGTTCCAAGTAAACACTTTTATCCTAAAAAAATACTAAAATTATAAAATCGCGTTTTGGTTAAAAAAATGGCCCATGAATTTTGCATATAATATTCCTCGATTATTAATTAATTATCATGCTGATTTATATCCTCAAGAGTTACTTTCCCTACCAGAATATTTGGTAATTTACTAGAATTCTTCGCCCAATTAGTTCTCGTCACAGCGTCCATTTGACTACGCCAGATGCCATAGTACTGGGTGGTAATTCTTCTCAAGCAGCCTTATGAAAATGAAATTCCTCTTGCTGTGTAAATTCAACAGCAAGTTCATAAAAAATAATTTAATAATTACCCATATAGAATATGCCTCGTCCGGGAAATATCTAAAATAATAAATCGTTTACGATTAAATTCTTCGAAGTAAAAATAATCCAATAGATACTCTTTTGTGTTAATCGTTCTAGCCCTGTGAATACCGTCATTTTAACAAAATTTTATTTAATATAGTTTCATTAACAAACGGGACCGTAGAGCATTGCAGATAAATTTGAAAGAAAACCTTTCAATATTTTCATTTCTGCGATATACGCGGAACCATATTCCTCCAAATAAATGAACAACTTCCCTCTTCATTTTTGGCTTAAGCTAAATTTTCTCACTTGTTTGGAGTTACATATGACCATATGACGTAATTGTAAGTGTTTTTATAACTACTTAATTTTATTTTTTTACAGCTATGTATTCTCTCTCTCACTGTCCAACGAGAAATGTAAAAAACATCGCCACTTTACATGCCGAGCAATTTTGGAATTTATTTCGTAATTGTTCATTAGTGGTCAAAACTAATCTGCCTTGTTAATTCAAAACTTTTTGATAGAAGGGAGGAGGATGAAACCTTTGACACGACGCGCACGCACAAAACTATTGGCACTCGCTCATCTGTGTAATCATTAACCCACCCGAAATGCACGTATTGAGGAGGTCGGACGTGTTGGGTGCGAGTCCGATTCATAAGCCCGCTCGTCGCGTTTGAGCCGACCTCTGAATGGTATTGGACGAGTCGAAGGGAGCCGTCAAATGTGCGTTTGTGTGTGTATGTGTGCGCACTTGTGCTCAATGCATTATGACTCACCCCTTTCACGCAGCAAAACCACAAAGTGGGCGTAACGGGCGTAAAATTTACCTCTCCTAGAAACTCCGTTTTGATTTCGGCGCATGCGAATTGCATGCGATACCCAGAAAGGAGCGTCACCCACGTCCGTCCTTAGTGTACTGGTCTGTCGTTCAAAGCAGGACGATCATTGCAGCCCTTTAAACTGCCCACGTCACCCGGCACACAACGGAGTTCCGTGCGACATCGAACACTTTCCCACCCAACCACCCTCCCACTTTCCATGGAATCTTTTCCCTTCAACATTCGGTACCCTGCACCAACCCGACCCCTCTCCTACTACGACTTTCCCCAACTCCCTATAGCAACAGTGCTCCCGAGTGATCGACTAACGGTTTGGTGAAAGCCCATTCAAAGGAATAGACCTCGGCCGTCGAAAGAGAATTTATCGGTTGGCGTTGGCTGGTAGAATTAAATCGAGAAAGAGCTTTAGCTCCCTCCGTCAGGAGCAAGGGAAAATAACACGGCTTGGAATAGAAAAGTAGATCGCATCACGTGCTATGCCTCTTGTGTCAATAGTTAAACTTGTAATAAAAGAACTCGTATCTATGTCGGTTTGATCATGTGATCCCTTGACGTACAAGCAGGGAAAAAGGAAGGTGGCCCTTTTAAGATACATTGTAGATTCTAAATGAAACCTATATGAATTTAATGGTTTGAGACTCTATTCTGTGAAAATTAATGAGCAGTGAATAAATAAAATTTGTATTTTTTCACACAAAAAACGTTTAAATACTACCGGTTTTGATGCATAGGTGACATCATCAGGCGCTGATGCGTCGTTAAATTTCCCTCTCCTAGAAACTCCGTTTTGATGTCAGCGCATGTAAATTGCAAGCGATATATCCATAAGGGAGCGTCACCGACGACTATCCATAGTCAGGTCGCGTGATGGTGTCACCTGTGCACCAAAACCGATAGTATTGAAAATGTTTTGTGTAAAATAATACCAAGTTTATTATTATTCAGCAAAACCTATTTTGCTTGATTTTACCCTTAGAAACGAATGTTATTTCTGGTTAGGTTCGCCGATTGAAGTGTAATTGTAGAAGAAAATAATTCATAAGGAGTGAGGGGCCGTGTGGGAGAACAAGACCAACCTCATTCAGGGGAGCCAAATCGTTATCAAGTACAATGTCGAAAGGGTCAAGATGTTTGGATTTTTGAAAAAAAAGGATGGGTTGTTAGGTTGGATGGATACGTACCGAATAGCATTGGGGTGAAGAAAAGTGGACGAAAAGATTAACTCAGGTTAATGTTGATCAATTTAAATTGGATAAAAACTGTTCCCGGAAATATCCCTCGCCTTGAAGATTCTCGGAGGACCTATTATCACGAGCCATTCCGCAAAAAAGCCAAGATTGTTAGGAGGAGATAAATGAGAACCCTCAAGTAGGTTTTAGATTATTCGGCCTGAAGAAGCAAACAGAAACCATGAGTCCTCGAACAGCTCAGTACCATTTTATTAACAATTTCCTTTCAGATATGGTTTTGCTCATGAAAACACGCTTGATGCGTGTTTAAAGTAAATGAATCGAAATCCAAGAGCAGCTTCAACAGATTTAGATACGACCACTATGATTCCGTTCAATTATCATTTTCTTCACTAGTAACAATGTGTGTATAAGGAGACCATTATATTGAAGGAAGGATATTCCAACATTCAATTCATTTGGTAAGGA
Organism: Hetaerina americana; assembly: GCF_022747635.1. Classification (NCBI taxonomy): domain Eukaryota; kingdom Metazoa; phylum Arthropoda; class Insecta; order Odonata; family Calopterygidae; genus Hetaerina; species Hetaerina americana. The sequence continues at coordinate 79,970,296 of NW_027286874.1, forward strand.
ATGACAGAATAGAAAATTTGTCTATTTTCGCCCAAAATTTTAAAACTATGAATATAGCAGTTGAAGTACTTCACATTCAATGAAATGTAATATGTTTGTTCGAACCGGAACCTCTAAATCGACTTTTCCTAACATGAATGGTTCATAAAATTGATCGATGGTTTACTCCGACGCCAGCAATTAAATCTGATATGATTAACATAGGTATTATTTCTTCTAAATCCCTATTTTATAATTTAAAATTAATAGGAATGTGTGGTCGATAATATTACGTTACCTTAAAATAGACAACTGCTATAGATTTGAATTTTTCAAATATGCCATATATAGTGTTCACGTAAACATTAAAATGTGGCTAACTTTCTTCATCATTCTCTTGTGCATACATGTATATGACTGTAGGCATTATTTTATTTTCATTTCCACTTCAGATTAAATTTCTAAAATAATGAATTTAACTTTTCTTCGTTTATCTACTTCCGTCTAATAATTTTTGCAATTATCTTCTAGACGTATGTGTTTTATTCACTGAAACCTTCATGAATTTACGAGGGTCATCCGGAAAGTAGTACCCGTTCGTGCCGCATGAAGTGCTGACGACGCGAGTAGCCGCTGGACGAGGTCAGATAGCTTCAGTGGCTTGTCTGCCTTCTCTGAGCCAAGTTGCGTGACGCTAGCATTGCCTGTGTTGTTTCTGTGATTGTTTACAATGTTTAAAAAAATTGAGAACGCCGCCAGTTGTGAAGTGAGGGCAGTGATTAAATTCCTCAATGCAAGAAACGTTCGCCCATGTGATATTCATCGCCAATTAAAGGAGGTGTATGGAGACAATGTAATGGACGAGTCGTCTGTTCGGCGGTGGTGTCGCAACTTCAACATGGGGAGGGGGAACACACACGACGATGAGCGTTCGGGGAGACCGTCTGTCATTACAGACCAACTGGTGAGCTCAGTTGACGAATTCGTGAGGAACGATCGGCGCGTCACAATTGATGACATCTGTGAGCATTTTCCCAATGTTTCTCGAACAATTGTTCATGAAATTGTTAAACACCATCTGCATTATGCAAAAATTTGTGCAAGATGGGTCCCTCGCGTATCTCAATGAGCTGGCGGCGAAGGACTATGCAGCAGGAATACAGAAACTTATCACACGTTATGACAAATGCCTTAATTTGCTTGGAGATTATGTTGAGAAGTAGTTTAAAGTATCCTCTTTCAAATAAAATTTTTTATGTTTGTTAATATTTACTTTTGTGTCTTTATTTCACGAACGGGTACTACTTTCCGGATGACCCTCGTATAATGTCGCCAAGCGACGACGACGCTTGGCGACATATTGGACCCACGGATCTCAGGGTAAATTGACTATCCTCGATAGCTCAAGTGGTTAAGAGCATCCGCCCGGCAAGTGGAAAGATCCGGTGTTCGAGTCCCGGTTGAGGAAATATTTTTACTCTTGTGATCCGTTCGATTCCGCCTTCCCTACCTCTATTTTGTTCGTCCTTTATATGTGTTCCTATCCCGTTTCCTTATATCTGTTTCTGTATATATGAGTATTTATTCGCCGTTTGGCGGGATTTCGTGTTTGAATGTGTATTTGGCCAATGTGGCTCATCTCTTTCTTCTGGCTATGCGTGCCACGAAACGCACTGTTCATTTCCTGTATGATGTTGTATGAATTCTAACCCACTGTCCTTTCCTTTCCTTGTGTATTGTCTATTTCTCCTTTGGTGGGTGAAACAGCCCCCTGACGCCATCTCTTGGCTGAAAAAATGGGGCGCTTGGCGACATATTAGACCCACGGATCTCAGGGTAAATTGACTATCCTCGATAGCTCAAGTGGTTAAGAGCATCCGCCCGGCAAGTGGAAAGATCCGGTGTTCGAGTCCCGGTTGAGGAAATATTTTTACTCTTGTGATCCGTTCGATTCTGCCTTCCCCACCTCTATTGTGTTCGTCCTTTATGTGTGTTCCTATCCCGTTTCCTTATATCTGTTTCTGTATATATGAGTATTTATTCGCCGTTTGGCGGGATTTCGTGTTTGAATGTATATATATATATATATATATATATATATATATATATATATATATAAATATATATATATATATATATATATATATTTATACATATATATATGGAAACGAGCTAATATTTCCTGTACCAAACACCTTGGCTTGAAAAATGTGAAAGAATGTTAATTCTGATGCTTTTATCGGTCGAGAGAACCTCTGCAGTAGTCATCGCCTGCAGTATGAATAACAAACTACTCTAACAGGATTAAAACGTGTGGGGTTGCTCCTATGTAGCTTATTGAGGATAATCTGTATAATTCTACGAACTGCATTTCATAGAGTGCATCCAATTATGCTCGATGTATGGGATTGTGCATGGACTTGAGTTGGAAGAAAAAAAAAATAGCCCCGAGATAGGATTGGAAGCCGAAGAGCTTCATGAAAAGGGTGGATTGAGCAGTGGCCTCGATTCAAGTGAATGCAGGCTGAGTGATAATTGAGTAGAAAGAGAGTGAGGAGGGTCATTTGATAGCTTGCTTGGGTGTGGACAGGACCTCAATGGTATTGGAGGGGACTGCACCTTTCGTTATCCTTTCCCAGTTTCTCGTATATTTTTCGAGAGTAACTCTCTCAATTTCAATCACCCTCTAAAGCTTTCCTTCTATATCGGAATATCGCTTTGTCCTACTTATTTTTTTTCAATTGCCTTTTTACTTTCCCTGAAAATGAGCTCATATTACATTTACCTTCGGTTTGGCTCCTGCTACAATTGTTTGCCTTAATGCTTGGCGTGTTCTAACGCAAATCCTCACCAATAGGACTGAATTGAGAGCAGCACATACGGATAGATTTGGAGGCTTTCCACTGCAATTTCAAAGAGAGCCTTGGAAGAAAATACCGCTTGACTGAGAAACCGGATTTATGAATTCTATAATATAATTAAAACCCGACCAATCAAGCATTACACGACGCTGATTAGTGCATCGTAGGAGGTGACCTCTGCCTTTTCCTATAAAATAAACCCTCCGGTTAATTCCATGTGTTATTTTTTTATAAATCACTTTGTTATGATTAGTAAAAATTCAATAGGAAAGTTAACCCAGCAACAAAAAGTCTCGCTGGTTCAGTATCTTTAGACGATGATATCATATGATATTATCAAGCCTAATATGGAATTAATATCGCAAAAATGACGTGCACCAAGCTTCAGAGCAGTTGATTAACATTAAGCTTTAATTCAATGGCCTCAAAGTTTCCATTGACTTTTGCTGTCGACGCGGGCGCAATACTTTCTCTTGTGTTGCCAAAGAGAACAAAAATTGAAACTCAAAAGTAGCCGGGGGGTTGTCAGGAATTGGTTATCGTTAGCGGAATTTTTTTTATTGGGAGCTGTTTCTTTAATATTGAGGACTACCCTTAATACCATTTTCAGCTAGAGATTTTATGCATAGAGTGGGAGACGTGGGGATACATTGAAACATCCAGAAAGACAAGGGTATCAGATCATATGTATTGACAATTAACATTTAATGGAACATAGAAATTTTGACACCTCTTCGACCACATAAAATACAAAAGTTCAATTTTCTCCGGATGCTTCAAACACTATGATATTCATTTGCTATTAAAACTTATGTCCTTTCTAAAATCGTGTTGGTGTAATTTTTTTCAGAAACTTAGGGGCCCAACCGATTGAAAACCATTTAATTTTATACATACAATTCTAAAAATTGTTCGTATGCCTTAGTATTTCATCTACACTTAAGCAGGCTTTGGCTCACTGTCTATGTCTAGTTAAAAAGTATTACTTATCATCTACTTCAGCTTTGAAATTAACGGAGGAATAAGTGCAGGAAAATATTTTGCAAGGAACTTAGTATCAATAAAATATATTTATGTTACATTGGATTCAATCTGAGTTACACGAATTAAACTTGCGAAAAAGTGGTAAATCATCTGTGCGTTAGAATTGATCAACAGTAGTTCCCGTGTCACATACCTTTGTTATGTGAGTTTTCTTTAAAACATTTCATTGCATACCTTGAATAGAAGCGAGAATAAAATATCTTTTACGTTATTCGTCTTCAAAGACTATTTGAACGTGTAGTATTATATTATGATGAAGTTCTCCATTCAAATTTGTACTTGCTCCAGTAGTCCACCTTATTTAATAGCGCTTGTTCAAAGACACCATTTTCCATGGCAAAGTAACACACCTATAATATCTCGCGCAGTACACGGTTCTTCAAAAGAGAAGCGATGATACATCAGGCGTGGAATCAAAATGGATAACACCTTCGAAAAAATCGGAATCCGCCAGCGTGTTCTTTCGCAGGGTGCCTTTTGGGAACCGGTTTTAATGCATATTCCTTGGTAGTTGCAATGCATCGGATTTCAAAAGTTTTTTCTTGTACTGGATCAGTCAACCCATTTGATGAGGATATTTGTATATTTTTAGGCTTCGATAAAGTCCTTGTAGGAAATCGCCCTGGTACAACCCAGGCTCGTATTGACCATGACTCAGTTCCGGCTCATTCTTCCGTGGGGAAGGTATCGGCAGCCTCGTTTGTGAATAGACGCTCTCAAATTTTTCACTTTCAGAGGAGTTTGAAATTATATAAATAAAATAGTTTAATGTGCAGCATATTTTGAGAGGAATGGAGTCGCAGCGCTTAATATTTTATCACATCGGATTCTACCTTGTGACCTATGGGCAGTTTTTTTCACCGTTTTAAGAAATTTTGCTGTTCATCAGGAAAAGTTGTCGTCGTGACTCGAAAGGATTGAATTCTTTAGAATTAGGCTCAATTTCCAGTTTTCTTTTTGTGAGAAGTTTTTCAATTTGGAGGTCGATTTAGTGACTCAGAGTGATATTATACAAGAAATTTTTCCCTAATCATTATGTATTCTTAACCACCGTATGTTAGAAATCCTAGAAAAGTTTAGCTTCCGTTTTCTTCTATCTCTCACATACATCGTAGAAATCTCTACCTTGTACTTAAAGAAATAACTGTGGAACGACTGAGAGAGTACTTTATATTGACGACATGGTTTTCCCAATAATACTGGGGTCAAGAACAACTTCGGTGCTCAACTTTCGTGCACTCTGTTCGCTGCTCACCGAGATGGGGGAAGTCGTAATAGATATTTCCTTGGGATGCTAAATTTTCCAGATCTTTCTCTTCCGCAAGTCCTCGGAGTAGGGAATATTAAGAAAGTTGGGACTGGAAGTTTTGAGTTTTTTTGCTGGAGGATGATTTGTCATAATGTTCCCCAACGTCACTGTCATATCAAAACGATCCAACTTCAGGATTCGGAGAGCCAATGAATTCAAGCTGGTGGGCAGGAATATATAAATTTGTGTAGTAAAAAATGTATAGAGATAGATGGTTTGAGTTTAGTAAGCTGATCGCCGGAATGAAATAGTGACTTGAAAGCAAAATGACTAAGGTAACTAAATACATATTGTATACATTTTATATTTTCTTAAGAAAAATTGCAAACCATATGTAGAAGAATTCATTTTACAATGCGTGTTTTTGAATCTTTTAGGAATGTGCGTCGTGGCAGAGAAGTTGGGGGAGTGCGTTGCGAGAAACAAGAGACCACTTGGGGGTTGTTATCAATCCGAAGTGGTGAATGCCTGAGACAATAATGGAAACAGCAAGGAACCCAAAGAAAATTCTCCTAAATGTATAACACAGCTATTTATTTTATATTTATTTTGATTTTTTTATTTAATTGTGATTGTTAAAATTTTTTGACATTTTCTATATATTGTGCGTAAATATATCAGGATTTACATGATAATCACTGAAAGAAGGTATTCGTAAAGCAAAGTATTATTTTTTAAAGTAAAAAAATGGAAATGTCAACTTCTGAAAAATTAACACCACTATAATCAATAGTTATTTGTAATTATTACGTGTGGTTAATTTTGGAACATTTTGTCATCTAAAGCTTGTATTTCTGTTTTGCCAAGGGTAAAAAAGTTAATTGCCTGATATGAAAATCAATGATTACAACGGTGTCATGAGACTATTTTAAAAATGAGTGTTTTCATGCCATTTCTATTAGGTGGCGTATTTAAAGTGGGTTATATTCCCTTTTGGAGCTCAAATATTCGATTTTCCGAAATTGATCTTAATGGAAATGTAAAAAATCTTTTTTGGAAGCTCGAGCATGCGAGGAATGTAATATGAATGGTTGGTAATATCTAAGAGTAAATTATTTTTTAATGCGTTTTGCATATCTTACGTGCGTATTGTACACGTCTTGTACTGATTACATTCTTTTCAAATTATTTGATCAAACAGCGGAAACATAAAATGGCCATTTGATTGACTTTAACCATCTCCTATTCTGAATACATCTTTGCAACATTAATATTTATGAAACATTGTAATAACTTGTGATTTTTAATTGAAAATTTGAGTCATTTAAAGCGATTTATTTAAATAAACAATTTTTAAATATATATAAATAATATAATTTATCATTTTAGACTGAAGAATGGATGGAAATAAACAGTATGGACATTAGCTGCACGGGATAGTGCACTGGTATGTAATTATGTGATCTATGAGAGTTTTTGCAAAATGTGGACAGACCACAGAAAATGTGGGCGACCGCGGAGAGGAAGATGATCAGTGGTTGTATAGACAGGTAGAATGAGTCCAGCGAAAAATATTGACAAAGCTGTGATGTTGAAAATAAGTGGCACCTGCGGTGACGTACAAGGTCCTTTCATCAATTTATTAAATTAACATTTCTTTTACCTTTAAGAAGATAGTTATTTTCTCCTGAAAGGAATGTTTTGTGTACGAGAAAATGGCCTTGCTCCATTATGGTACACGGAAAGGGTTTCTGGATAGAAACTCTGGAAATTTTTATTTTGCGTGATAATCCATGGTCACGAAAATTGTTTGTTTTGACCTAGCGATTTCAAAATTAGTTTCTGTAGTATAAATGTAGAGTAATGTAGTATAAATGTAGAGTAATGTACTATAAATGAATTGAACGATGGTTTCTACGTTTGAATCATGGTGATACATATTGTACGAGGGTCATCCGGAAAGTAGTACCCGTTCGTGCCGCTGGACGAGGTCAGATAGCTTCAGTGGCTTGTCTGCCTTCTCTGAGCCAAGTTGCGTGACGCTAGCATTACCTGTGTTGTTTCTGTGATTGTTTACAATGTTTAAAAAAATTGAGAACGCCGCCAGTTGTGAAGTGAGGGCAGTGATTAAATTCCTCAATGCAAGAAACGTTCGCCCATGTGATATTCATCGCCAATTAAAGGAGGTGTATGGAGACAATGTAATGGACGAGTCGTCTGTTCGGCGGTGGTGTCGCAACTTCAACATGGGGAGGGGGAACACACACGACGATGAGCGTTCGGGGAGACCGTCTGTCATTACAGACCAACTGGTGAGCTCAGTTGACGAATTCGTGAGGAACGATCGGCGCATCACAATTGATGACATCTGTGAGCATTTTCCCAATGTTTCTCGAACAATTGTTCATGAAATTGTTAAACACCATCTGCATTATGCAAAAATTTGTGCAAGATGGGTCCCTCGCAAGCTTACAGATGAGCACAAAACCAAGCGTATGGCTGCAGCACTGACGTTTTTGGGACGTTATTCTGATGAAGGAGACTCTTTCTTGACTCGCATAATTACTGGTGACGAAACATGGGTTTGTTATGCATCACCTGAGAGTAAACGACAGTCAATGGAGTGGCATCATGCTCATTCACCAAACAAACCAAAAAAATTCAAGACAGTTCTGTCCACCAGGAAACTCATGGCAACCATTTTCTGGGATCGACGAGGTGTATTGCTTATTGATTTTATGGCCCGTGGAGACACTATTAATGCCAATGCGTATTGTGAAACATTAAAGAAATTACGGCGGGCAATACAAAATCGGCGGCGAGGTCTATTGTCTACTGGTGTCATTCTCGTTCATGACAATGCCAGGATAACACAAAAACTTTTGCAGCAATTCAAATGGGAAACTTTCGACCATCCACCGTATAGCCCGGACTTGGCCCCTTCAGATTTTCATCTCTTTACAAAGCTTAAAGACTTTTTGGCAGGAAAAAGATTTGAAAGCGATGAAGAACTTAAAGAAGGAGTGACCCTGTATCTCAATGAGCTGGCGGCGAAGGACTATGCAGCAGGAATACAGAAACTTGTCACACGTTATGACAAATGCCTTAATTTGCTTGGAGATTATGTTGAGAAGTAGTTTAAAGTATCCTCTTTCAAATAAAATTTTTTATGTTTGTTAATATTTACCTGTGTGTCTGTATTTCACGAACGGGTACTACTTTCCGGATGACCCTCGTATGTAGTAAGGGTCATTGACTTAGTCATGTACTCCATGAGGTATTATTAACTATAGGTTGTATTAAAAATTAAGATCGAAGAGAAGTGAATTGCATATATTACGCTCATGAGTTTGACTACTGGATGTGAATGATATATGAAAATGGTTAATGATCCCATATCGAACTAATAAAACGTTTTTTATAAGACCATAAACATATGGTTAATGTAAGTTTTGTTCCACCTTTATAAGAATTAATTTTAAATGATTTTGCTTTTGATTCAAAATAAACTTTGCATTATTTATTTAGTAATCGTTAGATAGTAATCAATGGCATGCAATTTTCAACGATAAAATACTGTTACATGATTTCGTCGGCCCATATTCTAATAAATGCAAATCCAAACAAGATGAATTTGATGTCGTTGAGCCAATTGGCTTTCCGCATTCCTGTGTCCTAACGATTAAACTGCTCACTAGCCCTGACGAATATAAACCGCGATATGTTACCTAAGAGAAATTGGTAATAAAAGATTAGCTGTCATAAGGTTTGCTGAAGTCATGTTAACGAAAGATCGAATTTTCAGAGGTTAATTTGAATAGAGCAGTAAAATAGACACCTATGGTGGTCTTCGATCCCAAAACTGACATATGTTTTTGATATTTCGCGGCATGGTAATCAAAAATGGTATCTTGTGTAAGAGGTATGGATAAATTAAATCAAAATGATACAAATCGATGATTTAATGCACGCGAGATATTTTTATGAAGCCATTCAATATGTCTATAAAAGTATAAATGATTGGTACATATCATAATGTTCAACATGTATACAAAAATCAGGAACAAAGCTAAAAGGCCCTGTGATATACTTAAGAAGGTATTATTGGGAATTCGAACTGTAACTTGACACTTTTTGAAGTGAAATCAAGATATATTGGTGCCAGAAACATTTCTATTATAGCCATATCACCCAGAGCTGTTTATATAACTCAAATACTCAAGTATATCATGTAACGGTAACATATTGGTGGACAAAAAGCACGAAAATAAATTCTGATGTAAACTATGTGATGTGATTTTTAATAACGAAGGATGTAACACCTGATACATTATAATCCTCGCCACAACAGGTGAACAAAATGAATGAGGTGACAAAGTGGCCACCCATGTCGCTTACAAGGGTTTTAGTTTTGTGTCAAACAAATGGTGGCAACATTACCGAATCCCCTCATGGTGACTGAATGTACTCTTTGTGGAATGGCTATTGTGCATACGAAGTACTGACAACAGCACACCATGAATAAAAAAAAAACGAAAAATCCCAAAGAAAGAGCTGGTGACTGCATTCTTGCGTCTATCAATCTGACTATAACAGAAATTGAAATGAGTGTAAAAACAACTCGATTAGGTTTTTAATACATAGGCAATTTTTTATGCATACAGTGAGCCCAGCTCATTTCTGGGGGAAGGGAAAATGGCTTCATCTCCAAAATGTACTCTTAGAGTTTGCAGAAATTTATTAAAATGTTTTGATGCCTTTTAAAGAAATATGTCGCTGCACTTCATTAAACTTCAATGGTAGATTTTATGGATTATAGTAAAAGCATAAACATTTTGTGTACTAGTTATCCTATATTTCACACCATTGTATCATATAGGTAAGTATTATGGAAGTAAGTGTAAGGCATGCACCAAGGTTGTCAAAAATCATGATTTCACTTCATACTTGTGCATGAAGTGAAATCATGATTTTTGAGGAAGTCAAGCCAATTCGTTAATAAATAAAATAAAATACAGGGTGCATCAAAATCCACAAATGGCTACAAGGGTCAGCTTGAGGAGTACCATGCTAATGAGAGAAAGCAATTAAAGGAATATGAGCAAATGTGTTGTCTCTAGCGTAACTTTAGAGAATGCACTCAACATATTGAATTGAAATTTTTCTCTTTTACGAGTGTTGACCTAACACCTCCCGCCACGTGCCCTTGCTGGGTATTATGTAGGTGAATTAATTCCTTCCAAAATTTTAAACTTTTGAGCAGGAAATTATTTTTTGAAATATACTCTAGACTCATCGCAATAGTTCCTAAGTTCAGTATCCATATTCAAGGTGCACACACACGTCACATTCACTCAATACATTCATAAATATATGCATTTTCCATGTCAGCCCAGGAGGCAGCATATTTGGCTCGTTATCCTGTATTTTACGTGACGATTCCCCTCCATTGCCCTACGGGCCATAAAGGCCTATTCCACGAATTCATTCACAGATAAACATAACACGAAGATTAAAAATAAGCACCTGTAGCAGCTCGTTCAATATTGCGAGCTTTTATCGCCGTCATTGTCTTAACAAAATAATGGGTGAAGTTGCATGCAGATGTCACTAGGCTCGGAAGCTTTTCACCAAAAAGCTGATATTCTACAAATTCAGTCGCAATGACATATGCCATGGAGTACAAAATAAATTAAACCAAAGAAGTAACTTGAAGGAATCGATGAAAAAATAATGCCATTAAATTTGGTCAGAGCCATTGATTTTATCACCAGGTTTAAGGTTTATATATGTTTATATACATACATGAACCATAAACACAGTAATCAACCGGAAGGTCGATTTGGTAGGTGATGGTTAGAGTTCACCCAGTACTAAGCCCGACGGCGTGTGAGATTCACTCATCATGGTAATGGGGGGGGGGGGGGGCAGTTCCTTTCCCTTTACCGGTTATGGCTTCCCAGGAAGATCTGGTACCCGAGAAATCACAGCTTGGGTGGAGCTGCTGGTGCCCAGAGAGGCTTGCCCGAAAATCGAACCGTAGACCAACGCTCTACCCCTTAGACTACCGTGACCCACATATACATACATATATATGCATATGTAAATGCATATATATAAACGATAATATTCGCACATTAGTCACTTATATGAGAATCAATTATTCGTAGAGAAATCTTCAATCCCCTATTCTCTTATAAACAACAGAAATCTCAAAGACATGCAATAGAACCCAGGTATTGCCTAGGTGACAAATTTAACTTGTTTGCTATTGGGTAATTAGTACAAAGATTCATCAAAATAAATTTAACAATGAAATACATCAAGAGAAAAGAACACTACGTCAAAATAAAGCGACAAATGAGATACAGGCGCACATTCATTCCAACTTTTACTTTAGTTGAAATTTCTTCACATTTACAGATCTCGAAGTTACTCATGCTTATATATACATACTATATATATATATATATATATATATATACATACTATATATATATGTATATATATATATATATATATATATACATACTATATATATATGTATATATATACATACATTTATACATACATATATACATATATATGATTTCGTAGACGTAACACGGAAGTGCCGAATAGTACATTACACAGTAACAAAATATAGAAACACAAAAAAAAGGATCACTCACATGTTATTTCTTAATAACTTCGACGGAATTCCACTCCGTCTTCATCGGAAGATAGAGAAGTAATGACTGTAGGGGTGAGGGGCGCGAGAGAAAGGGAAGGGGGCCAGGGGAAGGGGAGAACGGGAAGCGGAGGAGGGGTGAGAGGAATGGTTGTGGAGAGGAAAGGGAGAGGAGAGGCTAGAGGGGAGCGGAGATAGGGAAGGAAGGAGAGGGAGGAGTTGGAATTGAGACAAAATCGGAAAAGAAAACAATTTGCTCACCGCAACTATTGCAACATCCGAGACCCAGGTTTCAACTCAAAAAGTCGTGATCAAGACCCCGAAAGTCGAAAAAAAGGCCACGCACACAAAACTCATGCGGAAAAACAGTGTTCAACCCTCCGATATGCATCGCTTTCACAAAGTAACAATTTTAGGCCAATCCCATCAGTGAACAACATTGAGCCCCGGATGCTGATAGGTCATACAGATGTAAATGAATGCCATTTCAAGAGTTTTTAATTCTATAGGGTTATCGGACGTGGGAAGAGACGCTAGGACGGAAACATTGTAACACTGATTGAAAGGGGTATTATGATGGGAAGCATGTTTAGGGATGGGGAAACCCGCGGACGGGGAGGAGGGATTGCACGAGGCGCGGTGGTTATTAATCCTAATGTTCAGTGGTGTGGAACATTGGCCTATGTAAAAGGACGGGCAGAGTTTACAGGTAAGAAGATAAACAACATTCTTGGAAGTACGAGAGGAGTGGGGGAAGGGCGGGAGAGTTAAATGGTGGGATGGAGTGGTGAAAATAGGGCAGGTTTTACATCTTCTTCAATGACATGGAGTGGGTATGGCTCTGGGGGTGTGAGGGGATTTTGAGAGCGGCCTGGTAGATTTGAGGATATCTGCTAGGTTGGCGGGACGTTTGAAGGTGACAGAGGGGCATTTGGGAAGAAGGTTGGAGGAAGTGTTGGGATTTTTAAGGATGGGGAATAGGTCTTTGAGGATGAATTTGAGGGACTGAATGCCTGGGAAGTAGGTAGTACCGATTGAGAGAGGCTGGGAGTCTGTGGTTGAGGCAGGTTTGGGGGTGTAGGAATGTTTGAGTATTTTATTATGGAGGAGAGAATCAGGGTATCCTCGTTGGAGAAGGGAATGGTGAAGGTGGTTGAGGTATTTGTTAAGGGATTCGGAATGGTTGCAAATGCGGTGACCGCGGATAGAGAGGGAGTAAGGGAGGGAGCGCTTGGTATGGGAGGGGTAACAACTGCTGTAATGAAGGTATTGCTGCTTATTAGTAGGTTTAGTGTGAACAGAGGTCAGGAATTTGTTGTTACTAAGGGAAATATTGACATCGAGGAAGGTGATCTGAGAGGATGAAATGGTCGAGGTGAAAAACAGAGATGAGGAATCATTGAGTTGGGAGATGAAGAAATTGAGGGAATCTATGCTATGTGGCCATAGTAGAAAGATGTCATAAATGTATCGGAGCCACAGGAGGGGTTTCAGAGGATAGTTGGAAAGGAAATTCTCTTCCAGGACACCGAGGTGGAGGTTTGCATATGAAGGGCTGAATCTGCTACCCATGGCACAGCCCTTTATTTGGAGGTAATGGTTATTGTTGAAAGAAAAGGAGTTGCGTGGGAGAATGAAATTAGAAAGATCAATGAGAAATCGGTGCTGGGGATGTGAGGGGTAGGGCGTTTGGAGAGGAAGTGACGTAGGGAAGAAAGGCCTTCTTGGTGAGGAATGGATTTGTATAAGGAGGTGACATCGATAGTAGCCATAGTAATTTGGGTATCAGTAGGGAGGGAAGTTGAGTGGAGCAATCTGAGTACATATATATATATATATATATATATATATATATATATATATATATATATATATATATATTGAAAAACCTACATGATTGGAGGTGAAGAGGGAAAAGAGGTGACTGGATTGGTTGAAGTTAGTGGGGTAGGTGGAGGAGGCAGGGGAGGTGGCGACGGCGATTGGAGAGGATGAAATATTGATTTTACCAATTAACTGATCTTTTTAATAAATTCATCTCTTTATTATTATTGTAGCGAGTAATCGTTTACGACTTGAGTCTGAATTTGAAGTGTCTTTAAAAAATGCATCATGTTCCTTTTAGACGAAAGTTTAGCAAAAACTAAGTTTCATCAAGATGCGAAAAATGTATATTTTCTGTCGAAAAGTAAGCATTTGACTTATGATATTTGATATAAATTCCAGTTAATATTAAACACGATTTTGAAAGCGTTTTGATTGCGTGGTGAAATTTCTTTCGGATTGAAGTATTAAGAAACATTGACTTTCCTATACCTTCTTGAGACTTCTCTACAGCTAGCCATTTCATTAACTTTCACCATTAAACACAATTTAGACAGCGAATTGTAGACATCATTTGTTATCCTCACTTAGTTTAAATGTATTTAGTCGGCACCACTCCCATAATAACCAGAAAAGATTTTCATAATTAACAATATCCTAAATTTTGATAGTAATTATCGTTGCAAATGCCTGCTTCGTGAATATGATGTGCTCTGCTTAAATTACTTCTTTGGATGAAGTTTTTCAATGGTTTAATAAATATATGGGTAAGTGAAATGTAATTCGGTGTTTTTGCTTTGAACTTGAGAATTTATAAATACCGCATTGCTTGAAATTTTCTAGAGCAAACGAAGTCTATATTTCAGTATAAGTATCCATATATGCTTTAATGATAATATTTTTATCATTTTTTAGTCATACCTATGCTTGCTCGTTCTTTTTCGGCTATTGAAAGTAAACAAGCGACGGAAAACTTGAACGCATTGATTAATTTCTTCGACAAGTTTTTCGTCTTTTCATACTTCCCTCACCTCTTCAAAATATTCACTCACAATGTTTCATGCTTGTACTTCACTTTCTTAGCCGTGAGAAATTGTTTGCCTTGAGGAATCTCTTTTTCCCAAGTTCCCAGTGATTTTATTGGTATTGCGCTTCCTCTCAAACCATCGGCACTTCTCTCATAGAGGTCTTTGGCGATTTGAATGCCAAATATTCAATCAATATGACCAAACCAGCGTAGGATTTCATTTATTCCATCGTAGTATTCATGATATTCCATCGGTATAGAGTAGATTTTTGTTAAACCCAGGCGCTATACACATCCGTAATTGACAGTCCTTACTATCACTACGCAAAACATCCTAAAATCCCATTCTACATACACATTTACAAAACTGATTATTTCCTTCTATATAGATTCTTCCTTCCTCAATCTCTTTCAAAATTCCCCAAGTTTTCCTCCAACCTTGTTCTCTCACCATTCTACCCTCTGTTACAATTTTAGGCTGTATTTTCTCTCAGCATCTTATCCATTCGCTTGTTTTACCATCTTAGATTTTTCCCCGATAGGCTTTCTCTCTTCCCCTTTATAATTACTAGCAGAATTTTCCATTGTGGCCATTTTTATTTATACTTTAGTCCATGCTCATAACTTAAAGCCTCTAATCTATCCTTATTTCTTTCCTCATCGACCAAATTTCCAATCCATACAACACCGTTCCAAATTAAGCTCATTTAAAGGCATGCGTTTATTGTTCTAGTTTTATTTAACACATAGGAATTTATAATAATACTTATAAAGTTAAATACGCATACAGGGAGCATGCGCAGGTCTAAAAAATTTCTTATTAGTTCGGTCGCCACATTACTGGTTCAGTAGAGTTGTCCGCTAGAGCGTAAGAGTTTTCATTGATCGTTCCTTGATATACCATTTCTATGAGGTGGAGAAACTTCATCCGACCTCCTGATTGACGTACCTGCTAGGCAATTAAATTATTTCGTCTTGTGTGATAGGTAACGTAAGTGTCTGAATGTACATTTGGCAACGTTCTATTTTAACATAAATCTTGGCTCAAGTTCGGTATCTTGCCGCCTTCGTTACATCATTTAATTAAAGCAATACACTTCTTTCACCCAATTACTTTGTTTAGAATATTGCTTGCAAATAAATATCCCTTTGTGCTATACTAAATTCAATTCCACTCCAATTAACTCAAAAATCCGTAATTTATCTTAAAAGTGATATATTTTAGGAAACATTTGCTCCCTTAGGTTCATTTCATTTTCGTCAATTATAGGAACATATGCACAGATTATTTTATGAATTCCTTGCATTCAAATTTTATCATAATTGATGATATTAAATGATATTTATCGAGGTAGTCTATGCGTTTTGATAAAAATGCTAAGGATCATTTTCTTCAAGATCCTACTCCATGTCCTACTTGGTAGCATAAAAAGTCTTTCGATACTCTTCCAAATGAGTAAATTTTTTTAAAGAGGGCATGTTTCTTTTTGAAAATATGACCTCTGATTGATAGGTATTAAGATAATGAAAGGAAAGATAAGCTAAAAAACCTCTCCCCATAATTCATTAAATTGTTTTAATGAATATATGATTTATGCGGCAGGTGGCTGGCAAATAAATCGGATGGTAAAATAAATGGTTGACTAATTTCTTTGCAAATTTCATTGCTATATATAATTCATTGCGGGGTTGATGGATGAATGCTAAGTGGGAGCATGGAGACATCGTTCAGCTGCATAGGAATGAACACTGGGCTGTGACCAAGTGATTATTTAATAGAGAAATTTTAAGCAAGAAAATTTTAAAAATTAATTGGTAAACAAGAAAGAAAGCCGGCCCAGATTGAGAGAGACGGGCAACGGACACAGGAGGTAGCGGAGCAGCAGGGAGCAATTATGGAAGGACTGAATGAACGCAGTTTAAAGGATTCGCATGTATGTAAAAGTGGAAACGGGCAGTACCTACAGGTACCGTACGGATGTTTGAAGTAATTGTCATTTTGCTATTCAAAACTCTTTTGAAGTAGTAATTTTTTACTAACATTGAACTTATATTGCCATGGTCCTGCCCGCTGGGTTACACCAAAAGGGTGTCAACCCCTTTGAACCCCAGAAATTGGTTAATTTACATAAATATCCCCAGTCAATGTATTAAAGTACATTCTATTGTTGGTGCTCTAACTTTTGTAAATAATTTCTCAAGCATAGATTGGTATGAATTAATTTTATAATCATTTTAAATTTAAATCATGGGGATTATTTGAGGTGTCCAACATTAAAACAAATTTGTACCACAGCATGGTAAAAAATTAATTTTAAAGACTTACGAGTCAGTTAATTTCATATACTTCCGCGTAGGAAAGGTAAAAGTAGTCTATATAAAAGGTAAAGTTGTGACGTAGAATAATTAAATGAAAGAAAGATAAAAACAAAAGTCGCTCTCACAACTGACCAAACACACATTATGTGCAGTGACATCATTAGGCTTATATTAAAAGTGTTTGTAATTTCCCAGGGACTTTATTTCACAGTACAACGCGTTTCACCCACTTACGGCATCACCAGGTCGGTGAAATGAGTTGTACTGTGAAATAAAGTCTGTGGAAAATTACAAACACTTTTTATATGGACATCAAACAATTCCCCGATGTGAAGCCTGAAAGTATGAAGTATAATCTTTAGGCTTATATTATGAGAACTGTGGTCGACACACGTACCAATTTATGAAACGTTGGTGTGGTGTTCTTGGTAAAAAAAATATGAATTACAGTAAGAAGAATCGACATAAGAAGGAACTCCATGAAGTATTTTAAATAAAGGTAATATGAAATAAAAATCGCTGAGAATGAAACGTGTCACGTATATATTAAGCTGTGGTTTATCAACATAAATGGCAAATCGAAATAATTAGTGGTCCTCTTGTTATCAGCAAAAATTCTTTTGTTTGAAACCATAGAATATTTTGAATTTACGAGTCTACCCAACTTTGTTACGATGAATTTTTAAGGGGCTTAATAGGTTTCATTTTAAAATAACATTTTTTAAAATTTTGATATAGTTAAAATTATTTAGAAAACATTATTGTATTTCATTAATTCCCAAGATATTTTCGTTGTTTTGATACCTTTCCTTTCCGAACAAAATTGTGTATGCATTGTGAGTGGATCGATTTTCGGTATTCTACATAACATTGACAAAACTTAGCATGAAGTTCGGAACAAGGCACACCCTTATACATTTACCTCTACGAAGAGTCAAATTTCTAAAGGTCGAGGGCAACGTTTGCTTCCAAAATTTGGTTCAATAGTTGAGCATCGAGCCCCCATCTAATTCTATATCAAACGGCATATTAAATCCATGCATCAGCACAGGGCCGGTTCTTTTTCCTGTGCCTGACATGGTTTTAAAGTCAGGTTTGGCTAACGAAACTTCGCACATATTTGGTGCAGCTCGGGGTGCATATGCTCTGCGATTACAGACACAGCCTTCTACTCTCATTTTTCAAAGACACTTCAGTGATATTTTTAAAAATATCCATAGACATATATGTATATTTCATAAAGGTTTTCAATGTGTTTATAATAAAATAAAGTCATCTATCAAAATGTGCGGACTGTAATCAAGTGTAATACCAAAGAGTAATCAAAGATAATACTAAATGGTACAATGGTATTATTAAGAAGGTGGTGCTATGGTTTCGGTTACTTCGTAATTTCAAGTAACATTATTTAAGTTATGGGGGTAATTGTTATTGATTTGAGGTTTTCATTGTAAAAAACTCTCGTGCAAGCAAAAAGGCATGAATAAGAGCACATATTACAATATTTTTAATGCAGAAGAGCATCTGTCAACCCACCTTATTTTTTTATTGTCCTGTAGTTCGTTGAAAAATATATTTCAACTAATCAGCAAACCACGAGTTATTTGAATTGAGTGGCTTGTAATTTAATATTATCACTAGATTTCAAGGGCCAGCATTCTAAATAATTGTGGATCCATCAGAAAGGCAATTTTTAGATGAAGGGCGAGTGAATTGATTGTATGTATTCCTGTTTAACAAAGATAAACTGGGAATGAAGAATTTTCACTACGTACTCCCCAATAGGTATTCCAAGAGATATTTCTACATAGGGCTAGTTGTAGTTACATTTACAAAAGATCAACTTTTCAAAGATTGTGTACCATACGGATAGAGCAGTAAAATTGACACCAGTCAGGCAAGACAAAAAATTTCAGGTGTTTTGTGATAATTTGTGGCATGATAATGAAATTTGGTATATTTTAATTGTCACTGACCCTCCAATCATAATGAAACGAACGTTGGTTTTATCCATGAGAAATGTTTTTATGAATGAGTTCAATATGCCTGTAAGGGGATGATTAAGTGTAAATTGCCAACAGTCAACGCAGATAATTATTCACTAGTAATGTGAATTGTATAATGGTACAATGCTACTTATGATAAGTCTGCACTTAGCAATTGACTCGTTAACCACATGAATGAAAAACCTAGACACATGGTTCTCACAAGAGTTATAGACGCATTGGGCAACCGTTTGGACGTCCAAATATTCCGATGTTTACCGATTATAATTGAATTTTTGTTCGTAGTACAAAGATTCTTTTTGTACAAAGGAAACCTGGTAACAGCACACTTTTATGCATAAATGAAAAATCCCAAACAAAGAAAGGAATCGTGTGCTGAATAGGAGAACATCCCTCATAATTTAATAGATTTGTAGGAAATGTAACTTGACTTTAAAGCAAATGATGATTATGCTTACCTTGTCTAAAAATCACAGATAAACTTGTTTTAAATAGTACAAAAAGGGATTACATAAATGCCAAGATAAAGAGGTTCCATCGGTTGAAATATATAGTAGTACTCTACGGTTTGATCAAACTAAAATTAAAACGAACACCAGTCCATATTAATGATAACTATTCCATTGTTGAGAGTCATCCACTAAATGTGCATGACTATGCAACAACTCTAGAGAGTGAAAATCATTCGCCTTGACAGGGATTTTAACCCGGATCCCTCGATGTTCGGCCGAGTGCTTCAGCCAGTTAAGCAATCGGAGATCCCTCTTACACTCCGAGGTTATGGGGGCTGTTTAAGATTGAATTGTGGGCATCGCGCACGACTACGGATGCCTGTGCCATTGTATGTTCAGTATTTCATCACAACATCTTGTTCCTTTAAATCCTCCAAATCTCTGAGTGTAAGAGAACGCGATAGCTTAATTTGGCAAAAGCACTCGGCCTCACATCGAGGTATCCGGGTTCTAATCCGGGTCAATGTGAATGATTTTTACACACTGAAATTGTTGAATTGTATACTATTTCAATTCGTAGTTTTACCATGTATGCATGTTTAAATAGCTTTACTTTAAGTGTTATGTTTTTAATGTCAATCCAATAATTAATTATACATTTTATAATATTAATAATATGTAGTGGAGATAAAATGTGTTCCAATACTCGGGTTTATCTTCACCAACAGTGTCGCCGAAACCAGGAAATAACTCAAGATATTTAACTAAAAAGGGGTATTACTTTCACATAGACCCGATGTCACTACACTGGCTTCTGTGATGCAAGTTGGAGACACATCCAGGTCGGATTTTTGGGGGATTTTAGTAATGGGATGCTCACGTTCTTATCGTTCTTTTAATAATTTAATTTTTGCATGAGAAGTCGATACGCAAACGGGAATAATTTTAATGACAATTCCAAGCATATGTAACTATTTCAATCATAGGTTTTCGCTTTACTTACATCACAACTCAAGTTCAGTATTCGTAATTCGACTTCATTATCTAACCAATATATTTAACTCTTTTTCCAGAGCTTACAATGAAATACGGTACACACGAAGGAAAGAACGAATTGAGCCCTAAGACAAAGAGATGAATTCTAACGTTAGCAAAAAGATAGCAGTCATAATGGTTGATTTAATCAAGATTTAGATATTGTATTATCCACATAAAATATTGAGTTGGTACGGAAGTAAAAAAAAATGTCTCTTTCCACCAAATTTTTTATTAGGTACGACTAGTAACGGCGTCATCCTCAGGTTCAAAGTTACTCATGTAGGTCGGTTATATTTGCATGACCGGAGGTGAAGAGGGGAATGGGGTGGCTGGATTGGTTGAAGTTGTTGAGGGTGGTGGAGGGAGTAGGGGAGGTGGGCGACGTCGGTTTGGGAGGTTAAGGTCGGAAGAGTGCTGGTTGGGGGGTGGGGGGAATGGAGGTGGCCACGAAGGCTTCTAGAATGGGATGTAACCAGCCATGAAAGAAGACCCAAATTGTGTCTAATATTTGCCATACCATTTCAACAAAAACCTGTTTTCGATGAGCTCCCTCATAAACTTCATTTAAATTGCCTACCTGACACCTCATGCCGCACGCCTCTACGATTATTTACATGGCATTTAAGATGCAGATTTTGGAGAACTCTTTTTAAAATAGATTTACCCTTTCCTACTTCATGAGGCTTCCAAGATAATCAATCGAAGCCAAGTGGGTAATATTTTCATTCAATCGCTTTTTTACAATATTTTATCCTTCGTTGACGATCGGAAGATGTTGTTAGAAGTGGTTAAAAGTTAACAAAACAAACCTTAAAATAGCGTAAATTGTGCCATTTTGGAAAAATGTCCCCATTGTCAACTGCGAGAAATCCCAATTAGTAATAATTAAAAGATTAAACTAGATAAATCTTTACGTTTCATTATTTTATCATTTTTTCATTGGCGCATTCTAATTTAAAATATCAAATGACACTGAAAAGTAATTAAGTTAAACTTAAAAAACCAAATATCAAATCAATTATTTTATACAAGAAAAAATGGTTAAATATACATAATCGCAGAAACTTTTTGAGCAGAATTTTTTTGTTGTCTCTTTTTTTTAGGTATTTTCCCCTATTCTCACCGGTATTCCTCTAGTCTGGATATTCCCTATAATGTTTTGGTTCTAGAGAGACACCATATTCCTGTATTAATCGGAATAAATTGGCAATGCGAAACCTTGACATTGCTTCTCTATATTTATAGATAATATAAGTTAACAAACTCGGCTTAAAACAGCTATTAATTCCATGCAGTAATTGGATACGTTTCCGTTTTCACTTGAAAAAAATCTTTTCTAATGGTAATCTTTATTCGTCATTTAAGGAATACCTACGCATCAAAAATTTTATCTTAATCATTATTTCTTCATCTTGCCTTAATCTATTGGGCATTAATAAAGTCATATCAAATAGTCTGGAGAAAAATAATAGGGAAATTAATGAAACACGAAGCCCGTGCGAGGAGGACCTCCGGTTCGATCGTTCGCTGCTCATTCGAGCGGCTAAAATAAATTTTCCTCCAAAACTGAACGTTCGTTCCGATCTATTTTCTGAGATTAATTCTATATCTCCGTGCTCATTCAAATCCACAGTTTAATGTACGTTGAACGACAGTTCCCAACGAAGTAGCTCAGCGAATATAGACCTATTCACGGATATTTCAACTTCACCGACTTATCAAGACTCCGCAAAACTTAAGCTATGTGTTTGACGTCGGTCTAATGCGATCGTTTGCATACCTTTAAAAATCGGAATGAACGAACAATACCATTGTATACCCAGAAGTGGGGGCTCGCCATAGGCAGGGTAAATATTTCAACTAAAATATGAAAAGTAAAAACAGAGGAGCTAACTTTTGCTAAAACACACATCCAAGGCAGCTATAAAAGGCCAAAAAATTACTGCTTTTGAGCAAATTCATTAGCTGAAAAATAAAATTGTCCGCGATAAAAATTATTACCCCGTTGATTTAGGAAATGCGACATTTAATATTCATTAAAATCGTCAAACGTGCACACGCTGGACAAAGAGCGTTTAAATATACTTAAATTAGAAGTAAATTAGGAATACGACACAACCATTGATCAAATTGACAAAATTGACCGCAATCACATTGTGAAAATGTTACTCACCATAACAGTTCCCCTTTGTGACCTTAAGACAGCGCCAATATGCCGGATGGAGGAGATATCGTAGAGCTTTTCGAAATATTCTTACTTTTGATGTAATATTTGCACTAAGCAATTCAAATTTTTTTGAAGCATCTGAAGCACATACACAAATTCTTCTTAGAACTATATAATATTTCACAATGATACGGTTGCACACGTACGAGTACTTCTTCTTTGAACGATTCGTTGTAACTTATCACATTTAATGCGCATCCACTCATAGACTGACTCAAAGACTGCGGCCGCATATTGCAAGAGCCTAGATCATTCCCTTAGCCTTCTCCGGCGGGGAATGGCAGTAACCGACCTACGAACCAACCACTTGGTGAGAGTGACACATCCTCCTTCCCCCTGTGCCCTCAGTTTTACAGAATCTAATATTCTCGTCTCACCGTTGAAAATATTCATTTGATTGTTTGAATGCCCTCTACGAAAAACCACATTCAGAAGCGTTCTGTAGCCTATGCCAAAAACTGGAGTAGGTCGAATTGATGCAGAGCAATATGTGTTAGTTGTCACGACGGTAATTTAAACTTTATGAAAAGCTTTATAGTTTTCATACAAATGATGGATGCGTCACTTCATGCAAATAATTAAGAATAAAATATTTGCATGAAGAATGAAGTCTGCAAATGAATGAAAAAAGCTATCTTTGATGAATCTCAAACTTACCGGTGAGTGGAATTCACGTATTTCCACAGAAACTCTTGATATAAAGCCCATTCTGAGACCCGAGAACTTTGTATTCACAACTTCATTTCTTTCGGAATTACGTATGCGTATGGAATATTTACCATCATAGGAAAACTATTAGGGAAGTGATGGCTCCCGCGCGGAGGAGGAATAGTGACTGGAGATTAGACCAGCTCGGCTTATTGAAACTTATTTGACTACCAATTTGACGATCCTCACTTCTGCTCAACTTTATTGTTAAGGATTCCACACCGTTTGCAAGAACCTGCCCAATTGCGGCATACGAAAGGGAAAATCAAGGCAGATGAGGGGGATGAAAACTCGAAGAGTCTTCATATTCAGTGACTAACTCTAATCGGAGCGGTCAAAGTTCAGAAAGCCAGCAAGGGAGGCGCACATGTAAGCAGAATTGAACAATCTCGCCAACTCATGCGTAGACAAGAGGATAGTGGCTTACCTCCCCATCCTTTAAACCGTGTGCCCACTGAATGTCTGTTCGCGTATGTCCCCCCTCCAAGGATTACATCCCCTTTTAACCAGTGTAGATTAGACCCATCTGCAAAGCAGGCTACTGAATGTCGGCCAGCTTGGATTGTATAGGCTATCGTCCTCGCTGCTGATGACCCTTCGCAATATGGAACGTGTTTAATTTACAGGACATCCCCCTTATATTTTACGTGAAATGAGACATAGGAGCCAAGGTGATGATTAGCGTTATGGGATCAGCAACGAACCATAATTTATATTATGTTATATTATGTGCCGTTCGGATGCTTATCCTAATAAAAAATTGAGGCTGAAAGTCGTAGTATGACACGTACGAGTGAAATTTATGAAGTCAAAAATTGGCGCGCAATATTAATTCGGGTTTACTGTAAACTCACCTACCACCACGGGATTTTACCACGGTGAAACAAGCTCAAAAATTGTTTCCAAAAATTTGTTCATAAGCCATGCGTGAAGCGTCGACTAAGCAACGATTGACTCGTTGGGTGGGCATCAGCGGAACTCGTATTCATTGTAGACGACACCTCGTACCTTGTTTTTGTGTGCAATTTTATCGACACAAATGAGACCGAAAGCACAAGCGAAAAACTGCACAAAGTGTAACAAATCGGATTCCTTTGGAAAAATAGCTGCACCTGAGAATTGTAAGTTTAGAGCGGTCTAAAAGTTTTCCATGGCCTAAATATAAACCACTCCTTCAACACATTGCGTAAAGGAGAGGGTGACCAGAAGTGTTACCGGGAATCAAAACGGGCCCTCCAGTAGATAGCTGTACCCACTGCCTTAACATGATCAGACCTAGCAACGAGGCAAGTTAAAAAATAAACGAAATATAAGACCGCGGAGATCACAGGTCGCCCGCAAGTTGAAAAACACCTTGCCCACATATTTTTGACACTTGCACACCATAGCCCCAAGGAGCCTGGGGAGTTGAGAGAACGGGCACACAGCGAGTGAGAGGAAAGTACAAGCACCACGAAGTCAGTTTTGTTTCACCATATTTAACAGCGAAGGAAAACTCACTTTGAATCCATTCCCCGCAATGACACCCATATTACTCCTTCCTTCACCCTATGTATGCATGTAAATTGAGTTACTCGTGGATGTAACACTGTTGCAACACAAACTTTGCGGAAAGCCTCGACTTGGTGTGGAGAGTTTTGAGATTTAGTGAAAGAATTTCACGAAACTGTATGGTTTGAAATGTGAAATAACTCCGCAGGTTGTCTCAGTATAATTCAGTTACTCACATACACACTAAACTCCTTTCTTCACCCGCTCCCTCTCCTGGCACATTACCTACCTAATTATACATTTACATTTATTTGTTCATAACTATTATCATAATCTGATTTCCTGAAATTGCTTATAATGTAAATGACTCAAAACTGACAAGTTAACGAATTTCTCACTTGTTTTTGTTACATTTCTTCCCGAATTTGGTCGATTAGCAACAATAAACAATCTCTCACTAGAATTCTCACATCCCTATCTCACTTTTGGCCATTCAAGCATAAAAAATGCACTAATTTTCGCGATAAGTCCAACTCACGATTTTCCTTTATGAGAACCGTATCGTTTGCTCCCATGATTTGTTGTGCATTGGAAATTAAAGGTGTTCACAAAATTATCTAATTGTCTTTTAGCCTGCCCATATGGCAAAGATATCGTTTACGTAACGAAACAAGTAGTGAATGTTCTTTGTAAAAACGGAGGGACTGTGGAATAGTTTTTCTTCAAAGTTGTTCATGTAAGGGCCAGCAAGGAGTGGTAATAAATGAGACCCCATTCCTAAGCCTTGTCTGTAGCATTCAATGCTGAACTGGCAATTTTGTGAGCATCTTAAATTCCCAATGCAAATAAATCAATTGCATATATGAGAAAAAAAACTTAATGAGAATCTCAATTTACTAGATATCAAAGAGTCGAAAAAGGGGCAAGGCTATGGATTTGCAATTTTTTGTAAAAGTACCGCCACAGACCTCATCATCCCCTTCAACTCCCGCCATCACATATCTCAAAAGTTATCCACTTTTAATTTCCTGCTAAATAGACTGCTCTACATACCTCTCTCTACAAGTTATTTTGATCAAGAGCTGAAGACGATAATAGATATTGCAATGAAAAATGGGTACTACATAGAAAAATTTCCCTTAGAACAAACAATCATTTGTTTAAATCGGTTAATATGTGAAAGGTTACAAATGGTATAGACTCCCTTATTATGAATTGATTTGATGCCGACCTCTCACCTATGGAACAATTTTGGATTTCATTTTACAATGTGAACAACCTAAAATCATTCATGAACATGAAAGACAAAGTGGAAAAGCAAAATAAAAGTGGCATTTGTAAGTTAACTTGTAAGGACTGAAGTGCAATCTACATAGACCAAACAGGGAGATCATTAAGAACACGGGCGGAGGAACATAAACGCTTTTTTAGGAAATGTGACTTCGCGCAATCTCACTTCACCAAGCATCTGTGGGAATAAAATCATGGTAGCGATCACAACCCGGAAGTGATACACCATAGGAAGGAGGATGGACTAGTGGGAAGAGCTGGAAACAGAACAAATTTGATAAAGGGTCTTTTGGTCAACGATTTATTGTTTGAACACCTCTCCCCAATCCTGAAAGGATCCCTTTCCTTTATGGAAAGACCTAACTACCCTTCCCCATCCCCACTGTGAACACCACTCGCCTTTCCTGACGGTTAACACATCTCCTCTCCTTCCCCCTTCCTCCACAAGAATGGTTTGTATATGCTCCCCCCCAACCCCGTATTTCAATCCTAGGATTAGTTTACTACATTCTACTCTTATTAGAATGCAAGGCAAAGCTGCAATGAGGAAATATGTAAAGAAGGAGAGGCGAAATGGTGCGGCAGGGTTTGATTGGGAGGTGACAGAGGAGGGGGTCACAGAGCACGGTATTAATGATCGGCAATATGAGGATAGTAGAAGGGGAGTAAATGCAATGTACTGGAAGCGGCCGAGCGACTTCCTAGCTCGCACTTACTCATCATTCTCGTTGGAGAAAGTCTCCACGAACGGAAGGACCCCTCGGGAGAAATCTGGGAGTAGACGCTTGTACAGGGTTCGTCCGGAAAATAAGTGTACTGAGCTCAGGAAAAAAAATGTATTACACTTTTACATATCTTAAGCTAATATTCCTCAAAATAGGACCCTTGTGAGTCGATACACTTGTTCCAGCGGCGTTCCCATTCCTGGAACGCTCCCGCGAAGGCATCATCGGGAACCTCTCGAAGACACGTCGTCACGGCCTCTTTGACGGCGTCCAAAGTCCCGTATCGCGTTCCTTTCAAACTCCTCTTTATCTTCGGGAACAGAAAGAAGTCCGGAGGTGCCAAGTCCGGGCTGTAGGGCGGGTGCGGCAGCGTTGCCACGCCGTGCTTGGCCAAGAAGTCCGACACGACAAGCGCGGCGTGAGACGGCGCATTGTCGTGAAGCCGCCAGATGTTTTTGATCCCTAATAATCTCGTGCACTATTGTTTTTGGCACATTACACTGCTCTGCTATCATCCGAACACTAAGACGACGATCAGAGTTCAGTACATCGCGAAATTTTCGCACATTTTCGTCGGTGAGTGTCGTTGATGGGCGTCCAGGCCGTGGTTCGTCGTCGACCTCTTCTCTGCCCTCCACGAACATCTTGTGCCACCGAAAGATCATGTTTCTGGACATGGCTGACTCCCCGTAAGCCTGGTTAATCATACCGACAGTTTCGGTAGACGATTTCCCAAGCTTTACCGCAAATTTGATGGAATAACGCTGCTCCAAAAACTTCGGCATCGCGTTCCGTGACGTGGGTCGAGCGTGGAGGTTCGCGTTAATAGAGCTCCTCACTACACCACAGCTCAGAGCCGACTGCCTTTTTCAGCGTCGCTTGCCAACATACCCCCCTCCAATCGCAGCCCGTCAGAGCGGTGCTGGGCGCGCCTGGAGCGGCGGGAAAAAATCAGTACACTTATTTTCCGGACGAACCCTGTATTCTGCCAACTAAAACGCAGTTGTGTGAGGGTGGAAGAGAAGGAGTTGGAGTGTGGGACGAGGAAACCTATTTCAGAGAATTAGAGCGGGTATCGGGAGATAACGAAGCACGATAATTTGGAATTGGCGAGGGACTTAAGGTCATGCGATAATATCTCTCCAGTTTCTCCTCTTATTTCAATCCCTTATACATACTTTATAATCGACTTCTATCTTCCCGCTGAGTGGTGTTAACTTGTTTACAGACTTTAGGAAAATATCCCATTTTAAAGATCATTCATTTATTAGATATAACAAAAGCCAATTAATAATAGAGTAAACAAAACAACACTCTTTCCATAGGCACAAAAATAAAATATTTATGATGAAGTTTCACACTCTTTAAAATGTTTACTATTTTGCCGAAATAAATCTGTCAAATCTATTGATGAACCCTATCAGCTATCAATATTTATGAACTATATAGTATCGGACCAGCTAGTACGAGAGTATACGGAGTCACCGACTAATACAATGAATTTCTCAGCCATAAGTAAAACTTTATCGACTAAATGGCGCATTTTAATGTCGTTTTTCTTTAAAAACTCTGTTACTTTCAACGAAATATGATTCAAGAACTAAGGCGCTTGTTACGATAAATGCATTTCTACATAAAAAGCATAAAGCTACGTTAATTTTAAACATCATACAACTTTTCCAGCGTAACCGATTTCAAATTGTTCACTTTATTGGACACGGACCCTGCGTTTTCATGCAATATATTTTTACATCTTCAGGTTTTTTATAGATAAATGCGACTTTAATTGCTGGGAATACTTCAAAAAACGAAATAATTAGTTGTGGCTATATTTACGTTATTACAAAGTACAACAGAAAAGAGATTCTGCAATCAGAGAATCAATATATTATAGGTATAAAATTATTAACAGATTTTTAACCAAAATCGAATAAGAATCACTTCTTCCAAAGCAGTGAATTTATTCACCTATAAACTTTGAAGCAAGATCAGAGGACTTCGATTTAAAACCGCATATTTACCACTAAGATTGCCGATTTTTCCATCACCACGTAATATATCATAAGGTGAGATAGAAATAAAAACTTCAGCAGAAATGATTGAAGTAAAGAATTATTAACAAAATGTTATTAACAGATTCTTAGATTTGGAAGAGCTGTGTTTGTTAAGACTTGAAAGAATGGGCGGCTGAGTAGATATGATTCAGGATTTAGGAAGAGGAAGGAGGAATGATTACGCGGGATTAGCATCACCAAACTTTCGGTAAAGTTTTTTATAATTGATTTATAGTTTATCAGATGCATTCTCATCTGAAGGACGGAAATGGATCTGTCGAGTATCAAATATTGTCCAGCATGAAACAACGGATCATAATGCAGGAACTTTGGGTTTTTTTAAACAGGATTCTCTAAAATCTGGGGAGATGATTACACTAATAGAAACAATATTTTTAAATTTTAAGAATGCTTTCAATAAAGTTCCACATACCAAATTGTACGGAAGTTCCAAGGGTTTGGATCTAATGACAATTTCATAGAAAAGGTATTTCCGAATTCCTTTTCAACTATTAACAAAGGGAGCGGTCTACCATTGTGTATTGGGAGACTTGTGAGTACCCAAGTGCTATTTTCAAACAGGGTGTTGAGGAAAAAAATCATATTTCTCGTTAGTTATACCCCGCATTAAATATACAAATAGGGAATTGAGCCTAAAAAGTACTTATAAGCCCATTTATATAAAAAAGTTTAGAATAGAAAAGGTACTCGATACTTACATGTATATAAATATCAAAAAATATCGAAAAGCGTCATGATATACTTTTTTAATCTGGATTTGAAACCGTAGGAAAATTGAAGGGGCAAGGATAGATACAAATTATTCCAAAGTCATAAACCATGCAATATTCGAAGGTTCTCTGAAGTAAAATTCAATATCCACAAGTCTCCACGACCAATATTATTTTCAAGTGGAACGAATGCAAGAAATAACCGGTTTTTGAGTTAAATGCAGGTGATAAAATGGTTCATGAGTTACAAATAATTAGTTAGCCATACTTTTAAATATGGTGTCACAAATTTAGGTGATTCCGTAACTAATAAATAGAAAGTTACCTCGGTAATAAATTAAGGTAATATTTACCATTTGAAAATTGGTTATGACGTAAAATTTTCCATTATTAGTTTTCGGGAAATACAAATTATTTATTGCAACATATCATTTTCTGATAAATAATTATTGATAAAAATTCATAAAAATAATTTAACGGGTGATAATGGTATCATCCATGTAATATGTACACACTCTAATGCAGTGTAATATTTTTTAAAGTCTGGGGCAATGAAGCTTCCTTTTTGCCGATCAAAAATTAAATTAATAAACTGGTTATGGCAAATATAAGGTTATGCGTTAAAAACCGTTTCACCTGGCAGCCATGCAAAGAACAATGAAAATTTTGGATGAAATCAGTGTTTGCATTTCATTCTACACAACGTTTCCACTCTGAAATAGATACACGTTTGCATACGAATATGCTTCGCATTCCGTGCTCTTTATGTTATTGATTGCCGCGGTGCCTATGGATTCCTGGGAAAATGTTTTGCTAGCCTCCGAGTCGTTTCATCCAGAATGCAGCAGAAAGGTGGTGGTGCGGTCCGTTTGTGAGTGGGGCGGAGCGGAGTGAGCGGGGGAGTGCTGCAAGGCGGCTGGGAGATGTAGAGAAGAGGCCGGCCCAAATTGCCCTCTTTCCAGGACGGGACCCTCGATGCGATATGAATGCTTTTGTGGCACTTATAGACTGCGATATAATTGTGTTTGGATACAAAGAGCCGCGGGGCGAGGGAGCAGAGGTAACCTCAATCTACAGGCACGATGTTTTGCTATGCAAGCGTCCTTAAGCGGAACTTTTTCGACACCATTAGAGCTATCCCCATTACACATGGCAAAAATAGGCGCCGTGCATATAAACAGAGGGATAGAGCGCCAATTTATATTTAACAAATTCTGCACTGTCCGTTTGTAGGGAAAACAATTGTTACTGTTGAATTTAGACGCGAGTGGGAAATGTTTTGACTGAGTGTTCTAATGATTCATTCATTCCACTTAGACAAATACCTTCTACGATCGGACAAGTGTGAGAATGCTCGATTTATATGCAGAGGTAATTGAAGGTACGAGTTGTATTTTACGCGGAAAAATTGTTAAAAGAGTTATAAAAACTTAATATTTTAGTGAATGTTTGAATTTTTCAAGTCGCAATGAATTTGGGAAATACAACTTTGTACTGCGGTTGGATAGATGAAAGAATTGTTCATCTTTATTGGAGGGACCTTCAATTAACCTCTTGTCAAATATCTCAACGAATCTGATGTTTTTCGATAGTATATGCTGCAGTTAAACTTTTGTCTTCACAAAAGGATTCATCCAATTAAAAAAAAACGGGAGGCTCTCTTCTAGTCACCATTTAACCTTTGTATTAATGTTTACGGGAGTTGAATATATCAAGAGAGAATAACTATATTTATGTTTCTTCATAGAAAGCCTCTCGAATTTTGCCTTCAAAGAAAGTTTAGACAGATAATTAAGGAGTAGAAGAATATATCTATGGATATTTATAACTTGAATAACCATACCTCCGTGCGTAATTTACTTTTTTAAATTTTACTACATTTCAAAGACATTAACTATTTATTCATCTTAACATTAATACAATTTAAGGATTCATGGTAATTTGAGATCTCATCCCCAGAAATTTTCATTGCGTTGTTATTGAGATTTTTTTTATGACTCCACAAGAGTGTCCAAAAGGGTAACAACTCTTACCTTGTTCTTTCTTGAGCGAAAAGTACGATTTATATTAATTTTAATTTAGTTTAAAAGCTTCATCGATGTGAAAACACATAAATAACAGAACATAAACACGTGCATACACTTTAAAATATAGCAATACACATGAGATTAATGGGTGTCGTTTTTATATTCATACACGGATGAACCGCCCCGTCGAGAATAAAAATATAGTAGCCTTGGGTGCTTCTCGATGGAGTTTAAACTTTATAAACTAGCATCACCCGTATGTGATTTTTTGCTTTCGAGCCAGCAGCTATTAGAGGCATGAATTTCTTATGAATCTCCCGACGTCGATTCCTCGTGATACATCGTGCTTCCATACATTATTTCAGAAAGGCCTTTCTATCATCTGTGGACGAATTACGACGAAGCGGGAAAAAAATTAGCAAACCCTGGCTGTACGCCACGGGATTTTGATTGAAATATATGAGCCACGCCGTTTTTACCTCTCCCTGCCCCCATGAATACCCTTTCTTTACTGCTTATCCCCACTTTTCCGGCTCGAGTAAAAAAGGAAAATCCTCCATAATACCGCAGCCCCGTTTAAGTCTGAGCCAATGACGCGGAAAAAAACACACTGGCCAGCCGGTCCTTTCCCAACGATCATATTTTTTTTGCGATCCTTTTCGGATACCCGAAATCACTTTCCACTCTAATAACCAACAAGAAAAAAACCAGGAAATACCCCTGACGTGCACGAAAGCGCACACCGGGGAGCATTATATCATCACGAGAGGGACCCCTTTCACGTTTCCGCCGGATCCGAGAGACCGCTCGTCACGAGCGCGGCGGCATCGCATCCTATCGAGCGAGGAGAGTACGCACGCGACGGGCGCGATGGGAGTGCAGAGGTCGGGGGATCGCGTCCTCAGCCCACGAGCCTTTCGGTTAGTGAAACGGTCCCAGTAAAGCTTCCCGTCGACCTTTGTCCTAGGGTACCGAAGGATGCTTTTATGAGCTGCCCGGCCCTTTCTGACCACCGGCTCGACGGCCGCGCGCTCGCCAATCCGCCCCGACGACCTCCTCCGACCCCGTTCCATCACCCGGTCTGCCCTCATCGTCACCCCCATCACTCCTTCCAGCACAGAGGTCCCCTTCTCTTTCTTTGCCTTGTTACCGGTGAGTCTCATTCTTCTTGTTTAGTCGACCGTATGCCCATTAGCTGCCTGCCATCAACGACACATGGGGGCAACACGAGGGGTTTCTTTTCTATTGAGTTTACAGTATGCTTCCATAGATCAACGGCAAGTTCAAAATGTTTACATTTATTTATAACGGAATTTGAGAAAAAAAGTTCCGATGAACGCAGTTCAGACGATTCTTATAAAACATAGCCTGGTCTTATGTGCAGCAAAAATGTCGGTCCTTGTTAGTAAATTTTGGAGTTCAGTTTTTAAGACAATGGAAGGATATTTACACCCTTTTTTATCACATGCAAGTGTAGCACATAGCATGGCTCTAATCCCTCCCCACCATCCATTCTTTCTCCTCAACGAATTCCTCAAACATATGTGACCTGTTATTCACAAACATCTGCAGACTGCAGTAAATGCACTTCGCTTCCGGAATATGTCTAAAGAAAGACATTTCCGTGTAGTAGGTACGTCTGCTTTCTGGTGAACCTCAACCCCAAATCGCATTCATTACATATACCAAATATATTCGCGTATTGTATGCATGTGAATTCCAGTTTTGTTTAAATTAAATTGTACAAGTATGAGAAAATCAAAAACCTTTCAGTATTAAGTGGCTAGCGATGCACTGTCTAATCACTCGCCATCGCCGTTTACTAAGGGATGACGTCAATCAACACTGTTGATCACACGTCACACGTCAATCAACACTGCAGTGGTAAGAATTTTGAGTGGGTGATGAATGGTGGAGGTTAGCACCGTTTTGAAATTTGAGAAAGCAATGTGGGGAAAGAGCAAGAGTTCTGAAATGAATGAAGTAAATAGTTTCTAACATATCTTTGTGAAGTTCTCGATATTCTTATTTGTATAATCCTTGCGCTTTTCACCGCATCATTTAGCCCAATATATTCGATTTCCAAATTGCCTAAATAAAGTTAGCACTTCATAGTACTGTGGAAGAGCTGATTGTTTCTTACATACACGTTATGCCGATGGTTCATGTGCTTGCAATATATGAATATTTTGTAAATGCCTACAATAATTTAAGTGCCCGTTTTCCATCTGTTATTGAAAATGAAATGAATACACTGGATAGAAAGATAAAAAAGTTATTTGAAAAGATACGAGTACAAAAAAGAAATCCATAAAGCATTACGCTCCATTTTATCGAGACCTGGCTTTTGAGGCCAGAGAATGTGCGTAGTCGGAGAGGTTTTGGTTTTTGGAGAATGGAGAAAACATTTGAACGGAGACTGAGACAAATGCTGGGGTTTTAAATGGGCTGTGCTAAGGTATGAAGTCACTGGGTGAAATCGGAGAAATGCAAAGAGAGTGAGTAGGGGAAAAATTAATAGAGGAAAGACGGCTTTTTAGACAGGATGAAGGCAGGTAAAAGCTAATATGAAATTAAGGAAGAAATAAAAAAATGAAATAATGAAGGGCAAAAAACGAGTAAGTTATTGAAATAATTGCGAGTAAATAGTCGTTAGGTAACATCCAAAACCTACTTTTGAATACTCGTAGATAGAATACCTTGAATGAGTCATACAAAAGAACTTAAAAGTTCATAAATGCCTTCTTTTCAGAATGTTTTCTGAGATTTTCGGAATTGCTTTCAATATAGGCGATTTTTATATAAATGCGTCAGAATATATGTATATCTAGGATAAAGAACGTCATAAGCCAGATTGAAAGCAAACGATATCTTCATCAAATATTTCGTTAGATCCCCTACCCATTCTCTGATGGGTTAAGGGGATCAATTTGAATGTGAAATACAATAACTTGTATAAATAGCTCACTATATTGATCAAAGTAGCTTCGGCCAACAGATTAGCAGAAAATAGCAGCACAGCAACTTTCGTGCAACTCCTCATTTTAGATCAAATTGAATCAATCCACGAGCCTGTTGACTCATTCGGTGACGCTCCTACTGGATAACCCAAATGCGAGAGGTTTAAATTCCATCTCTAAGAAGAATTGCACCCTGACGTTTGGTGGAATTTTAGTGTTGAATGTTTCAACGTGATATTACCCTCACCACATGGGTAGAAAAATGCTACTTTAATTATTCCTCCCAACAGCTGATTCCAGTCTTCTGATTGTGACCCGTTCAACTAAAAACTGAGAAATAATCATCTGAAAACTTTTAACTAATTTAAATAGTTTCCACAGCGTTGGCACAGAAACAATGCTTTATTTAGTATATCAGTAGAAAACTACACTGAATTATTTTATTACTGGACCTATGATATTTTTAGGTGGAATATTTTAGACATTAAACTTATAATGGAGTAACGTAACTAGTACTAAACAATTAAAGGCCATTGCAACATTAGAAAGAGAAAAAAGGGGGACGAATTAAAATAAATTATCTCAGTGCGAGAGGCTTATATTTTGAGCATGGAAGTATGCCTAATTTTGCAACTATTAGCTGAAATGTTTTTTTTTTAAACAGCATGCCTTTGATTTGTGAAAGAGAGGTGATTTACACGTCCAATATGCTAACGATAATGGAGACATTAAATCGGCTGGCTAGTCCTTTGATTAAAAAATTTCCATCGGAGGTGAAACTACAAATAGCAAAAAACTAGTTACCTGGGTATCTATTTAATGCGAGAGAAGATTTTCCATTGCATTCGGATCAATTGGAAATAAAATGGATAGTTCAATTTATTAACAAAATGAAGGTACGCCCATCTAAATAAGCCAAAAGTGAAACTTTGAAAACACCTGTCTGTACGCTTCAATGAATGCCGCTTTTACCCTCTAGTAGCATGAAATCTCTTCGTGATTGCATCTCCTAGTGACAGCTAATTACTTGCATGGGATGTGTTTAGCAATGGGGATGCGATCGTTCGCTAGCGGCACTGAAATAAATTTCCATCCGCATCATTACCACTTCACACACACTCATAGATCGAATAACTTACGCTAGATTTCGGCTATATATACATATATACATATATACATATATACATATATACATATATACATATACATATATACATATACATATATACATATATACATATACATATATACATATACATATATACATATATACATATACATATATATATATATACATATACATATATACATATATATATACATATACATATATACATATATATATATACATATATATATATACATATATATATACATATATATATACATATATATATATATACATATATATATATACATATATATATACATATATATATATATACATATATATATATACATATATATATACATATATATATACATATATATATATATATATATACATATACATATACATATATATATATATATACATATACATATACATATATATATATATACATATATATATATACATATATATATATACATATATATATATACATATATATATATATACATATACATATATATACATATACATATATATACATATATATACATATATATACATATATATACATATATATACATATATATATATATATATATACATATACATATATATACATATACATATATATACATATATATATATATATATATATATATATATATATATATATATATATATACCTGTGTGAATCCAGAAAACATTTCTTTGGTTGGTATTTCTCTGTAAAACGCCCGGCATTTAGTGAATTATCCATTTTAGAACACAAAAACTAGCAAATCGGGATTTAAATATTATTTACTTAACCTACGTCTAAAGGATGAAACTATGAATTGGTATCTCAAGAATGAAAATATGATAGCCGGATAAATGTTGGGACAATTTCCATTGAATGTGAGCAGTCATCAGGTCAACATCCTAACAGTAGCTATCACTATCATTAAAAATATGCGTGTCGAAATGAAAGTTTACGACGTACACGCAAATTGACATCAAAGAGACTTGTATCATAGATTTATTAACTGATTAGAATTATCAGATCTTTAGGAACGAACAAGTGTTTAATAATGAAAGAACTAAAAATTTATAATAAATAGAATAGTAAAAAATAAATCGGCTCACTTGATTTTCCTGATTTGTCCATAGCTTTCTCTATGAGGAGAAACGTGTTATATGAGTATGGGCATTTTTGATAGTTCGTTCATTTTAGGTATTCACATTTACTTGAATTGAACTATTCATTCACTTGAAAGTTTTCCTCAAGTCCATTGTAACATGTTGAAAGGTTAGTTGTCGAGCTGAATTAATGCATAGGAAGCGTGGAGTTAGTGAGAGGCATGTATATCGTTACTCTACATTTTTACCATTCCCACGAGAACAAGTTACATCTGGAAGCTGTGACCGCTGTCATTCATATTCGCGAATAATGTGGAATTTTATTTGTGAGAACGAGGGAAATATTCTGTACACATGCATGTTTTTCAAACCCACCGCATATAAATGGCATATTCAAGTAAAAAATATGCGACTATATCTGCGAATAAAATGAACATGACCGAATATATGCGTCTAGGGGGTATATCTCTCAATTCTTTTATATTTCAAATCAGTAGATTAAATATACTATTCTACGGAATTCTACGAATAAGTCTGTTTCCCTCACGAACTATAAAAGATCATCAAGCTAAAATAAAAGTTATTTTTCGAGCATACGGTCAATTATTATTATTAATACAGTACTATCAAATGTTTTAAAATCAACGGCACTATTATATGTAATTTTCCGTTACGGATTATTTTAATTCAATCTTACGGAAGACATAGAAACTAGTTATCTACGAAAAGAGTGTGAGTCAGAATCCAATCAAACTTTGCTCTTAAAACCTGAATTAACATAAAAACCCAACTGTGCTTTCAAGAAATAAATTTAATACTCTTTGTGAGTATGTCA
The DNA here is from genome assembly GCF_022747635.1 of Hetaerina americana. NCBI lineage: Eukaryota > Metazoa > Arthropoda > Insecta > Odonata > Calopterygidae > Hetaerina > Hetaerina americana. The sequence goes on from NW_027286874.1 coordinate 80,008,043, forward strand.
ACTAGATGAATTTCCATAGTTCCCACAAATCAATAAAGATACAACAAACCAAGTATTGTATCCAGTACGATGACGAAGTATGATATGCAGAAATACGAGACAAACGTATCTTCGACAACCTCATTTACTACATAGGTCTTTACACATCAATAATCAATTAAAAAATAACTTCAGGGCTTCAAAACTTCCTGTTTGGGCAATAGATACCTTAACACGTTGACTTCTTCCTTCAAAAATTAGGTAATCAGACCAATTTCTTCGCATATTTGATCAATTATAGTTGATAATGAGTTAATATATTAAACATTTATTGCAACGGAAGTGTCAATAGTGAAAATTCTTTAAACCACTTGAACATTATTAATATTTCAATCCTATGATTGCTTTAATGCAACCCTCCGTTATTTTCTGATAAGTGTTTATTACTCACCCTGTTAGCTAAGCTAATTTTCATCCTCCTTAATTTTTGCTGTGGTCTTCCTCACCAAATCATTGTTTCTATTACGTTTCTAATTAATCGGTTATGCCTCAATGTGCGTCCAACCTTTCTAGCTCTTCTTTGCCGTAGATTTCTTCATGTTGATCTTTCCTTTTCTGTTCTTCTACTAGTATATATAGTACTTCCGCAATCCACTCTTTGTCTTTCCATTTAATCTTGAGAATTCTCCACCAGTATTATTTTGCCTAGGCTATTCCACGCTAGTTAACTTTTCCATTGCTCCATGCATCTGATTCGTAGAGTGCCATGCGTTACACGAGATTTTTGTCGAACTACTTCCTTGCTTGCAATATTAGGTTCTTTGATCACATTAGTTTCCTCATCTTCATGAACGTCTTCTTAGATCGAGCTATTAGCTCGCTTAGCGCCGGTTGAACTTTTACTCTCCCAAGCTATTCTGCCACCCAGGTAGATGAAAGATTGCACTTGCTCTAGTTTCACGCCTCGGATTGTGATATTTCTCATCAATTTTCCTGTCGACAAAAAAAAAATTTAGTTTTCATCATGCTGACGCTCAAGTTATATTCCTCAAGTCCTAATTCCATTGCATTCTGCGATGTTTGCAGGCCCTCTCGCATTTCTGTAACTACTACGATATCTGCGAAAAAGAGGATGTTAATTTCTTTCAAATCCACCGTGACTCTTTTTATAGTCAATTCTTGCGATTCCCGTATTGTCTCCCATAGATATACATTGAATATTGCTAGGTTGCGCCCTCGTTCAACTCTTTTATTTATTTTTCCTTCTATTTTCCTTTTGTTTGTCATTTGCTTGTTTGTCAGCCGATTCTCGTAGAAGTGATAGATTCCATGGAGACCATTCCAAGCGCTTCTAGTATCTTGAATATCTTGTTCCATTCAACGTTATGGTAGACATTCTCCAAGTCCGCAAATAACACATATGATGGCTTTTTTGTGTTTTATTTTTTCGGCCAATACCCTCAAGCTGAGCATTTCCTCTTTTACCCCCTTGGTTTTTCCTGAGACTTTCCTGAGACAGATTTGGTTTTTCGTAAGTATTTCCTCTACATTTCCTTCTGTTCTTGGACTTATCACTCGTGTAAGTATTTTCAATGCGTGAGACATCAGGCTTAATGTTTCGAGTTCTTTGCATTTATCTGTTTTTCGTTTCGTCAGTTTCGCAATCATCAAACTCTTCTCGAAGTCCTCTGGCAGTTTACCATGGTCGCAGCTATATTTTATTATTTCAAAGACGCTACTATTTGCTTTAAACCCGAATTCCTTGATAATTATCATTTATACAGTCAAATTCTGGTGCAATGTGGTTCAAGAAATTAGATCTTTTAAGGCTCTGTCAAATTATTTATCAGTATATCCGTTCCTCGTTTGTTTCTTCCATCTAGATTCCTTCCTTGATTAAGTCATTCTTTAGTGGTTTAGGTCCTTGGCAATATACTTCAACGTACTCTTCCCAAAGTGTTCATCTTCTAATAGTATCTTTCCATAAGCACCTTGAACGCATTAAAATTTAGTTTTTTTCCACAATATTGTCCCTTCACTTGTCTACAAGTGGTTTTGCTATTTATTTTCTTTATGTTGCCATTAATTTTCTCGCTGCAGATATCTATCAAGCCTTCCTCTGTGGCTTTCTTGCAATTTCGTATGAGTTGGTATCGCGTATATCACTTACTAGCATTAAAGAAAAATTAGAAGGAAGAGAAATTACGGGGTAGGAAGAGGTAAAAAAGATTGATTTATAGGCTTAAAATGATGACCGTTTGTAGCTGTTGTTTTCAAAAGGCGAGGGAAATGAACGCAAAGTTGAGTACATATAAAAATGAGTTGAGTCCAATTAAATTAATTGAAATTTTCAAATAAATGTAGGGGAAACATCCCAAAGTTCAACTTGTTGCGTAAAGGAGCATAGAATGGTTGAGGGCTGCAAACAATCTGACTGTTGGCAGGTATTTCGCCATCAATGTAACGGGAAATTGCATCAAAGCTCTCGCGGTTAAATTTCATGGAAACTATTACGATGATAAAGCATGCCTTTGGGCTCGCGGGCCGCGTTCATCAAGACGTGGCTTAAGGTTAACGACCAGAGTATAAGTCACTGACACTCAACTTACGGCAGAGAGAGGCGAAGAAAAGACAAATGAGCAGTTATATGCATGCAACATAAGCGGATCTGTGAAAGGCCAATCATTATAGGCAATAAAGGGCTACTTTCCATCGCGAGAGGTGCGTTGATGGAACACCCTGGCCTCCTTGAGGTATTAATACTACAAAATATCCCTTAGAGATGTGTCAGTTTGTGCACTGTCGAAACAACTTCTTGCTCGTCTAAGTTAGCTCACTGAACACTGCACTCGTGACTCCTTTCACTTCATTTTGACCACAAATGACAAAAGGTTTTTGTGAACTGTCGACACCACATGACAATCGTATTAATATTCATAAAATGATTTTGTTTATTTCATATATTCTTAGCTCAAAATGTAGTTTTAATTTAAGAAACATTTTACTTCGATAATTATGATGATAATTATCAAAGGAAAATCGTTTTTAAATAAAAAAAACATTATTAGCTAAAAAGTATTAAATTAACAAAAACCTTTAAGGGAATTCTCATGATCAATATTCTATATTATCATTATCTATATTAAATATTATCATTACATCATTATCAACAATATTATATTAATATTATCATAATTATCAAAGGAAATTTTAAGAGCTGGGAGTTTGGTAGGTGATAACTTAGATTCAATGCACATTAAATTGTAAATTTTCACAAATAGAATGCGACAATCGTACATGCATTTTCCATAAAAATGTTTGGCAATAAGTTCGAATAGTTCAAAAAGTGCGAATAAATTGCCCACTGTATATTTTATGTCAATTGAGAGAGATTCCATAAGTGACCATTTAGAGCTATTATGTTTATCAATCGCTATTAGTTTTTAAGCTTAATTTTATAATATTTAGTTGCAACGAATCATTAAAATAGGATTTTTATGTCTCAAGTATATTGGCAAGGAAAGATGAGGAATTTAAGGGGAAAATAATAATAAATTATCGTAGTTTCCAGAAGTACTGTAGTTCACATTAGTTTTGTGCAATAGAAGGATGAAAGTGGCTGGGCAAAATAAATAGGAAAATCTTAAACGATAGGATTGAAAAGTGGATCATATTCAAAGTAAAGACCCAGGAATAATACCCAGGCAAAGGGAACTAAATACCAAAGATAATATCTCTCCTTATTCTACATGTTTCTAGGAGATGCTAAGGAAGTCGGTCTTTCAGGAAAGGACTGGCTGGATTGGAGAGGCGCTGGATTATGTGGAAAAAGAGAGAGAGAAGAGTTTTGTGAAGGAGAGACGTGATACAGAATTATAAGAGAGAAAATAAAATGAAAAATCCAGGAAACATGATTTAGTGATGTGAGGTAGAAAGAAACTTATAAGAAATGGATCAGTAGAAGGAATATTATTCTCAGTAGAAGAACTATTCTTATAAGAAATAGATCAGATGGTCAGTAGAAATACTTTAAAACAAAATAAATTACATGCTAAACATTTTCAATTATTATGTAATGTTTTAAGATTAATATTGAAAGACTATTGACGTAAATTGATCTTTTCCGGATTGTACATATATTCTGTGAGATTAGTTTAGATTCATTGCATTATTCTGAAGCCTTTGAGTTTTACCCTTGGAAGTTAATCACAGCAGCGAGAGTGGCTAACCTAATGAACCTAACAAAACAAGTTTACTAAAGAAATACGTAATATTCCCTTCTTTCAATTCCACACAGCGAGACTTGGCTGAAATATTTTTCTTAGTAGATTAGTATATTTTGGAATTCGTCGAAAGTTACACTTAATATGGTCTGATCTGATGATACTCGCTGATTCAATGTTTTTAACGTCTGGATGAATAATTTCTATGAAGAGTAAATATCAGTCAATTCTAATGTATCAATTAATTCAGTGTAATTTAAGAAAATTCTCAAACTATTTACTCGAAATTGTCAGGATACCAATTTATTTGTGGTTTCCTAATTGTTTCATATTCATCTTGAAGTTGAAATGAACGAATTGGCAACATTTAATTATTTCTAGTTGAAACAGATTTGAATAAGAGTCCTTTCGAAATTTAAAAAAACTCTCCTCATTTTCGGTTGCATTTTTTACCCTTCTTTGCATGGAATACTTACCAAATTATAGGTAATCATATGATACGACAGGAGTTAAACAAATTTCGTTGGTTCTATTAACTGTTAGGAAACAACAGGACATTTATTTCCCTAAAATCTAACAGGAAATTCTTTTTCCCTAACATTAAACAAAATAAGGATTTTTGCGATTTCTAAAGTCTTTATTAGTAGGTGTATTTTCGCACAATTTCCGGTAGAAAGGTTAAGTATATAATGAATTCTATTTCATTCTGTGCCCTTCTTTTCTATCTTGAGATACTTTTCTCACAATTAAAACGTGAGAGTACATCACATTAAACAGGAAAATCCAAATAATGGGTGAACTTATTAAAAATGCTTATAAAATTTAATTAAATGAATTAATTTAGAAAATACTATGAACCCATTTTTGAATGAAATCATTTATCTTGTTATTTCAAAACAATTTTTTCTTATTGCTTCGCATTAAATATATAATTTAATATTTTATTACCAATTTCTTTTAACTGATGCCAAAATGTCACATGTTACCACAATTAATGGCCATAATGGGATAAAAAACGTATTATAGAACTTTTTAGGCCAAAAACTTCTGATCTGAACTATAATTTAAAAGTCATTGATCTGATTTATTTTGATTTTGTTTAAAATAACGCACAAGTAATTTCCATTAAGCTTCCTGAGCTAAGCCATGTTATCTGCTTATATAGGTTTTTATCCATTTGTTGTTTTTCCTCGGTATAATTTGAAAGACATAATTCTATATTTAATTTATTCTGCGCAGTTTTACGAAGCATTATTTAATTAAGATTTTTCTACAATGAATTTAGGCAATTTCCCATTGTAATGCTAAATAAATTATTTTTTGACGCATAGACTTAAACACATTCGCGAGCCATAAATGTTTCTTTCATGATCTTCTGAAATTGCCTTAATAATAAAGATTTTAAATTGAAACTTTTACAGATTTTAAAGTCCTCGAAAAAAATTAAATTTGGAGATTTTCCACGGGTTTACCGATTTTGTACGGAAAAAAGTTGAAAACGAAACGCAAACACAGCCACGTTTACTGCACGAGTGGAGAGAGGGAATGGACGAGCACATCCAACAAAGTCCCACAAGAGAGAGAGTCTTTCGTTCTTTTCTCTAAGAGAACTATCTTTTCTTCTTGTCACCTGAGTTAAATGGACTGGCATGAAGCAAGGGAAAGAAAAAGGTGGATGAATGGTCTGGATGAAGAATGCGAATGATAAACATCGAAAGATTGGGCGGTGGTTCTAGCGTAAGGTGGATGTTGGAGGGTGAGGAGAGGCGGTTGGTTGGTTTGGCAGCATCGAAGTGATTGAAGGAGAGGGAATGCGGGAGGTAAGTGATGACGGTAGGGGTAGCTGACAGGGGAAGTCGGGAAACCGCGAAAGAGAAAGCTACCGAGAAGAAACGATGGGGGAGAAAGGATTGTCTGGGAGAAAAGAATTCGATGATGAGGTTACTTTTCCTTTCGAGAATGGAAGGGACTCTGCTAATCTTTCTAGATTGAGCAAGGCTTCCCCTCCGTGGTTGAAGAATGTCCCGAAAATCAAGTTAGAGCTGGTATTTATTCAAATTGTTCGATCGGTATTTCCAGTTTCTCGGGGACAATAGGACGCCGAAAATGAGTTTTCCGGGTTCCGGGTGCACGTGGATTGAAATGGTAATTTGTTGCGCAAAACTTCGATTCACTATATATTCAATCCATCGCACGCCGAAACTTGGATTAAAATTGCCCTTTACAATGCTGAAAATTATGCACAAAAATAAGAGGATTGTCTCCACGTTTCTCAGAAAACAAACAAAACTGCAAGGTAGAATAATTCGTTCACTTTTCCGATCGGATAAAATTACGAGACATACGTAACTGTAATATGGAGTGAATTATTTCAATTTTGTTATTTTTGTTTTTCATTTCCGTAGCCACGAAAATGATTTGAAGTGTATGATTTAAATTTCATTCATCTAATGACGCGAAGACATAATACGTTTTTGAAAGACCACATATTAACTAAAGTCGTTGAATTAGCAATTATAAATTTAAATTGCACTCTACGGGTTTTCAAAAATGTTTTATATGGTATCATAAAAAGAGGTAGAAGAATTAGCCAAATAGGAAATTTGAAACCGCTGTGATTGAAGAGTTGCGTTGAAAAAGTAGCCCACGTATGTTGTTAGTGTAATGGAAAGAAGCATTTATTCAAAATGAGTGTTTAGGTACATGAATGTATCTACCGAAAGACCTATACGACCTATACCTCCGGAGTAAGGACACGGTGGTCAATGATCGGTGATTACCTCCTAACTTTGTGGACGAGAAATATACTCAAACTTAAACGGGAGGTGTTGAACTTTTCAAATTTCATTTTCCATTTAGTGCTAATACGCATTAATATCAAAAGTCGTGTTCAAAGATTTGCAATAAACAAATGCCCTTCATACTTCATTGCGCTGTGTGAATTTTGCGAGCAAGTGTAATGGAGCAACCCACAAATGAGAATAAAGTTAAAGAGAACTATAAAATGTTTTTCATATCCTGGCTGAACATATATTATCAAAAGCTACTTCATCGACTGCCATCGCCATCGTTTGAGTCACACATCTTCCAAATGATTATCCGAAGTGATTATGCCCATAAATCATTCTTTGATTGCAAACCTCTTTTCCGATTGAAATTAAAATGAGGTCTGGAATAGGAGGAGGTGTGGGTATAACCCGAAGATTAGTAAATTTCAACTATTAAAAGAAATGATGAATACGGATTAAAGTATGCAGACACTAAAATCATATACTTTTTCGTAGACCTAGTACTTTCGTAGTTCTGTCAATTGTCGAAATGAGTAGAGACACATTTACATAAAAATGAGTTTCATGTTAAACATTTCAAAACTAAATAGCATGAAATACAAACTAAAAATATTCTTCCTGAATTAAAAGATTTTAATCAAAGCCTTTCATTAGATTGTTTGATGAAAGCCATTCCATTACGTGGTGTATTCAAAGATAAAAAACAAATAAATATAGAATAAAAAATAACTGGATTTTCTTATGATTTATATAAAATATTGAAAAATAAAATGTCCACAAACTTAAAAGCATTAATTGGATAGCAAATAAATAAAATGATAATTGATGACAAATAGAAATAATAGAGAGGTGAGCTAACAGTATGTTAAAGAGTTTGATTAATTTAGCTTTCATGTAGTATATTGGCAACTGAAATCCTTTATTCTTCCTGAATACCTCCCATTGGCTACCTCTCATTTTTCCTAGTATCCTCGTAATTCCTCAATGCAAAAAGAAAGATAATTAATTGGAGAGAGTGTTAGTTGAAGACGAATGAATGAGGTCTGTAGATATAATCCATACTCGAGTGGAGAGTAATGGGTGTGGAAAAGGGTGGATCACGTTAGGGATTGTCTGGTGGCGCCAGACGGCAGATTGAATTTGTGAGGAATATCGCGGAACCGAAAGGAAACGTGCATGGTGGAGTTTAGAAGGGATAAAAAAAGGAGAGACAGACAGAGGGAGAGAGTGAGAGAGCGCAAAAGGGGCTTTGAGATGCATTTCCGAGGAGACCGTGAGAGATACTGATTCAGAGACGGTCGCGACGGGACGAGATACAACGTAAATGATGAAAGTCGAGCCTGAAAAGGGGACATGGGATTGAAGGAAAAAAAAGAAATTGTTTCACGAAAGGGAACAAATAGTTCCCACGCCCAAAGGAGAGGCGGATCGATGATCTCGTCTCTTCGCTGCTGCTACTGCTGCTTATATTTTCTCCTCCCCTTTCTCCCCATTTAGTTCTTCCGTGGAATAATTGGTGTCGACCATTGAAATCTCAGTAAATGAGTTCACCAGACGGAATGAAATATCTACCCTCCGCGATGGAGGCAGACACGTAAAAGTAGCTTCAGTGTGCGCGATTTCGAATGGCAAAAAATAATACCGCGAGAAGCACTCTGCGAGAAACTAGTTGGCGCCTATGTTTGAAGAGTGCATTTCCCACTGGCTCAGAAGGGCAAAAAATGATACTGTAAATTTACAACTTGCTACTCACCCCGACATCTGTAAATAATGCCGGTTGGCCCATTTTTCAGATATTAAATTTATTGAAATGTTATTTTTCAGCACTGGTTTTCATCGTATTTCATTATTATCTGCCATCATTATTCACTTAGGACACTGTGATTTGAGTGAATCATTATGCTTTACAAATGCTGTGCTATAAATTTGTGAAGAACTTTGAGCCAAAGATAGTCTGAACTCGTAAATGAAACGATTTGAATTTTTAAATATCATTATTAGAATCATAACAACTAAGTGGAATTATATTTGAAAGGATAAACTATTATATCATCTGACACACTTCGGTTGGAGAGAATAATATTCTGAAAATTAAAGCATTTTGACTAATTATGTAATATATATTTACATTTATTTACATAATATTTCGGAGCGGTTATTAATATTTCAGATTATATTTTATTTATGATATTCCACACACGAATTAACGGCAGATTAGAAACTGTTAACACCCACGGGAAAGAAACAATTATTCACGACCAGATGTATCTTATTTATAATTACCATTCACATTGATTTAACGATCTTTCCGCTGCATCCAAAAAACTTTGAACTACAAGAATTCCTTTATAGGCTTAAGAGAAAATATAAGGGAAAGAGGAGTTGTGATTAAAAGGTTCAGGAGATTAAATGTGTTCGAATGCCTTCCGGAGGCACGAGAATCTCGAGATGCCGTCACGAGGTCCAATGTTTATTTGTTCCCAGAAGGAATAAGAAGCCCACGTCCATTTTTTTCTACCTTCAGGGCCTAGCGTCTTAAGAATTCCGAACAAATTCTTACATCGAGAGGAGAAATAGAGAGAACGGCCCGCTGGATGATTGGTGAATAATAACTAAGGTGTTGACCGACGGGTGGAGCATGGAAAAGAGGTATGAGGATATGGATTACTTCGGAGAGGGTTGAGAAAAAGAGAGGACATTATGAATCTAGTTCAGCGATGAAGAAGAGATTGGGGTCTATGAAAGAAAATGGGAGAGTAATATATAAATAAGACTAAATGAAGGAGGGGGTATATTTACAGAAAATTATTTTGGGTAAGTGATAGAATATAAAAATGTGGTATGAGCCTAAAGATGGTAGTGTACTAATAATATTACATCAAAAATATTCAGCACACGTTCATGTGATAAAGATTAAGTTTACAAGAGAAGATGGAATGATATTGCTTTGAACCCAAAAATATTCAATTAAGGTTTTTCGTTTCGTTAAGCAACAAATAGAAATAAATTTGAGTTGACATCTTCTTCAGTTATACATTTAATTGATACATACCGTAGTTACCCCTCTCGAATATATTTTGACACAGGGGAGTAAACTTTCTGGAAATGTGTAGAGTAATGCTGACGATGAAGCTTTTTTCCCCTAAACCAAACTAAAAGGTTTAGAGACAAAAAATAATAAATTTTACTCGATCAGGAGGGTGAAAAAAATTTCTATGCAGGAAATGGTAAAGATTTCAATTCAGCAATATCAAAAGAGGACAGACACCAATAGAGTGATGGAAAATTTCATAAAACGTAAGCCACTAATACCGGATCATATTTGGACTATATACTATGGAGCAGATCTCACCATAATCACTTGAGGAGTAGTCCACGCTTCTTCATCTGACTCAAGTTCTGGATGCAACAATCAATCGAAATATTTCTCCAAAACTTGAAATAACCCAATCACGGCTTCGACAAACACGAAATTTGCACATGCCCACATAACATCAACTCTAATTTAGATGACCAAACTTCGATCGATGGCAAACTCAATGCCACGCCGACGATTTTGTGGGCCGCCAAAGCCCTGGCGAGTGAAGTGAGAGGAAGTAGACTGAGGAGCAAAGTGGGGGAGAGGTAGAATGCGAGGGGGGGTAAGATTGGGAAGGAATGCAGGAAGAGAGAAATGTCGTAGATGGAGGAGGAGGAGGAGAAGAAGGAATGGGGTTGGAAGGGGAGGAGAAGGGCTGGAGAGGCGGAATAAGAGAGTTCGAAAGGTCGGGAGTAGCATATCAAAGTCTTCCTGCTCGCGTATTTTATCTGCGACGAGAGGTCTGAGTGGTGAGGTTGAATGGGGGCTCGGTAGACCGGCTGACCACTAATGGGATTGGACTTGATGAGAGGGTCCCCTGGGGATGGGGTGGGCGTAGGTGGACGGAGAGGGTGGAAGGGACGAGTGTTTGAAGCGGGGAAGAAAAGTGCGTCGGGGCAGAAGAGTGGAAGGGGCACCAGAGAGAAGAGGGAGAGAAACAGGGAATGAATGTTATCTCAGCGAGCGAGTGGGTGCGGTGTGTGACCGGGTAGAACGAGCTACGGGCAAAGACTACCGGGAGGAACGCAAAAATATCGAATCCAAACAGGAAGTGCTGATCATTAGATGTTTTTTTAGGTTTTTCACCTAATATTGACGTGATATTTTTCAGCAAAAAATATAAAAATGGATCAGTCTAATTTTCAATTTGAAGTTCTAACCGGGAGAACCTCGCAATGCAATTTCCCTAGATGGTCATACACTTTTTGTTGTTTTTTATTTTTGTCAAACAGGGTCAATATCTATTTTGGATTTGAAATCATGCTAAGAATTATAGAAGTACAGCTAATTTCTATGCATTTTGAAGGTTATTATTTAAATGATTGAAAAGTTTATTCCTAACGGGCACTTACTTACTTAGAATAATATTTAAAGCATTTAATTGATACTAGGGGTTGTTTAGCACAATATTTTAGTCTTAGTTGTTCATACGCTTGGATGAGGATGATGATAGTCATCATATCCGTAAAACCATTACCTATTTGAATTAACACAGTATCTTTCAATTCTATTCCTACAACTTGCAGAACTTTTTCAACAATTGCATACAGATTAATATGTCGCGAAGATCCGTCGTAATATATACATGTATGACAGAAAGAGAGATAATAGCTGATACTAAAATACACTTTTGTATCATCTAGTTACGCAAAAACCGAAAGCTTCTATTAGATAATCAATTGAAGCTAAATGCATTCATAAAAAATTCAAAATTAAGTATTTCACCTCTATTTCAGTCGTAACCTCTGAATTGCGTTAGCAAAGTGGGCGTTCTCTCTTGGGCGTTCCAACTCTCGCTCCGTTTTCCTGGCCATCAACACAGTGCTAGTTTTTATGGAGGACGAAAGGGCTAGGTCATTGATTCCACATTTCAGGCCAAGACACAGTCAAATGGATCAACTGGATGAAATAATGCTTCAAGAGTGGGTCGCCAGTGATGAAGCTCAACAATTCCGTGTTGGAACCAGGGCATCAGGCATTCTCCTTCGGCGCATTTACCGAGCGCGCAACGATGGAATGGAGAACGTTCTCAGCGACTCTATTCCTCGTGTGCTTCCCCACGCTCAGGCTAGGCGGTCGCAGCGTCCTCGGGGGTCATCCCGTGGAGAGTGAGTGGGTGGGATGGAGAGGGGTAAAGAAGCGGGTATTGGCCGGCCGACCGCCCCTTCTCTGAGGGTTTCCTCGTCCCGGCGAGCGGAAAACCACCCCGCTTCAATTAATGAATCAGCATCCAGCGACGGAGGACATTCCCCCTGGACCGATCATCGGCTATATCTTTTGACCACTCACTCCCATCCCATGCTCACCATTCTGCTCCTTATTTATTTACGCTACCGACCGTCCCCCAGTGACCTTAACGCAAAATTTAGGAAGCCAGGAAGTGTTTAAAAGCCGCTATGAATGAATAAAAAGCGTCACGCACTTTTACAACCTAGCATGGAAGTCACGGAATAGTTAAATTGCTGTTGCCTACAAATAATCTTGAACCTTTAATGTAGAAACCTAGAAAACAATATTATATCACGACTTTAAATGTTAAACTAAAGAGGGACTACGATAAATAGATGAAACGAATAATCCAATCACCTAAAAATAGGGATCCGTTTAACTCAAGAAAATAAATCTTGTTAACTTTAGCCGGTAATATAAATCCTTTCTTTAACGATTTGAATAATTTTGACATTACTTAGAATAAATAAATTCGACGCTGATATGCTACGAACCAAACCTCTATGGCGATATTTAAGGAAACATTAAACACCTGAAGCACATTTTGTTTCCTAAAGGAGTTAAGACACAAATCTTCGGATTCTGGTCTTATTGATATGGAGAAATATATCCACATAGCAAAATCTAACACGATTGAATGTAAATTAATTATTTCTGGGACTACTCGCATACAAAAAATGTCCGCAGTAAAAAAAGGTTTCGGAATTAATTGAATACAGACGGACATATTAGATAACAGCTCGGATAAATTTGCATAAATATGATTTTATGCTAAAAATGTACTGGAAAACGTTGCAACATTTTCCAATGGCCCTGAAAGATCTGGATATATTGAACGAGAGAATTTAAGGGCTACTTTAACCATTTAGAAAGAACATGACGTTTTACTGTGATTGTAATGACATACACACACAAATGTGTGTTGCGAGTGTGTTTGAAAGTATCCTTCCCTATATCACAGTTTCATTTTATGGCCAATTGTAATACTCTGCCGTCATCATTTTCGCCTTCTTTGGATTTCTCTGAAAAATGCTCTTTCCTCCTCCACTATGGCTAATACTTCTTTGTTTGATTTCATATTCGTCCATTTTACCTTTTTATACCTTCTCCACATCCAAATCTCCAAAGCCTACATTCTACATATCTATTATCCTGCTTCAATATTTCTATGCTATACAAAAGCACGCTCCGTAAGATAGTTTTCACGTGTTTTCATAAAATTATTACTTAACATCGTAGTCACCTATTTCCTCCTTGTTAAAGCTTCTTAGCATAACGCAATTCTTCTTCTTATATCCCTAAAATTGTTATCACATTGGTCCAAAACCCTTCCAAGAAACAAACTGTTTCACTTGTTTTGGTTTTCTCTATTATTTAAACGTTTAACTTAGCTTTCTCGAAAACCTATTAACTTTGTTTGGCTTACATGAATTCACATCCCATACCTATCACGCAGATTTTCTAATGAGCTCAGTCATTACTGTATTTCCTAAGCTGACTAGCTATTTAAAAATCAATCATCCGCAAACTTAACTGATTTTATGAAATCTCCACCGACTTACTTCGAGTTCCTCCAATGCCATTTTGACCATTTTCCCTATATGTAATTGAAAATCACGAAGGATGATAGACACCGGTATTCTACTACCCATTATATTACGAATAAGTCGTCTAGTCTTCCAAATTACTCCTATCTTCTTTAATATATTCATTATTCAAATTCTACACAATTTACTCTATAAAAAACCATAAACACAGTAATCAACCCGAAGGTTGTTTTGGCAGGTGATGGAAGAGTTCACCCAGTACTAAGCCCGAAGGCGTATGAAATTCACACATCAGGGTAGGGGGGGCAGTTCCTTTCCCTGCGCCGGTTATGGTTTCCCAGGGAGATCTGGTGCCCCAAAATCACATAGCTTGGGTGGAGCTGCAGGTGTCCAGCGTGCCTTTCCCGGGAATCGAACCCCGGCCCCTCCGGTCAGCAGTCCAACGCTCTACCCCATGGACTACCATGATCGACACAATTTACTCCATCATTTCATAAATCCTGATTCCTTTCTATTAGTGATCTAATCAATGTTATGGCTTCACGCGTAACATTTACTTTCTGAACGCAAAATTATCATTCCAAAAGTAATCATTAGCTCTGCTCTCAATTTTATCATTGATGACCTTAAGTAGCACTTTTTCTATGGGTGAAATCTAAGTTATTGCTCCAGTGTCCTCACACATTGATGGCCTTTTCCTTTTTTGGGATGGCATCTAACATTTATCTGACGAAATCTTCCGGCCAAATTTCTCCTCCATTAATGCTACATTTTAGTCCAAGGAAGCTCTTCCTTCCATGTTTTTCTGAACTCATTACAAGTTCCCTGGGGAATTTATACATTCCAATAGCCTTATTTGATTTCAATTCCTTAAATGCTTTCTCTATCTATGCTTCTACTCTCTAGTTTCTCAACTGCCTTCCCCGTTTTATTCTCTTTACTCTGACCTTACACTTCAATAATGCTAAATTATGAATCAGCATGTAACTAAAACAAGGTTCCCTATAAACGCCTTCTTGACTACCTGGTATTTAGGTTTCTCCTAAGACTACTCGGATTGCCATTTGTGAATAACAAACAACAATATATATATATATTTCAATTCCGCTGCTACTGAAAGTTTTCGAAAGATTTCCACTTCATCGCAACTACCGTTAAATCAACAAGCACCAAAGGCCTACAAGGAACGAAAGAGTAATAACTTATCTATGACGGTAGCAAAAATACCTAAAGCCATGCCACTGGCTAAAAAAACGATAAAGGGCGCAAAGTCCCCCAGAGAAAATGAAAGAGTGCCCGTTGGAAACAGAAGTCCACCTCGCAAGGATTAAAGGGAAAACCACTGGCGTAAGAGATGATCCCTTCCACTTAAGTCTTAACTGCTATATACTACTGAGCTTTTATTTCCTTTAAATTATATTTTAGTCTTTTAAGGTCACGTTAATTTACCAAGGAGTTTTAATGGTTTTTATGCTAAAAGGAAGGTATGAATATTTTAATCGGTGATTTGGATCGTTCTCGCTTTTCTCTGCAAGGAACACACTCTGAACAGTCGGAAAAATAGCCATAATAGGTTGGTTAAAAATGAATGACGTGACGGGCTTGAGGGCAAGAGGAGGTATTGCTATAGCAGTTGGAGAGACCCTTTACAGCTCCCGAGCTGATCGTCAAACACCATTACATTCTCCTGCTGTCACTGTCATGGCACTAGAATAGATTAAATTTTGTAATGTACACCTTACAGTGTGGACGCCATGTAGTATGAGAAACCTTTGGGACATCATCCGACAATTCTCTAAGCCATTCGTACTTTTGGGCGATTTAACGCCTACAACAACTTATGTGGAGGTGCAAAGTCCATAATCGATCGAAAAGAACCGATTTTAGAAAATTTTCTTGAAGATTTTACCTTTATTTTATTAAATAATTGAAAAATGGAACTTTTAAATTTTTATTATGGAAATGTCTCCTCCATTGCTCTAGTCATAGGCCCTGCAAGCATCACTCACATTCAAGCTGTCTGCACACACATACTTGCGAGAAAGTTATCACATCCCTACGATTTTATAAGGAGATGTATACGTCAGCCCGCGTTTGGCCCATCCAAATCATTGCATTTCACGGAATGTCAATTGGCAAGTTTTTGAAGGGATTTTTACTTTTCAACAAAATAAGGATTTTAATGGCTCATGTAACGTTCAATCTCCGACTGTGGGTGTAAATAATGGCGCAGCCAATGGCAGCATTCTCAGAGCATCCGGTAATGACTGACGACCGCCTGTTCCATGGTGGACTGAGGAATGTGCGGATGCCATTCGGAAACTAAAATAATTGCTACGAATTCAAAATGAACACCCTACTCATTTTAATTTGAAAGAGTTTTAAAGACCAACGGTATATTAAAGGGACATAAAAAAAGTATCCCAAAGCGAAATGACACATTATGGACACACAGGACAAGCTTCGCACCGTGAAACTCATAGCTTTAGCGTGGTCATCTTCTGTCATGTGTTCACGGAGGGATGATGTCTCCTTAACACGATTGAGTATAGGGAACTGGACTCTGGCACACTCTTACCTCTTCTCTGAAGAGCATACTACATATTCTATGGTAATTTCGAATTCCAAATGAGCATTATACATCTATTGAGAAAAATTTCGGGTGGTACGTGGCTGTATAAACTTGGAGAGAAACTAGTTTCTATACCAGGTGATAGCCTAGACAACCTTAGTAATGTCATTTCCTTTTTAAAGGAATCTGATCTTTTACGCCTCTTATAACTAATGAATAATATAGTATATTTGACAAATCACGTTTTGGCTTTATGTTATTTTCATACTGATAGTAACAGTCGCTTCCAGTTTCATACCTTTCTCATAAAAAAGTTTGGTCGTGAGAAATGTTAACTGACCTTAGTAGTCGGTGCGCTCAAATAAATCCATCTTGTACTACCCTACAGACTATCGCACTTTAACAATTGAAACGAATTTAACACGTTTTAAACCTCATTCCACAGCTGTAAACGGAATTTTTCCATCTGAATCAGTTCGTTGATATGATTTAAATCATCTCTACAGTTTTTTTTAACAGACTGGGTCCACAGATTTGGTCATTTTTTTAGGCATAATTTGTCAATTTTTAGAAAACATCGAAACACTGGGACGAATTGTGAACGGCTGCCAAAATCGCGCGACCGCATTCGTCGAGTTGCATTTCTACTTTTATTTCTTTTCACGAACACATACTCATGTTTTGGCATATCTAGCCTTTATTTCTTTCTCCTTTTAGTTTCTATTTTCACTACAAGAGCTCTTCTACTAGATGGCTATCGTGGTTACGGCCCCAGTGACCAATTAAAATAAAGCGCTGAACTAAGAATTCCCAAAAAACTTGACAGAGAGATTTTTAAATTGCGGAGTCATCAAAATTTTGATTAATATTCTAGAATGTTTTAAAAAATGTGTTCATTTATCACACACTTCCGATTTAATGAGAAAACATTTTTAGAAAATGTAAATGTACTTAAATATTTTCCCCGTGTAGCGAAGTAATGTTAACATGCCCCGGTGATGGAAATTGTAATGATTTGGTTATAGAGACAATTTTGAGTTCCATTGAAACATAATTAATTGTATCAATTCCAATGAATTTATTTAATGCAAACATTTTTTATTTCCACGGTTTTATGTGCAATTATTTAATTGATACACATCTTCTAAACAGGGTCCCATTTTATCTTTGTAAAATATTTAGCTGGGTTTATTTTATTTCGTAACACATTTTCAATAAACAAAGCATGTTACTCGGGTAAATTGATGCTTAAAACATAATAGCCATATGAAACAATGACAAATAAGGATTGACGAACAAAATTTGAACAACTACGTTTTCCATGACTGTCTATAAATATTTCTCCTCAAGTGACAAAGAATGAAGGTTAAAAACGATACTTATTTTCGATTTACCTACAGTGCAACAAGACTAAACGTTTTCCTGGGACATTGAAATGTTACCACAACTGAAATTACTATTGTCATTTTTATAAGAGATTTTTTAAGTCATCTACTAAGATTTTTTAAGTCATCTACTAGGAGTTTCGTGTAGTACATAACATTTATGTCAAGGATAGCACATTTATTTGGTTTAATTTAATTTTAAATATGATCATGGAGCTTTCTAAATTATAAATCACAGGATGAACCTTCTGAAATTGAAATTATTTCCGAGTCCCGACCCGGAATTTTCTTAGGTCAACGAATCCCATCACCACTCATTTTATAACGCTATGATATTATATGAATTTTAATTATCAGGGTCCATTACTATTCCTCGCCGCTATTTCATAACTGTTCGTATCATTCTCCTTCATTTCTCCGTCTTAGCATGAAATAATCACGCATCATTTTCATCGCATTTGGATTTCATATCTGAATGGTTCAACACACGCTCACCCAAGTTCATCAAACGAGAGAAATGTCATCCCTCAAAACACTCGGGGAGAAAATGATAGCTCTGTCTGTTAGTAGGGAGCAGTGGTACTACAGTTATAATCCTCGTGCTCCACGCTTTTACCTGATGCGTAGCTTCATTTACGTCCAATAACCAATATAATTCATCAAGTCTTTCAATTCCGATGAGTCACTGCATATGCCTCTTCTGACGAGTTTCATTTACCTCTCCCTCCCTTTCATCTTACTCTTTTGACATTCTACTCCAAAACGGTTCTTTTTTCATTCAGTATCACTGTAAATGAGCAGCTCATGCAAGGGCCATTCTGATCGTACTGCTTTGTTCCATGAGCTCGCCATCATCCTCTCTACAACATTCGCACTGCCAATGGAATTCGTAGTTTGACAGCACGATGAAAAGCCAGCCATTTTCAGGAATGAAAAGAAAGAAAGTCGTCCTTTCTTTTCCATTTTTAATTGAGTTATATTGTTTATTATGTATTTAACATATTGATTATTTCCCTACCAATAGAGTGTTCTGTGGGTACGTTTTACAACGCCTCTTATTAATGGAAAAAACTAACATACAATGTCTCAATACAACAATCAGACATGTTAACCAGTTAAATGTGGCAATAAGGACAAAAGGTCTGTTATATCCTTAGTTCTAAAAAGCAACTCTAAAATTTATCAGTAAATTGGTTACTCAGATTTTCAAAACCATGAAAATATATATTTTTTATTATTCAATGGAAATCCGTGGATTTAATATAGTTGCTAGTAACTGCTTTCATAGGATTAAAGAGTGATTATTTTCTAAAAATGTATAATATTTTGGTTTTTATTCTAAAGTAGAGTAATTTGACATTGTCCAGCTTTACTCTGGCTTAAATAATTAATATTTTTATTACATTGAGCAAACTTAAAAACTGTGGAAACATGATGTAATACTCCTGTAAATACCCCACACTACCTCAGAGTTATGCCTGAAACTTTAAGTTAATTCCCTCAAATGAAATTCATATTTTAATCATCCGCTGAAAGTGATATTTTTGGGATAATAATAGATGGCATAGAATTTTCGGGAGAAATAAATACAACTTCCAGTTAATATCTCTTTTCCAATAATTTTTCCACGTTGAAGGGCTTATTTTAAAAATTCGGTTATTTGGAAGTGGGCTTATTTCATACCACATGGCCGAATAAGGAATATGAAAAAAAGCTTGACGAATTTAGCAAAAAATGTAGCCCCACTTTCTTTAATAAGGTCTTTATAGGTTCTTCAACAATTTAGAATTTGATTTAAATTTATTTTTCTGTCCTTCCTTTGCTCTTCTGTTAGGACTTAATTTTATAATGTAATATAGTATAACACAATGAAATATTGATTAATATGTGAAAAATAATGGATATAGAAAATTTATATTAGTTAATAATTTAAAATTACTTGCTCTAATGTTTGTAGAGTATGGGTATCGAATGCATTTAGCAAACTAAAAATATTTAAACTTTTTCTGCCAACATACTGGCACCTTCAACTCAATTGCTAAATCCTCTCTCACGTTTCCTTAAAATAAGAAATGCAAATTAGAAACATTTATATGCTTTCATTTCACTTCAAATGATGAATTCTAGGAAATAGTAATTATTATTGATGCATATATTATATTTAGAAGATTGATACTTATTACATTTACAGAAGTGATATATCGGAATAAGGCGCAGAATTACTTGAAGAAAAATGTTTTTTGGACTTAAACGCATTAATAGAGGAATGTAATGGGAAAACAGGAGAGACGATTTATAAAAATTAAATTTAAATAAAGAGCAAAGGGTGAAGGAGGATGAAGTATTGAAACCGTAAAATTACTTTTAGTATGTATTTTGGGACGTAGCTAGGATATTGCTGTACATGATTTGTTAAAAATGAGGCGAAAGGAAATACCCCGCAACATTTTATCCTTAATACAAATCAGTAGCTTTTGATTTTTATATAAGGGAATAGAAATGAATTACTTCTTACCGTAAAATCACTGAAACTAAAAGTGGTGAAGAAAAAGTTTAATAATACTCTTTAAATCGTTATGAAACATAATTTTGCGGGATTTCGCATTCCTCGGCCGTTGGACAGCCCATGGGGCACTTAAATTTCCCCCAATGTACGAAATAAACTACAATTGTATTATTATATATTGACATAAGATTATTCAATATCCTTTAAGTTAAATGATAAAAGATCCACGTCTAAGACATCGCTAAGAACTGTTGGAGACATCAATGGAAGAGCAATAACTTAAACCTACTTTTATCATGTACCGTGAAAAATTCCATCTATTCGGTATTGAGGCCCATTGATGCAGCCCACGAGGGATCGTACATTAATTTTTTCTCACGGAAGTGCCAATTAACTATAGCACTGAATACAGCATATGATACCTGGTTACGTTGAAGAAAAAAGTAGTCACTCATTGTCCACGGAGGTACTGCAAGAGAGAATAAGATGACCTGATACTAAAGGTACTGCGTCTCTCCCAGGATGGACGTTAACCCTGCAAAGAATGGTACTTAAGCTGACCTAATTAATATTCCTACTGAGACGATGGCCACGTTTAGAATTGTTTAATGAGTTCTTAATTAGATCTTTTAAGGTTTTTTTGAGTTCTTTGTAATGGATGTGTTTTTAGCTAATTATGGCTTCTAAGTTAAGTAGTGGAAAGATTTTCTCTGAATATTGGTATAAATATGGAGGATTGACAGATGTATACCCAATTATTTACGGCACTCTTAATTTACGTTGAACTCAACGTAACGAAAAATCTCATTTATCCATCTGTCGAACAACACACATGAGATATACGTGAACTATGTTTCTATCCAAGAGTTCAGACGACGAAATCACATCCTAATTTTACATGCTACTCTATAATAACATTACTACAATAAAAATAAATAACTATTCCTGCTACGGAAGAAAGCGCACAGTTAAAGACTATGATAGAAAGGAGTATGTTGGATAAGGTAGTTAGAAATTAATACGTATATTGGCAAGAATGATTGAAGGTAGAAAGAACGTTGAGTTAAAAATGGTTAATTTAAAGATGATACCAATTGGTTTTTAGTAGCGAGCCAGACGAAACAGTAGCAGTAGCCTCGGGGTCCTAATCAATCCTAACCGGAAAAACCGACTGGGAATGAATATTTCCGAGTTTATCTATTCTACCCACTCTCCGTTACAAAATTCTGAGCCGAATCGTGTAAATCAGAGACAAAATCAATTATTCCTGCAGAAATTATTATTATCTATTGTCTGTCTTCTAATTATATTTATTCCATCATTCAAACTAACAGCAGCAGGTGAATTGGAGAGCATCATATTAAGTTCATCTATGCGCGGAAATTGATTAAAGTTCATCCAATCAAAGCACGCACATTTGCTCTGCAGCCGAAAGGAAATGAAAATAAGACAAGATTTAAAGATAAGAGGGAAGTGGTTCCTATACAGGGATCTCCCACTTTCCGTTCTCACCAAACCTAGCACTCAATTACCCGAGTTACGCTGTGGACGATTCTCCCCCCTGCCTCTCTGTCTATTCACGTTTTATTTCCACCTCTCTTCTTGAGCTGGAGTAACATATTTCGACTCTTAATTAAAATTTGTGCATCGGAGATAAAATAATACTCTCATTCGAACCAAGCCTATTAAACTGATCCCCCTTCTCCTTTTTCTCCTCCAGTTTGCCTGAAATAAATCGTTATCAGTTCATATTGCTTAACTGTTTTTTAACTCCAGCTCCATGGATGACTGCACTAAGAGGAAACTAGAGAAAAGTTTAAAGGTGCCGACAGATTTTGGGAATGTTACGAATTACGGTAGAACAATATTCCCTTTCATTTAACAAGAGCAAGTTCTTGCATCGAGGGATAAAAAAAATATTGAGTTCTGGGACAGTTCCATTATTCAAATTACATGCACACACGCTTGCAAAACACTAAAAATGTAAAGAAAAATGGAAATCTTTTAAAACATACAAAATTCGTCATTACAGATAATTTTATGCATGGGTTATACATTTCCATTTAAAATGTGGAATTTTACGTCACTTGAGTAGTCACGAAAAGCAATTTGATTCTATTAACATTAATTACGAGTCCGCAGGCTTGACCTGAATCTGATTTTATCAAAGGTAAAATATGATTTAGCCATTAATTTGAACATTAATAGAGGTAAGATGTATGCAGCTGTTAATTTAAACAACATTTGGAATTTAAATTGAATGTAAACATTTCATATCCTTACCATGTGATAGAGTTTATTTTTTAACTTTTAGCATGATGATGACCTTAAGTAAAACTTGGCTTTTGAATAATGTAGGTAAGATTTCCCACATTGTTATTCTGAGGGCATCAATGGAGTACACCCTCTTCGGAAAAAATTGCACCATAAGAAGATTGCTTTAATCAATTTTCGGAAGGGGTCGTAATGGAATTCTCAGACGTTGAATGCATATTTGTGTTTATTTAAAGGCAATTGTTTATATTACAAAAAACATACTCGGTTCAAGAAAGTTTTCCATACACAATATGTAAAATATGTGGGCGAAGAATGCTAAAACAGCTGTTAATATAACTAACTGACTTGGAAAATCTAAACAAACAGATACATGGCACAACGTTCAACCTTATTTCCTTCCTCTGAACTTCAGAGGAAGTACTCATCTTATCACTATTTCAAAATTAAGCCAATGGCTCATTTTAAATTTAGGATCGTATCAATACACATTTATGTGCCAATTTCTTAATTAAACAATGCTTTTAAACTCTAACAAAATAAATCTCACCTACACTTATTTGAAGGAGAAAAACTTTGTAGGCTTTAGACCTTTCCAGGAATATTTACATATTCCTGCAAAATTTTAGACAGTACTACACCCAATTAATACCAACTGACATACACTTTATCCTTCCATTCGTAGACTGATCATATCTGTTCATACATCGTTAATTAATGACATCCTTTGCAGCAGCTACTGATAAACAAAGGTAAACGTAATACCGGTTACGTGTTGAGGGGCTTTAGTTTAAGTCCAATCGCTTCTTACGTACTTGCGTTTAAATTATATACAAGTAAAACCTACAGACCTCCACGCGTTTTCATATGTCACACGATCACAGTTCAAAAATCATGGCAATAGAAAAGTTAATATACTTCCTTTACCATAAATCGGATTGCGTTTTCGAAAACCCGCTGTCGAGCCCACAACTTAACACAAGGTGCTTCTCTTTAGACTGCCTGTACTTGATAGAAGCTCCCTTAGCACCACATTAGAAAAACGGTTGGGAGGTAACAGCTTATGACGCATTTAGGTACCTAGGGCTAATTTGTTCTTTATCTTTTAATTTTATTTATCTTTGGTATAAAGGCGCAAATACTTTATTTAAATTATTTTATCTTGTCAGTCGTCAGGGACCGGACACGCTAACATTAAAATTCAATTACTTTTATTGTGTGGTCTACGAAATATAATCTCTCGTAAACAAAAGAATATGCAAACTCTTAAATGAGGGTTTCCTTTCGCTGAATTATATCTTTTGAAATAAATCTTACTTACAATATTCTTGGTCAATTTGAATTTGCCGTCAAATTAAGGCGAAAGCTTAAACTATTTGCTGAACCATTGAAAACACTCTCATATCGTATGTTATAATAAATGGTCCATGAATGTTCATTTTTTACCTCCAGTAACTAATTTGAAAAAATCAACCCCTAGATTAAAGGAAACATGCTGACCATTAAAGAAGTAACCTTTACCGTTACTTTAAAGAGAATCCCTGCTCGGGATGTTTGTACGTAGAATAAATTATAGACACCGTCAGCCGTCGTGGGCTTCAGTGAAACCAGGAGATAATTAACGTAACACGTTCACCTATATTACAAGGCCTTTGCAACTGGTGAATACAGAGACTTGAAACTGAAAATGAAGTCCAGAATATTACATGACACGTCATTTTTTTCCTCCAAATACTGATAACCCGAGAAGTATAACGATGACAATTTTTTCTAAGATATTGGACGCTGAGCGTATGCATGCCAAAACTAAATGGAAAAATCTAAGTAAATCTAAGATTTTAAACCTTTAAGAAAATTAAAAACATGAAGATAAACCGAGTGTGACGTCATTCAATCACCATGGGGCGAACTAGCTATAAGCAGACGGTAGAGAAGGTGGGAGGGGTGGAGGCCGAGAGGGAGGACGGGGGCGTCAAATTCAGGTGTCGTCTCCGGAGGAGTGTGTCGGCGAGAATAAAAGAAGCGAGAGCGGGAAAGGTCTCTCGAACCGTCATTTCCGTCCCATTAGCCCCGGCGTTCATCCCCAAAAGCCGTAACAACCACTCCCCTCTTCCCCTCCCCCCCAGACCCGCACAAGACGCCTCAAGCGACCTCTCCCTCATCACACGTTAAGACCAGCGTTCCTTATTCTTTCCCTTGTCACCTCTCTCCCCGCACTCCCAAGAGCCGTTCCCGAGTCCTCAGAATCCTTTGCCGCTTCTCCCTCACCGCCAATTATTCCTCGTCTTCCCCGATCCACAACCTCTCACCCAAGCTCGCAACCCTCCCACTCCTCACCCACGAAATGCTTCCTCCCAGCCCTAACCTCCCAAAAGCCTTCCACAACCTCCCCTCCTTACATCTCCTCCTGATTCTCCTCGAGCCAAATAATGAGACCTTTCTTTCCTACTCCGTGCCACTAGGGTGTTATGGGGTGGCTTCCGCCCCTATCCCGAGCCTCCCCTCGCTTCTCTTCAATCCCTTTTCCTTAACTTGCCCCCATCGGCCTCCTTACACGGCACCCCATAATCACACCCCGGATCTCCTTCATCGCCGCCGAGGCGACGACGACGGAAAAAACTATCGGAAGGGCAGCGGCTTAGTGAGGAGGGCATCACCACACAGTCGAGTGGGGAGGGGCGTTTATTTCGGACCGCACCCCCTCGAAAGGTGCTCTCCAAGGACAGAATGGGGAGGAAGGAAGTGCGAGAGAAGGGCCTTCGGAGTTGTGGGGAGATTTCCCAGCCGAAAAAGATAGGTATCGTTTTTTTCCGAACTCGGTCTTATCACCATTAGTTCGGATGAGCACCATGAAGTCCACGAAGATAGGACGACGAAAAGAAAAAAAAATAAGCCAAACATCAATTAGAATGTTTTCTCCCTCCATTCATACTTGAGATATATGGGAAAATGAAATTGAGTGTTGTCCGTGTTGATCGAAAAAATTGAATGACCGACTATCTGAATTCCACTTTGACCTTCCGTTCACTAAATATATGGCCATTTTAATGTGAAAAATGACCGCCATCTATGAAAAAGATAAAGATAAAAGTGTTGACTCTCCAAACACCATCGAGACTAAGCCGACTTGATCCGTTCGTCGTAAAAATTCCTACCGCCTAAACCGACGGTCTCGTGCCCCCTTTGGATTTTTTTATGTAGTACAAAATTAGTTATTTATGATATTTATTTGATATTTAAATAGGAAAAACTTAAGATTTTGAAAGCCTGACAACCAAATACTTCTTGAAGTTTGAAAGTTACCACATGTAAGACAAAATGGCGTAATACAATTGGATTTGATTGATACTACTCGTAATTCACCCGCAAAACTTTTCCTAAAAAGTGAATTGAAATGTTTGTTTAAAAAAGTAACTAGGAAATTTGAACATTATTTCAAGACTTAAGAGCTCAAACTAAAATTAAACTATTTTATTACTACTTTACCTCTGGGAGTTAATGTTAGAATAGTTGATAATCTAAAAATCGCATATTCCCACATGAACTCGTAGAATGTAAGTATTTCTCATCCGGATCACTGTAAATAAGTCCCCAAATATCTAATGGATAAATACGCTTAGAATACGCTGAACAGCCTTCATCACCGAGCAAGTATTCTTTCGCTCACTATGTAGATCAAATAGTTCACACGCGAAGGCGAGCGATGTAGCTTGGGGGCCGGCCGTACTCGTGAATTGACAACAAAACAAGTCACTTCAGCCAGCGGCAAAAACCTAATGAGGAATTGCGTTGACTTCACTGGGGAAATCTCTGCTTGGCAAATGGCCCTGGAGGCAAAGAGCGGCGAGGAACTTGCCCGAACTCTGGAACGGAAGTGGAAAGAGATGTTGCGCGGCGCAGAGAACACGACGCAGGGGAACCCTGGCGGAGGGCGATAGGGAGAGGAGGATGGAGGCTTTGTATTGCTCACGTTGCCCCCATCGTCTCGCGCTGTATCTCCCGAGTTTTCCAAGCGCCCGTAGCAGGTGAATAATTTCGGTCCGGAAGGAGGTCGCGGCTTGTCTGCAGTAAGTATTCTCGTCGTAGGTGAAGATCAAGCCTGAATGATGGTTAAAGCGGAACAGTAAGATGCTAGAAACAACGTTCATGATGAATTGACCTAATTAGGTACACGATTTGAGCCATTAGGCTTGGAAGTACTAGAATATACGATTGTGGAAGAGTCTTCAGTGAAATAATTAAGTGTTGGTTGCCGTTAGGACAATGGGAATGCCATTTCGGTGGTCCCTAAGCTCGAGCAACCGCGAGCGGAAAATGAGGTTAAGCTGAAACTTTCAAATTTGCATTTCTGAAATACTTATAAGGAAAGCCTTAGAGCGAAGTGGAAAATTTCAAGGATTGCTACGAAATTAATACGCAGGGTGCTTTCTAATTAAATATTCAAATTTGTAACATGAATACAAAAACTCAAGAGAGAAAATAATTTACTCCAATTGTTTGCTGACGAATGTTTAATTTAAGAAAAGCGACTTCTGAAGTTTACTTAATGATAAAGAAATGAATAATTTAAAAGTAGACTATTTTCAGTAATGAATAATATTGCACTGTTAACTGTTAGATTACTAAATCATTTGTTAATTTTTGAATGTAAGTCAGAACTGCAGCAATCTTCTCTCCAAGCCGGAATACGGGCCTTTGCTATGCTGTAGTGAGTAGCACAAATAAGTAAGTGAGCTACACGGAGGGCTGCCTACCTGATAGATTTAAAAAACTACTTCGTGATTTCAGAAATTGAAGGCACTGCGGCATAATCCTCGGCGCACCCTTGGACCCATCTCCGAGTTATATTATACGTATAATCAGAGCAGCCTCAGGGTGCCTCACACACAAGGTGTTTGTCATAGTGTTCTTTCGTTTTTTCAACAACAATTGTTAATTTGGTTCATTCGTTTGCATTAATTCGTGCGGGTTTTTCGCCTGTTTCGTGATCCTAAATTCAATTCCTTGGCCATTCAACCCGAGGACACCACTTAATGGATGATGTCAAATTAAAATGCTTCAGTAGCAGTCATGACAGAGAAATTAACTGCTATGAATATAAACGCAGCAACATGTAATACTTTCAAATAAAATCAAACTCCTGATAATTATCTTTCGATGCTATTAAATGTTTGGTCTTCATTGGGAAAACAAGATAGGAAACTTGCGTAATAATAAGAATTAATTACTTTTAAATGAATTTTAGACATAGGATTAGTGGCTATTTACATCTGAAAAGCTTGGATACCTCTAGAAAATAAATAATAACAATATTCTAACATGAATATTTTGATTGAAGATAGTATTTTACGTGCTGTACCTCTTTCTTTTCAATGCACCCAAAATGACGAAAGTTCATCAAATTCTGAATGGATTTAGACGGTGAAAAAAGTAGGATCTACATTAAAAATTTCGAAAAGTAGAGTAGCCTTTAAACAGAAAAGGAATTGATGTCAACCCCTTAAGTAAAGAGAGAAAGAAAATATTAGTGTAACCTTTAATAATGGATCACATTTTTTTATGGCTCTGAGACTTGGGTGGTTTGGGCATGGATTGGAGGTTTTTGAGAGTTACTCATGGAGATGAACTGCAAAAGTAAAATTGGCAGAAAGGAAAACAAACGGAGAGGTTCTAGACATAGCAGTGGAGTTCAAAAGTTTTAAGAGAAAGTTTCGAAGAGGGCAGGGAAAGTGGATGCAGGAGGTACCGAGAGGAAATGGGATGCTGAAGAAAGATAAGATGGGAGAATGTTCGGTCAACGAGACACGGATAGAACAAGAATGGGCATTTTTGGTATAATTAAGGGAGTTAGAAAATACCCAGTAATAAAAGACGATTTATTTTATTATGTACTGCATTAAGGATATTTTTTCAATGTTAGTTTAGACTT
Source organism: Hetaerina americana (assembly GCF_022747635.1). Lineage (NCBI taxonomy): Eukaryota > Metazoa > Arthropoda > Insecta > Odonata > Calopterygidae > Hetaerina > Hetaerina americana. The sequence goes on from NW_027286874.1 coordinate 80,036,555, forward strand.
AGGAGTTGGTAGCAATGTGTAGTGATTGGTTTAATCGAAAACATGCCTTAAGCCGGGGCAGGGATTGATCACACCGTGCTGTTTAAAAAAAATCATTATGGAGCATTTAAATAAATGAGTTTACCTTCCGGAGTGAAATCTATTTTAGAGGAATACTATGATGCAAAAGTACGCCTCGTGAAATCCAGTGTCCTCCTGGATCATTACGGCGTATGAAAGTGATATGGATTGACACCGCGCAGTGGAGAGAAAAATTGGGGGGGTCGGACGGGGGCAAAGACGGGAACAAAAGGACGGGGATGAGAGGAATAGAGGAAGAGAGCGAGGAGCACAAGTATAATGAGAAGAGAAGAGGGAGGGAGAGAGAAAGAAAATGAGAACTCGTAACGCCCGGGGCATATCCATCATTACGATCATTAGTATCATTATACACACAACAGTTCTGATTTCACGCTCATCCAGAAATACCCGCTGCGCTCTCTCAACCCTCTTAATACCCCTCAGTTCCATTCAACCATCTTCCTTCCTTGAGATCCTACCCTCTCTTTACCACCATCTCATCCCTACTTGCAAGAAGACATCCTTTGTCCGTCCTTTTCTCAGCAACCCCTTCGAAATTCCACCTTGATATACTTCTTTTGTTTTGTCTCCCCTGCACTCCTAAATCTAACCATCCTCATCCTCTACTATCATATCTTGCATTCTATCGAAAGAGAGAGACAAGCCTCGCCGTGGCATCGTCTTTGTTTTCTCCAAATGTTTCCCCCCCAACTCTGCTCTAAGTACGATTACGTACCACTCTCCCCGCTCTCTTCTGATGCGTATTCTGTCTTAACTTCGCAGTGCACCGTCTGGACTTTTTGAGGTGCACCTTGCCTACACAAATGACATTACAGATTAAAATTAAAGGGGAGTACTCTATCACGCTGGTTTTAAACTTGAACGCGTTGATATTTAAGCTACCGTCGTTTTATAAATAACCTTTTATAGAGAAAAAGCCTCAGGAAGGCTTGAATAACTTAAAGAAAATTATTTGGCTTTTTTAAAAATCTTTCATTTACCATGTTTCAAGATTTTAAATGAAGATTTTTCTTCAATCCAATGACTCAGAGATCGAATGTTTCTCAAACCTCAACACTTGGTTTGCATTAAAAACACTGAATTCTGAAATTAGCAATGGTTCGAATGAAATACACATGTTCATATATATATAGCATAGTAAAAAAACTCTATTACATACTCTCTGTTATGAGAAATCGGGCTCAGAAATCGATTTGGTTTGAAAACAGTCGCTTAAAATATTTTTTTCGAGCATCACTCACGTTGGTTTAAATTTTTGCACGACGGAAATAAGTCATCACAATCTACATCGCCAGATAACTCCAATTCATTTCGAACTCTTTCAACCTTGATTTTTTTTTGATTCTTCGAGTGACATTTCCTCCTTTCGTAATTCACCAGAGAAATTTAACCATGATTGTGTTTTCTTTTCCTTTTCCGAAATACTTTTTTCCGTTCCCGTATACATTCATCCCTTTTAGATAAAGTACTCCGCTCACTCTGCCCCTCACCTCCCATTATCCCTTCGGCCTTCTCTCTCTCTCTCTTCACTGGTATGTCCCTACTCCACTTCGGTACAAGTTTCGTAATCAATCCCAAATCAAGGGGATGACCTGGGGGTCCGGGTGGGGGGTGTTGGGGGTATTTACGAGCCACCCCTCTATCTCTCGGGCGCACTGCCCAGCAGTAATTAAAATGTTATATGACGCACGTTTTTTCTTTTTCCGCACGAAAAATAATAAAATGGAAATGATATCTTTCACCTTTTGAAAGCATTAGGAGGAGACGCAAAGAAAGGAGGATCGAAGTACGACTCCTCAAAAAAGTAACTTGACAGCCACCCTAAAAGAAAATAACTGTAATGTCTAATTACACATCTGGTGCGAGGATATGCATGCGCTTGATGGTCGTAACTGGAAAACACTGGGACAAAATTAATTAACCTGCTTGGCCTTCCTCAATTATTAATACCCTGAGCGTCGACTAGGAGCTCAATGAAAAAGTTGCAATGTTCGAGGGTCTTAAAAGTGTTCCGCAGCACCTCAGCGCCTTTATGACATTTGATATTTTCCCGTGCTGGGGGCTTTTACCACTCTTTCAGAAAGAAAAAAAATAATTATTTCGAGCATCCGGGTTTACTTTCCGCGGAACCTGAATTCACTTCCCTTCCGGCTCCCGGATTTATTTCGTCAAGCCAGCGACGCATATTCTATTTCAGCCCGTCGCACATGGAAGGGTTTCGGGTGGGAAAGTTATATTTTTTTCTAATCAGCGTCATGTACTAGGAAATCAAGTATTCATGTAAAAGGTTAATGGGAGTGAATGTGCTCATCCCATTTGTTCCGAATATGATACGTGTGGGCGCTGCTGGTCACTTTTTTTCTCGTCTCCCGCTGCCATTCTCCCTCGACCCCTCACCTGACCGCAACGTATTATTTTCCGGTCGGCCGAGCGCGGATTCGCTGATTGGAATCACCGATACGGTTGTTATGGCTTTTTCCTTCACCCTGCCGCTTCCTCATTCCCCCGATACCAAAAAAACATCAGGATGCAAAGAAATGGAGCTCTATAATCTAGCCAAAAAATAAATAATGAAGTAATTCAAAGTTGAGTTTCAGAGGGGTAAGACGGATGGAAAAGACCTAGTTGAGAACTTGCAATAGCTTGCGACCTCGTAAACATTGATTTTCTACGGTAGCCGAAACCTGGTACACAAAATTAATGCTTATCCACCTCTAACGAAGGACTATAGAACAGATGGACGCCGCGCGCCGCCTTCCAGAAGGCGTGCGTGGCGTGGAAAATCCGGTCGCAGCGGTGTATGAAAGCATAAGGGTGCTACTTCGAAGAATTTTGAGTGAATGTATTGAGTGACTGTCAATTCTTGCAATTATTTTTTTAATCAAATCAGTCCTACTTCTTTTGGGACAGACCTAGTAAAACAATGAAAGACTTTTGATGTGACGGGGCGAAGTTGGGACTAGTTTTATGGAGAAAGAAACGGTTGGTGGTGGCCCAAAGAAGCTGATTACAAAGGGGTTTGAGGTTACAAAACGATGCAGAAAGAGGTCAGCACAGTTTTAGAGTAGGAGGACAGTTTCATGATTGATTCCAATCCATTACCGTCAAACTTCTTGTTAGCAACTCTCAAAACCCGTATCCTGTATTTTTGCAGGTCGGGGGAGGGATAATGTTGGTACTAGAAGAGCGATGCCAACGAGAGAGGGATATACGAGGAAGAAAAAGCTTGCCGTGATACCAGCCGAGGTTCTGGCATTGGTAATGAGTACAAATTAATTAGATTCGAGATAACCTTCCTATGATACTTTCACAAAGATTTGCATTTTCTGAAAACCGGTATATCTATTATTGCTCTGGCAAAATATTTTAGGCAATCAAAATTTTAAAGCTTATGATTATTTGGAATGGGATAGCTAAAAGTCAGCTAAAAATCTGACTATACACGACTTTAAAATTTATTAATACATTTATTTTTTGATTAAATCATTCAATGAATTTATGACAAACTTTCATTTCTACTCGCTACAGAAATGAATTTTAGTAAAGTAAAATAATAATACTAGATGAGTTCAGAGGAATTAACTAACCCGTCATATTTTGCGTTAGTGGTATTGGTATTTACGAGCTCGTATAAATTTTTATTCCTATGATTAAGTATACATGTAAAAAGATGGTTATTAACAGCGACGGAAGGGTTCCATCAAAGTACGTTCCTAAATAGAGCTGTATTCCAAAAGTTTAAACCTACGGCAAATGTGACACAATTTGCAATCAATCGAATTAAAATAAATTGAATTTAAATGATACCCTCAAAAAAACTTAGTTTGACTACAAACTTTACGCTGAGGCACTTGGGGTTACAACTAATGCTATTTCATTATTAGACTTGTCGATTCTGTTCTAAAGTTTAACGCAGGTGAAACCTTTTAACAGGCAAGAGACCTGTGATAAATGGTTGCATCACACAAATGATAAGGGAAGAGGAAAGCATATTGGTGAGGGAATCAGCACAAAGAAGTGACAAAATGTCATGGAGAGATGACGGGAAAGCTACGGTAAACAGTTATGGATTGTAAACAAATAACCAGAGGAAGATTTTCCAATTGCCCTTCATACAGGCGATTTAAAATCTGGCGGTATAATGAAAGACTATTTCTCATGAAAGGTGATTAAATGGTTACTTAGTTAATTGGCTTTTTCATGCATAAGTGTCCGGGTTCAACTACAGAGGGACATGATATTTTAGAGGAATTCCGGTATCCTCTTCGGTTTTGTACCAATAATATGTCGAGAGCCGTGAATTTTCGGAGAGATTGTACATTTACCGCTGTACCTGAGTGCTTGCCACAAAGTCGAGGTCACCATCAGTGCACCGCTACCCAGCATCACCTACAAGCGCCTACATCTAGTCGCAATACTCTCCCAGAACGTGAATGCCGAATATGAAGCTAGCGTCAGCTCGCCTCCAACGACAACTGCCATTACGAACACCTGCTGGGAAAACGAAATATTTGTCCAAAAATACCCGTGGATATTTTTCTCAACACTACCCATCTCTATTTGTGCTGAAAAGTAGTTCCTATTTCAGTCAGGTTGTTGTTCTGGGGAAATGTGGCCGCTCGTGTGGCGGGCGGGTGCTGCGGAGTGTGCGATTGGGGGGGACCGTGGGGGTTGGGTGGAGATGAAGGGCACAATGGACGGGTGGATTTTGGGATTTGGACGCGCGAGAGAGCGGGCGTATTGGATTACCGTCACTATCGGTGAAGTTTTTGCTCGGATATTCTTTCTCAATCGGGGCTTAAAACGGCCCTATAAATATTGTTTAACGGTATAACGTATCGGTCGCCGGGGACCGAGCACTGCCCTGTAGTCCCTCACCATCCACCCACACCACTCCACCATTCCCTCTCCCCTAAGCCACCCCGAGCCGGGTCCTTCCGTCCCTTTTCACTGTTATAACGAACTTTTATATATTTTTGAAAGCGTAGTAGGAATAAAATAGGGGCGCTAATATCTTTCCCATGCTCCGTGCAGTGGCTTCGAGTTTCAAAGGTCGGTTTGCGTAATTTCCACGAGAATTTTTGCACCCGGCCGCGCTCATACTTTGAAAATATTATCCGGCTTCCAGTGTCACTGAAGTGATTTTTATTCGAAGCGATGTGGTGGACGACGACCTAAAAATATTTAACTCGCAGAATTATTCTTTCGGTGATTGCATTCACCTACGATGACATTTGGCGGATAACTTAGGCAAGCGTGAAGATGTTTATCCATAGCTCTTATTTGTTTTTATCTAAAGTCATTTGTCAAATGATGATAATGATACTGTACGAGTGCATAATTTATGAATGGCTTAAAATATCCAAAATAATTTAAAATTTAGTATACACTCTAATGACATCAAAGACCATACAGTCCAAGGACATAAAGCATTGATCCGTGCTAACAGTTATCACCCATGTACTTATTATGGCACAAATATATACGTATATATGTGCCATAATAATAACAATATATATAAGTGTATATATAACATATATAAGTGTATGTATACACTTATATATGTTATGTTTACATATATGTATATATATACCATACATATATTTTATGGTATACCATATAAATGCACATAAGGTGCCATACCATATTATATATACACATAATATTATTTCATTTAAGTTTATTTGCTAAACTATACGGTAGTATAATTAAAATATTCCTAGTGCCAGTTTAAAAAAATAAACAAATTACTTTAAAAGATAGCTGTAGTTTTATCATTTGATAGCCACAAGACTAATGGGATCTATCTTCTTAGGGGCAATGAGGACTTTAATAAAATCTCATTTGAAAGACAAAAAAATATATGAAGGACTCACATAAAATAAATCCGAATTTTATTCTTTCTTCTCTCCACTTCGAAAAATTCTTTTAAATAAAATTAAATTGTGACGCATCCCATTCGTATTGCTAACCTGGAATATAAAAATGTTTTACCGTGGCTTTTAATCCCATTTAAGTTCTTCAGGGGAACTCAAAAGAGCTCGACCGCAGCTAAATTTTTTGCTACCAATGCAATCATGGGATTCGAATACTTCAAGGAAAACGCCTGTTAAACCTTTCATATAGCGAGTCCCTGCGATGCAACGTGGTTTACGGCATCATGATGTAACTTTTGTGCTTTGTCAACATGTAAAATTTAGCTGACCTTCGTCAAAGTGTTCCGTAAAGGGAATAGTGCACTCGTCTCCTCCTTGCGTGACCCCGTAAGCTGGCGTCCCTCGGGTAAGGCCATGCTCGGCGTAGGGCAGATGGAACAGAGACGAGGGTATCCAGGTGGGAACAATGAGACAGCGGCAGTGGGGAGAGAGAGAGACTCGAGAAAGATGAGAGCATAAAATGAGAACGTTTCATTCAAAGAGAGGCTAGCTGGATGAAAGATGCAGGGAAGTGTCCCCAGGAAGAACTCCTGAGAAAAAGGACTCAAGTAGGCGGATGTCTGCCGTGAAAAGAGGCTGTAATGAGTTGGTTGCCCCAACACGTATGGCGCTACTGAGTTAAAAGGAAGTTGCAGCAAGTCAATAAGAAAAAAAGATGATATCATTGTGAAAAAATAGCATTCGAGTCCGTTTGGTGACTATTTGGATACGACGGTAGTAGTCAGTATTAAGTGTATGGTTTTCCCTTTACTGATTGAGGTAATAGTTCAATTACAATACACGAAAGCAGTACATTTGCTAACGTTTGTATAATTAAGTATTATTGTCGAGTTTTCACGGAAGGAAAATTGTTGATTTCAATACGAGACAAATAAAGATGCATAATTTAATTGGCTTTTTTTCTTTGATTTATGTAAATGACCGTTTTAATAGCTCTAGTAAAGGAATTTTCGTATGCAATTACCCAAAAAAAACGCGCGTAGAGGATGAATTTTAACTAACTACAACAACTCTACGCAAGTAATTGCCAACATAAAAAAATAAAATTGCATTAATAATTTTGTAAACAATCATTGAATTTCTCCAAGTTACATTAACGAAGTTTTTTGCAATCCCGACTTAACGAATTTCGTGTCTACGGATATATAAAGAACCTATTGGGACACATTATCTTTGGAAATAAATTCACTCAGGAGAATAATGGATGATCCTTTTCTGACCTCGGATAATATTTCACCTTATTAACATGCTCATTATACTGTGAATTGTTATTACCAAATCTTTACAAAATACAATAATTTTTTGGAAAAGCTCATGCAAAGGTTGTCTGAAATGCTCCGAAAATGATAATTTTTATGAAATTTAACAAAACATTTTCCGCATTCCAAGGATAATAATCTGAACAAATTTTCTAACTTTGCACATTATTAAATATTGCCACCCCATGAATTAAAACATCACACTTTAATATGTCTCATTTCTTGGATGTCCTACCTTTATGTCTTATATCGGTTGGAAATCGATGCGTCCGGGTTCCAATACCGGGCATGGTGAACAATTTTTACATACTTCGTAAGATTAGACCAGAAAAACGTTTTTAGGTACTCAACAGTAATGGCATAAAATAGGGAGTTAAATTAAGTTTCTAATTTCATCGATGAATTTTGTGTTGAATTCGATATTACGAGAGCATATACGAAATATCCCGCAAATTCCGAAAATTCATTGCTAATTGAAAACCGTCACCATAGCAACCCGTGCCATTGCTGAAGAATGAATGCGGGAAAACGTGCAAAAAATAATGAAAGGAGAAATCAATTGGGAATTATTCATTTTCTCACTTCTTTACTTATTTAATTACCAACGCTGATTGTCAGCATGACATTTATTCTTTATAATTTTATATTTATTTTCTATTGTTACCAAACTACTTGAATAACAATAAGTTGTAATTAAAACGCTTATTAGCCTATGAAATTTATGATCTCCGTGTATCTTATAATAAAATATAGAGTTTATAAATGAAGTTACATACTAAATTAAGCGCTAAACGTCGATATGCAAATCAATTGGAGGAGAATTAAGAGCTGAAATATGGGTTGATATTTATATAATTAAATTTCCTGGTTTTTCCGTGCATTGTTATTTGGTTGTCTGCCGCTTTAAGGTAGGTTTTGGATGGGAAAAGATTGCACACGTCTACATTTTTTAGACTCGCCTAACAAGAGAAAATCTGACACCCACTATTTGTTTTTACTTCCACATACATTCTATCTGCCTTCATTCCATCCAACATTCTTTCCCTACCCCTACTTTGCTTGCTTTTCATCCTCTCCTCTATCAGTCTTTAGAATTCCACAACCAATTGAATTTATCTGCGTAGATCATTCCTGTCTTATTTGGATTTTCCCCAACAACGCTCTCTCTTCCCCACCAAGATTATTAATTCTACTTTTCATCTCCTTTCTGTCAATTTTACCTTTTCCATTCTTCTCCACACCCACATAACCAAACCTATAATCTACGCCAATCATTTCGCTTCAACGATCATAAATCTGTGCGGCATAAGACCACACTCCAAACCACAGTTTTCACTAACCTTTTCGTTACATCATTACTTAACCTCCTGTACGGCCCTATCATCAGGTCCCTTCTGATGAAAGCCTCTTTGCCTATCACAATTCTTCTTCTTGTATACCAACTACGGTAGCCATCTTGGCCCTAGACACACTTACTTCCAAGATGCGTGAACTGTTCTTGTTTCTTCCTATTCTCTCTTCTATTTTAGCATTTACCTAGGCCTTCGTCTTTCGCAAAAATCGTATGACATTGTTTTGCTTCCACCAATTCCCAACCAACACATATCAGACTGATTATATAATGCGCTCAGAGATTACTGTAACCCCTTAGCTGATTGACAGTTTAAAGCCTCAGAATTTGCAAATCTGTGTTCATGAATGCTCGACCATTTTCAATTCTTCCCGTACCTCTTTTAGTAATTCCTCTACACGGAAGTTAAATGCACGGGAGATAATAAACATCCATGTCCTATCTACCCTACATTGTCCATTCTGTCTCTGAATCCACCTCACACACCTTAGTAGTTGAGCACCTGTAAGTTTCGGATACACATTTTCAATTACATGCAAACAATTTACTCCGCTTGACACCTTGTCGAAATACACGAAAAACACAAAACACCCTGACTGAGCTCAATATTCCTCTCTGTGTGTGGTCTCATTGCTGTTTTAACAACACGCGTCTATCGCCTTCCTGAACCCAAACTGCTCATCCGCCGAATAATCATTTCTGTCTCCCTAATCTCTTACTGATGATTAAAAGTATCACTTTAGTAGAGTATTAAATCAAACATATCCTTCTATAGTCCTCATATATGGCCAACTTTCTCTTTTTTGGGATATCAACTAACACTGAACTGACTAAAGATTGGGAAAAATTCCTCCATCATGATTTCTATGATTTAGTCTATGAAATCCCTTTCTCTCAAGTGTTCCTAAACTTTTAAGTAGTTCCGTGGGAATATTATCCACCCCCACGGCCTTGATTGATTTTAATTCTCTTCATGCTCTTTCTATTACTCAATCAAGTATGCCTGGACCTGAGATACCCCTGCTTACGTCATATTTTCTTTATATGTCTAAGATTGTGTGCCAAATGTCTTTACAATATAGTTACTCTATGTATTAATTCCATTTCTGTTGAATATTTACTGTTTCAGTTGATACTTTTCATGATTTATCTTTGATTATTTGCACGAACACTCCCTTTTGACATCTTTCTCTAAAACGTACCAATGTTCCCTACGTGACTACTCCATACTCTTGCAAATGAGTCCACAAACACGCTCTTTTCACCCCATAGGTTTCCCTGATCATTTTATTTGTTAACTCGTTGCACTTTTTTCTAAATATTTTAAGTTCACATTCTTCCATAACTTTCTCTATCTCACAATTTTCCCAATCATCACGTCCATGACGCACGGTTTCTTTAATCCTTTCCTATTAGACGTTCCTATAGTATTGTTTACGTTTTTCGATAGCCCTTTCTTGATATGTTCCCGTTTTTCTTCTGTTGTAACCATCTCTATGTCCTCATTCCTACTTCTCTCTACAGCATACTGGTGTTCTGTTTTATTCCCCGTTAATGTCTTAATTCCATATTATAACTAGTACTCCCCCTTTCACCCTCCTAACTCTGATGTTACGCTGCATTAGTAGTAAATATTCATCTAAATCCACATCGTGTGAATTGTTTAAGCCGTTCTTAAAGCTATGGTCACTATTCGTTGAATAAACTCCGAAATTGATTTTTCCTGTACATTCTACGATTCACAAAATATGATTCATTTGGAAAAAATGCTCACTGTCTACATCAAAAATCATGGGTTAGAATCATTTGATCGGTAACAAGTAAAAGCTCCAGAAAACTCGTTTCTAGTAGATATAAGGGTAGACTGTATAACTAGACGTTAATTAAAAGTGGTTTTTTTCTTAACTATTTGAAATTTTCAATAGCTCACGATCCAATTAGAGGTTAAAGAGGTTTGAGATGGTGTTATTTCTCATTTCATACACAAAAAATTCATTCCCTCGTTTTACCCTTTTTTCAATCGAGTGCGGAATTTCCTAACCCAACTGTCATCAACGACCATTCGATAGTCACCTAACTTTGCTCTCTCCAATTTAATGCAACGGAAGTACATTTTGCGGCGGCACGCCACCTTTATGAGCATCCATTGTACAGCACCATGAGGGACGGTTGAAATGTTCTTCTTTTTCTTTTGGACTCTTAAAAATTTGCGATGGATGCAGTTGTTCGAAGTGAGATATTGCTTCTTTGCGTCCGTAGGATTTTTTTTCTCTTTCCAGCTATTCGATTGGAATGGAAGGAACATCGAACCATGCAGGGTTTTTAAACCGAGTTACTCCTGGACGATAGGGCAAGGGCAGGCGGGAAGAGGGTTTGTTACGAAATCGCCGTGCCATTTACGGGTCGGACTGCGTCAACGTTTGTGCCCGGGTCGTAAAATTATACGAACCCTTCGGTCGGCCTTCCCTCTCCCGCCCCCCTCTTTCGTTTAACCTCGACGACGACGCGCCGCCGATCGCGACATCGGCGCAGTCCAATCATTGACGCATTATCCGTCATTAAAATGGCCAAGTGCCGGCATTCCGTGAAGGACGGACTCTATCCCGCTAGGTTGGTCGCTTACATACAGCAACATTATTGGAAGCTAAGGTATTTTTAAGCATCCATTGTTGCATTATCACTCTGTTTTCTGTAGGTATGTAAGATTTTTGAGTGGATCAAACTTTTGCGGAGAGGATTTAAGCAGCAAGGTTTTATAAGGCATTGTCATAAATGTTTAACTAAGGCAATCTGCTATTATTTGAAACTATAAGATCGTTGGAAGCTATTATAGAAAGCTTCTACTAAGGAGGAACTGCAAACTCGACTCTATTGTGAGAAAATGATTCTAGACCGATTACGTACTGGAGACCTAGGTTGAATTAACGCTTCGTAATCACAGTGGGCATTTCAACTATTTATACCAATTTCATTAGTATATAATAAAATTGATTAATATTTTAAAGATTTTTATCGGATTTAATTTTCCTGCTAAAATGTTGTTTCTTTTATAGTAGTATATTTCGATAATATTCTTTGAAGTGTGGTTATTATTTCTTTCAAACGAAACACATACTGCTCAAAATAAAAAAATGCTATATGTGATTGGAGACATTCATCAGTACTTCATTTTACAGTCGGAAACTTTCATGTGCGTAGTTAAGTATTTGATTTTATGATGTGATTACTTAAAGAGTAGCTAGTGAAATAACATATAATTGAGAACATAGCCATTCATAGAACCACCCAAAAAAAACTACATACGCCAAGTGAAAATAGCTTATTAACTATTATCGTGGCATAAAAGGCCATTTTTTTATTCAAGACGCTATTGGTAATACGCATAGCATCTAAAGTGATCCCAAGTAGTCACTTTAGGTTTTCCATCCAGTTTCTCGAGGCAAAACTCATGTTTCAAAAATCTCTTTCAAAAGTCAAGGAGAAACTCAACCTGTGACTTAGCAGAGAGTCGCGTTCTTCATCCATTTAACTGGATCAGAAAGTATACTAAAAATAACACAGTTATTCGCGTAAGGCGTAAAAAGAAGGGGAATATAATAAAAAAATTACTGACCTTTTGAGATATTTGTGGAAAACAAATCCGAATTTTAAGACAACCATATTCATCCAGACATATTATTTCCACTTGTGCAAAATAGATGAAAAAAATCAAAATGAGTATTAGCCGAAATTTCGATCAGTTTTTGTTACTTGATCCCTAAGTCGCCAAAAATGTAAATTCGGTTCCCATAAAGCGGTCATCCGAGAGCAAAATCTTCTCCTCTCTTGTTGGCTACCAAATTCCTTTCGTAAGGCGCTGCACCGACACCGAACTGACATGTTACGGACGGCGGAATAGACGGTCTTCTTCCTCCACGAAGGAGGACTAAAGTGTCCCCCCTCCGGTCGATAGCATGCGACCGAAGCAAACGGAAAGAATCTTGTCGCAATGAGGAAGAGAAAAATATCGACACCGTCGAGGGTTCTTTCCGCTCCGCATGACGTGATGCCTCTGCTGTGACACGTGTTCGGAATGCATTCCACATTCCTCTACTCGGAATCTATTTGCAGCGAGGGCTAGGGAACGTTTTATTTACTTTACGGTGGTTCCGTTCATTTTTTTCAGTCCGTCCGCTCTCCCGTTGGCGAATCAGCGGCTTTTGGCTCCGGCCATTAATTTCTTTTTACTGCGAGGACCCGAGGAGTTATCAGACGCCGTGCAACTACTCCCCCCTCTCCTCCTTCCACCCCTCGAGTGCGCACTACCCTGGCACCTCACTCCTCCCCTACTTGGGAAGTTATGGCAGTGGCCTAGTTCATACAAGTCTCTCCGGCTATGAGGTTTCCTTTTCCTAAAGTCACTTGAAATTAATAACACGGATGAATACTCGCTAACCAAGTTGCTATGCCTCGCGATCATCGCCGAGGATCTGCACCGCCATAATTTGGACCTGGGGAAAAATGGGGATGAAGAATTTAAAGGTAAGGCTTAGTTATTTGGCCTAGTTTGATTTATTATGCCGGTTGGGAGTCAAAAGTAATTAAATGAAGATTGGAAAGTAGAAAATTTGGGCTAATTTAGACGGGACCGGAAGCTGTTTTGCTCCTATTCTTCCCTGGAACAACTTCACCCACCCAGTATATTAACGATTATATTTTATTTGAAAAATATTCCATGGCGAGATTGGTGTGATTTGATCCACCGGCTGATATATTGATTTATTTTTAAAATGGGTTAAAAAGGCATTCGGGAGGGAAAAATTAATATGATGCATTTTAAATGGTAAGAAAACAAGATTGTAAAGTACCTAATTATGTCCAGCCAGAAGAAGAAGAAAAACAAAAGTTTTAATGTATTAAAAGTGAGAGAATTTTATTTTTATAATATTTTTATATAATCGAATGAAATTGGATTAGATCTTGAGAGTTATTAAGAAGGCAGTGTGCGTTTTTTTGTGTGTGTCATTTTTTTAAATTTCCTACATAAAAAAAACAACCAGAGCTTCTATCCATATTAGACTTACATTTAATCATATGTATATCATTTCCCTTGAGAATATTTTCACACATGCTGAAGATCGCTTGAATGCCATGAACAGTATAGAAGTTTTACTAGCATGAGAAGGTTTACCATCATACATTTTTTGTTGGCACGCATTTTCTTGGTCTTCACTCTTTCGGTATTCAATGGAGTACAAAATAGGAGAGCATCCGGAATCATAAATGGCCATTTTTATTGACAGAGTTTTACCTGTTTCCTTCGGACCAGACAAATCACCTTTTCCAGCAATTCCAATTTTATGTGCCCGAGTTGGAAGCTGGATCGCGAGGTCCAGAGCTTCGGAAAATTCTCCTTTATGCGCAAAGAGTACTTTTTTTAAATTTCCGACTGCTTCAAGGCCACAACTTTTGGAAAAAGAATCAAAAGTCAAACTCTCCGAGGAATTAAGTCTTAAGTTGTCAGTGTGCTATGGTTAAACATTGCGTTCACCAACTTCCCTCCGACTCGGTTATGGGATAATTCTTGTAACTTTGTAAATGTTCTTACATATTTTTTCCGAATTAAACCATGCTATTCTAATGAATAAATGTTTATGAGAACAATTTTTGAAAATAAATACTTTTTGTAGATGTTGAACATTGATGGTTCAGATCTAAGGATAGTAAAATTAACAGCGCCATTTTTTTAGGTATCCTTATAAATATGAAAGAAATGAGTTGAAAAAAATATCATTCTTGCCATAAAATTCCGGTAAGAACTGTTAAAAAAGAATGTTATACAGAATGTTAAAAAAGAAGTAATGCTTGTAATTGTTATTATAAATAATCTATTGGTTAAGGTAGGTTTAGGACGAACTACCAAGTTATTCTATTGTCTCTCCTAACACCGCATAACCCAACATCTTACTTTACAACATCCGACTCTTAATCTCCGTAAACTTCTTTACTCCCTTCGTTTTGCCCAACATCCCTATTCTATTACAATCCCTTCCTCGTCTGCACACCATTATCCCCCCTATCACAGTATTCAACATCCCATTGCCAATCGATATTGGCATCCATTTTTCCTGTCTTCTGATTAGTTCTCCCTACGATCCCCACTCCTATCCACCATGCTAAGCACTTCCTCATTTTTTCCTTTCTATTAAATTATCAAGTACCAGATATCAAACTTGCTTTATTAGATTTTTAAGAAAAAAATAAAACGGACAGCTTCGATATCATCCTTCAATTAACTTTTACATACTCTTGTCTCTTTACATGCTGCCTATTATTCCTAATATTCCTGTTCTCATATTTTTCGAATAAGATAAGTAAAATAACCTAAATATCCTGGAATAAAAAAATCTAAACTGCGTTTTTGAATTAATTTTGGCTCGGTAACAGATTAAAGGAGACGAAAAATAGGCAAAGGATTTCAGGATACAGTCACTAACCTTTAATTAAAGTAGGATTTAAATAAGCATGCCTATGTTGATGGTAATGGCCAAATGAAAAGATTCTCTGGGGAAAATATTACAAATGTTAAAAATTATTACACGTAATTCTAGAATAACTTGCGGAGAAAATTATATTTGTAGTATTAAACCTTTTCTCTGACTCGGGTGATTTCTGAGACTACAATTATGACTGGCAATAATGAAGATTATACAGGTATGTAATGCAAAGTACCGTGTGAAATTTCAACAGGTTCTTGATCTGATTATAAATGTTATTATAAATGTAGTTGAAAACGTATGAATCTCTCAGAATATTTTTGAATGCTTATAATTATATAATATGATAAAATAATAATAAAAAAATTAAGAATTATTCAAGATTAGATTTTCTTCTTAAAAATCAGTCATATGTTGCTCACATTTACGATTCTGTCAATTTAATCTACCGCAACGAATTTCGGATAGGGGATTACCAAAGTTGTAGTGCGAATACGAGGGCTGACAAATGGCCATCGATTCATTTTCAACGTCTATCTTGGTTTTTAGATTTGTGCTCAGAAAATGTACATTTCTGAAACTCTGCGGGCCATATGGTTTTTAGAGTTTATGCCAAGTGTTAGCATATTATGAATCTCTGTCAATAATAAGTGAATTCAAGGAATTTTTATGATTTACTTGTAATACCATTATTCCCATTAATAAGAAATTCATAAGGGCTTTGAGGCATACTTTTCCCCGCAAACTCATCTAAGAATCCTGAGGCTGATATTGTGTGCGAGAAATTGTAAAACATGAAAAAAACCAATCTGATTTCAAAGAACTTGAAAGAAATTATTCAATACTTAATGCATTACATGAACAATGTATGCTTTAAAATACCCAGAAAATGGCGAATGGAAAATGATAACTGACAAAAGAAGCATGGGAAGAATTGGATAATATTAATGAAATTCTGTGGGCAATCATAAAATCAGCTGGAGTTCCGGACATTTAATCTAAAAATAGCCAGTCCTCCTAAGGGTTTTGATGTCATGCCTAACACACTTGAAAATCAATGCCATAAGTATAGGGTGAAAATTAATGTAAACAAAGCTAAGGTTATGAAATTTACGAAAAAGAAGATGGCTAATTTAAACATAAAAAATTGGGAGTACATTAACTTGAGAAGGTTGAACCGTTGACAAATTGAGTGTTTTGGACCAAGATAATCAAAGCAGTAGGAACATATTAAGAAGAATTTCTCAGGTCAAAGAAGCGTTCACAAGCTTTAAAGGGGGAGTTGATTGCAGAAAATTTGAACAAGGATATTAAAAGATTAGAGAAAACTTTGATATGGAGTTTAGGTTTGCTCGATGAGAAAACTTGGTAACCAAGGCAACATGACAGGCATTTGAGACGCAGTAGTGGAGAAAGATGGACAAAAATGAACGGAAAAGAAAAAAAACGAATATCGCTGGTGATAACAGAGGATGAGTGAATGCTGCTAAGAGAAATTCAAAGGAGATAGGAAAGGTGAATACAGAGAGTTTTAGTTGACAGTGAATGTTGAAGAATGTGGCAGCGGGGAGAACCTTAGAAAGCGAGATAAAAGGAAGAACAGATTAGGCAGGTTTGATAGATTGAAGGGAGGTAGAAAATATGTGAAACTGAATAAGGTTTTATTGCAGTGTAGGGTATCCGGTAGTGACTAGTAATACGAATTAGTCGACGGTAGTTAGTCCGTGTTGATCCAAAACCTATCTTAAACGGTAGAATACCATTATGAAAAAATCGTCAACTTGAGCAGAGGCTAGGGCGTACAATTTAAATTGATTTACTGCAGGTTAATCTTATACAAAAGAGTAGATATTACAGAAATAACTCGTAATGTGCCCACCTGTGCGATTAAGGATCGTGAATGGCACAACTGGGTCGATCGATTGCAAAAGGACTGGGCAGAGAAAACTAATTGGGCATGTTGGTCAATGCCGGTCAAAGGGGCACACTCCAAGTACGTCCCTCGTAACAGCGTACGGAGAAGGGAATACGAGAGAACAGTGAACTTTAGGAGATTTGGGATCTGACGAAGAAATACGCTCTAAAGCATACGAGATGCTTTTGTTGGCGAGCTCTTTGTCTCCAAGACAAGATCAAAGATGGCTAATTGTCCAGCACTAATCAAGGTACGAACTCGTATTAGCTGAAGAGCTTTCGTTTAGTCAAGAAATATATCGCCTTTCTGCATAGGAATACTCCTGCGGTATGGGTTTTTAAGGAATACCAGCATCAAAGAAAATTCTATATTTCTTCGCCACTGCGAATCAAACTAAAAATAAAATCCATACTTAACTAATGGCAATTCTTTTAGCATCCAGGATACGTAGGTATTAAGAACGATACAAATGGGACTACATATATTTCCATTATTATGGGAAGAAAAAAATTTGCGATTACATTTGTTTTTCTCATAATGACGAACTTACATCTTTCCTGAATCTGTTGAATATTTTCATTATTGATTATAGGAGTATTTAATATATTTTGGAGTGTTTAGTATTTTACAAATTTAGAATCTATTTTACATGAAAAACGCATAGAAAAATAAATAACTGTACTTCCAATTACATAAAATAATAAATAGTTTTTGATAATATAACATTTAAAAAGAACTCAATATAAAAAATATCATTTCTGTGGGAACTGGTAGGACATTAAATCGTGCACTAGGACAAATAAATAGGACAGAAAATGAGGTAAACGTAATAGGAAATTATGATAACAAAAGAAACAAAGTAATTGTGACAGCTAAAAATGAGGTTTAGGTCAATGCCTGTCCAGACCATTTCGCCTCGTATACACAACTCCTAAAAACCTAGTGTACCATGACAGAGCATCCAAAAGTACCTAAACCGGATATATTCCCGACATCTTCGGGTTGCGAGCGGTAGCAATAATTCAAGGAGACTGTTGAGCTCCACTGCGCAATTTGGGTTAAATGGATAGCTGGGGATTTTATGAGGTAAGCAAGAAAGGAGAGAATCACAATACCATCAGGTACTCTTACGGAAAGCGCCGAGAGATAATAAGCTGAATGTTCCTTACGATGGAAGGAGAAGCAATGGTTCATATTATTCTTCCCACGTAGCAATCAAGTAGAAACCAGAATATCACTGAGGAATTAGCCTTTGGGGCTCATAATCGGGATGTTGTTGTAGAAATAACACAATTAAACCATCAATGGTCAACTTATTAAACTGTAATCGATAGGTCATTGCCATAATTTAGTTAACTATAAAGGATAAATAACTACGGAGACCATTATCTCTCACCGAGGTTTGCATATCCTACCAGACGGAAATATTTATTCAATTGAATTGCAGTCCTCATCTGTGTTTTGTGAGTACTAATACAAAGTCTCTTATCGTCCAGGAGAATTGAGATCCTGCTGATCACTCCTCCGCCCATTACACTGAAAGATTAAATGTTCTTAACATCACCCCAGGCACTAACACTATTTAACGGTGCAATTGCCTGAAATGGATTGTGCATTTCGGTAAGTTGCAAAATAATGTTCCTCCTAGGAGAATATCGGACGCCTACTGCAAAAATATTGTGGGTAAGACTATTAGTACCTCAGCGACAGCCGTTATCCCGAGACCGTGCATTGGTAAACCCCTTCCAAAAATCTGTGAAAATTCGTAAATGGGATTTGGGAGCGGGTCTCTGAAAATCCAATTACCATTACACAGGTCTTATCCCCCGCGGGATTAGACCCGTGTTGACCCATTACGGTCCTTTGTAGGAGCGGCCGCAGTCGTCGCCTGGGATTCCCTCCGACCTATCTTACCTTCCTCATTCATCCTGAAAAATGATTAAGCGCCAAGACTAAAACCCCACGGTAACCGACCTGGAGACCCGTGCGATGGAGCACGGAAGCGAGCAAAGTAATACGAGGAGGTGAAGAAGGGGGGGGGGAGGTTGCTCCTAGGGGAAAAGACAGTCGGTCGTTGACGCCTCCGAATGGGAAATGGCAGTCATCACACCCCGGGGGAAGTAAACGGGCATGCATGGCGAGTGACACGTCCTAGTTCTTCTGCACGTAATGGCTCTGGATGCCTGCTGGCGAGCGTGAATGTTAAGTTAGGAGAGGGAGCGGGGTTGAACGAAATGAGGGGATTGGCTAAGTTTGCGGCATGGTGAACTAGGAAGAGACGGAAGGAAAAGGGGGATGGAGAAAAAGGTCGCGGGAAATAGATCGAGTGGGTGAGGGTAAGGAGAGAAAAAGCCGCCCGACATAAATTGCATTTATGCCTACGGAAGTGGGTTAGGGCGGAGTAAGACACCATTGGCTCCGGAAACGTAGTCGGACTTTCATTTTTATCACTACACCTCTTCCTTTCTCGTGCACTCCCCATCCGAACCACCAAGCCGCAAGAAGGGGCATCGAAAGGCCGGTATTCCTTTTCTCTAGGATCATTAAAAATAAGTTGTTCTTCATATACCTCCATATCCGCGGGTCCATGTCCGGGAGGCGTTCTTTTAAGAAGTGTGGAGAGGAGGAGAAGAACGAGAGGGACTCAGGGAGGGTGACATGGCGGATAAAGCAAGGAGATATGGGTGACCAGAGCGAGCGGTGCAGCGGCCGAGGAAAAATCAGAAGACCATCCCCCCTATCTCGCCAAATGGAAAAATATCAAGAGGAGAGTTGGTGGTGAAAGGTAAACTCATATAAAGACTTACTTCCCGCTTTCCGCAAAGGAAAAGCTGAGAATAAGAGGAGACAAACAGTCATGGGAAATAGATCCGTGAATCTATGCTGACAGAGAGACAGGCCCTCCAGGAAGGGCTTTGAGGAAGAGATAAAACGTTTCCATTGTCCTGAAAGTGACCTAATTGATGAAAGGGAGGTCAGGCCCTCTATTACGAAGCTCTACGAACCCCATGTTTTGTGTGAAGAGACGCTCCTTGATGTCAAATTTCTCACCTCATGGCTTTTAGCTCGAGGAGTAGATCAGTGTTTACGGAGGACATGAGGCAAAAATGTGTGCCATTTCAACCAATACTTATTGAAATAAAAAGTCCCAGTCACCGTCGCCTATGAATTCTAGTGTATCCCTTCGCTCCGTACCGGTAGACTCGTACACTAGAAGAAGAAAATGCTACACTGGAGCTAGGAGAGAAAATAGCGGAAACCTTGACCAGATTCTAACTACCTAAAACATTTTAGGCGATGAAAAAAAGACCTAGCACAATCAGATTCTTTTCCCAAATACCACCTGCTACTTTTGGTATTTATCTAGTTATAAAAAATCTGGAAATATGATCACGGTGCGAGACGAAAGGACTGTAATAGGAGAAAAATATCTATTTTTCCTTTGCTCAGCTATTTGAGAGATGACTAACGGTCGACGCAAAAAATGGGAAATATAAGTCCGTGAACGCTCGAGTGCTTTTGGTGACCTATTTTCTCACCCTCACATTGCCTTTGAAAATATTACTTTACACGTCCAGACAGACGAATGTGCTATCATCAAACAGCCCGGGAAACACAAATAGTTGAAGCCTCGTACCAGAGGTTTCCCCTATTTGAGTTTCCCTCTCTTTACCTTCACGCGAGAAGGATTATTGTGGGATTCCACTTGCTTGAAAAGCTGTGCCTTTCAATTTGATTCGTTATCCCAATTGAAATTACATGTCATCTACTAATGATTCACTGAGGCACTTTTTATATTAATAAGGGATTTTCCAGGATTGCTTCATTATGGTTTTTAAGTGGTTGAATCAGTACGACGTCTCTACATTGGGATAAAAAATTCATGTAAGGTAATATGCGAAATAAAATTTGAAATAAATTTGGAGAGAATAATGACACCTATTGCAAGGATCTAATTGTTATGAACAAAAAAATAAAAATGTAAAACATTCTGCTAGAGTGAAATGTTACTGGGATTAATATGTATTATAAACATTAAGCTTTTTGATGATAACAAATTATAGCTTCTGGAATTCCTGGTGGATTATTTTTATACTTTTTAATAAAAAAATACAAAGATTTTTATTTTCAATAATTCATAAAAATTTTCATATTTTTAATATCTTCACGAAGGAAAATCCGATAATTGATATTAAACTCAAGTATTTGTCTGAAGAAGTAGTGTTGTATTAAGGCAGATAGGCATTTAGTACGAAGCTCGTAAGTGTGCAAAAAATATAAAACCAACAGGAAATACGACGGTTCGCGGAATTTCCAAAAGTTCATGGTTAAGAATGCTTTAATGACGTGAAATGTCTACAACTTAATGTCTTTGTCATCATTATATTTAGTTCATAATATTTCCAAAGAAACGTATTGTGCATATTATCTGTATATTATTATGATGGTTTATTTAATGAATTTACAAAATAAAATAGCTTAAGTCAATTTTCTCTTTAGAAATTTCCTCTCCACATCTTGATATAGTTTGAGGGGGGTTTTCAATTTTTTTATATTAAGATAAAAAAGAATATTTACTTGGATACAAACTTCTAGTTGAACTCGGAAATAATTAAATTTTCAATCTTGCATTGATAAGTTTAATTCAACTGAACTGAGAAAACTCAAATTTTACAAATTGGAACATCATGATGGCTCTTTCAATAAATACGCTTAAAGTTTTTAATTATATATTTGAAATGATTTAAGCATGCATAAATTATGAACCGTAATCGATTCCGTGTAATACAGTATCATGATTTTTATCCCAGGTATTTAATATTTTGAATATATACCCGTAATTCAATTCGGGTATATATTCATGAGTTATTTATTTCTTGTAATATTATTATTATTAGGTAATCTACCGGTTAAGGTAGGTTTTTGGATGGACACAGCTCCTAATAACTATTTTGTGACGCCTAGAAAAACACAACATCCTACTCTACATCAGGCCCCTCTTCATCTCTGAGTACATTCTTCCTCCCTTCATCCCGTCCAACATCCCCATCCTGTTCCTTCCCTTTCCTCATTTGCCTAACATTCTCCCCTAAATTACAGTCTTCAATATCCCACTGCCGGTCAATACCCCCTTCATCCACTTTTCCTGCCTCCATAGGATTAATCCCAGCTAACCCCTCTCTTCGCCCACCATACCAAGTACTTCCTCATTTGTTTTCTTCTCTGTCAATTTCACCTTCTCCATTCTTCTCCACAACCACATTTCAAAAGCCTCCAGTTTACGTCTATCCTCCTACTTCTTGTATTTTTATAATTATATAGTATATATACACTGATGCGTATATGTAATTTAGCTGAAAAAATGATTAAGCAAAAATATACTATCATTACCAAAAAAATGAAAAGGTGATCAAATGTCAAAGGAAATTTCCATGCGAATGCAACACCAATTAAATGGATAATTTCACGCATATATTGGGCAAACAAAATGCCTCACGTTATGTAAAAGTGGGAGCATGAATTTTTCGGGTACATTACGCGCAATCCCGTAACAAGGCTAAACATTTTGATGCGTGATTATTATGTCGCATTCCCGTTTGGAGAGAAAATATGATAACGCCTTAATTGGATTCCTCGTCCCACTTCTCTTTTGCCCATTTT
Organism: Hetaerina americana; assembly: GCF_022747635.1. NCBI lineage: Eukaryota > Metazoa > Arthropoda > Insecta > Odonata > Calopterygidae > Hetaerina > Hetaerina americana. The sequence goes on from NW_027286874.1 coordinate 80,059,234, forward strand.
GAAATAAATATTTCATTTGCACCAACCAATTTCAATCAAAGCACAGTCGCTAATTCTAGAAATTAACTATCCTGGATTAAAATCCTTTTTCTATGTATTTCTGGGTCAAAAGGGGGGAGCAAACTAGAGGGAAAAGATGGCGACACGAGCGCTTTCAAAATATCATAAGGCTACAACCTTGAGTGGATAGAACCAGTGAAGCTTTGCTTGCACATAATTCGTGCTTTTACGAATAAGTACGAGGGTTGCTATTTATATTTTTAGCCTAGTAATAATAGTAGTGAAAAGACAGTAATTTATTGATTAAAATGGCTTTATTGTTTTTTGAAGTATTATCCATGATAATTAATAAACTTTTGCATGCGCTCGAACCAATATTTGTAACACTTTTTCCACACCGATTGAGGTATCTACAAAAGGTTGGAAGCTGTTGATGCATTCAAATGGATTTTGAATGCATCAACAGCTTCTTCAGACGCCGAAAAACATTGCCACGCATCTTTTTCCTAATAAACGGGAATAGAAAGAACTTGTTTGGTGCTAATTCAGGACTGTACCCATCAAGTCGACGTTTGGCCAGTCCAATAGGCAGTTGTTTCAGCCGATCTGTGAGAGTTTGCATTGTCATGATGAAGAATGATACTTCACTGCCACTTCTTTTTCCGTATTACACCGAGAATTTGTGGCAAACAATTGATGGTGTATCATTCAGAATTTACGGTTCTACCTTTTTCTAACAGTACGGTTGTCACATGTCCAGTTATTCCGAAGAAACAGGTGACCATTTGCTTCGATGTACGTCGTGCACTTATCACTTGTGTAGGATTTGGCTCGTCTTGAGAGATCCATACAGTGAATTTCTGTTATGTTTCGGGCCCATACGCATAGATAAAAGATTCGTCACCTATGTTGATACCATACACAGCTTTTGATCCTCCGTGATTGTATATCTTGAGCGTTTCTTTGCACCAATTGACACGAGCATCCTTTTGAGCTTTGATGAAATTATGCGGGATCCAACGTGAACAAGTGCCTCTGAGAGGGCCGAAAGCTCGAACAATTTACCGTGTGAGTTTCCTTTTAAATGTTGCTATTCTATTCTATTTGTGTTATAGTGTCAGCCCATTATTGTACCGCTCGTGTGAGTTTTTCCGGTACAATCATTGTATGTATGTATATATATATATATATATATATATATATATATATATATATATATATATATATATATATATATATATACACATGTTTGCGATATATATATATATATATATATATATATATATATATTTCGCAACCCTCGTAACTGAAGGAGGATCGAAATCAATCTCAAAAACGTCGAAGACTTCATTTTCTTTAGTGCAATTATTTACTATTGTACCAAATCCTATCTTCTATGCAACCCTTTGTGGAATAATATCCAGTTGGGATTTCACCAGTGGTATTTAATGAATTACGATCGCATAGAGTCAACTACATCCGTATTGAGGAAGATATCCCTGCAGAATGTTTTCACGTTTACTGATTTAATATAAGGATATTGATGTCATGAAAATGGTTTAATTCAGTCTCTTAGCAGAAGGCTGAACAAAACATTAAATGGCTGTAACTGCAAAACACAGTTTATTAAGAAAAATATTTCAGTGTAATACAATACAATATCATAATTTTTATCACAAAAATTTAAGATTTTGAATAAATACTCATAACTCAATATGGATCATTTGATAAATTCTGGTTTTGCCTTATTATCTTAATGTAAACAGGCGAATTTAGATTCAAATGAACTTAAAATACATTTAAATACATAAACAAAATACGCCAAAAATATGGACGCGCATCAACTATCTGGAATACTAGAATAAGTGATGGGAGAATATTTTATACACAGTAATAAGGATAAGAGGATAACGGGGTGATAAAGTGCCTTTGAATATGACCTGGAAAAAGTCCAAACTACTTGGACACTCGGTAGCTATTTAAACTCCCGACTTAGCGAAACTGCAGCCCACTTCCATCAAAATCTTGGCATAATTTGATTTCAAATGCCTAAAGTGTGTTAAAATGAAATCAGCATTTTATTTGCAATGGGAATATAAATAATGAAAATATTATTTCGTTAAAAATGGACATTAAATAAATAAAATGACAATATATGGTAATAAGAACAAAGCAATGTTTTTTCAAGTCTCACGTGATGTAAGACTTGAAATATCTGCAAATAGCTGGTGAAATTTCTTTATATAGTCAGGATAAATATTTGAGAATTGCAGGTTTAGCTGCATACTGAATTGGATCTCATTTTTATGAGTTTTTGTCATAACTATTGAAAGCTTTAAAAAAGGATCAATATATAAATATACATTGATAGCATTGGAAATGCATGCCACACGAATATATTTCCTCTTAAAAGAGATAAATGCAAACCTATTAATATTGCATGAATTCCTGCGATTTTCTAAAACCAATTGTAGCCTTGATTGGTTGGTTAAATTTGCGCCATTATTGCGTTGTGCTAGTAAGAATGAAGAGCTGGATGGAGATTACTCGTTCATTTATACGATTGTGGAAATAGTAAACGCCAGCAAGAAGCGAAATCTGCGTTAATTGTAAATCATACTTACAGAGGATAATGAGAGACACCTACATCATCAATGGCTTTAGTCTATAGGAATTTTTAGTGGAGAAAGTGAGAGATGGCTGACAAAGTGTGACCTGTATCTAAGAATAGGGGAGAGAAATGGCTCTCCCTGGGGGATTGTTTTTGGCATAAATAAAATTAAAAAAGAATACTACTTATTTGCCTAAACACTCACTTTTGTATGGTCACTGCCCTAAGGGAATTAAAATATCTGCTAGAGGGTGAGTTGTCTTTAATTATTTAGAGACAGCACCGCACCCTGCAGTGTGATTATTGTAAAAGTGATTTTTTACCTCAACTTTATTAGTACGAAAAATTTTATAAAATTATAATTGAGTCGATGATAGCGTTCACCCCAATTAAAGATGTTCTAGATTCGCTGTTGTACTCAATATAAGTATACCACATAATCGCTCAACTATACCATGGAGGAAGCAAAGAGAAATAATATTGGCAATACAATTAATACAAGTTATATTAATTGCATATTTTTGTATAGTGTTGTGGTTTTAAAAGTTGGATGTGCGGAAATTATTTTGGTGGAGATCGTTTTGCTTTACCCTCCGCAACTCAACCCTGCACCTCCCGAATATGTCTCTTCTTCCTAAATGTCCTGAAACCATCGACAGAGTCATTTCCTAGGTATTACCATAGGTTTTAAAAGCAGCAACCGATCGACCTAAGACGGAGGTCAATTGGGGAGAAGATGGGTGACCATTGTCCCATCCGAACTCTGACCTTAAGTCTTTGCCTCTTCCCTTCTTCACGGGAGAGCACTCCTCCTTAGGTACTTGTTTTGGGCGTAATTTCACGAAAGATGGTCTAAAGATGTTAGAATAACCCTCACTATTGCATTTATCTCTCACCTTTTTGAGCAGGGAGTCTCTTTCATGAATGATGTCTTTATTATCATTGAATCAAGGGAGCTGCAATCAAAAAGCGGTTCGATTTCAGGGTGAAAACCGCTCACTTTTGTGAGACCTCAGCTCCATCACTTTTGAATCTTCCATCAAGGCATTTGAATAAAGTGTATGACTATTTGGATGAGCCAAACACCTAAAGAACGGTGCGCAGCACTTAAGATGACGTGTGAGTAATTATTAGCGCCACAGACCTTAACCTCAAGTCAAAAAGACTGGATAAGGAAGAGAATTAAACCACAACGCGTAGTGATTAGCTTTGTCTTCATCTAGCGTAATCACGGTATGGGTGCGCAAAAATCAATGCAAATGTATATCATTAGAGCACGGAGCTCTTGAGTATTCGTCGGATCACATAACAAAGACAAATTTTTCTTCTTACAATATTTAAGTGCGCTCTCCATGATAATGGGAATGTGGGAAATCTAGAAGACGACTTCCCTTTTCATTTAAAAATAAATCCTGGAAACTCTTTCTGCTAAGATGATATAAAAATAAGAAGCAATGATTCACCTTTCAGACCACCCAAAGATGTAGTAACACGTGAAAGTATCAATAAAAAATTAAGGCAAACGCAAAAAAGGAGCACGAGATAAAAAAAAATGAGACGTCTTCTATTAATATGCACTGATTAATGCATTGAATGAGATGTTAGTTCGTTGATATACCGGATAAAATATCTGGCACGCTCACTGAAATTGTCCATTTGACGTGTATTTAAGCCATTTCTTGCCATGCTAATGGTGAAATCAGATTTCATGATGCATCCATTGAACAGCAATTATCCATTTTGGAAGCTATTTGTTTCAATGCTAATCCTATGCATTCCAATTGATTTCACTCGAAGTATTCCCATGCATCATTAGGGGATTCATGACGGGTTTTTCTCGTTCTCCCCCTTGTGTCATCAAGTATTGCAATTCCATTGTAATGTAACTTCCTTCCCTCTCATTATAGATGCATACCAATTTATATGCTAAACCGTTACATCTTTTCAGCCTTCAGCAGGACATTTGAGCCATCGCATCGACAATGACTTACCCCGAACGCCAATATTTACGTGTTTTACGCCTAAATTTATGGTTTTTAAGCTTGGAGAGACTTCCAATTCAGCATGACGTGAGAAAACTCTCAAATTCCTCCTTTTCCTCTTTTAAACGGCTTGGCTGTGGATGATATGTGTCGTTAGGATTCCAATTTTCCATAATTTTGTTTGTATATACAGAAAAGACTATTGTAACGTCTGCTATATCAAGACAATGAAAATTCTTTTGGTTAATTGTTCAAATTAAGAATAGGCAAATTAAGAGCGTATTTAACTTTTATAACATTGTGTAATTTATTATCACTAATTTGCCTTTTTAATACCAATATTCATATTTTATTCATTTCAATTAAACCAAATCACACCAAATATTAACCACGAAAAGCCTCATGGACACAATTACCATTAATATGACTTGCTAATAATCAATTATTTTCTATTTTATTGTTCAAAGAGCTCATAATAACACTTATTCTAAGTAATTTCTTACTTGAATAGAAACTTTTATAACTTTACCGATCTTTCACTAAATACATGCAAATGAGGATATCTCATCACACTTCTTTTTTGGGCAGTATTCACCTTATGATACCTTTCCCACCAGACTCATAGGTAACCATCCCATTATCGAAAGACTTATGCCTTACTTCATGTGCATTGATAGAATCCTATTACTGGAAGCTCGACTGACACAATATTCCACGGATTTCACACCTTAGAAATATACAGCCTCTTAATTCATTTCGTAGTTCGTGACAAGATTTCTTTGAATTTCAAGACTAATAGGATAATGAAACATACTCAAGTGAAAAAGCTTTTTGCTATCATTAAGCATGAAAAAATGTTTCTCCCTTGCCTACTCGTTTCTTGGTAATTGCAATACACGGTTTTCCTAATTAGTAATACCACGCAGTTATGCACGTAAGTATGTTATTACATTTAGAACGCGTCGTTGAGCAAGCGGTCAGTCAAGCTGAAATGAGCCGCATGGGAAGAATGAGCACGTTTATACATGCAAAATCAGTTTTATAAATCATCCATTTTAGGTACAGTATTTCCACTTGGATAGCCATTTGTTCAATACAAGCTCAAACGCTACTCTATTTCACGAAAGGAATTCTCATTTATGTCCGTTTACACAGATGAAAATGCAAGTGGTACTATTATAAATCACCTTTCTAATACGACAATGCTGTTTAAGTCATTAACAAACGGCATAACGATAGCTCTTGGATATGTTCAAACGTTTCATATACCTTTAGTTGACTAAAGTAGACAGATGGTGGAGTGTTTTTATTCTATCAGCTGAATCACAACGCACTAGAATCACTCCATATAAAATAAAACATGGTTAATGTCGTTAACAAAAATGTCCATTGACAATTAAAATATATCCTTATTACAAAAATTTTAATGGCCATTTAAACTACTTTTTGCAGTTCCTAAAACATTTCATTGATTAAGCCACTGTGGATATTTAATATCCCTATTTATTGGACTGTTTTCTCTTATTATTCCCTTTTATATTTAATGGCTGCTCGAAATTGGAAAGTAGTGAGTGACTCATCAAAAAGTAAACAACAGATACGTCGATCACAACTATCACGAATCAGCCTTGCAATATAACAATAATGGCTGGAGTACGTCTTCATTGCATTTTATGTATTGCTATACAGATATTATTAAGTTAATAACTTAACTTTGCAAGCGACAAAACTGACAGAGAAAATATCAAATGCGAATCGATCCTACGAGAACTTTTCAGGTAAAAAGAAGGACTCTTGAAGATTTCTTTGCTATCGACTTGCAACTCTGTCGGGTAATTCTCGGCGTGAGGACGCATTACTGCATGCGTTCGTTACACCTCGACTCAGTTGTGTTAATATTTTATTCGCAGGGTCGGGAGATTAGCATCACGCGTTGGGCATATTTTTTTCTGAAAAAGTTTCCCTCCCACGAGTCCATCTAATCTCCTCATTTCTGGCCTCGGGGAAGATTGCCCGGGTCACGCGCTCATTCTTATTTATGCGACTCTCTCTCGTGGAGATGCATAAACGAAAATAAACACCCGATGGGAACAAAAACATCCCAGGCGCCTCTAAAAAGAGACCGCGAGTGCTTTCCCAGCACACGCACACACACACACTCACACGGACGACACCCTCGCACAAACACCCACCTACACACACGCACACGGCCGCGTTTGTTTGCTCCCACTGTGTCGCTCCTCGATCCCGCCGCGGTTTTCTCCCCATCTCTACCTCCCACCTTACGATACCTTCCCCTTGCCTCCCTCCCGGGACGCGTAACCGCGGCACGGCTGCAAACCCAAACTTCAATCCACCCAAACCCAACATTTCGTAAACATAGAACGTAATGTAATTTCCTCGGCATCGCTGGTATGGAGGCCAAAAAATGAAACTCTTTCCAGGGAAATCCATTCACCGGGGCTCCACCGACGACCACCCTTCTCTCCGCCATCACCTTGCTTCGTCCGATAAGGAGTTTTAGGCTTTTGAAGTCTCCAGCCGTTTCCTCTCCCTTCTTCGAACATACACGCGCGAGAACCTCCTCCCCCTCAGTCATCGCCTCCCATTTACACCCCCCACATACTTCCCTCCCGAAAAAATATGTTCAGCAACATCTTTGCGTCATCTATTTCCCAATCATGGTGCGTGGACGTCTCCCATCGTCACTTCCTACCCACACCGCCTTTCAGCCTCCTTCCTTGTCTCAATACCTCCCTCCTCTCTTTGCTTCCCGGCAAATCTCCTAAGTCCCCTCCCGCGGACGGGTCTCGACTCCTTTCGGAGAAAAGAGAGAAACGGTTCCAACTAGATTTTTTCTACACCCCGTCTCCTCCCAACGTACTACCTCTGCGCTACGTAACCCACGAACCTTCGCTTCCCTACGCATTCCCGACTTAGCCAAATCAACAGCAACCCTGAAAACCCTTCCCACTCCACTGCTAGATCTAGAGTCCTTCTTCATTGATTCCGCATCGTTGGGAAAAACGTACAAGAATACCGGGTAGGCTGAAAAAATATTTTCTTAGAAAATAAAATTCCTGAGACATTCTAAATTTCTTAATTTAGTACCATTTTAGGTCATTGGTGCGTATTTTCTGAAAGTTTTATAATCAATGCATCACTTTGTTGGCTTAAAGCGAACACATTTAGCATATAATCATGAAAAATTGAAGAAAATTATTGAAAAAATCTCTCTCTGTATTTCTAAATTCAATTTAGATACATACGATTTTAAATATGCCAATCTAAATATCAATAGGAAACTTAAATGTAGGAAAAAATAACCTAAAAACTTTCTTCGAATACAGTTAGCTCCCGTTTCTGGAAAATATTCATATTTTTCTGTGTAAAAGCGAGGCACTGTCGTGCTCGGTACTTATCTATTTAAATTGTCGAAGCATATGAAATCCGACCACAACATCACCATAAAAACGCAGAAACAAATGCGATGAACCTTGCTTCCGTAGACAAATTTCTCGGTTTCAATCGAATGTGCTTAAATAAGGAAGTCTTTTAAAAATGTAAAGTATCAAAGTGGAAACTGTGGATGCACCAAAATTAATTTGCTAAAATTTCAATCCCGGAAAAAATATTTTTCCAATACATCTCAAACTTATCAATCTATGAAATTGCAATACGGAATACACTGTGTTGGGGCATAACTGCTAATGTGGTATGTTCAGATACCTCCGGGGTTGTTAAGAATAAAAAATGTAGACGTTCTAGAAAAGACTAGAAAGTATTTTACTATAATAGTTTACTACTTGTAATTATTCCGCTGAGACAAGAGCAAGTTTGTAGACAGCAAACACGAACAAACAGGAACAAAAACTTAAATTTTTATACCAAATGCTATTTTTCAGTCTACTGACGTATCATATCGTATAACCTATTTCCAAGTAATGTGGCTTAGAATATTTGGCCATCAGTTGTTATTTTCATGGCTGTACACAACAATTTAGCAGTGTTGAGGTGTTCTCCCAATAAAATGACTGGTAAAATAAATTCTGTGCCCCAGAACCTGTTATGAAAATATAGGTGACGTTAAGGCGGCTCAGAGAGGACTCGAAGGGAAAATGAAAATATCTTTTTGGTGTTGTAAATTTGAGGCACCTCAACCTATCAAACGGTCGCATAGTTGAAGGTCAGTTTGTGTTGTATTAATTATACTAGTGTAAAGTGCTTAATTTTGAGTGTTAGACCATGTTTTTTGTGAATTCAAGTTGTTAAATAAGGGAGATTTTATTCAAAAGTTATAATTTGGTAGTTATTTTATAATGTTTTACGCGTATGAGGCAAGGAGAAAAGAAAAAGGGATGATAATACACAGGAGGTAATCTGGTATCCATTATTGAAATGTTGCATTCACGCATTTTCAATTTGCTTTCCGAATTTAAAATTCAAAATGGCTAATTAACTCTTCAATTATACCCGCAAATATACCAACTGCTCTCTCATCCTAATCTTAGGCTGCACTCATTTCATAATGGCTATACAAAGAGAACCGACAAAGATAGAAACTATATTGGTCTAGTATTTCCTTCTTCAAATTTAACTTTCATTATATCTTTCAGCCTTGGTTTGGCTATTTATCTCCTGTCTTATTCATATGCTCTTCTACCTCCCTCCACCTTACGTCCTCCTCTCCATAGCTTCCACTCAAAGCCACGGGTCCTTCCTCTTCCTCCTCCTCCCCCTCCTGGTGACCTCCCTTAATGGCAAAGCCTGGTTCCGTGCCTCTCTCCGACGCTCGCTTGAGTGCAGGAGGGAGAGAGGGTGGGCGGCTAGAGGACCGGCATCTCCCTCGGTCTTTCCACGTACCCACCGTGGCCGGTCATCCGCACTGCCCCACTCTCCGAATCCTATATCATCCATCTCCACCCCATCCATTCCTCCTCCCAGGAGACAGCTATTCTGTATGATAAAAACGGAGTGTGGGCCGAGAGGGTGAGGAGAGAGGTGAAGAAGTACACTGCATGGGGAAGGGGGTGGGACGAGTGGACGTGGATACTACTCTCTTGTAATTAAGAATCTATAACTTAGTAGGTCCATTAGGCCTTTCTCAGGAAGTGCGAGTAGCGATTTCGTTCAGTTCGTTTGGCATTGACGTTATTCATAATGATGACGCACAACACTGCGGTGCATTTTTAGGCGTGTTCTGTACCTATGAACCGGGTTTCAGCGGGTATGGATTATGAAACACTACCCCTGCTTCATATTATTACGACTTACAAGTATTGATAAAGAATTCATGCGTGGCCATACCAACTTGTTTCATTGTTGCAATCAATCATTAATGAAATATATACACAAAAGATAGCTTGGTGACTATAAATGGCTTTCACTGGGATTTGGGAGTACAGTAGTAGTTTACCCGAGTATATTTATTTACCATTTAGAACTCCACTAGAATGAAACCCAGGTTAAATAGAGGAAATTGCACGCCAATATCCTGGATTATTAATTTGCGTAAGTATCCGCATATATTATTACGCTTTTTCTGAATAACGGCGATTTTGAAATGAACGGTCAAATATCCATGAAAATAATACAATTCAATTTATATGACATAATTTTTTTGTTGAGCATGGGAAATGATTTCTAGGATATGAACCGAGAACACTGAATTACCCGACGTAGATTCGAGGAAATCAATACTTAAGATTAAACTATCCATTGAATGTCCTTGGGCCTTTTCCGAGTTGATCCTTGGGAAATATTTATTTATTTATTGGATCCTGGAAAACACCTAATAGACTGAAATTCGGTTTCTACAATCTGTGACCAGAAATATTTAGTGAAATGGAAAATACCGAGTTATGGAAAATAGCAGGATAAGTATTGACTTCATCAAACGGCGTAGGACTTAACTGTTACTAACTTAAATCAATGAGTCTAAGTATCAATATATTTCGCATCGGAAAAGTTTCACTCCATGTTCGCGGCATGACCTGAAATGATATATGGAAACCATTATTGCAGTTCCACTTTGGATTTTAGATTTGGAAAAACTTTTGGAACGTCACCCTTATCCAATATTCTCATTGTTTCCACGGCATTTGCGGTTTTAAGTTTAATGAGATGAATACATGGGGATTCATAACTGCATAATTAAAATAATATCAAATAATGAATATTAACAAGTTTAAAATAGTAAAAATTGACGTTTAATAGCATCGCATCATTATAATTATTTAATAAAACTCTTCAAAGCAAACATTTACGACGTTAAATGATGTTAACAGCCCTTCACCATTTGATTTTAGATTTGATTGGTTATGATTAGTCCAAGATAATGCCGTAGAGGTAATAATTTCCTCATTTAAACTCCTTTTTTTAGAGAGCGCATTGAATCCACATACTAGGGAAATCCGAGCGGCAATTGCCGTTCCAATTAGTTGCTAGAACATAAACCACATAATAATCATGTCATCTATAATTTAAATATAATAAGCGAGGGGAAACGAGACAAACATGCCCATAGAGTTTCTGTCAATTATTAAATATATTTTTAGAGAATAAAGTGTCGGCCATCTGGGCATCTTTATTGTATAAATCTTCTATCATGTAATAGGAAAAAGTATATTCATATGATGAAAATGATCATTTATTTTTGTTATCGTTAACTTATTTTATTTAGTCCTTTTATTTTTTAGCAATCACGATATCAAGTCTTGAAACAATTTATTTTGAATGTGGTGAGAATAATGTTTTTACCTTCGTCACAAAGGTTCTTGACCAACAGATGGTCCAGTGACCATAGATAGTCCATAGTAGTATAGATAGCATAGATAGTAGACCATAGTCTCAGTTAAGAACCCAATGCCAATGAATCGAGGTTTTCGTCAAAAATTTAAGCTATTGAAAGAATGCATAGTTGCTAGAAACATTTTCCGCGGGAGTACAACGTATTCCTCGTGGTTGGGGAAGAAAGGCTCTCCTCTAGGCGCATCGGTGTCAATGTTAATTGGGAGTGGCAGGAAATAGAACGATCTTTTAGCAGCCCGAGAGACTAATCCTGCTGTACAGACCTACTTGTAGGGAACAGAACAGTAAGGTGTGAGGCGTACGCACGGAACAGGACGAGATCATGTGAGAGGAAAGGGGTTCACCGCGATGATAAAACACCGAATACTGCTTCCAGTCCAGGCGCAGCGGGAGGAGAGTGGAAGGGAAGAGGCTAAGGCTACGGATTGTTTTGTAGACGGGGGGAAAAGGTTGGGGACGCATAGCATGGGTTGTCCGAGCGATGTAGGAGAGAAAAAAGGGTGTTGGAGGCTTCGCTTCGGTTTGAAGGTTGGCCGCTGGGGTTTCAAACAAAGGAACTTAATTTGCAGCGGAGTGTGTTCGTCGTCGTATCAACGTGCCATTGATCTCTCTCTCGCTGTCTCTCTCTCCCTACCCTCCTCCCCCTTTGCCCCACCTACTTCGGGTCGGTGACGCCTTCCTTTTCATTCCTGAAACCTCTCTTTTCCGCCACCAACCCTCGTCCCACCCACACCTCCCTTTATTTCCCGCGAGCAGCCGGGAGGGATCACGGAAAGTGGTCGGGTGCGGCCTGCGGTGGCGGCCCGGTTGGAGCGGGTGAATGGGGCTCGGAGGTGGATGAGCATTGTCCAATGGGCTGTCCAGCCCAGAGGCTTATCCTTTTCTCTCCCCCTCTCTCGATTTTCATCTCGACCCCTGGCCGCTTCCCCTTAGCATCCCGGATAACGAACACCTTCTCGATGACTGCGAGAGCGAGCATTCGCCAATCACCTCTCCCAGGGAAGGACGATTCTTAATGAAGTACCGGCACTTTTGAAAGGGGCATTCATAATTAATTCATAAATATGTACTACCACAGAAAATAACGATTCCTCGACTTTTTGCTATGTTTATATACAAGGTCTGTCCCATAAGTGGTAGTATTTATTTTTTCCGAGGTAGACGGACGGGCGGATGGCGGTTTCTCTGGCTGGGTTTGAGGGAGGGGAGTCTCAGAAAAGGCTAGAGCCTGGTGGCATTTGGCTCCCACCCTTTGTTGAGTGTGGACTGTTCGATTGCGAAACCTCTTTAACATGACCTCGTTACGCTCTGTCATTAACCGGTATTTGAAACAACGCTACGCTATCAAATTTTGTGTGAAACTGAATAAAACTGGGAAAGAGACTCACGACATGCTCAAGGCAGCTTATTATGATAACGCTATGCTTAGATCGGGTGTTTTTGAGTGGCGCAAGTCGTTACGAGAGTATAGAAAAGATATTGAAGACGCTGAAAGTTCAGGATACCCTTTGACCTCAAAAAGAAATATTGCAAGAGTGAACCCTTTATTGAAATTGCAGATTAAGTGTTCCAATGGCTTTTAATGAGCTTAGCATTCCTAGAAGTGATGTGCATTGACTTGTGACCGAAAACATGGGCATGAGAAAGGTGTGTGAGAAGTTTGTGCCGCGAGTGCTGTCTGGGTAATGGACTACCTCTCCCGGAACAATGTGGCAACCCTGCTTCAGCCACTTTACAGCGCTGACGTTGCCCCATCAGACTTCTTCCTCTTCCCCCGCCTAAAATCCGTAATGAACAGACTTCACCACGGCTCGGAGGAAGCTCTACCACAGGCCGTGCCTCCTCCAAACCACTCTCCCAAGACTTTTTCCATACTCCTCTACCCTCACTCATACACACTGGAGTTTGCCCCTCACCTCTTCCATATTCCTCTTCACTTTTCCCAAAACTTCACCCTTCCCCCATCACAACCTACCACGCTCCAGCGGGGTGATGGAGCCCCGTGTTTTCTTGCGGCCCCTTTAACCTCGATAAACCAATCTCACGTCTTTTTTTCCTCTTTCTCCTTTGCGTTCCCTGTTTTTTCCCCGTTAACCCGCACACCCCGCCTGCCTCTATCCTTTTCTGTCCACCCTCCCCCACGGCCTCCTCTGTCCGTCCCCCGGGAGGGATTTCGGAGGGGTAGAGAGAAGAAACGAGGGAAGGGATGGGATGGGGACCGGGGGGGGGGAGCAGCGTGGAGGAAGAAGAAGATTCCTTCAGACTTGTTGAGGTGGGTGCGGAGGAGCTTTGTGCAACAGGGTGCGTGGAAAACGCCCTCAAAAGAGACCGATTCCCATCAATCTTTGCAGTTAAATGATTCGATACGTTTGACGACTGGGGGGGGGGAGCATAAATAATTGAGGACTCTTGCTCCAGCCCGTCTGCCGTTTTGATACTATTATTCAACGGTTCGACGCCTTCATTTTTACGATGCTGAGAAATGGATATCATGATGGTCGAAATATAGTTGAAATAAAAGTGCGGTCCGCCGTCTTTCATTTAAAGGACAATAAAAGTTTTGGTCTCGTAAACCTTTACAGCATAGTGGAACAAAATCGAATTTTTATCAAATATATTTTTTTTCATTATTTTTGGTACAAAGGGAATAAACTATACGATTTTTACTTTGTCAAATTACCATAGGAATGCAACGCAAACAAGAGTGACTAAAATTTAATACATTCGTCATTAGCACTTGTCAATGTCCCACACTTCTCAGCAAGCATTGACGTTACTGACTGATCAATGAATTCTAGTAACACATTTATTTTTCCTTGCCTTGACAGCATCTTCGACCGCATTTATTATGCTTCCAACAGCCCCTTCTAAAACCGTTTACTCTATTCTTACTTATTTTTAAGTACTATATTCTCATTAATTCACTCAATTTGAGCACACAAGTACAACATTAAAATCAGATGACGTCATCCCAAGCATAAAGTTTCAATGTATTCAACAATTATAATTTATTTCAAATTCAAATAGGTATAGCTCCTAATGGCTTTTTTGAAATCGTTTTTATTCTGCATGATCATATTCCTAATTTATTTCAGCTTATCCTCAAGCATGAATTTACAATATATTTGTCACTCTTCACTGCGTTCATATTGCATTAGATGCATTTATAAATTTAACAACATATAATTGGTTGAAACACTTCCCACATAAAGAGCGACTAAAACTCAAAGGATTTAGCCATAATTTATGGTAAAGATAGCAAGAAAAGGTGCCATGAGTAATGCATGGATAATTATCTTATTAGTTGTTTAATAATAGTGAAAATTTTTATAGTTTATTTTTCGAATGATGATAATACAATACAATAGGATACATTTGTTAACGGAATTTTTATTAATAGAATCACTTTGTTTGTAAGTTAGAAGACCATTTACACACCTCACACAGAAAAAAATTTGTAGAAAAAATTACTTAATTCACTTTCTCAGCAAAACAAGAGGCCCGCGAAACGTCAAAAAAACATACCGATACTGAAATATCTTAGCATCTTCTTTCAGAAAAATCCACCATTTTAGCAACTATAGACATTGTTGATTGTACTAAATCATCTCATCTAGTATTCTATCACTATTATTATAGCCTCTTTACGGTCTTAACCTCATTTCATATTGATATTTCATCGTTTTAGGTTAGGAAAATTGTCAATTTTACCAAAAAAAGGAACATCCAAATTTCTGCTTGAAATACGATAAAATTATATCGACGAAATTTTGCCTTTGACATTTTAATATTGGTTGGAATTTTTCAATGACTTTGTGGTGAGGAACAAAAGGACCCTGGGCAAAGAATCGCTGAAATGGAACAGGTGCTGAAGATATAATCGAAGTAAGCACTCTTTACCCCAAATGCCAGAAACCGCTGTATTTTAATTTAAAACAATGACCCTACGCCATTTTCCCCGTCAAGATTTCTCCTTTGGTCGCCCGAATTATCCAGCCATCATTACCCATCCACACCCTCTTTTGTTATTTGCTGAAATCTTTTTTGTGCGGATAAAATCTCGGCCATTTTGTTTATTTTTAAACGGATCTCATTGACCATTTTTGCTTAGGTTAATCTGGACTTTGCACCCCTCACAAAGCCCCTTAACTACCCCCGTTAAGAGTGAAGAACATTTTGGCGATAGGTTCGAGGACTTTTCTGCGGGTGTCCTCAGCCTTTTCCGTTGTTTCCACGCACTTACCCAACGCTATCCCCCCAATTTCCCGCAATGGGGGGCGACCAGACGGACCTCTCTTTTATTCCACTAGGGAACGAAATTTTGGGAAAAAACAGTAATATCATGTCCACGTCACGACCTCCTCTCTCCATCTGTCTCCTACTCTTCCTCCTTCCCATCTCAATCTTCCTAGTTTCCCCTCCTTTCCATTTGAGAAATAAATTGGATCCCGAATCATAAAAGAGATGGTCGAAGAGGTAGAAAGGGAGAGGTAGATTTAGGATTGGAAAGAGGAGGGATAAGAAAGGAGCGTCCTCCGTCGCCGCGTGTAATTAAGTAGGTCTAGAGTTTATTTTTGAACTTTTTGCTTAGATGTTGCGGGGCGGTCTACCCAGCCGGGTTTAAGGAAAGTTGACGAGAGTTGCGTACCTTCGCGGGAAAAAGTAGCAGGAGGTAGAAGGAAATACCCAGAGGGTGTTGCGAGCTTTGGTACTGGGCGGAGAGGAGATAGGGGCGCAGGAATGAAATAGAAATGTGACCCCCCTCGGAGGCCAATAGCAACGGAGAAAAATGCTGCATAGTTTTCACGGTAACGTATGACGGCTTGAGAGGAAGAGGGTTGAGTGGGTTGGGGGAGAGTATTGAATGATCTCCGGGGACATCGACTATTTGCCCTGTGGAGTATCGAGGGGGCTTGAGGCGGACCCAGAGGGTTGCAGAGAGGGTAGGGGTGATGTTTGGGGGAAAACATGGAGAAAAGGACGTTTTGGTGCATGGGGATGCATTAGAGTAGGGGTGACCGGTCTTCGAGTACGTGGGTCCTGCGTTTTTGTGCGCGCATGTGACAAGTCGAGAGAAGTGTCGCTAGCGATGCTCCCGATGGAGTGGAAATTTACGACCGTGGGAGTGAACTAATGCCTTTCGGTGTGGATGCTCTGCGGATCTCCCCCCAGTTCCTTCCCCCCACTCTGTGTCTTAAATAGATACGCCCCTCTCTCTTTCGCTCACTCATCCTATTTTTCTTAGCACTGGCTGCGTGATACCATAACGTGGCCCGTCACCGCTCGGTATCTCTCGACATTTCCATCCTTTTAGTGAGGTGGTTCCCCCAGAATGTGGCCAGTTAAACCAGGTTCCCATTCTGGTCCACAATGAGTTTTCTAGGAAGACTTTAGGGAGGAATTTTCTCTCTAAGATTATACCATGTTGTTTTAGATAATGAAAACTCCAAGGATAGTTCATCTGCCAAAGAAAATGAAAGGCGTTTAACTTTTGTTCGCACAGGTGGCCAATTCACGAAATGCCATTTTAACGAAAAACATGCTTGAACTGAGATTCCTCTGGCCAAACTTCATAAAGAACTTACTTCGCGCAAAGCGCAAGAAACGCAGAGTATTACCAATCTCTAACGAGTCTCCTTGGACTAAATCTTCTTAAGGACCAGTTCCTGGAGTACAGGGTTCGTCCGGAAAATAAGTGTACTGATTTTTTTATTTTTTTTGCAAAAGGGAGTCGTCCACTACGAATTTGTACCTTAACGACAAACTGTAAATGCTGCATTTTACGTCCAAGTGCTCGACAGGCTTCGAAAACGAGTCGCCCGCGTCCGGCCGGAAAAACATCTGGCGGCTGCATCACGACAATGCGCCGTCTCACACCGCGCTTGTCGTGCCGGACTTCTTGGCCAAGCACGGCGTGGCAACGCTGCCGCACCCGCCCTACAGCCAGGACTTGGCACCACCGGACTTCTTTCTGTTCCCGAAGATAAAGAGGAGTTTGAAAGGAACGCGATACGGGACTTTGGACGCCGTCAAAGAGGCCGTGACGATGTGTCTTCGAGAGGTTCCCGATGATGCCTTCGCGGGAGCGTTCCAGGAATGGGAACGCCGCTGGAACAAGTGTATCGACTCACAAGGGTCCTATTTTGAGGAATATTAGCTTAAGATATGTAAAAGTGTAATAAATTTTTTTCCCTGAGCTCAGTACACTTATTTTCCGGACGAACCCTGTATTACATACACTAACCCACATATTATCTCTTCCTACACCTTCTCCTGACTGATGAGAAGTTACAGTGAGTAGCTTTACTGATGTAAACTACCCCGGCATGGTTTACTTTGCGTTAAGTACGTCTTATAGCAAACGAGAGCGAATGGTGACATATGCGACAAGTGCGTGATGGAGGGAGGTATGAGGGTTAAACCTCTTTCGAAAGATGGCGTTCACTCAAACCACGATTAAAAACTCAATACGACTCAACTCCTTCCTTTCAGGGAAAACATGTCGGGAACATATTTGGAGTGACTTTGAAGAAATATGGTTACAGTAAACTAATAGCTTTAGCATATTTAAGTGAAAGAGAGAAGTAGAGGCGTTGTTTTAATTTGGTCAGGTCTCACCTTGTTAGCAAATTAAGCCATCCCTCGAGTATAGGAGAACAAGTAATTATCAATGAACACCATGAGCTGGCACGGCACAGGCTCAGGGTTTCGTTGGATCCAAGCCAGCGTTCCTCTGTACTCGGACCAGTTATCTTCACACATGACATCCCTAGAAATTGTGTGTGACGCGGAATCCTGTCCCTCTGTGCAGACGATGCAGCGCTTCTCTTCAGCTGGAGGAATAAGATCCTTGCCGTCGAGGCCACCGTCTACTATCACCTCATCGAGTATTGTCGATGGCAGATTGCAGTCAATGCCGGGCAGATAAAAGAAATTGTCTGTCGGTGAATGGAGTCGTCATTCAATGAGAGTCTGAAGTCCTCTGCCTTGGTGTGCTAATGGACCGCAAGCTTCAATGGAAATCTTGGTGCGAGCGTGTCCGTGCAAAAGAATTCGTGGCGTTGAAACCTTTTAAGTGAGTTCTTCGTCCGCCGGTCCTCAGCATGGACACAAAGAGAAGACCATACCGGAAATCTGTGTTGCCAGTAATGACGTACGTACGCATCGCTGGTATGGTGTGGAGTGGCGAAGACGAGTCTTGCTTGAATTCAGGTGGTGTAGAAACTGCAGTACGGTGCCTATTGGGACGAGACCTTTACGACCTCGTGTCACACATGCACCGCGACGGCAACTTGGAGACGCTCGACAAACTTCTCCCGAGGATAGCGCAGGATTTATTCAGAAAAGCAGCTAATTCGGACTTTGCTGCTATCCAAAAAATCTCAGAGGTGCTAGTCTGGCCTTAGGATCACCACATGTGACCCATTGCTTGATCTCCCATCAGCCCTTCCGCCAATAAAGATGCCAAGGAGATGCTGAAACCGCCAACCCACAGAGCCGCCATGAGAAAGACATGGACAACAACTAAACGTCTCAGAAGTCGACAACCATCTTAATAAGACGACAGGAAGGCCTCAGCACAGGAGAGGACGTCGAAAAGAAGAGAGAGAATCAATGAACAGAAAAGCTGACATCATTATATAAATATTTGGCCTGCAGTCTCTAAAAGCACAAAGATTGCGACTATAACACAAACTGAATATCGATTCAGAGGAATTGAACTCCTACGATTAACTCTTCCTTCAAAACACTGATGCGTAAGATCACAATGAGAAGTAAGGTAAACAGGGAAATAGACCAGAAAGCCGAAAAGCACAAAAGGCGAGGCAGAAGAAAGAAATATAGCTGACGTAAGGAATCCCGTTTACGGACTACATCAGTCAATGATATCATGCATGATAAATCAAAACTACCCAAGCGTAAAATGATACAGAGGGATGGGTGATCACCGATTGCCTAATCGGCTGTTGACCAAACACTCCTTGGCAGCTGTAAATAATGGTACATTTGTAGCAATTTTTTTTAAGGTAATCTATCGGTTAAGGTAGGTTTTTGGATGGACACAGCTCCTAATAAATATTTTGTGACTCCTAGCAAAACATAACATCCTACTCTATATCAGGTCCCTCTTCATTTCTGAGTACTTTCTTCCTCCCTTCATCCCGTCCAACATCCCTATCCTGTTCCTTCCCTTTCCTCTTTTGCCCAACATTCTCCCCTCAATCACAGTCTTCAACATCCCACTGCCGGTCAACACCCCCTTCCTCCAATTTTCCTGCCTCCATAGGATTGCTCCCAACAAACCCCTCTCTTCGCCCACCATACCAAGTACTTCCTCATTTGTTTTCTTCTCTGTCCATTTCACCTTCTCCATTCTTCTCCACACCCACATTTCAAAAGCCTCCAGTCTACGTCTATCCTCCTGCTTCAATGACCACGTTTCCGCGCCGTACATAGCTACGCTCCATATCAAAGTTTTTACGAGTCTTTTCTTAACATCCTTACTCAAAGTCCCCGTCATCAAGTCCCTCCTCCTTGTGAAAGCCTCTTTGCCTAGCGCAATTCTTCTCCTTACGTCCCTACTACTTTGACCGTGTTGGTCCAAAACACTACCGAGATACGTAAATTTTTCTACCTGCTCTAGTTTTTGCCCTCCTATTTTAATGTTAAGCTTAGCCTTTTTCTTTCTAGAAAATCGCATAACCTTTGTTTTATTAATATTGATTCTCATCCCATACCTGTCGCACTGAATTTCCAATTCACTCTGCTTGCAGCCCCTTGGCTGACTGACAAACTAAAGCTTGGTCATCAGCAAGCCTAACTGATTTTACGAATTCCCCGCCCACTTTCATTCCTACCTCGAGTTCTTCCCATGCCTCTTTGATCATTTCCTCTGCATACAGGTTGAACAGCAACGGTGATAATGGGCAACCCTGCCTTACACCCCTTCTTAACACTGCCCATCCCGACTCCCCGTTTCCCACCCGCACCTGAGCAGTCTGAGACAAGTACAGGTTGCGGATTAGCCTCCTTTCCCTCCAATCTATTCCTATTTTCTGCAATATACTCATTAGTTTTTCCCAATTTACTCTATCAAACGCTTTTTCGAAATCTACGAAACAGGCAAATACCTCCTGGTTGTGTTCTATATTCCTCTCGATTAATAATCTCATTACTGCAATGGCATCACGCGTACCTCTCCCCTTCCTAAACCCAAACTGATCATCCCCTAAGTAATCATTTGCCCTACTCTCTTTCCTTTTGTTTATGATCCTGAGAACAACCTTAGCTGCGTGGGATATCAAACTAATTGTCCTATAGTCCTCACATGACGTGGCCTTTACCTTTTTCGGAATAGGAACTAAAACTGATCTCACAAAGTCTTCCGGCCAGATTCCCTCCTCATAAATACTACGGATCAGCCCATATAGCCTCTCCCTCCCACATTTTCCTAAGCATTTCAAAAGTTCCACGGGAATGTTATCTACCCCCACGGCCTTATTTAGTTTCATCTCCCTTAATGCCCTTTCTATCTCTTTGTCTAGTATGCCTGGACCTAAGCGGTCTTCCTCTACGTCATTTTCTTTTTCAATGTCTAACTTTGTGGGTCTGAGATCCTTACTATAGAGTTCTTCTATATACTCCTTCCATCTCTCTTGGATCTTTCCTGCGTCAACTATTATCTTACCCGCCTTATCTCTCACTGTTAGCATAGCTTTTCCTCTCTTACTTCCCGATAACGATTTAACTTTGCTGTACAGCGCACCGATTTCACCCTTCCTCTGCAGACTTTCCATATCCTCGCACTGCGTCTTCCACCATGCTTCTTTTGCTTTATTTGTTGCCCGCCTCAATTTATTGTTCAATTCTTTGTACTTCATTTTGCCTAATTCTGTATTTATATTCTTCCATTTTCGCCGCTCATCCATTTTTGTAATCATGTCATCCGTGATCCATGGTTTCTTAGTCCTTTTAGCGTTAATGGTTCCAATAGTGTCTTTTGCGGCTTTAGACAACCCTTCCTTGATCATTTCCCATTTTTCTTCGATAGTACTAAGCCCTTTAACATCCTCCATGATTTTCTCTACCGCCTGTTTGTATTCCTTCCTTTTCAACCCATTTAATGCTTCTACATTCCATTTTCCAACTCACCGCCCCTGCCTTATCTTTTTGAAACGGACTCTACATTTGATAACAACTAAATTGTGGTCTGAGTCCGCATCCGCTCCCGGGAAGCTGTGCGAATTTATCACACTGTTCCTAAACCTGTTTATAACCAGGATATAATCTAGCTGATATCTTCCTGAGTCACCTGGCATTTTCCATGTATACCTGCGTCTTTTGTGGTGTCTAAACCAAGTGTTGGTGATGACTAACTTCTGTCTTCTGCAGAACTCAACTGCTTTCTCCCCGCGGTCATTCCTCGTGCCTAAACCGTAGTCCCCGACCTCATCACCATCTCTTTCTTCGCCTACCGTCGCATTCCAACCCCCCATCACTATCAAATGTTTCCCTGAAGGAACACACGCGATCATGTCCTCTAACTGATCGTATATCCTATCGACCTCTTCTTCCTTATGGTATCTCGGTGGCATGTTTACTTGAACAATGGCCAAGTTCGTCGGTTCTGCTTTTATCTCTACTATTAATAATCTATCCATTGCACATTCTATGTTGACTAGTCTTCCTCCTACCTCTTCATTTAATACTATGGCAACCCCTCGTTGGCTCTCGTCCCCACCGCTGTATATTATTCTATACTTATCACTTCAGTAATCCCCGCTATCTTTCCATCTCACCTCGCATAGACCTAAAATATCTATATTTCCCCTTTCCATTCCTCGCTTAACATTCTCCAATTTCCCTGTCCTCATCATTGTCCTAACATTCCACGTTACTATTCTAACTAATTTGGTCTTCTTCTCCTGCGTCTTCTGTCCTGCTTCTGCTGGTTTTTCCTTGCAAGAGTTTCGTGGGATGACGACCGCGGAAGCCTTGCCTCCCCCGCTGCCGGGCACGACACACGGCCGATTGGGCCGAGCCCCGTGGTTGCCAGGATTCAAAATATCTCTATTGTCCATCATATTTTCCTTGGGAATGATAATTGAGTGGTTTCCCGTTGCCTTCCTCAATAGTGTTTTTAACGTGACACCATCACTTACTGGCCGCCCCACTGGGGTCAGACGCCATTGCAGCCGCCTCACTGAGGAACAGACGCTGCGTGGACTACCTTTCGTCTGGATCCTAACCTTCGACCTATCTCGCATGGGTGACCCTACCAGGAGCAATTTTTATTACTCCCGCCAGCACAGCTCTAGGGGTCATGGGAACGCATAAGCCCTTCCACCACGTCAAGGTTGTAGTCCGGGGAGGGGATTTGTAGCAATATATCGATAAATTACACAAGCATCTAGCGAACTTTGAAACAGAGCTCTTAACACGAATAAGACTCTTGAATGCCTTATTCTATTTATTCGCCATTATTACTAAATACAGACCATGCGAACTCTTTAAGGGCGCATTCTGCGGGTATTTAAAAAGACGTGAGACCAAAACGCACGTAAATAGGTATAATTTTGATGTTATATGCATACTTTGAACTGAATTTCCTGATCAAAATACCTTTAGATTGTGGAGCACTCATGCCTCAGTTATTTACTGACACGCTACCGAAGGCGTTCTAGATGCTTACAAAGTTTAAAGGTACCTCTCATCAACTTTGTACCCTATAAACATTCATGAAAAACTTTCAAAATCAAGTTTGACGGTTGATGGTCAGTAAACCGACAACTTGAATTGCACGCTGTAAGCAGAAATAACATTTGGCATGGGTGTTAGGTTATTTATAGAGTAAGTATTTGGTCATAGCCCTTCATGTATAGAGCTTGTTTCTCAATTTTAAAATTAATTCTCCTTTGGACGTTTAGCTAGGTGCCTTTGAACATTTATGGTTTATGCATGGCGATTTATAGAACTCTACTAATGAGGGAAAAATGAATGACTTAATCTCTTGTGATACAGGAAGAAATGAAGGTCAGTGTTCCACTTATACTGCATATTATAGATTTTACGGCATAACACAGCAGGATAATTAGGCGTATAATTGTGTATTTTAGGTCATGAAGTATGCAATATGAGCCAATTACAACTAGCGTATCAGAAAAACATTAAATAATTGATAAAAAACAGTTAAACAAAAAGTAATGTTTTTTACTCAAAATAAGGCTCGTGAACAAGAAAATATTGAAAGGAAAGAAAAGAGACAAAATAATTGAACACACACGTTGATATATTTCCTAAAAATAAGTCAGAGCACCAGTGTTCTCAAATGTTCTTATTCATTGAGAGAGTTAACCAAAGCAGTCAAATGTACTTATTCATTGAGAGAGTTCACCAAAGCAGAACTTTTTTTTCAATTTTATTTTTATTATAAACATTTTACACGAAGATAACTACAGTTATCTGTATCAATTCCTGTTCTCTTAATACTTGGTAAACCTAATTGCTTTACATCCCTCATTTTGCGCTCTGAACCGTTTTTGGTCTTTCTCTTGGTATCTTGCCTTCCAATTTACTATCACTTAATTATAATTGGGAAAATATAACTATACTGTATTTGAATAACCATCCATCAACAATTACATTTCAATAGAAATGTTTTTCCATCACTTTACACAATTTACCATCACTTATGACTGTATGTTGAACGGTTAGTTAGAGGGAAATTTTAATTGAACGACAATACAACCTGAGAATTTTTAACTAATTATCACCATCATGATCAAACAGCAGAGTCAATCGGGAGAGTTGCTAGAATACTGTTTTCAAAGGAGTAGAAGTAGTTTTTATGGGAGGCGACCGACTGCTGAGGTCATTTGCGCCATAGAGGATGGACAGGAAAGGATGAAGGGTGGAGAGAAACCCGGCGTCGGCATTAGCCTACTGTTTACAAAAGGCGCCAAGGGGTCCGCAGTTAAACGTCCCATCCGACGGACGGCGTACTCACTCAAAGTGCCCTCCACAAAGCACCTCAAGTAAAGATCGAGATACCTCTGAAAAATATTCAACACCGCCGGGATTTTAACCCGCGCCCTCTGGGTGGGAAGCCAGTACATTAGCCCCCACACCATCTCGATCCCCGTTTTTCTAAGAAATAGAAGAAGCAATTGTCAGATTTATCTCCTATGAGTAATACATTTCAAGATAATATTTGATGTAATAATTCAAGGAATACACTTATTTATATTGCTTATGAATTTGGCAATTTTAGTTAGTTGGAAAAATTTAAGATGAAGAATATTTTTGAATGGAAAAGTTATATAAACATTTTACCCATACACGATACTCGTATGTTGGATTAACCTTTTTCCAACAAATAATAAGTAATTAGTTATTTATCATTAGAGAAGTATCTGTATAAACATATCTTTTGAATATGACTCAATTTTTTTATTCGAGGTATATCCTCACTATTAGTTCAGTAATTGTGTAACGTACCTTAATCTCTTAAAATAACATGAAACAACTCCATCTGTATATATTTTAACATGGCCATCCTCACTACAAGGGCGCTGTAAATACCGACATCATTAGGTCCCCTTGACCTCTCCTATCACTCCATGCGATAGACATAAAAACCTTTTAATTTATCGTGAATCTCAAGCTATTAACCTCCGAACTGGTGGTCTGCCCTTTTTTATACCCTCAAGAAAGGTCAGAGGCCCTATTTTAACCTTGCAAAATTTTCCAGGATAGCCTTAAGACGCCTGCAGTATAGGCAAACCGGCACCTCATTTAAGCATGGCGGGTGGCGGCGAGAGGGGGTTAGACCGGGCGGCGTTAAGTTATCCCTTTAAATGGACGACGACGGCGTCGCAAGAGGTAAAAAAAAAATTACAGGGAGGTTAAGGCTGAGTGGCGAAGAAGACCGGGGAAATGGCTGGGGTGACGGTGACGGGCAGCCGGGTGGGCTGAATACGTGGTTCTGATGGCGCAGGTCACCTGTTTTATTTTCTCCACATTTCTCCCCGCCCCCCCAACGCCTTTTTACTCAGATGCGAGCTGACCTCAAATTACATGTCCACATTTGGCCTACTAATGCGCGGTTGAAGTATTCTCGCCCCGCGGTAAAAATCATGTGAGAGCGTCGAAATATCATGACGCGTAATTAAAACGAAACCCCTCTTAACCCACATCCGTTCCCGCCCGCAACATCCACCCTTACACAAAGTCGACCCAATTGGTGAAATTGTTAGAACGTAATACGTGTAAGCTCCGGACCTTTTATTCAAGCCTTATGGCCAACGATGCGTCATTATCTGCGCTTTTCGTTTCGAATGTCCGGAATGTCTTCATTTTAAAATTACAGCTTTGCTAAATTAACTTAATTTTTTCCACATGGGTGCAGAAAACTGCTGCAATGCCAATTTTTCGAGCGAAAAAGGATCTTATTAATTAGAAAAATCCTATTTTATTAAATTATTAACGTCACCATAGTAATGGTTTTCAGCACGCACGCGAACGAGAAGTCATGAATTCTATTTAAATATGAGTAATGGGATAACCATTCAAGCTCATGAAAATTTATTAACTTTTATCTCCTTATATCACCTGAATCAAATTGGAATTTTTAACTCCTAAAATATGTATTCGCTCATATAGCCTTTCATAATGAGAGTTAAACAAGCGTCCTTTAAAAATGAAATTAAAAATCAATCACAAGCTATACATGTATAGCTCTACAAGAACGAGTGAATATATTATAAATGTTAACTATTTGTTTTGGTGTTTCGTATCAAGAGAACTTTAAAACGCCATGTATTAAGTATTACGCCTCGCTATCTATAATTTATTGCCTCAAGTACTCTCATAAATTAATTTTTTAATGGCTTAATAAGCTCTAACAGAGTCCTCCCATTCATGCTACGCA
Organism: Hetaerina americana; assembly: GCF_022747635.1. Taxonomy (NCBI): domain Eukaryota; kingdom Metazoa; phylum Arthropoda; class Insecta; order Odonata; family Calopterygidae; genus Hetaerina; species Hetaerina americana. The sequence continues at coordinate 80,085,566 of NW_027286874.1, forward strand.
ACCGAGATCAGCTATATTCACGATTATAATAAGAAATGAAGTTGGCAGGCGTGTGACCAAGCAAAATCCAAATCCACAAGAATGGTTAGAGAAGGATGAATGAAATCACATCCCTTCACAAAATTGCTATCTCACCCTTGGAGTAATTGTATTCTTTTCTGTACCCAACCAGAAGTCGATAGAAAACTGCTTCCTACCCAGTAGCTAATCCGTCGAGAAATGAAGGCACTGCGGTTTCCTGAGGATTGTAGAAACTTGGCCTTTTTATTCAACAAAACAAAGAGAGACAGGGAACCATGCATCGGTAAATGTAAACAAATTCTTTTCAAATACATTTTATCATCTGAAAATCTAACTAATCAGTTTTTATTCATTTTTTGCTGCATACCAAGAAAAATAATGTACACATTATGACCTTAGTTCTGTAACCTCTAAATATTACCATGGTTATTCATTGAAAAGCTGTGGAATTAAGTTTACGAATCAAAGGATCGAGCTTTTCTCTTTGTAATAGATGAATACTAAATAAGCTATAGAACTCTCGACAATTTGTATGAAAGCATATATGTAAAAGCAAATATGTAAATTAGGCGTCAGGTGGTCATATATAACTAAGTTTTAAATTTCTTATATACGTATTGATATAAGCTGTTGAATGAATTGGCATTGTTTATTTAACAAAATCAAATTTTTGTTAAAGTTTAAGGAAACATTAAGGAATGGAAGGTACTGTTTAATCAGATTTAAAAGGTCAAATTTATGTTCATATTAAAGACTAAGTAAATTTCAATATACTCAAAAAAAATGTTTTCTAACAAGTATTTAGCAGTGCGCTACCCAGTAAATAAAATTTGATACGTCTCATCAGCGATAGTAAATGAACTACAGCCAAACAAATAATCACCCTTTATTGTCTATGATTAATTTAATTATTCTCCATACGATAAAAAATTAGGAGACGGGGGTTTTAAATTTCACGGCTATCATTTTTTAGAAGATCTAACTGAGTTGCAACATTAGATTGACTGATTTAAACTCATGAACTATGGTAATACTCAATCCTCCTTTTTGGAAATATAATGCTGAACGATTAATTGCGAATCAAAACTGTTTAAATGACTAACTATTTTAAAATGATTATTCTAAAATACACCAAGTTTGTGGGATTTATTGTGTTTACCACTGTCGAGTTTTCGTTACTCTTGGAGAAAATATTTATATTATTATAGAATTATACATTTACACTTAAATAAGAGATAAATGAAAGATATTGAATGTCGATGGGATAATGAAGGCTGTGATAGAAGGGAGGAGGCTTGGCAAACGAGATTGGAGAAGGAATAGAATAGGAATACTGGAAGTAATGAAGGGAGGGATAATGTATGTGGTACTGAAGAACATCACTGATGTGTAGATTTTCAGGTTTCGTATTATTAGAAAAGACCATGAAATTTGGGAGAATAAAGTCTAGGGCCATCCAACAACCTACTATATGTTACAGAATAAGCTCAATCGTTTTTCATTGTCTTAGTTTCCGACAAATGTGCATGGCTTGTCAGACCTACTAGCTAGAAGAGCCTGTTGCTGCACACATGTGTGAGTACTATATTCAACCCCAATGAAGTGTTTCGGTGACTTTGGAACCATGTCGCATCTAAGGCAGAAAATTTCCAGAGTCTCCTTCGTTTCTCTCTTTTGACGAGCAAGTTGGGTGTGCACGACACTGATTGCCAAAAAGAAACACGGAATGAAATCATTTCCTCAAGCCGATTCTCTTCAACCCTATCACACGCATCGCCTGCCCTTCCATTTCCGTCTACCAGGGGGGTTCGGTTGGATGGTTGAGTGTGGTGGGGAGAGAGAGTTGGAAGGGAACAGGGAGAGGGCGAAGAAGGGAACGGGGTGAGAGTGGGACGGAGGAAGGTCCCATAATCTAGCGGGAGGACGTTAAACGCAACCGCTTCTGGCGTCGTTCCCCGCTCGATTAATTAACATGCTCGGCAGTTTCGAGGCGTTGGGAAGGTGGGCAGGAGAACGGGTGGCGGTAAAGGTCGGGAGTAAGGGGGAGAGTGGCGGAGTTAGATGGAAGGGGAGCGGGGAGAAATTAGAGGGGAAGGGAATGTGGGTGAGCGAGCGATTTGAGGCGTGAAATATATCGGATGGAATAAAACCAAGGGTGGGGTGACACCATTTCTTGAAGCCGAACGGGTTGGCATATTTATTTACATGCAAGCAGAAAATGGAGAGAATGGGTCTTTTCGTAATTGCAGATGAAGTTGGACCAATCCTGAGTTCCTTTTTCTTCAATTATTTCTATCGTTTCTCCCCCCACTCCCGGGTCTCATACGCCCTTCTAGCTAATACAAATTGATAAATGATTTCCAACATTTTTTGGCACAGCTTTGAATGAGAAATTTCAGGATCTTCATGCACCTGGAGTAATCATGAAATTCGTCAGAGATAATTAATGATAACCGATGGCCTCATCTTTCAGTGAACACTGAAGAGTCCCAAGCGTTAAGAAATTTAGAATCTATTGTACCGAATATTGATTTCATGACCGAAAATAACACACATTATAAAGTGGAGGAAATAAATCAAACTAAGCGTTAAAAGTTAATAACAGAGTGCTCACTCAATCGGAATAATTAATACTAAAATAAAATTAGACTCCATCATTCATTCGCTTAATTACTTCTGTCAGCCTTTATCTCAGTTCATCCCTTAAATTCTTTGTAGTCTTGTATAAATGTACTCACTGCAGATAATTCTCTTTGATAGTAGTGTATCTGCAATATTGATTATGACTTTGAGCATTCACAGAGATACTATCCGAATTTGTCCACTGCCGCTGTTAAGTATAGATACATACGCACAATAGAAATGATGCCACGGATATATTTTCTATTGAAGTGTTTACTTACTTCATACGTGCGAGGTACAAGTAGACTTGCCTTCAAGTAGAATATGAATGCTTCCACTCTAGTTCCACGCTGATACAATGATTTTCACTCATCATTACTGATTTTCTTCCTACCGTATATTACAATATGCATGGCTTTTTTTAATTTTGCTGAACTAATTTCAATTTAATTGTAGTGCGTTTACTAAAGATGATACTCTGAGATCGATCAGATTAACAATTAAGATAATAACAATAAATTAATACATTTATATTATTTTATTGAAGGTTTTGGCCGCGATTACTATGTTCAGTACATCATTTTTTAAGAATTAAGCCCATTGCTGAATTACTGACTTGACTCTTTGGCCATATTTCAAAAGGTCATCATTCATACAGTCCATTATTTCTGGTTAGTTGTGTCTTCCGCTCAGGTGATGATGATTAACATCTTTTCCATTAAAACTAGATTTTTCTTTTGCTAACTTGACTTTTTCTCAAATCAAAAGAGATTGAATAGCTGAACGGTAGTCTCAGCAAAATACACCTAAGGGCGGCAATTAATACGCAACTATATACAAAAAAGTTCATCCTGTTTCAAATTTGATAGTTAGATTGATTTTATAAGCAGTAATTCTTATATGATATTTTACTGGAAATGTACAGCTGAGTTTGGTGAGAAATCTAGAATCAAATTTTTGTCACCTTCAAAAACTCAAGAAAATACTCAAAAATCAAAACAAATTTTAGTTCCAATGTAATTTCTTCATGTTTTAACTCTTATTAGAACAAATTTTTCAAAGATTTTAAGAAATACATCTTTAAATACGCTGGTAGGTTAAGCAGTATATGTACATATAATAAATGACACTTTCAGTCACCCCATAAGACACTAGTTTTTGTTATGTTTTTATTTTCCAGTAGAAAATATAGCTATCGCTACGACGGGAAGCCTATATTCACCATAATTTGCCGCACGCTAAAAACGTTCTCCATAACGGTCTGGCGAGAGCTGAATTTGAATTCTTAGGAAAACAGTCTCCCATAGAATTAAACTTGGAGAGGTTATACACACATTCCGTCACGCCCTTGAAAGAATTTATATTCTATCATTCTCACTCGTTTCACTGAGTATATATTTCTAGCTAAAGAGTGTCTTCTCTTCCATCGAGAGCATTGCAGTGGTTTGGCTAGACAACTACAAGTACGGACACGATTTATGAATTTCCCTTTTTTATTTCCCTTCCAGGACGAGCGACCATGCCAAAGAAAATCCCAGAGGCAGGGAAGGGGGACACTTTGCATATTTACGATCCGTTTGACTTTGAGATTCCCCCAAAAAGTAAGCAGCGGTGTCGAAATTGAGATTTTTTTTGCGTCCTCCATAGAATTTCCAGGTTGAACGGGAAAGAGGAGAGAAGGATGAGGGAAATGGATGGGTTGAGGAGGAGTTGAAGCGAATCTAAAATGTCAAATGTATTTTTCTTTTTTCACTAGCATGGCATTCTTTTGATTTAAGGATGAATCGTCGAGAAAAATATTTTGCGACAACGCGAGCGTGTGTTTTTGTGCATGTGAATGTGTTAGATGGAGAGAAAGAGGCAAACGCAATCGGAGAGGTTGGGTTTTCCCAGAATACCTAATGCAAAGTTCTAACCGGTCCGTACTATATTTTTTTAACTTCAGTCGAAAACCCTATTTGAATGATATCGTTGGTTTTATTTTAGACTGGCGTCGTTGCACTAGTTTTAGGCACGTGACTTTTCTGACTCTCACTAGGACACGGATGTGCAACCTCCTGAGAGATCTAATCCTGGTCCGTTAAAATTATTGAGGTTATTTTCCTAAAGAGATGGAAAATTCAACGCTTAACTTTAATCCTTACAAATTACCATATTATTATTATGCATGAAAATTGCCTTTAAATTATTTTCTATACCTTTTTGCAGAATGGCAACACTTTTTATTTAAAATTTTCCCAGTAGAGTCATTCACTTACTACATTTACCTTAATACATTATTTTCATTACTTTACTGTTCAATAAATTTGTTTCACCTAAAACATATATATTTAAATACCCCATTTAAATTACATGAGTCATTGTTTAACATTGAATTAACTTTTACACAATTGAATTGTCGACGCGGTAAACCAAAGTTCTTTCCTCTTCTCTCTAATTATTTATCGTTTACCTAACAATCATTTCTATATTAAAACAATAAAATATTAGAACATCTGCAATTCAGAATAATAATAATTGCTAATACAATAATATGCTGGGTTTTGAATGGAGAAAATGCCAAAAAATTTATTATTTGTATGCATTAGAGTGCAAATGTCTATAAATGAGATGGCCGTAGATAATATTTTAATGTTTAAAAGACAAATACCGGACAAACCAAATCTCCTTCACCTTACCTTCACTCTTGTAATTTGAATTCATGTACGAAATAACGCTTAAAAAGTGGGGAACTTTCAGTGGTTTTGCCTCCCAATAATAATGAATAAAATAGGTGAAACACAATTATAACTATACTATTTTAATTTTCATCTAAAAACTCATCTAAAAAACCCTATTGGGAGACTATTTGGGGAAAAAATATATTTAACGATGCATAACAGCACGAGTTGAAACAGCATCAAATAAATAAATAAAATATCATTTAATCGACAGTTGTATTGAAAATTCTATGACAGCGTCCATTCAACGATATGTGCCCTGGATGTAAAGCTCGTAAAAAATACTCATGGCTGCCCTCGAAATTCCAGAATCCGGGCGTTCGGCTCTCTCGAAATGGCTACCTCACGTCTAAGAGAGAAAAAGACAAGAGCTCAAAAAATCCCGAAGCGGCCATTTTGCGGCGCTAAAAGAATATGAATAACGCACGAGAACGTTAGTGTGGGAGGAAGGGCCACGCTCCAACGACCTCGAGGAACGACACCGAAATTAGCTGGAGGGCGTTTTAGGACTAACTTAAGTGAAAAGCGGGTGCGGGGCGGAGCGGGGGTGGGAGCGGTCGAGGATTCCGCCGAGTGCGGTTTCGGCGTGGAGGATGGGGGTGGTAGCGGAGAGAAGAGGGGATGGGTGTGCGTGGCCGGGCATACCCCGAAGCGAGAGGGAGGGGAGTGGGTTGAAGGCTAGGGAAGGAGGTGGTTGGGGTGTAGAGAGCTCGGGAGTGAGTGGGTGAGTTGAAGGATTGCACGGGGGACGCCGTGGAGAGGGTAGGTGCGTGCAGGAGAATGGGAACGTGGAGAGAGAGGGGGCTGGGGGAGCAACAGGGGAGGACAATTAGGACGTGGCGGTTGGGGGAGGAAGGGCAAGAGGCTACTATATATCGGGCGTGGGCAGGAGAGGGACGGGAAAGGCTGCCCTGGGCATATCCCTGAACTCACTCTAACCTCCTCCAGGGCGAAGGCAACAGCTCCCTATAGAGGCTTCATTGCTGATGCAAGAGAGCGCAGACGCTCCACCATCCTCAACAACTGTCACTCCGACTTTTACCCTCGCGGCCCGCTGATGCTCCCTCTATCCTTTCCCCACCCCTACTCACGTTCACCCGCCCTCCTTAACTCACTTTTTCCCCTACCTGCTTTTTTTATGATTTATCACCGCTTTTTCCATCTGCCTCCACATTTCCGCTCTTTCACTCTCCTCCGTGTGCCCACCTCCTCCACTTTACATTGTTTTCCCTGCCTTTCCCTCTCACATTCCAGCGCCCTCTCTCTCTCTTTCACTGCGCCCTTTTTCTTCTCTCTCCCTCTTTCCCGCGCCTCTCTGACCACATCAACATCTTCCACCCTTCGTTAACTACCCTGGGCGTTTCCACACGTGTTACGCTTACCCTTCGCGGCATTTTTCCCATTCCGTCTGCCCAATGGCTCAAAATTTTGCTTTCATATCAAAATATTCGAGTCCTTGACCATCTTCTCTTGCTTCCAGTCCTAAATTTCCCTTCATCGAATTTTCTGTTTCCACGATGTACACAAATAAGCATAGTTATCAGGAATTATGTGCATCTTAACGACTAATTTGGCCGAGGGATTGCATTAGCTGTCCTTTATGGGAAGATGGTCCACCATTCTATCGGTACTGCACGCATTGAATGTAGAATGGTGGGAATTTCCGTTGGCTCATCTTACGCTCTGTAGTAGAATGATATTTTTTTAAAATAACCGTGTTATTTTAAAACATTATATGCTAAATTTACATTTTTGGCTTAGTTAATGAAGCACTTGCAAAGTTAATTTCATGTTTAATTAGCTTTGAGTAATTTTAATGAATTATAAGGTAAAGATATAGCACTTTTCCTCAAGATAAAGTGGTGTAAAAAGGACCGCAGTGGAAAAGTAATATACTCTAACCTTATTTTGGATTCCTTCAACTACATCAATCCTTGAGCTGCTTATTAAATTTAATAGAATTTAAAGTTATGTTAAACCTTAAACTAACAAATTACAGAGCTGCAAACATCCATTTTCTCACAATTTTGCATTGTATGCCATTTATATTTCACCTGTACGTTAAAACCCTATTCCTCAATGCTTGGTTGGCCCAGCTCTTTCATCCTCAAAGCTAGATTTACACTAGAACAAATTGATAAGAAAGACAACTGAGTGGCTCTTTGCATAATGCCATCCACGGCTTGGACGCAAAGTTCAAATTTTTTTTCTCTGCTTGCAAATTCCTTTTGTCGAACCTTGGGCGTGCTCGCTGGCCATTTCGTCCATACGGGCCGAAATACAGTGCGCGTAGAGCATCAGGTATGGAAACAGCCGCAGGGGAGTGGGAAAGGCATGATGATGAATTGTTAAAACGAGGAAAGGGTGGAAAGGAGCGAGTGAAATTTACGCTCGAGGAGAGAAAAATACGTAAGCGGAGCAGGGATATGGGCTACTCTCACGACTACCGTGGTCCAGGAATGATTCTCTCTTGTCCTAATCACAGTTAATTTCGATACTTAGGACAAATAACATACGACGAATGTAATTTCTGAAGCCAAGTCATTCTTACGATTAATGAATACTTGTTGTCTACGCAAATAAGCTTGACATTGCTGTCTCCGTTATGTTAATCTTAGCATGAAATGTGAAAAGAAAAGCTATGAACTTTGAGTGATAGTGAAATTGCATTAAAATAATTTGTTACCACCTAATCAGCACTATTAAAGCTCATGATAGTATTATAAAAATAGCAGTTGACATCTTAGTGTAGGAAATTATTGGGCATTGAAATTATTGTTATAAAAATTAACGAAATTATTAAGATAAAAAAACCTTGATATGTGGACACAATTTGCGCAGTATTCTGATGATACTATTATCCCAAAATCTCTGCAACTCAGTAAGAAGACATTTTAAATCCATCCAATATGATAATTAGCAGTTCTTATTCAACTCCTTTCCTACAATTATTTTTTTCATCGAAGTTTTATGATGAAAATAATGCCGAATGAAAGGGAACTCTAGGCTAAAATAGGTCATGACTCACTGTCTCGGCGGTGGGAATCCTTCCCACCAACCTATCTTCTATGAAGGAACGAAGCAGAGTTACGTCATTTATTTTTTAAGAGAAAAAAAGACCGATTATTAAAGAGGAATCGAGTGACATAGAGAAAGAGGGACCGAATGATGGCTGACTGGGAGTTGGAACCGTAGTAGGAGGAGGATTGAGAGGGTAAACGGAAAAGGAGAGAGAAGGGTAGAGTAGCGATGCACGGGAAGATCAAATGACTAGAGACTGGAGAGGGGGAAATTAAATGGGGGTGGGTCTGGGTAGGCTCCTCTGTCAGTCACCCCATTCACACGTGGAAAGGCAAAACTGATTCCCACCGGTATTTTCCCCCTACTCGAGGAATATACGTATATACGTAAAAAAAACCAGCAGCCGCCTCTATAGCCTTACCTCACCTTGTACGGTTTCGTCCAAATCCTCCAGTTCCCCGCCACCGTCCACTCTTCTCTAGCCCTCGATCCCTTATTTGGTACCATCTACCCCCGTCCCTACCTTTCATCCATCTCCACTCTCTCTCTCTCGCATGATCCTACATTTTCCTCTCCATTTTCTCCCTTCCTCTTTGCTGCTTTTCCTCTTTCTTCTACATCCTCTCTCTCATTTAATTCGGATTCAACTCACCTTTTAAATCCATCCTCCCGACGCCACTTCGCCGAGCTACTACCCCACCCTTCCCCTCTATTTCTTTCAATACCGTTTCCTCGATCCATTCGTCCAATTCATCCCTCTTGTGATTCTCCTACTCGGCCTGTAGTTAACCCATTTTGCATGCTGTTAGGTACCCCTTGTCTATGCTTCACATTTATTCGAAGTTGAAATTTGTTTGCACTATTAATGGAAATGTACAAACCTCCATTTTTATTTTCTCTTTCCAGTGGATCTATGGCTGTATACGGACGCTTGCAGATCGAATTTCCCCGTAAAATTTCCGTTTCTCTCTCTTCTTATCATGCCATCACGTCATTTTCGCTTTGCAAGGATGCTCGGGAATATTTCTTTCGTTCTCACCACACATCGTCAATTATGACCAAAATTGGCTCGATGAATGTGAAAAAAATTTTCGAAATAAACTATTCATTATGCAATGCGGAATTTTATCCCACGCTTCTGCTTTATATTCTAGTCCGTCAACAATCATTTTTTAAATTATTTTTTACATCCATTCGTCCACCGAAGAGATTGTATTAATCAATGTTCACATCATTGCCTTTTTTGCGGATACTTCCTAATTTGATAAGTGCGTGGATTATTTTATTTCCCTATGCAACGTTTTCCTTAATCTTGTCGAAAAATGAACTGAGTATTACCCTGAAGTTAGGATTTCCATTTTGTAGCAAAGACTTGGCAAATATTAATGAAAATCTACTGAAGGACATCAGTGATATTATTTACCTTCTCCAATAAAAAACTATTTTTAAAATTGTTAAATTTCTTAAACCATTCACGGTATTAATTGTGTGTTCATAACATACCTGGTCATTGTAATATACATACATATCCATCAAACCCCTTATGAACCACTCCTTTTATGTCGAAAAAGACAATGAGCATTGTTTTCACCTTAGATTAACTCATTCTTGCCTTTTTGGGCTTGGGGTACTGGTCGGTGTGCCACTCAGAGCTTTGGCTTTTTGTTTCTGGATCGTATTCACAATCCCAGGTTTTATCACCCGTGATGACGTCCAAATTGTCAGGTTTATTTTCAATGCGTTGCAAAACTTCACTTGAAATTTCCGCTCGATTGGTCTTTTAGTCGTCTGACAACGCCTTGGGGACGAGCTTGGCGCACGCTTTCCTAATCGCTTAATCTTCAGTAACAATGGGAAACACAACAAAATACAACAAGTTCAGTTCATTGGCAACCTTCTTGATGCTCAAACGACGGTCAGAGTCCAACAATTGTCGAACACGAGCCACATGGTTGTTGATTTTGCTGGTTGACGGCTGCCGAGGGTGTACGTCGTGAAATTCTTCACGGCCCTCCTTAAAGGTCTTTAACCAACTCTAAACTTGTGAGTAGGGCAGAGCAGGGTCCCAGTAAGTTTCACGATTCATTTTCTTGGTCTTTTCAAGAGATTTTTTCAGTTTAGAACAATACTTAGTAATCGCGTAGCGTCCCTCGATCATCGATTCCATTTTTATCGTGACACAATCAGCGTGCAAAGATTTACAGTAACTGACCCTGTGTGTGTGTGTTTGAATACGAATGCCCTTCAGCGACGACACAAATTTACAAATTTGATCAAAAACTTAATTAAACACAGAACACTATTTTTCTATTTAGGTTAGTGCAAATATGTATACATACATATATATATATATATATATATATATATATATATATATATATATATGTGTGTATATAAAAAAAATAAACACAGTAATCAACCCGAAGGTCGGTTTGGTAGGTGAAGGTAGAATTCACCCAGTACTAAGCCCGACGGCGTGTGAATTTCATACATCAGGGTAGGGGGGCCAGTTCCTTTCCCTGTGCCGATTATGGTTTCCCAGGAAAACTTGGTACCCGAAAAATCACTTTAGCTTGGGTTGAGCCGTAGGTGCCCAGAGTTCCTCGCCCGGGAATTGAACCCTCCGGTCAGCAGTCCAACGCTCTATCCCCTGGACTACCGTGACCCACTTATATATGTATATATATAGAAAAAAATATATATATATATAAAATATTACTCAAATTCTTAAATCTAATAAAAATAAACCAAAATATTTCCACTGAATGTTGAATTCTGAGAGAGTATAAATAGACAACTGACCTTTCTTGTGCTTCTAGTCACTTGTAACCAAAATTTCCCCTTGTATATTTACTTATGCTCTAGTATTAGTATTTTCCTATCGTAACAGAGTAATATAGAGGGTTCGTCCGGAAAATAAGTGTACTGACTCCTGGGCTGGGCGCGCCGCTCCAGGCGCGCCCAGCACCGCTCTGCGATTGGAGGGGGGTATGTTGGCAAGCGACGCTGAAAAAGGCAGTCGGCTCTGAGCTGTGGTGTAGTGAGGAGCTCTGTTAACGCGAACCTCCACGCTCGACCCACGTCACGGAACGCCATGCCGAAGTTTTTGGAGCAGCGTTATTCCATCAAATTTGCGGTAAAGCTTGGGAAATCGTCTACCGAAACTGTCGGTATGATTAACCAGGCTTACGGGGAGTCAGCCATGTCCAGAAACATGATCTTTCGGTGGCACAAGATGTTCGTGGAGGGCAGAGAAGAGGTCAACGACGAGTCTTCGAGAGGTTCCCGATGATGCCTTCGCGGGAGCGTTCCAGGAATGGGAACGCCGCTGGAACAAGTGTATTGACTCACAAGGGTCCTATTTTGAGGAATATTAGCTTAAGATATGTAAAAGTGTAATAATTTTTTTTCCTGAGCTCAGTACACTTATTTTCCGGACGAACCCTGTATTTATCCCTTGTCGTATCTTTTTCCTTTTACTTGAGTGTCGGCTACTTCAAATCTCTTTTAAATGGCGAAGATAAGATTTTATGTGCATTAACAACCGAAAAACGGAGGCTGAGGGTATAACTATCTTTTTATCAAAATAAAATATTGAAGTAATTATTGGCTTTCAATTAAGAGAAAAATTTTCTCATACGCCACCTGACATGCATGTTTTCTTACTTTTAACATTTGGTTTTCCCCATAAAGATCTCTCTGACTCCTTTTTCCGATTCAGGTCCTTCCTTATTCCTTAATCCCGCCCAACATTCTCATATCTCTCTCGTATTACCTAAAACCCGGATCTTTCATTATGCTCTTGTGTCTAGCCTTATATTTTTTCACCTTTGAAGTTCTTCCTTTCTGTTCCATATGATGTTAATTTAAAAAGGAAACTACTGGTTTTAAATATTTTACAAATGATTTCCTGAATACATGCACGGTATTTGGAAAAAAATACACAATAAAAAAACATCTAACTTAATTAGGATAACCAACACTTCAATACGATTCAATATTGTTTCGTAATAAAATTATCTCTAAAGTGCTATACTTATACGCACAGAACACGTACGGGTGTTTGTGAGACCGCACATTAAAAAAACAGCATGCACGTCCTCAAAAATAAAATAAAAATATATCTCGATAAGATAATTTTTTATTAGAATTTATTTCTTTTTATTTGAAATTCAATAAAAATTAATTAAACATATACTAAATATGCCTGTTCGGACATTAGAAAGTGAAGCTATACATATAAGCGTAGGTGGCAATGCAAAAGTTATACTTTTGCATTGCCACCTACGCTTCTAACCAAGGCGACATTTACAGATAGTTCGGTGAAAAACGTGTTATACGCTTATGCTATCAGCTTGGTCAAATATGTGGATATGTGAATTTTCATTGAATGGAAATAGAATTTTGCAACCTATTCACTGACCGTTGGTGAAAGAAATGTTGATTTTGGACTGGTATTTTGCACCAGTATTAGGAATTGGAAAAAAAATTTCATGATGACGCCATGAAGATTTCCCACGCATTTTTTTCAAGTTTTTCACTCACTTCCATTTCCATCAGCAAAAATGTGTTTCTGAGTTTTCTCTCAACCCATGGGATTCCACGTGGGAATCGTTTTGTCTCATCTCTTTCCTTTCATAACACATGATTTTACATTCCCTTTCCTTCTACCGTTCTTCTGCAGCTTGGGAGGACTCTGGCTGGAAATCTCACCATGAGTAAGTCTTTTGCTCTCTCCTAACCAAGTCGTCCGTCTCCCCTCCCCTCTTCTCCTATGTCTCCTTCCTATCTCTCATTTCCTTTCGCCTACTTCCCTCCCTTTACTCCCGGTTTATTTCCCATCTCTTCCTGTCCTCCCTGCCACAGCCACCCCTCCACTTCACACACCCCCTAACTCCCTGCTCTTTTGCTTTCCATCTCCGTTCCACCGCACTCCCACTACCGGTCAAAATCATTCTCCCTTACTGGTCCTTATTTTTCAACCTCAACTTTCCGTGGATTACTCCCACCCTCTCCCTCTTAACATTTGCCTTTTTCTCCTCACCATCTACCTGATCCCACCGCCAGAATCCTCCACCGTCACCCCTCTCGTCCGTTGTTTTCCAGTCCGGTCCCCCGCCCCGGGAAAGAGGAAGGGGCAATTTTTGTATTCTTTAACGTAAGAGATAAGTTTTTCCCTCGTTCCACTTGCGTCCTTTTCATATCTCTTTGCATACCTTATTTTCTCCCTCTTTACTCCGTTACGGATTCTGTTCCCCCGCCATTTGCGATGCGGAATACTTTATTCACCGCCGGTACACGTGTGTGTATCCGCAGCCTACTAGAGTAAATCTCCATTTCCTGCGCCGCGACGAACATTACTCGTCCTTCGTTTTCGACGCCATCAGTTTGTGAAGTACTTTTTACAATCCAGAATTTGGAACTCCATTAGATAAACCCATTTCTCTTAAGCCAATAACTATATAAGTCCTCTTTTTCATTTGCTAATTTGAAGAAGTTATTGAGTTCCTCATAACCGTCACATGCAGACTGCAGTTAGGGGTAGAAACGCTTCTTAGACTGCTAATTTTGTATTTTATTAAATGGACCAAGTTTTTTCCTATGCTTTTGCGAAATTAAACTTCAAAACATATCTTTTTATTAAGTTCCATGCGCAATGAATTCAATGTGTAACCTACTTATCCAGGATTGGATGATACTAGAGATCGGTTCATATTGTGTAATGCATATGGGAAAATGTAATATTCTGAAACTTTTAATTATGAATTCCGTAAATTATCTTAGGCATATGACATATTTTAAAACAATTTTTAACTTCACCATCTTCAGAAATCAAGGTACTGTAAATACTACAGACAGTTTAAATAAATTGGCGAAAGAAAGAGACGATTTAAATTGCTGCACGGATGATAACATGCTTGTTCTTCGATAAGAAACAGAGTTGTACCTTCATTTTAAATTTATACTCATATATCTCCGATATTTTAATTTGTACATCATTTTATTTCAATCAAAGTAGACATATTTGTATTTTAATCATGAAAATACGTATTAAACGCCCAAAATATCATCTTTGTGAACTTGAAAGTGTACACGAGCACATTTTTTATAGCATGACCACTCAGACAAATGAAAAACTGAAATAACTAAAATATGACATAGTACGGCAAAATTCTTTTATAAATAACTCTTCAACCTCAAAACTCAATTAATTTCCACAACCTTGTTCAAAAATTATCATGGAGAAGATTATAGTATCATCATTTTTCAAAAACCCCCTTACAACTCTTTCTAAAATTGAAAACAAAAAAAAATATATTCTATGAAAGTTTTTGGATAAAAGTTAAAACTAACAATGATGATATGAATTGACCAAATATCATAATAATGAGTATTTAAATTAATTCTTATAAAGGGAACATAATTAGGGCTTCTCATCACAAGACCCAGCTTCTGATATAAAAATATTTATTTAAAGAAATGTCATTAACTTTAGCCTCCCCGAGTGAAGGAATTTTCCCAAAATTCACGTTCTGTTCTGAATTTTCTATCAATCAAAAAATTTTCATTCGTGATTAAAGAAGGAACGCTCCTTCAATAACTGCTTGGAATACGTCAGGTCTATATTATGTTTGTAGCATAAAAAATACACGATCTAATTTCATTAATTGGTTCACCAAAACTAATTTTCTTATGCAGTTGGCACAGTTAATTACGTAATTAATACTGCTGTATTACCAAAGCTAGCATTGAACTAAATTTGGAATAGAAATTATCATTGTGAGACTTTAATCAATGCTTATTAAATAGTGGATTTAATTATAAAGATTAGTTCCTTCGCATTAGGTAGTAGTTTTTACGACAGCTGAGGTACTTTTCGCCATTAGAGATGGACAGGAAAGATGAAGGGTGGAGAGAAACTAGGCGTCGGCATCAGCCGAACGAATGGCGCCAAGGGGTCCGCAGCTTAACGTTCCATCCGACGGACGGTGTAATTACTCAAAGTGTCCTCCACAAAGCACCTCAAGTACGGATCGCGATATCCCTGAACATTTTCTGGGAAGCCAGAACGTTAGCCACCGTACCATCCCAAACCCCTCCTTCGCAGTAGGTAAGAGCTTTTTCACTGTATTAAGACTATAGTATATACTTCTTCTGACATAACTTTAATATAACTAACAAATTCCATCTGATGATAATGAATACCATTCATTTACTTTATGCTCATAACCAACCAGTGTAAATTTGGCATTATGCCATTGTGTTTAAATTTTCTTCATCATTTAGACCTCTAAAATTGGTTATTGTGCTAAACGAAGTACAAGTGATAAAATAGCAATTAATGTAAAAGGTATCGACTGGTTTGAAAATTAATTCCATTAAAACTCACAATTTTTTCCTATTCATTCTAGATGGTTTAACAAACTACTACGCCTGGCCATAAAAATGGCTAATCATTAAGTATACGGTTTTCAACTTTGTACCTAACTTATCTATTTCGCTCTGTTTTACTCAAAGGTGTAAAATCCGGCAACTTGTGACGAAATACGTTAAAGGCAAAGAGCTTCCAAAAATTGTGGTGGAGGTTGTGTTTGAAAGTTCATAAACCCTAACAAAGTTAAACGAGCAAGTCATGGAATATTTACTCATCCTTACAATCTTTACCATATCATTCATTCACTCACATTTTCTTCGCTTAATTCACTAGTTCATTATTGAAATTAAAGTCAAACGATAGTTGAACCGCAATTTCATGAAGTGTCTTACTGATAATCTTGAACTTAATGATAGCTTTTATTTTTCTTATTAAATGGTTAAGGTAATAAGGTAAGGAAAATCAAATGGGAAGCTATAACATACTATTCAAATTTCTTTTGACTAAATTTCCTTGTGGTCAAAGTGTACTAGCGTTCATAAATATTGGTATTTCATTTATAAAGCATCTGGATTTTGAAGTTTCTCCGAAGGTTTCATTAGATCGTGTATACTAATTCATAACATAAAAATAAAGTATTGGGGAGTTCGGGTTCTTGGAACATCATTGGCCTATATTGCGAGATTCCACCCTCCGATCACTTTGTCGTCGTGAAAATGTCTTTCTAAATACTTAGAAGAACTACTAGAAGAAATACTAGAAGAACCGGTTTCAATATATTTATTTGACAAATTTAAAGAAAAAGAATTAGTGCAGTCTTCATAAAGCCATTTATACGCTAATTACCGTAGGTTTATTGGATAATGCAGTTCTACGTTTACACAGTTTACGTGTTATCTATTTTATTTTGTGTTTTATTGTGCCGTCCAAATACTATATGTATGTATATATATATAAACACACACATTATATATATATATATATATATATATATATATATATATATATATATATATATATATACATTCAAACACGAAATCCCGCCAAACGGCGAATAAATACTCATATATACAGAAACAGATATAAGGAAAAGGGATATATATATATATATATATGACGAGCAATAAGAAATTATACCAGAAAAAACTCTGATACAAGAACTATTGCTATCGGGAGAGGCGCTCCCGAGTTTGAACTCCCAGAACTACGCGTTAAGCAGACATATTCGCCCGAATACCTCTTGTCTGCTCCCTTTACCTCTACTACTGAAAAAATAAATGTTACCATTTCATCCCCACACACGGTTGGTCAAGGTTCTTTTTTTTCCTCTCTGTCAAACCCCTTTGCCTCGGGTTTGGTGAGCTTTCTCCTCATCAGACCGACCGTTTAAAAAAGTCTCTCCACAGACTGAAAGGCTAGGAGTTTTTCGGTTCTCCCTACGTGCTATCAATCCCTCTATTCCCTCAGTATCTCTCCCAAGCCGTCTCTTCTCCTCCATATCCTTTTTGGATAACGAAACAAAGAGTAAAAAACAAGGTAAAATAGGATAAAACCTTTCAGAAAAACTTCTTCCTGTAAACACCTTCCCAAAATCCGCTCCTTATTTCTCTCCCTTGTCTTCCTTTTACCTTCATGGCTTCTCTTTCCATCTCCCTCTCACCTGACCCCCAACGCCTTGTTCCCGAAGCCTCATCGTCCTTCTCCTTCATCCCTCCATCCGGATTTTATTAGCACCATAAAGGAATTCGCCCATATCAAACTTCTCATTTCACCCTCTCTTTTCCATCCCTCCCTCTCCCTCATACCTTTAGTTTTACTTCGCATCCCCCTCATCCTTAAATTCCCTCTCATTCCATGCTGCTCCTGATAATCTCCACCCCACGACCCTCCCTTTCTCCTCGGACCCCTCGTCTTCGGCGCCAGCCCTGGCAAGTCCTCCCTCTTTGCCCTCTTAGGAGCCCGTCCCCTTCTCTCGTCCTCGTCCCTAACCCAAATAAACGCGCCCGCGCTCTGATACACACATACGAACGCAGAAGTGCGCGGGTCCGAAATTCGCGAGAGTTGTTAATTAAATTCCGGGGCGGCGCAGCGGAACGGGTGCAAGTAAGTGGACGAGTGAGCCCGGAGAGTAGAGGTTTGAGGGGTGGGTGGAGGAAAGAAAAGAAAAAAAACCTTTCTCAAACCCTCGACCCTCGATAAACCCTCTTCCTCGGGAAAAAGGGAACCGGGGCTGGGGGATGGGCGAATGGTAACGACGGGGTGAGAAATAGGAAAGCGGCTCCGTTTCCGAGGAATGAGCGAGAGGATCTAAGAGTGGAAATAAATGGCTAGGCGGGAGTAGAGACCCTGCAGTCAGAAGGGATTAATGCAGCACACAAGGCGAGGGAGAAAGCAAATTGGAGGAGAATTGGTTGGGCTGATTACGATGATGATCATAGAGACAATAATGGTCAAGAAGACTTCAAAGGACAGCACTAGAATTCCTTCAATCGAATGTGGTGGGGACGGAAAACCGCAATCTATGAGTTCTCGGAAATTCCGAGGTTTACCTTACACAAAAACGAACCGCGGCTGATGACTAACGCCCTTCCTCTACCCAACCATTTCGGTCCATAATGCACCACCCTGGATTTTATGTCGTTGACATATAATTCCAACAAAACGATCCCAGGAAAATATGCCAATCGGAGAAAGTTATCGGATATTATATTGATTACTGGTTTCACGGACATTGTCAAAAAGCAATTACAATTTTAAGGAGGAGGAGAACGTCAACCCATGCTAATTCTAATGTTAAAATACCATTTGAGGAATGGGCGTTAGTTAAAATTAGTTAAATTCCAGCGGTGATGGTCCTTCATTCCAGAAATGCAGGAAGTCTGATGAGTATGGGGTACCTTGACGTTATTCAAAATCCTCTTGAATGCATCACAGTTACTGCGGACACTCATATAATAATCTTTTTCCGGCGAAAAATTTCAAGATGATTAATGAAATCAACTGAATTTATAATTTACCACACCATGGAATGAGGAACTTGACAATGTTCTAATCAGGTAAGTATTTCTATCAACTTAAATGTGTAAATATGATGTGCAAACAACCAGGAGCTCGTTAGTTAAAGCTAAACAAAGTTACAGGTTCCATGGAGGCATTAATGCAGTATAATATAAAACTCTTAAATTTGTATAGTTTCATGCAGGCAATTTATGCACCACTTGTTAATGTTCGTCGATTGCTTAGCAGACTCCGGTAGCTAAATTTACAAAAACTTTAAAATTAACATGTAGTTTTGAGGAACGGGCTTCAGATGACCAGAATTTTATTCCAACTCATAACATTTCCATTGTATTCTTCCCTAGTATATGCATCGTTACAAAGCCTTTAGGTCTAACTTTGTGGAGTAAATACCTTAAGTAACGACAAAATTTGTTCACGCACTTTAATGATCTCGATGGCCGTTTCAACTTCTAAGCCTCAATTTCAAGAGTAAAAATACACCTTGCAATACATTGAAAAAAATATTCTTAAACGTTGAAACGTAACAGGATCAATTAAGTGTGGGGAATATGACCAACTTCCCTGTGTTTCATAAATGATGTAATTTGGACTTTAATAATGCCAGTGATCCGATAAAATCTTGCTTGATGCATAAAAATTGTTCATGTGGAATATTTAAAAGTAATAATCAATTTTTATTGGTAACCTACATTTTTGCAGCATAAAAACTGATAATTACTACATTCTAAGCTATGTTTATTAGAATTCCGAGACGTGCACAAAGTGTTTCAAATAGTTACACAGGTTCTACGGCTACGGGGTTAGATAAGATTTCCAATAGTACATAATATATTTAAGATATATGAGCCATATAGTGCTCTATGTTCTTTGAAATGCTACTTTCGTCCATATTAGCTAAGTTTGAGAAACAAGGAAACGTGTTTTATACACAGATTTCAGGTGTTGTTAATTTGCAAGAAACTGATAATAGTTTCAGATTATAATTTATAAATTTCAATATTTAAAGCCCATTAGATCAAATGAATTCAGTGTTAAATAGGAAATTTTAATGCTTTGACTTCTTTCCTGGCGACATTGATTTTTAATACCCCTGACTTTGGCAGACATTTTTTTGACATTAGTAGATTTATTTTCACCTCTCAACACGTTCCGATTATTTACAGTAGTGTAAAATTTTAGTCATCATTGTCACCTGCTATCTTAATTGAAAGTTTAGAAAAAAACTGTGGGCGAATTTAATTTACCAGTTTTTCATTTACAAAGTGATGTGATTCAAGAAAAAACATTGGTGAAATTAATATATATCCATTGAATGTCAAATTTGCAGGTGTTCATAAATTCTCATGCAACGCGATCTCTAACTTTGACTTGTCATAGTAATAGTTAGCCATCGCAAGTTATTCAATAGTCATGGTTAGAAATCATCAAAATCATTATGAATTACTTTTCTTTCAATACTTCCATATATATGGAACTAGAACCTTTAATATTACACCCAATCAAATGTTTCATAAGGAGATATTACCAAACCCAGATCTTAGACGTGGGATGATCTCGTAAATTCTAATATTTTATCCTTTTCCTTGTCTCTTTTAAATGAGTAAATTAGCCAAGAGAAATCTTGTGGCAAACGAGAAATGGGTAAGAATAGGATAGCCATGTTGGACGGAATGAGAGGAGGAAGAATGTACATTGACCATTATGAAAGTAATGCGCATGATTTTATTGTGATGCCACGGCACGGTCCATGGCACGGTAAAGCCAGTTAGGAAATGTGGTGAGGGGGTCTGCCCTTCCAACGCAGTTGGTCGCCAATTTGCTCTGAGCAGTCCGAGCGGAAAGATTTTCGTGTGTTTAGTGTGTTTGTTTACTTTGTAATACGGTGCGATGGAACGTTCGCTTGAACAGCGATACGCCGTCATGTTTTGTGTGCAGCTTGGAAAGAATGCAACCGAAACATTCCAGATACTTAAAGAGGCCTTCAAGGACGGCTGTATTTCAAGGTCACAGTCCCGGAGGTGGATAAGCCATTCAAGGAGGGCCTGAATGGTCGCCGCCGCACCCCGTTCTGGGCGCTCAGCAATGGCTGCAGCCGAGGAAAACGTGAATCGTGAGCGCGATATTTTGCGTTCCGACCGTCGATTGAGCATCCAGAAAATTACAAACATTCTTCACATGTCCACATTTGCCGTAGACGGGATAGTGACCGAGGATCTGGAAATGCGCCGGGTCGCGCACGTGAGGACTGGGGGGGGGGGCATCAAAGACACGGTCAAGTTCCACCATGAAAATACCCCAGCCACACGTCCCGCCTTGGCTCCGTATGACTTTTATTTGTTCCACCATCTGAAGAGAGATCTGATAGGAAAGCATTGGGAGACCGTGGAAAACATCCAAAAGTATGTCACAACGTTCCTGATAGACATTCCCGTCGAGGAGTTTCAGGGTGTCTTACAGGCGTGGTAGACATCTCCGCAAGTGTATTGATGCAAGGGGAGAGTATTTTGAAGAATTTTAATCATTCGTAAAAGTGCGATCAATAAATATATTTTTCCCTGAGAATGCGCATCACTTTTAAAGTGGACCCTGTATGTTGAAATGAAGAGGGACTCAATATGGTGCAGCAACATAACTTCCTTTTTTGAAATGCCCGCCAATCAGGCTGCAGAAGTTGTAGCTAAATAAGAGTGGTCTCATTCAACAGCAGGGGTTCTACAGTTTTTCCTTCACTCCGGTCAGTTGCCATCAGGCGTTGGAACTGTGAGGAGCGAGCGTTTGCTGTCGAGGCCTACTTTCCGAACAGAAGTTCTGTCATTGCAACCCAGTGGGCCTTCTAAAATTGCTTCAATGTTCCCCCTTGGGGCCCTGTCTCGGACCGGAACTCAATTGTTATATGGGTCACTACGTTCAGACAAACCGTGAGTGCGACAAGACGAAGAACTGGCGCCCCTCGGCCCATCAGATCACCTAAGAACATTGAGGCAATGAGAGCCGCCACCTTGCCTTCCCCACAGCGTTCTACGCGCAAATATACCTCAGCCCTTGGACTTTCTGATCTTTCAGTGAGGCGAATTCTTTACGATGGCCTTCTTCATTACCATCCTTAGAAGTGGGCGATTGTGCAGGAACTCTCTGAATTTGACTAGTTCTCGGAGGAACGCATGTAAGGCTCTTCTCGAAAATGTTCTTGAGGATGCAATTGTGTGTTTCAGTGATGAAGCTCATTTTCATGCTAGTGGATTTGTTAAAAAACAGAATATGCGCTACTGGGTTGACACCAATCTCAGAGAATAGTATCAAATGCCTTTGCATTCACCTAAATTCACCGAGAGCCGACTATACTCGACTGAGGAAATTGCACAACACTCCCGTTTGTGTTAGAGGCAATGGAATTATCGCTTTCACGTTTTGTACCCTGCGTTCATCCAAAACCTACCTTACAGGTAGATTAACGATAATAATAATATAAGCCATGAACTATAAATACATTACACATTATAAATACAATATATAAATACAATTAAGGACATTTTGGCTACTTTATGAATCGAGTTTGCGCAAATTTTTAAACTCTGATGGAGAAGTCCTCGGAAATTTCAAAATACAATTTAATTTACGACAATAGTTTATTTATAACCTAACTCCTTACTGCAGAGGACTTAGCAGAGTAACATTTTAAAGTTAATTTTACATCGCAGGGATGTTCTTTTCGAAGTCGTGGGAATGCAAATCATTAAAGTCTAAATTCAGTCTAGGACACAAGGCGAACGTTGGGGCTTATGATTAGGAAATCTAAATACGATAGAAGACAATGACAGTGCCATAAACTAGAAGGGCATTAATTTCATTAGGATAAAAGGCCAAATTTCTCTTTCAAGTCCTTTTCCCACAAATCCCATTGTTTTAATTGAATCAAATAATGGTCATAATTAATAGCTCTGTGCAGATTAACACATCCTTAATAAAATTAACCGAGGTGATAACTAAATGCATGCCCGGATCGGAGTTTAACAAGCGGGTTGAGATTAATAAAGTGTTCTACGTTGGCAATGTGTCGGGTTTTGACGTAGATGTAGTGCCATTCATAATATGACTCCCAAGGTCCAGCGGAAAAGTCTGGATTATCATGAGTGATGCACACATTTCAGTTTATAACACTTGAAAAAAAATACGAACTGAAAAATCATTTAATGAAGTAGGGAATGCAAATGCATTTGAAGGCCAAAATGGTTGATGTTCTAGCTATAACTAAGAAAACTACCTAATGGCGGATAAACATAATTTCTCTTGTTTTCATTTGAAGAGAACAATATAAACATTCGTATGAATTATTTTTGATCACACGGATAATGATTCTAGACTTTAATTTGGTGTCTTTGAAACATCATCATTTGAATATTAACAACAGATTTTATGGATAATACTCATGGTGACAATATATCTCTTTCACATCTCATTAGATTGGTGACACACACCTGCCATCAATTTTTCATCACGTGGGATGTTAAAATGTCAAATTCAAAGACTTTTTCGACGTTCTACTAAGTTCTATTGACTTTCATACTGGGAACGAAAGTGTGCTTTTTTCATTTTATGAACGAAATATATATATATATATATATATATATATATATATATATATAAACTAATGGTCAAACGCTCCTATCTCTCCATTTGTCCCTCTCTAACATGTTTGGTGTACCTCTGGATAAATCGTCAACTTGGATGCACAGGGTCTGCTGAAACAGACGACAAAAACTGATTGGCATAGTGCCGGAGAGGTGCCTGTGTCGTGGAGTTGCCGAGAGTAAATATAGGATAGGGGACTCGATAAAGTGCGGCGGGATGGACAGATTCATCAAAGGAGACCCGGTTTAAGTGCTCAAAGGGAGCAGACGGTGAAGGGCGATCGCACTTGTGATGCTGAGTGAACCGGAGACCTGGCGCGTCGAGAATGAAGTCTTGGGAACGTCCGAATGGCTGCCCCGGACGTTTGAGCACGTCTAGCCGGCCGGTGTCGGGAGGTGACAATGTTTGTGAGATTGAGGAGGAGGAGGAAAGGAGAAAAGTTAAGGGGGTGGGGTGATGCGGATGGAGGCCTTTTGGAGGGATTTTTATGCGAGGTGAGCCTTGGCTGGAAGGTCGAATGTCGGACGTAGGCGATAAAGGCTTTGCGAAGGATTTGCCGATCGCCTTCTTTATTGGACGGCAAGCTGTCACGTTTTATGGAGATGAAAGAAAGCCGAAGATACAGGAGAATGTAGATAGGCAAGGTGACGCAAGGCCTACGCGGATTCTGTTGCTCGCATCCTTTACACTCGGCCGATTTAATTACGCAGGTCACATGGCCACGAACCTCTAATCCCGGGGAAATATTTTTCATTACCTTCCTTGTTTCAAAGACGGTCAGTTTGTTAGTGAACTGGGTAAGGAACATAACGATTTGACTAGGAACAGGAGACGACTCTGACATGTAGTCTACTTCTAACAAGAATGGTCTCGTAGGATCAAAGGGCGGAAATAACTACAAAGGTATGAGAATTGAGTGATGCCATGACTCCTAATTACATCGTGTCATGAATATTTATTAAGGTGAATAACATTTTATGAAGGATTCTGTAAAATAGTGTAGATGAATACGTATATATTCGGGATTTCATCCGCGTATTAATGTAATGATACCCCGGCAATCCAGCCGTCTTCTTCAAATGACTTCACCTTACGAAGCACACCAGAACGTCAGAAAAATAGTTGTGTTGAACATTATATATGCCGATGAAATACCAAATAGAAATGTAGCAAGAAATAATGAGCTCTACGGCCTCTCAATTAAAGAAGAAAGGGGAAGAAAACTCCAATGGCCGTAAGAATGGCCGTTCTTACGGCCATTGGAGTTTTCTTCCCCTTTCTTCTTTAAATAGAAATGTATTCATATATTAAGGTGTGAGAGAGAATCACCATTACAGATTACTATGTAATTGGTAGTTATTTTTCCTTTCGTTTTCCTATACGGCAAGAGAAAGCGAAGACTGATCGAATACAGAGGGGTAACACATAAAATTAATTGTATGCGTGAAGAGCACAATTCGCCGTTGATTCCGAGTCCTGTGGAGAGGCCGAACTTGGGGAATATTTGACACGGCCGAGGTGAAGGGGTAGAACATGTCTAATGCCACGGAACTGGATCGTTCATGAAGGAGGACTCTGATATCTTCCTGCACAACAACTATAAACATGCAGTGGATAAAGAACGCCCTTCGCTCCTGTCGGTGCTAACGTACCTGGCAGACGGCTTTTCTTGCGAATACCCGTAGGGAGGGGTGAAACTTTACTGGGAAGGGGCTGACATGCCACACTGCGGATAGGAGGGACGAGCACGGGAAGGAGGCGATTGAGGTCGTTGCGATGCACTAAGACCACGTGGAGCAGGGTAGCATTTGACTGGACCTCGAAGGGTTGACCATAACGAATTGTCGGAACACGGGAACAACCTTGTGGCACACGAGGGGGGTATGTGAGGAGGCTGAGAAGACCGCTGCAGACGAAATGGGATTCTTGCGAAGGAGAACGGTATTTGGGTTAACTAGAGTCGGAGATGAGATTGAAGGGAGAAATAGAAAGGCGGGCGCCAATCGACGGGATTTTTTCCTTTTAATACCCCCTTAATCTTTCTCGGCTGTGCTTGCGAGGGACTTACTGAGCCCACCTCATCACCTCCCTTCCTTTTCCGCGTTTTTTGACCCCTAGGTAAGCGTTGGCCGATGAGTCAGTGGACGCTGGGACCTTAGGAAGAGACATTGGGTAATACTGAAATCACTGAGAATATTTACCGGGGCTTGGCCTATAGAGTTCTATGTTTTTTGAGCGCTTACCTAGCAAATATAAATTAAAATAGAAACATTTTGTAGCAATGTTTAGGCTACACTATGAATCATTCCAATGCGTGATTTATTCAATTAGGAAAGCCGATTTGCGTCAGGAATAAAAATTATAGATAACACCAAATAACTGAAAACCGCAGTTGCACATTTTGTGGTCCAAAACCGAAAACATAACTTACATCAATTTCATAGGATACAATTAAAACAGATAAGTTTTACTCTCTGATTTCCGATTGACTTCTGCCAGACTCGTGATGGAAATTGAAGATCAGTTCTTCCTCAATTTTACTAATATGAGGGCAATTTAATCAGCAAAACTGGCATAGTGGACGACTTTTTTCTACAATAAGCAGTACTTTATCATTTTAATAAGATATCAGTTACAGTATTTCTTGAATTCTTTTGGACAGAGTAATCCTAAAAGTAAACTTTTCCCCACGAGATTATCACGATAAAATAATGGGATAAGTTATTGATTAAGTGTAACTAATATTTCCATAATGTTCAAAACAATAATATTAACTACTTGCTGATAAAAATATCAACAGAATTAAACAAAAAATTAATAATTTACACTAATCTTCCCCTGGATTGTACTTTTGCATTTTTTAATAGAATATAAAATAGAAACAGTCATTGCATGCCACAAATATTAAATATTTACCACTATTCATCTTAGTTTAAAATATAATAAAATAATTTCCACGTGTAAGAAGAAGGATCAATTGAGTTACGTTTAACATTATGATTTTACAGATTTGTTAAATTCGCAGATTATTTTAACCACATTAAAATAATTTTGAGCGCTATTTAGCAAATAAACTAAAATATGAAGTTAATTAGTTCCATACGGATGATGGTGAAAATTAATGTGGAAATAAAACTCGACGATAGATTCCAGTTGATATGGTCATAAAAAGGTTTCTCCTTTCAATAAGGTTGGTGGTATCGCCACGAAAAATCGCCATTCAGGCCGGTATGCAATCTGAAGTTTTGAGAATTTACGTCAGATATGATAAATTATATTCCCAGAATATCCGAGAATATGTATGCATCGAATTTCCACGGAAAATTCCAGGAGAACTGAATGCTTCTCTTCAAATTTCAATTTGTAGCAGAGGCTTTAGAAATCTCTTAATTCAACTCTCGAAATCAATATTCCTATGCCCAACAGCGAGATGGAAGACCTTGACATTTTTGGAGAATCGAGTTCATTTCGCTTTTTCCAATAAAAAACGCCAATTTACCGAAAAATGATGGTAAATGTGTTACCTCTCATAGCCTATTCCGGAAGTAGAGCACTACGGTATAACAGTAAACTTGAGTATCAACATACGAAGCAAAACGTTAGGTAGTAGTAGTAGTAGTTTTGAGGGGAGGCGACCGACAGCTGAGGTCATTTGCGCCATAGGGGATGGATAGGAAAGGATAAAGGGTGGAGAGAAACCCGGCGTCGGCATTAGCCTACTCTTAACGAAAGGCGCCAAGGGGTCCGCAGCTTAACGTCCCATCCGACGGACGGCGTACTCACTCAAAGTGCCCTCCACAAAGCACCTCAAGCAGGGATCGAGATACCTCTGAAAAATATTCAACACCGCCGGGATTTGAACCCGGGCCCTCTGGGTGGGAAGCCAGTACGCTAGCCCCCGCACCATCTCGATCCCCGCAAAACGTTAGGGTTAGATGAAAAGTAAGATATACCTATTCCAGAGGGATATAATGAGCCTGCTGTGAAAGTAAATGAAAGACTTGAATAAGTAAAAAAAAGATAGTTTTGTACAGAGAGGGCAATTATTTTGGGGCAACGACAATGCCTTGATTTTTCACGTCATAAAATAGGCTTTTCGTCCCGGAAATTAGTACTTTCCAACCTCTTGGTGGGATCAAATCAGCTGCCATCAGTACATTTCATAGGTTTAATATAAAACCGTTTATTTAATGTACTATCCTGTTAATTACTTGTTTTTAGAGTAGGCTAATAACAATCACGGATTTTTTCGACACACCCTCATCTTGAAGCAAAGCTGTTATTATTTATACACCCTGAAAAAACACAATTACCACTTCAGAATAATCCTTAAGGATATACCATGTGGAAACAAGAAAATATTTACTGGAGGAAAAATTATAAGGACAACGGCAAACCTGATGGAATTGTTTACTTTTGTGTATTCTTGACTAAATATACTGTTCACATCATTATCATTAAGAAATTAAACCTGATAGTGGCTGAAGTGGTAAAGTGAAGTGGAATTAAGAAATTAAAAGTGATAGTGGCTGAAAACGGTAAATTTAATTCATTCATAACACACGCCTCTACTTTTTAAATGGGATGTCATGATAAAAAGTAAAGTAGGAACTATTATAAAATCTCTATGCAGTGCAAGTCATATTCATTATAGAATGACTACCGTACTTTTATTACATCATCGAACCAAAATAATTACCATGATTTCCCAAATTAATACAGAGCGCGAAAATTCTTAATTTGTTAATTTGTATATGAAATAATTATCTTAAAATAGTATTCAGAAACTTGGCCCTAGGATTAAATCTTAAAATATTATATTATAAATTAATGTAGTTCATCAACTTTTTTAGGGTCCTCCTTTTGCCTTTTGTGATCGTAAACCCCATATATTTATGATTCTCTCCTATAATGTATATTTTATTTGGAGATGGGTGTAGCAGTAGTGCTTAGAGAATGTAGGGAACGAAAGTAGTGCTAAGTGGATTAGGGAAGGCTACCGACGGCTGAGGTAATTTAAACTATGAGATATAGGTGGGGATAGGATGCTCAGGGAATGGAGGAAGGGTGGAGAGAAGCCCGGCGTCGGCATTAGCCTACCCTTGACGATAGGAGCAGAGGGGTTTACAGTTTAAAGTCCCATCCAACTTGTGGCGTGCTCTCTTAAACCGCTCTCCACAGAGCACCCGAATCAGGGATATGGATACCACTGAAAAACCATTAAAACACCTGATAGTGATGGGAGATTGGAATGCCACGGTACGCGAATGAAAAGATGGTAGTGAGGTGGAGACAATGGGTTAGAAAGAAGGAATAACCGTGGGGAGAAAGTAATAAGAGTTCTATAGGAGGCGGATTAATTATCGCCCACAGTTGGTTTAGACACCACAAAAGACGTATGAATACTCGTACGTGAAAAATGACGAGTAACTCAGAATGGTATCAATTTGACTACATTATGGTTAGGCCCAGATTAAGAAACAGTGTGATCAATACTCACAGTCTCCTGAAAGTGGACACGAACTCATCATAATATAGTTACTATGAAGTTAAGAGTTAGATTCAAAAAAATGAAGTTGGAATAATGGTTCAAAAAATAGGTTATAAAAGTATTAAATGG
Organism: Hetaerina americana; assembly: GCF_022747635.1. Taxonomy (NCBI): domain Eukaryota; kingdom Metazoa; phylum Arthropoda; class Insecta; order Odonata; family Calopterygidae; genus Hetaerina; species Hetaerina americana. The sequence continues at coordinate 80,114,595 of NW_027286874.1, forward strand.
ATTGAAAGAGAAGGAGTATATGTACTCGTATCATTGGGCAGCAAGGGAATTGATGATAAGAATAGGGAGACTTATACAATGAAAGAAAATTAAAACAACGAATGCCGTATGAAAAACTATAGGAATAGTGAATAGGAAAGGGAAGAATAAATAAATTACGGATGTGAACATTAAAAATATAGACAAGGAAAGAAAATGGAAGACTGTAAACTCAGAATTAAGTAGAACAAAATACAAAGAGTTAAAAAATATACTGAACCCGGAAACCTATGGGGCGATAAAAGCGTGGTGGAATACTGTGCAAGGATATGGAAAGTTTACAAAGGAAGGGTGAAGAGAAATCCGCGGGCACTGTTATAGATAAGTCAGGAAATTTGTTATAGAATCAGGAAAGATACACAAGATCTGAAAATAATATGCACTAGTGGCAGTTCTAAATGATAGAGATATTAGGCTAGCAAGCTTAGAATATAAAAGAGAATATGACGTAAATGGGAATAGCTGAGGTCAAGACATACTTGATTGAGTGATAGAAATAGCATAAGGAAAATGAAATAATAATTAGGCTGTGGGGATAGATGGATTTTTCGCGGAACTACTTAAGTGTTTAGGAAGACGTGAATGGAAAATATTTTATAAGAGTTTATGAGGAAAGAACTTGCCAGGAAGACTTTTTCTGATGTGTTAATTCCCATTCCAAAAAAATAAAAAAATCGGCTGTTTCTAAGAACTTAAGAACAAGCTCAATTCCGCATGTAGTTACGGAGGTACTTAAGATCATCAATAATAGGGAGAAGAGGAGGGAAAATTATTACAAAAGGGTAATTAGTTTGGGTACATGGAGGGAAGAGGCACGTGTGAGGCCACAGCACTGTTGAGGTAATCTATTATAAGGAAATATCGACAACAAATATGGCTTATTTGTCAGTTTCGTAGTTTTTGAAAAGACAGCTGAAAGAGTAGATCAATAGAATTGGTACAAATATTACAGAAGATAGGAGTAGATTGGAGGGATAGACGAATTATCCGCAACCTCTACATGTTTTGAACTGCTCGGATGTGAGTGACGGATGGAGAGCAAACATTGTTGAACGCATTAGAAAAAGAGTGTTAGGTGTGGAATTATAATCAACTTCAACAAAACATACCTTGAGGAAGAGGAAAGTTAAGCCAAACGTCAAAGCAGAATCCCATAAACTAAAGCAGGTGGAGCAGTTAACCTAACTTGACAGAGTTTTGGGCAAATATACAGGGTTCGTCCGGAAAATAAGTGTACTGATTTTTTCCCGCCGCTCCAGGCGCGCCCAGCACCGCTCTGCGATTGGAGGGGGGTATGTTGGCAAGCGACGCTGAAAAAGGCAGTCGGCTCTGAGCTGTGGTGTAGTGAGGAGCTCTGTTAACGCGAACCTCCACGCTCGACCCACGTCACGGAACGCGATGCCGAAGTTTTTGGAGCAGCGTTATTCCATCAAATTTGCGGTAAAGCTTGGGAAATCGTCTACCGAAACTGTCGGTATGATTAACCAGGCTTACGGGGAGTCAGCCATGTCCAGAAACATGATCTTTCGGTGGCACAAGATGTTCGTGGAGGGCAGAGAAGAGGTCGACGACGAACCACGGCCTGGACGCCCATCAACGACACTCACCGACGAAAATGTGCGAAAAGTTCGCGATGTACTGAACTCTGATCGTCGTCTTAGTGTTTGGATGATAGCAGAGCAGTGTAATGTGCCAAAAACAATAGTGCACGAGATTATTAGGGAGCAATTACAGATGCGAAAAATTTGTGCAAAGTTGGTGCCGAAAGTGCTCAGTGATGATCAAAGACTCAATCGTTTGGAAATCGCGACACAACTTGCGGATCACTGCAAAAATGATCCAAATTTTTTAGAGAACGTTGTTTCGGGTGACGAGACGTGAAGAAACGCGATACGGGACTTTGGACGCCGTCAAAGAGGCCGTGACGACGTGTCTTCGAGAGGTTCCCGATGATGCCTTCGCGGGAGCGTTCCAGGAATGGGAACGCCGCTGGAACAAGTGTATCGACTCACAAGGGTCCTATTTTGAGGAATATTAGCTTAAGATATGTAAAAGTGTAATACATTTTTTTCCCTGAGCTCAGTACACTTATTTTCCGGACGAACCCTGTAGTCGAAATTGTGGGGAAATAAGAAGAATTGCGTTAAGTAAAGAAGATGTCATAAGAATAAGAGCATTAATAAGAGAAAGGTCAAGAAAGGATGATTAAAAAAGGACAAGCTAAACCTTTGATGTGGATTGTGCTTTGCATGGCGCGGAAGCATGGTCGTTTATTAAAGATGATAGGGGTAGATTGGAGGCTTTTGAAATATGGGAATGGAGGAGAATGACTATGGTGAATTGGAGTGAAAGTAAAACAATAGAGAAGGTGCAAAGCATAGAGATAGTGTTATTGGAAGGAAGCCATAAGCGGCAGAAAAGATAGGTTTAAAGTATTTTAATTGGCGATTGGATGTTGAAGACTGATAGAGGGAAGAACTTCATGCAAGCGAGGAAGGGGATTAGCTCTAAGACGGGTTGAAGGAAGAGAGGAAGTATGCAAAATTGAAGAGCAGTTTTTTGTAGTGAAGAATGTACATTTATGTATTGTGAGGAGAGGTAAAGACATTTATCTTTGTTCATTCTAAGCCCATCCAAAACCCATCTAATATGGTAGAATACCAAGTATTTTATTTGTAGCTCCTTATTTAGCTTGAAATTAAGGGGAAAAATGAAACTTAATAACTTTATCTAGTCATCTGTCTTGTCTTTTATTAGACTGGGATGTACAATAATTTGATAAATATAATATCTTGATGACGAAACTACCAACATGCGTATAGAATACTCAGCTATGCAGCATGTTGTCTCCTAAGACTAATTCATTTTCTTATTTCATAATGCAGGGAAAATTACAATAGAAGTTGACTGCATTCCCTATCTGTGGGACTTCAACCAAAGTGATGAAGCCATTTTTGTAGAATCCAAATACCTCCTCGTCCCCCATAAACTTCCAAAGTGAGTCACCACTTGATTGGGCTTGGAATAAAATATAATAATATAAAGGGATCGCCAGGAAAGGAACGGAGAGCAGTTTTTTGCTGGAAGAGCTGGAATCACTACCTGTAAATTAAATTTTAAATAATTTGAAATATTATGCTTTTATCAGTAAACGCCTGTAGTTTTTAGGTAGATACTTACTAGGCATGACTTTTGAATTATAAGGTAGTTAACCTGACACAATATTCAAGTAATGTTCAGCTGTCTATATTCATATACGTAGGGTCTCTATTTCCTTTTTATATTGCCAAGCTAATTTTTTTAAATCTACTACATTTTTAATACTTAATACACAATGTATGAGGCCACAAAAGGAATTCTACTGAGCATAAGAGTTATATAAGCGCTTTCTTAAAGATACATGAATGTAAAATTTTGTGCACTACACCTTGGTGTAGTGCACAAAATTGGGCATAGCGGACTAATACACTCGATCATAGGTGTATCAACCCTTCCTGTGTTCGTTGTGCGACCTTGGTTCAATGAGCTTTTACTATTTTTATTGGAGCTCCAGACGAAATCGTAATATTCATACCACAAAAACATTTATTCCAAGGTTAGATTAGCATAATAATGCAGTGTCAGAATGCAGAAGGGGGTAGAAAGGAGAATTAATTCAGACGGATGCGCAGATTGAAACCGTTCGCAATCCGTTCGAGCGAATTGAATCTCGAGTTTTCGATCATGCATGCAAAAATCAAAATTAAGTGTAGCAAACGAAGAGGAATGTATAGGCAGTCGCATAGTAACCTGACCAAAGGCACCCAAGTCACCGAATGGACACACCGAATTACCATTTTTACTCTTTGGTTGAACGTATCGCGTCAATGTCGAATGAATGCCACGTAAGCGCGTATGCTTTCGCATTCGCGCTTACGAGGTCATCCGTTCAATCGGTCTGCTTAGCTCACCTTCGTTCAATTAACGGGCGCCAGTCACTGGCAAAGGAAAAGACGAACGCTGCCATAAGTATGCCAACAATTGAAGCACTAGAGACACTTATTTTACACGATTTACAAAATACAGTTGTGGTAGCACATGAAGCAGGGATATGGAAATATTATGAGGCTGCCAATCACAATTAGAATCCCCTTACACCTCGATTTGCTTGAAGGTAGGCCTAAGGATGAGCACGCCGACGAACCCAGGGCGCGCGGAGTGGGAGAAGGAGGGTTGAAAGGGGTAAGAAGAGAGACGGAGAAAGGTGAGTGTGGCGGGCTGGGGGAGAATGAACGAATAAAAATAAAATTGGAGGAACGAGATTGAGATACCGCGCGATGGGAGCGAGACAGAGAGTGAAGTTTGGAGAGGAAGGAAGGGTTGAAGAAATATCTTTAGGGTTTAAAGCGCTGAGGAGGAAGATACGAGTACGATACTCGTACTTCTAAGGTCTGGGGAAGGCGATGAAAAGGAGGCCGGTTAAGAGTGTTGTCGGAAGACGGGGGGTCAATAATGAACCAATCTTGCCCCCTTGGGTATCACAGGCACCTTTGACGAGGAAATCGAGACGAGATTGCTGGGCAGGCATTGGGGGAGGAGAGCTTAGTTTGGGGATATTGAATGGGGGTGGGAGTGGTGGTTAGTGGAGATGATAGAAACTTCCCTGCATATCCCCTTTAGCTAGCGCCCTCGCGCTGGGATGAGTTATTTGAAGGGAGAGAAAGATTGGCGGTTTATGGATAACTTGTAAGTAATTACACTGATGGGGTACCGTGTTGAGCGTTGGGCTCACCCTTTCGCCCTGCCATCCCTCTCATTAGCGCTTTGATTCCCAACATTTCAGTCCCTTATGCGAGTAAGTTCGAGGGAGTTACGATGGGATGGGGGAGAGCATAATGAGATTACGTCTCCTAACTCTATTGTTTATTGTATGCGGGAGTACGGGCCGGGCCATTAATGAGAAAGCGTCTCCTCGCAATATAAGTCGCTTGAAGTGTTGAAAATGCTATGTGGGTATCTTCAAAGAGTTTCCGAAAAGTTCTTTAAGGAGCATCTTCGGGTGATGCACCTCGATGGGAGGCGATCGGCTGGATTTTAATTCACCCGATCTGACATGGGAAAAATACGTTAGAATTATCTCCGGAGATGCATTAACTTTTTAAGGCTTCTTCAAACACGTAGTATGTGAGTATATATTCGAATTGATATGATTCTGAGAGGTGCTATTTAAGATTAGTTGGGCCTCACCTCAGACGTGCCTCGAGCACTTGTAACCAAGAGCTGAACGATTTAATTTTTAAACTTAATAAAATGCAGAGCAAAACTGCTCTTTCCGCTAAAAGTCGTAATGAAGTATAGCCTCACACAATTTTTGTAACATTTAGAGGAACTAAGCTTACATGCTTGACTGCGCTATCTAAGTAAAAGTGGAGACACCTGTACGTATCAGCTTAATGCTAGCTGCATATCACATTGACAGGATAGATCACATAAATAAATGAAATTGAACACTAATATACAAAAACATTTCTTGTTTAAGGAATGTTTTTTCAGTCGTTCATTTGTTGTCATACCAGTAGAAAATGGCTATACATTTGATTAACACTTCTCAAAAGTAAATTATCACTTAGTTGTGCAACAAATTTTATGTAAATTTCATGAAATTCTGCTTGCATCTGACCAAGTATCCTTTCACATTTAGAACATAAAGGAAAATATGAATGTATTTATGATAACTGTCAGTCGTGATTAACGCCATTTCCACTTAAACAGGCCATTAAATTTGTAAGGTATTAAAAATACCATTGAAATACATTCGCCACTATAATTTTATTTAGAATGGCTCATAAAACACATTCTGAAAGAAGATATATTGACCCTTTATGTGCCAATTTTAAAAAAAGAATGAAAAGAAATAGACCTCACCACCATAGCTCTGTTGAATATTCAAAACAAAATCAAACGCAACCGTTTCTACATTTTTTATTTAAACAGCCTAATTCTTAGATTCACCAGAGGCGGGTAAAAGAGAGTACTGGATCGTGGTATCGGTATGCTGGTTGTGTGTAAATGATTTCATTTGTGCCCAAGAAATGGGATTACTTGCACCGAAATGCATTGACAAATGATTGACTCAAATTTACGTTGAACTCTATACTCTAACTTAGATCCATTAGTATGAAAAATGACGCATATCAATAAAAAAAGATGAAGGTTTTCACTAATTGATAAATTGCTACGTAAAAGGATTCCACATCAATCCAATCCACGCATAAAATAATTAAATTGATTTTTGATGAAACTTTGAATAGTAAATTGTTAACTCTAATGCACAAAGATAACCTGAGAGAATATTTACCCAAGCGTAAAATTAAGACCAAATTGAGACACCGCTTATCCATCGGAAAGAGTCTAAAGACCTACATAGCCAACCAACACCAATGCCGCGTCATTATTAACGCTAGGATTGAGAGTATAGCAGATGAGAATGAGCGAGGGTGGAAGAGATAGAGAACAGGACCACAGAGGCAATCCTTCACTCGAGGAAGTGGTTTAGCGGTTAATTTCCGGATTTAACCCTCGAAAGCGGCGACGGCCATTGAGGGAAGGAATGAGGGGGGTAGTGGAGAAGGAGGAGGAGCAGGGGTCGGTAGACAAGAGGGCACATACCTTCGGAGTTATCTCTCTGCAGGGGGAGGGGGCGTGTTGAGTTGGAGGGGGGAGAGAGAGGAGGACACACCACCGGGAGGGTGGGTGGGTGGGTGGGGAACGGTGAGGTGAATTGGGGTGTGGGTCACTCCCCCCTGGAGTGGCCGTGCGGGAGCGTATCGGGTCGGGACGGCCGCCTGCTCCGGACTTTCTCCCCCTAAATCTATCTGTCCCGAGGGTTGAATGAAGTTCGCGAAGAGGGCGAGAGGCATTGGCGCGGGGGAAAAGTGATGACGACGAGAGAAACTCGCCGGGGGAGAAAAGGTGGGGCAGTGTGGAGGACGGGGCGGCGGCGGAATGGGAACGCCACTCCCGCCAGGATGGATTCATTGACCCGTCGTCTCCAACCTATTGGTTTCCAAGGGAGACGTATATTATTGCGGAAGCCTCGTCCCCTGGTCTTAAGGAAATTGAAACTCCCAAGACGAAAGGGGTTTTTTGTCAGTCCAGACGGCATCGGAAACCTATACTTGTATTTTTTTTATAACGGCCCTATAGTTCCCCCGTAGTTTTCTGTTCCATTTTATTTGAGGTTGGAGAAGAAAAGTTCTTTTATTTCTGACTGCCACGCTGTCTACATATTGGGCCAACGTTTTACTTCCAAATACTCTGTACTACAGTATCGTAAACATTTAAGAAATAGTGGGACATTTGGCAGGCATAAATTATTCTTTATAATTGGACTAAAGTCTAAATATAAGAAACTAAACGAGCTGGTGAGCTGGCAAATTCAGTATCAACTTTGTTTGCTACAGTTAAAAAATTCATAACACCGGATGTTTTCAAAAATATGCTACTTTGACAGAATATAAACACTGAAAAAGGAACAGTCATGCAAACCCCGGTACTCTATGGGATTACTTCAATAAGGTTCGCGTTCATCAACTAAGAACAAATCAACAAAAAGTACATGGATAAAAAGTTATTAATTCCATTAGCGATATAAAAATAGAATTATTTACAGTTAAACGAAGTGACCACAGAGGCGACTAATGAATTAGTCCCCAGAAATATTAAATGCTAATAAAAACAAGGACAAGTATTCACCATTAGTAATGCTACCGAGAGGATAAAATTCCCAAACATTTCCATTTCAACAAACTTCTTGGACATACGTCACATCTTCAAAGAGTGGGGTAATTACGATTAAGGCTTCTCTTTCCAGACAACATCCTTGGTAAGACCTTGGCAGCTCACCAAGGTAAACCTCGAACGCTCTATTTAGTTTTAAGAAGCCCTAGTGATGCGGCACTACCAATATAATAAAATCTTTGACCGGTATTCCAGGCCTTGTAGATTGGGTCTCCCCCCTCCTCTCTCCTTGACCTCTCCAATATGTTATGGCACTTCTTCGTTTGCTGATGATTGAAAAATTAACACTTACGAATCATTGATTCCCTTCCATCATTTCGTATTATTATTTTTCTTCTCAACACTGACGAATCATTATATATTTCATTGTTCAATATGTTATGATGTGAGGTTCAAGTGAACTGTCATTGCTCAGACTGTTCATTGCAAATGAAGTGCTGTTTTAAAGGTTAAAACGTGGCGGAATTCTGAAAATTACCCTGGTATTTTAATACAATGGCAAGTTTGAAAGCAAAAAAAGAATATTTTGTTATCAAAAGGCAGACAAAACAAGGGGATTAATAATACATAAGCGAAGTTTGTGAATGAATGCTTAATATGGTTATTAATTATTAGATACCGTAAACCAGTTTAAATTTCGTATTTCAGTATGTGGCGCATCGAAATGTAAGAGAGTTGTCTGCTCGCATGAATTTTACTCGGAGTAATTTGAAATATTAATTTGTACAAATGCTTTACAAATTGTGTAGATATTAAAAAATCCTACGCTTACTCAATGAAATTTTTGAAATCATCGGCGATTGAAGATTTACCGCTTTTCAAAATAAAGATTCATCGAAATTGTCTGTCTAGTTCAGATTATTACTACAGTAGGAAAATTCGAACGATTACTTAATCAAACATGCGCCTTATGTAGGATGAAAGGCCGATAATTTTGTTTCGAAAAACGCTGAGACCTTTTTCTAACTGTGATGAAAAATGTGGTATTTTTTCGAATATTTCTTCCTTTTGCTATGAAACGAATTCTGATTTCAGGAGTTGGAGTTATGATTCAGTGGAAAAGGAACATCACTCTTGTTATTTTAATGGATGAAATTGAAAAGGAAAACTTCCTTTTTTTCGTTACTTTTTGAGAGCAGTACTGATGTTAGAGATTATTAAGACGAAGACGAAATTATTCAAAATGAGAAAGAAAAAATGCTATGTAGGTACGCTGAATTTTAAAGAGTTCGTCGCAAAAAACTTATTTTTTTGCGCTTTGATCGAACTTTCAAAGAATACCATCAAGGAATGAATGCATCGTTTCCGAAAGAAGCTATTGCTTCACTTATACAGCAAAGCTTAATGAACTTTCGCGTAGCGCAAACTCTCCTCCTTCGAGGGCGAGCTCTTTCGTGGGTGTTTCTCGCTGCCTCTCCTCAGATCTTCCTCGAGTCACCGTAGGTACTCATCGCGGCCTTGGAAGAGGAATTACCGACTGAAAGCGCGCGCCGCTCACTTCAGGCGGGTGGATTACCGTTGAACTTGGTCGGAATATGGGGTCAGAAATTACGCAGAGGTTGGAGATCGGGAGGAGGGCGGTACCTTCCAAGGACGCTTAAGTGAGATGAATTTGGGATGCAATCATGAGTTCATATTATTCTGATGAAGCTAAAGCCTCCAATGCGGCAGATGAACTTGTGCCCCTAATGATTCGTTCCATATGCAAAACCATTTAATCTCATTGTTTGACGGATAAGATCTCTAAAAATGCTATTATAAACTGGTACGCATAGTAAAAATTCAACCTCAAATATTATATATATTAACAATTTAGTTGTAGACATACGAGTATTTCATTTCCTCTTCTAATGAGTGAGATTTCTATTAAAAATAGAACAATCTAGAGAGTAGTGACTCGCTATCTTTTTAATAGGATATGATCGATAATTCTTGAGAGTTAGGCCCTTCCCATCGACAAAAATACATTCCTACTGTGGGGCTTACTCCACTAAGACATTTTCATTTAATGTTCTCCGGGAGATTTCCTATGTATTCCACTAATTACTCATAGAGCACTTTTTAATTTATCACAGAATATAGCAATTTTAGTCTATAAAATGTAAATTAAGACCACCACGTGTTTAAATTGCGCAAGCATTGTATGAGAGCTCGCACGCAATACAAGGGAATGGGAATGAGGGGAGGAGGAAAAGAAGAAATGCTGCGTTATTGCGTTGAGGACGGTGGGCACGGCAGAAAATATTATTCATGTAAGAGCGATTCCCCATCATTAGCCTGTATTTTTTTTAAATTCCCAGGCGTAATTTATAAAAAATCACTGTCTGGAAAGCTTTAAATTTTTATGGCTCGCTGTTGTTGCTGTACCTCTTCTCTTCCCTATCTCCCCTCCCGCTATCATCAGCGTTGTGCTCTATCCCGAATAAGACTCGTTTCTTCAACAAAGTGCCGGACGATGACAAAAATATGGGGCATGAAAATAATAAAATCTCCACCGAGTCACCCTCATCCCGACGCTGAGCAAATTTGAATCCAAATTAAGGGGGTGTGCTGCATTCCAATGGAGAATTAGATTCAAATTCGAAACCCCTAACCCAAATTTGGCCGAATCTCGAGGATGCAATTCAACGGAATGAATTCTAGGTGGCCAATTTTCAGGTATATTGAATTGCTCGCATAGGACAACTGGCGTTTAATGGCATGTGCCCTGTTCGAGCGCTATGCCGACGACGTGAGCGCTCAAGTGTATTTCAAAGCAGACCTCGGGAAATCCAGTGGAGTGACGTGAAGGATTTGGTCGACAAAGTAGACCATGGCATACCATATACGTTGATTGAACGAGCATATGCCGGAAATAACAGTTCAACTGCAGGGGTCTATTCGCTGGCCCACTACCCAAACGTTTCAGTACAAACATTTTGCCCAAAAGCATAAAATATATGGTAAAATAACTTCAGATTACAAATTGGGATTCGATGTTAGCAAATTTTCGGTTGCTTGGGTCATTCTTTAAGACATTATAATGCGGTACTATTTCAATAATTTAGACTCTCTCGCCAGAGGATAAATGTTTGCCGTACGTCTCCCCTAATATTTAGTCTCAAACTCAACGAGCTATGTCTTGAACTCGGAAACAGGGGCATGGGAATGGGAAAATCGAAAATTTACTGAGAGGGCAAATAGAAAATGATGCAAAAATAATGGAAAATTGGGATGAAGTTAAAGGATCGGACCCAGCTTAACCACAAATCAAACGGAAGAAATAAAACACTGTCAAAGTTTTGGTCCCGCAGCATGACGATAGTCTCAAAAAAAGAGTAATTAGAGAGCATTGAAATTGTACACTCACCCGTCGCTCTGCTATGCAAAACGCTCTCGGCGACCATGGGGCCGTGTTCTTTACTTCTCCTTCGGTGTTGTTCCTTTCACCTCCGCACTGCCTCTACCACTCAGCCGGTTATCTCGTCCGATTCTTGGCCCCGTGCCGCCCTCTGGCGGTCAGAGCGAACGGGAGACAAGCGAGCGAAAAAGCGTCGGTATAGACTGAGGTGGAAATGCTGGAAAGGCAAGCTAATCAAACGTAAATTTACTTTTTGAACAAGTAATTTTCCGACAGATGGGGCGTTAAACTGCGAAGTAGATTCACAATCCTTATTTCCGTTATAAAACGGGATATCACAGAAAATTATCTGATGCCTCCAGGATTTGGACCCGGACCCTCTCTGTGGGAAGCCAGCACGTTAGCTACCACACCATCTCGATCCCCTAGCTTACACATATGATATATTATTAGGAATAGAGACTAACAAGAGAGGAAAATAAAAAAGAGTACCTTCTCATCGTTCATGGAGATTCCGTTCTAAAATTTCATCTACAATATCTTCCGAGAGAGTAAGTGCGCCATTAATCATTATTTAAACTATCAACCGGTAACATATAGTCATCGAGTTTTGCGAGGTTTACTTCGTTCTCCTCCCAATTTATAGAAAGAGGGGAAGTGATGAGTTTTATAACTCCTGGCGGTCTCTCTTCATCTTTCACTTCGTACGCAGTAAGCATCGCTCAGGGATACGTGTTTTACACTCTGGTCGCTCACCTCCCTACAAGCCCTGTTCCAATTCTTATTTTTCGTCCCGGTTTCGTGTCGAGGATCGAATTCTATGCCTCTTCAATTTTCTTGTACCGATATTTCCCTCTTCCCACGCGAGTCTTCACCAGTCCAACGCTTATGGCTTTGCGCGTATGTCTGTCATATGCCTTAACCCGACATCTTCCTGCCGTCGTTTTCCCTTAAGGTCTCCTTTCCTTGCCTCACCTCCTTCCCCTATCAATACCATCGTTTCCCCCTTGCCAAGCCTGCAAGCCTCGCCTCACCTCATCCCCTCTCCCTTTTCCTCCTCCAAATTTTGAGTCCTCATTCTATTTGAACCCTGAATGGCCAGGGTTCGGGTCATTTTATTCTTTCCCCCGGATTCCCTCACTCACCCCACCTGCCCATGCAGTATCCGCATTTTTCCCAGAACTACGACGGTGAGTGGAAAGGGGAAGAGGTTGTCCTTCCGGGAGTCTCAAGTCCTCTTTTTTTCTTTTTCGAAAGAGAGAGGATGGGAGGACGGAGAGTGTTTTGAGCGAGAGAGGAGAATTTGGAGGAAGAGAGAGAGAGAGAGAAGGAGAGTGAGTGAAAGAGGGAGTGAGAGAGAGGTATCGGTGGCAGGGACCAGGGATGCGGAAAATTGGTCCGTGGGAGAAGCAGGGAGGGGTAGGTCAGGCTGGGGATTTTTAGGTGCGTGTGTGCTTGAGGGAGGGAGAGGAGGTCCAACTGCCGAGGAAGATGGCGTAACGGTGAAAAAGACGGAGAGAGAAAGGTGGGATGGGTGTGTGAGTGTGAGGTGAGGAAAAGAGCGAAAGGTGTGAATGACGGAACCAGAGGAAAAGGTGAGGGCGAGAATGGGTGGGAGAAGCAGAAGTGGAGCGAAATAATTTTCTTCTCTGGCGACCAGGAAGTAATGTCACGATTTCGTCGCATTTCACCTTCCACGCGGTCCTCTTGTACCAAAATTTTGAGTTAATTTGCGTTCATAGAACCGTGGCCGTAGGTTCATCAACTAATTCCCTCAAAATTATTTCACAAGATGAGATAATATCTCATAATGACAAGGACACCTTGTGCGTGCATCCCAGGTACAATTGAAAACATCAATTTCCACTCTCTCATATGCAGTACGGTTTAGTACCCTGCAGTTAAACGACTTACGGAAGTTTAAAAATGACTTAGAATAGAAGCGGAAATTATGCTTTATCAATTCTAAAATAAAAATCTTAAATATCTACCAATCATATTTTTGAGTGATGAAAATCGATTAACAGTACAGGTTGATACAAATTTACATTCAATTTTGGAAATGGATAATAAAAAATTAAGAGGTGATTCTGAGTGAAAATTTCCAATGAAGGCGATCTTTCTTTTGTTACCGTTCTTATATTTACCGTTTAATTCCATCCCCACCCTTATACGAGTACCACCCTTACTTTTCTACCCTGCACGTGACGAATTTGTCGGGAAATCCAAGGACTTCATACCTGGATAAATGACGACGAGTTGAATGTACTGAGAACGGTGTGGGACTACATGTAGGGATATTTATCCGATTTTTACTCAGTATTTTTACATTTACTCTTCTCCGCTTCCAAGAACTGCTAGGAGAGAAGAGGAAAGGAGGGGTGGGCAAAGGCGCAAGAGCTAGGGTAAGGAAGTGAGAAAGGGAGCGTAAGATGTGAAGGTTCGGCATGAGGGGATAAAAGATGGAATAAATAGGGTGGTGGACGGGAAAGGGCAGTGAAAGGGTTTCCTGCGGCTCGAGGAGGAAGAAGGGAAAAAGATGAAGGCTTTGAGGAAGAGGAAGGGGTGTACGAATAGGAGAAGAGGAAGGGGGAAAGGGAGAAAGATCTCTTCAAAGGACCCAGGGGGGCGGAAAACAGGGATCGGGGTTTGGCGACGACGACGGGGAGGCTAAGGACTTGGGAAGGGAGGGAGGACAGGGAGAGAGGCGATAGGAAGAGAGAGGAAAAGGGAGATAGGAAGAGAGAGGGGTAGAGGAATAGCGGGAGAGAGAGGGAGAGAGTGAGAAAGAGATGGGAAATAATCTCGATATCGAAAAGAAATATTTTCCCTTACTTCACGGTGGATGCCTTCGTCGAAATGGCTGATGTTATTTTAACAGCAAACCGATGCAGGAGACCGCTCCGCATGTATTGAGGTCGATACACGTTGCAGCCCATCAAGATAAAGCATCCCGAGGCGTAGATATGCTTCGGCTTGATTGATTTTTACCATCCTTTTTTACATTACTAAACATATATAGTAAAGGCAATTATCTCAAACACCTACATATAAAGTCCAAGGTCAAGCACAGTTTTTTCGTAATACTTTCATTAGTTAATACATTCTAGAAAATTTCTGGCTTACAATTATTCGTCTAAAAATTGAAATTACTATCCTATAATTAAAATTACTTCCTCTCTTATATAGCATACATATTAAGTAAAAACTATTTATATATATGGTAAAATAGACTCAGAAATCTTATATGAATGATGAATTCAAAATACCAAAATCAATAACTAATTAATTAATTAATTATAGCACTATGAATACGTCCTTACCATACTCCTGCTTTATTACTAAAATACTCCTTACAAATGTTAATAATATAAGACTACATCACTGGCGGCAGCTTTCAGAACTACCTACGCCGTCAGAATTTTACAATACTGATATTAATCTAAAATATTTTAAAACCATCAATAATTCTTTTGATTTTATTTGAAAGAAATGGTTATAATTCTTTTTTGATGCCATTATTTTTAGGTCCTTTTAGTGGAGTGTTTCTCAAATATTTATGGTTGTGAATTGGGCTGCCGGTATCTGTCCAACAGACACATTTAAAAAAATTCACCTCGCATCCGTAGGTTCCATAATTTGTACCAGATCTTTCTTGGCCAATTAAAAATAAAATAATCTTTCCCAAATACTTCAAAGAGCAAAATTAAGCATGAAAACGTCGGTATTCACAGCGAGGAGGTAGAGGTGAGCCTAGTTTCCGGGCTCCGAAGGGGTTGCTTTAATTTTGAAATGATAACCAAAATGCGATTACAGAAGGGGAAACTTATAACACTCTTCAACTTATAAAACGCATAAGGGAGGAGGAGGCCAAGCAAGTGCAAGAACATTTAAAGTCTGCCGTGTGGAGAAGCTGCTAAAAGGATTAAAACTTCTTAAGACCCATTTGCTCGTTTAGTGCCATCGAAATCGGCACGGGGTGGGGAATTGGTGAAAGTTGGCAGGAGACAAGAAAGGAGAGTAGTTGAGACGAAATGAGTGTTGGCGGATAGCGGAGGATAAAATGGAAAGAATAGGTATTCCACGTAAAATTGGAGTAGTCTTTACAACGAGAATGAAGCTCTATAACAGAGAATATAAGAAAATCCGAGGTATTCTAACTACGCGAAAGGCGTGAGAGAAGAGACGAGAAAATATCATACCTCCGTTTACAATAAGACTATTCTTCATTTTCAGGTGAGTGCATTTCAAAGGAAAAGATATTTTCTTTCACTAGGCCAAAATGTGATAAATATATGTTTCATATATGCTATTATCGTAGTATTACAGCCGCCATCGTATCAAAATGTGTCCTTAAAACTTCTCGAGAAAGGAAATTTTTAAATTAGATGGAAATTTAAAATTGGTTTTAACCATCAATCAATAAGTGACGAAGAGATTAATTATGAGTTAAATAAGAGAGCCGAAATGAGTGGAATGTTTGCGTTGGAAGAACAGTCATTATCGATTGTAAAAGAATCTACTACATGTTTCAACTGTATCATTGTAACTTGGAATAGCACATTAAAATTGGGTGGAGAGAAGGCTACCAGAGACATATGACTGTGAGACTTTCTAACATTTGAGATTTTCCAAATAAGAGCAGCTTGAAAGAAGGCAAAATCTTTTCTTTCAGTAATCCCTTCTACATCTACATCTACTCAATACCCCGCAAGCCGCCGCAAGGGCGTGTGGCGGGGGGTGCTAGGACACCACCCATAAATTAGAAAAGAAAAATAATAAAAAAAAAATCGCATGCAATAACGACAAAATCATATATAAAAAAAAAACATGGCATACATTCATGCATGAACTCTTACACCCCACACACATGCAAACACTCAAACTACCAACTAACATACACATGCACCTGAAAGTATACCTAACATCTCTATAGTGTTTAATTTTGTTCCGACTTGTAAATTCAAAGTTTTTAATATTTCTAAAGTGACTTCGGTTTCTTGCTATTATGATTACTGATTGTTCGGGGAAAGAATGAGTATTTGTACCTATCTGTCTTGGAATCTATCTCCCTTAGTTTATCTTTGTGGTCTGATCTACCTAAGTAGTGTGGGGCCATTATAATTCCTTCAGTGTCATATTTAAACACGTTTGTTCTGAACCTTTCTAAAAGTCTAAGCCTCGCTTGTTCTCTCCGCACTTCAAGTGGTTCCCAGCCTAAATCCCCTAAGAGACCTGTCACACTTGTGTTTTTATCATAACAATTTTTAACAAATCTAGCGGATTTTCTCTGGACTTTATCTAATTCTTTTTGCCAAATTTTCTCCCACGGATCCCAAATACTTGCGGCATATTCCAAATGAGGTCTAACTAGAGCAAAATAACACCTCTCTTTAACTTTTTCATTACATTTCCCCACCACCCGTTTTATGAAGCCAAGTTTCTTGAATTTTACCGAGATGCACGACTGAGCAAATTATTTCTAACTAACGCTCACACTTTCATAACAGTGCATGTCATGAATTACAATTCGAAGTTGGCTTCTCAGGTTACCTTGCAAGTTGGCTTTTTCCACAAGAGTTCCTTTGGAGGGACGTAGTACCGTTAAGTCAAATTATCAAAATATAAAATTTTTAATTATATAAAATGAGAGTTTAAAAAACATGTTTATGTTCGCATCTAAATGCCAATCTTATATAGCATAATAATGAAAATATCGCGTAGGTAATCACCGCTTTGACACGATAGTTCTACTAAAGTGAAGCTATCACATTGTTCATTTATTTCTGGTGACTTCTGCTCCTTGTAATTGATTAAGTGTAATTGATTAAGTGTAATTGATTAAAGTGAAGCTATCACATTGTTCATTTATTTCTGGTGACTTCTGCTCCTTGTAATTGATTAAGTCAATTGATTTATTTGCATACTACATCTTCCGATCAAACAGGGTAAATATTTACTCATAAATTAACTTAGAGTCCCTTTAAATTTGTTCATTTCGGAATTTTAACTCATTAATATGGCTTAACACTATTATCAGGATGAATAATTGCAAGATGATCTATTAATTACTGTTGACTTTATGCTTCAATTTAAATTAATTATCCGTCCGTTAGTTTCAAAGGAAAAACTCTGTTTTGCACTTTATCGGACTGCCTATTCCTCGACCAATTTTCTGACCTTTACTTCATCTAAAAAACTTCGAGAAAATATGATACTGGAAACAAAGACAAATACCTCGTATACAAAAGTTAAATTGAGATGCAATGAGATTGATTTGAAATAAATCCACCTTTCTAATCTTCTTCCTTATTCTTATTTAGAATAAGTTTTCCTGTCAGTTTCTACAACTTAAACACAAAAATGACCGGTGCTTTAAATCGGTAACAATGCATGGGTTTACCACCCATAAGAAAATATTATGTTTATGAATGCTTAATAAACAACCCCGGTCAATTTACAAATAAAAATTGGGCATCTTCCTTTTCCTCTGCCATTTCCTGACACTTATCAGATCAACGTCATTGCGACAAAATTCCATTTCCGGACAAAGTGCAATCAATTATTACTCAATGCCGTCTTCAGGAAAAGGATTCCGCCTTCCCTATTCTCTTTTCCACCTTCATATTTATATCTAATAGCAAGCTCATCCAAGCTTTGGCGGTTGTAGTCGGATGGAGGGAGCGTGCGAGGGAAGGAGGATGAAAGCCGAGCAGGGGGCATGAGAACAAGGAAGAAGAATGGGAGCGAACAGAAAGTGGGGCTAGCGGGGTCTCAAGTTGAAGACACGTCTGTCGGAGATAAGAAGAGTGAGCGGGATTAAAGCGAGTGCACGGGGTTTCGAAGGTTACCTACTCTTGGTGGGAAACCTATCTGACTGCCTCTCCTTCCTCGGGCAAGGCGAGTAGATGTGTGGGTGAGGGGAGGGGGAGGACGGGCGAAGGGCGTGAGAGATGAATGTCGTGCCGGCGGGAGTTTATGTTAAACGTAGGATGGGAAATGGGGGCGGGGAGCGTTTGAATTGGAAGCAGGGAGTTGGGAAATAGTTGGCGGTGGTTTGGGGATTGAAGGGTTAGCGACGGCGGGGGAATACAAAATAATGGACCCTTGGGAGTGAGGGAAGTTTCTAGAGAAAAAAAAATTAAGAAGCACGAGGTAGACTCCAAGGAGAGATTCTGGGCGAGATTTAAAGGGAGTGAATTGGAACGGAATTGAAGTTTGGCATTGAGTACGGTGGCTCAAAAAAGGTCATTCCAGTACTTGTATTTATGAAAAATATAATGCATAGGCTATCCCACCTACATAATCTCTCAACTTAAACTAACATATGCTGTGTTTTGATAATTTTATTGGTAGATGATAATTTGTATTAAAAATTTCAGGGAATCGAATTCAAAGCATTTCAAATAGACTCGTGTTTATTTCTAAATAAAATTGAGCAATTTACTAGGGCATTTATGCATGTTTTTATACTTCAACCAAATGCAGCTCCAATAAAAACACATGGACGTCTAACAGCCAAAGTATGGCTAGAATGCCGATGTACTATTAGCGTCCAATGTCAGAATCAAGTTTTTGGCCGAGCATTTAATTTCCTTAAAAATCACGGTAATTAAACTGAAGGTTTGATAAATAGGTGAAGTAGATCTCACCTAAGGATAATAGCGTGTGAAAGTCCCACATCAGATTAGGGGGCTAGTTCCTTTCTCTAACCTAGGCAAATATATTACTCTACATATGACATATCTTGGGTATAGCTGAGTCCAGAGCCATCAGAGCGCAGAGTCGAATTCCGGACCTCCGAAAAGTAGCTCAGCGCTCAACCCACTGGAAAACCACCCCCTTTGAATTCCTTTGCCTATTGTTAATACATACTTAATAATACGACCAACTTAATATGTCTTACGATCTTTTAATGTGACGATACAATTAGTTCGCCAGTGTAGCATTTTATCATTACAAAAACATTTCGTAGTCATCGCGATTGAAGGATAAAAATTGCTCCTTATTACATGCATGAGGATCTTATTTCAAATACCTCACCTAGAGTTGGGAGTTTATCATTCGTCACTGTGAGTGGCAGGTTCGGGGCTGAATATCGTCTCACACTCTCGTCCTAAATACGTCGGATATTCTTCATTACACGTGTTGGATAACTTCTGCATGTTGTGAACGTGCAACTGACGTGCAAGTTTGGCGAACAAGTCATTTCAAGATATGCTCCGCGACAGGAATCAACTCAAAACGTTCCAAATAATGAGCAATACCGCCAGAGTTTTGCGAGAACTGCGGGAAGGTGAGAAGAAATCCAGCTGAAACAGAGAAAGGGTGGTTGGAAGGAGGAGAGGGTGAAGGATCCACGGGCGGAGTTTATTTAGGGTGAATAGAAGAAGCAAAACTTATGACAGAGCTTTGAAAGGAAGAGCCAAAGGTGGGGGGTAAGATTTCACCAAGTTGGTAGGAATAGCTTAATCTTTTTCTCAAACGTAGGGGATTTGTTGAAGGGTAGAAAGGGTAAAGGATGGCACGGCGCTTCTTTGAGAAAATTTTGATGAATTTGTGACCGGGTGGAAAATTTATCAGAAAGATTTACGAAAAATGAAGGAAGTGAGTCTCGAGTGACAGTCTCCTACTTTGATGCCGTTGAAAGAAAACGTCAGAGTAAATGACTGAATAAATAACGTAATGTCTATTTAATATCCCTTTCATGCATCGTTAACTACATAATAAAAATATACAAAATATTTAATTTTATGTATTCTATACAGATTTAAATCTGTCTAAGTGTGTGTATTAAGGATCGAGGGTACCCATAATATGAGGAATTTACCATGGCCTTGAGTTGATTCTTAACGTAATGAATTAAACAAATTACATATGAAACTTTCATAATATGAAGATAATCCCATTTTCTCATTTTTTTAACAAAACATTTAAATTAGTATAGATGTAATCTTAAAATTTTAGCTGAAAAAGATTTTTACATTTGTTTACATTATATTATTCATGCATTACATTGTTTAGATTATTATTAGCAATTATATATTTTCAGCGCACACAAACTCAATAAATTCCTCCAGCGGGAAAATGGATATCATATGTACATTTATACCTGTATAATAGCACTGCAAGATTTAGACGGACTTTTGTCTACTGAAGAGAAAAGAAACTCTTACTGATTGGTTGAAATTGAATGAGTAAGTAATTGTGAGTAATAGGAACATTTGAGCTTATAATACAGTAAGTCAAAAATCTAGTTTATAGATCCGTTATCAACGGGATTTTTGTTTTCACGATTTATACTTCCTGTTTCAAGTCTTGCACTCGGGGTCTTTTAATTCGACTTTCACTGGAGGCTTTCTATGATAAAACTTCTTGCATTAAAACGCGCCCGATGTGCGTGCCAATTTTTCCTTGTAATGTTTTCTCTAAGAATTTTTTCACTCAGTCTTCAAGACACTCGATTCGTACTTTAAACCTACATCAATCTTTATCATAGTACCGCAGTATCCATACCTTCTGATAGATTTTGGTCAACCGTTCCCTTATACCTTTCTTCCTTATCCTATTGATGCCATCGTTCAAACCTGAAATGCACTACTCCATGTGTATGGTTTGAAATGATATTTTTCATTTCTACAAGCCATAAACAGTGAGTATATTTTTCATTTTAAGAGAAACTTCTCTACTTGGTCAACTCTTCTTACTTTCTCTATCCATTTCCTTTCCTTTTCCATTTCGCAGGTGACCCATCTTTCTTCCTAAAGAGAAAAAAAATCCTAATTTTGAAACTATGATTGCTCAGTTTTTACTAATTATTTCTACACGTATTTCACAGAATATTTCTTGTTTATTGGCTGTTTACATTTGAAAAGTACACTACTTAGATTTTTATGTATCCAATATCCTCTTCCATATTACCCAATCTCTCTGAATGAAACCAGAAAATCGCAGTCTTCCTGTCTTATGCATATTGGAAGTGTTTCCTTTTATTTTGCTCATTACATGTAATTGTTTGAAGAAACTGGCTGAAAGTGCACATTTATAACTTGCATTGTTCTTAATCCGACAATTTTCACGATGAAGTCAGGATTTGGTCTTCTGATACGCTAAAAATCACACTTATGCTATTGTAGAAAACCACTATCTTTTAGATCAGAAGGTACTCGACGACAGAAAATAATTTCAAGTATCTTCGAAATTCACAATTACAAGGAATAAAGGGTGACCATTATTTATACCCCTCTCTTAAAGTAGCCCAAGAATCAAACTTGCTTCTCTTTTTGGATTTCTTGAATTCAAATTAGTCTTCTAGGAGAGATTCCGTTTCCGTTTTGCGTTTTATTTCTCTACAAGTGATTACTGTCAACGTCTGCAAAGACCATTAGAATGCTAATTCCATTTAAATATGCCACTCACGTTTTGGGATTTAGAAGTATTTTTTATTCCCCAGGTCCTTCATTGTATTCCTTAGATATATTTCCTACTTTTGATTGTAATTCATGGTCAAAATATTATATCCATAATTTTTAATTGGATTAGAACGAAGAAGTGTTTTTGGGGAATTGCTGATGTTTAGTACCTTTATTTGCAACAATTAATTATAGTAACAGGATAATGAAACCTTTATTGTGTTCATTAGAGATATTTTTATCTTAAACTACTTTTGAAGTAACTTTTTTCTGGTCAAATAATTTTCCATATCATATTTCCATTTCTTTACTTGATCTTCACCTTCAATTTAAATGTCACTGATCTATTTAATGAATGCATTTAAGTTGCGTTTCGTTACTTGAAGCTCTATCTAACCGTCTACATTGCTTCAACTTTACCATATTGCTTTGAAGTTCTTCAGCTTATTTATTTATTCATCAATGCCCATTTTCTTCGTCTACCAACAGCTTCCTTTGCGAAATCATTCCGCTACGTATATATGCTATTTTTCTCTTGTATCCTTTTATAAAAATGTTAAAATTATTTTATAATTTATATTTAAAACCAGTTTTAAGTGAAGTCTTTTCAGTAACAAGATACATACACTATTTAAATAATTTGCATAACGTTGCATTTAAGTTTAAAAGGGATCAAAAACGAAATTTTTAATTTTATATTTGAACGAAAAATAGAAGTTCTTCCCCGTCATAAAAAACATGCGAAAATCAAACGAAAAGAATGACTAATTATCTGAGTTCACTCGCCAACATGCCATCAGTTTTTAACGGAAAGAATTTAAAGAGATTACTGTGTGAAAGTTGGGATGCCCGTGGAAAAGTTGTTTGAAAATAAAACTTATAAGTGAAAGGGAACGAGAGGTAAAAAGGCTGAGGGACGGGCGTAAGCTTCCTCTGGAAATGTAACATGCTGCATTTGAAAATCACCAAAATAAAATCTCCAATTGAGACCAAAGAGTCACTCGTTTTACCACTGTGCAGGGTGTTGTTAAAAATAATAAGCGGAAATGGATTCTTAATCTTCCGAAAAAAGATGGATATTGTAATGAAATATGTATTTTAATATACTTGCGAAAGGCTTACTAAAATATATATTCACCATAAAAACATATCAGGAAGATATTCAATCCATCGGTTGGTCAATATCAATTTTACTACGAATATCTAAGGGCAATAAGAGAAATTTGACAAATATTACTAAAAATTACCAACCTTTTTTTGAGTGTACTCTTTTTTTCCATTTAAATGTTCAATTTATTAGCACTGTGTACTTTCCCAGACTCAACAAATGAACGATTTAGACGAAATAAAGTGGAACATTTAATTTTTTGTAAAAGAATAGGGGTTTGTGCGCAGAACACCCATAGTGAATTCCTTGGTTTTGGCTTGAATCTTTCTTTAATTCGACTTCAAACTATTTTCAACGTCTCTTACCTGCCCATATCCTACTTCTTTCTCCCCCTATCATGACGTTTCCGAAGCACTATCGACCCATTATCATTCGTATTGCATGCTCTTTTCTCACTCCAGTCAGAATTTGCCTTTCCACTTTTTCTCTCTTTCTCTTATTTTATTTGTTCCGTTTGAGTGAACTACTCCATTACGGTGTTCACGTTTCAACTGCTAACTCCAGTGAAGTTAGAAGCAGACTGCAATGGGGTTAGTAATTGAAACGTTTGCTTCAGAACGAAGACACTCAGCCGGTCGGAACGCCTAGAGGACTTCAATGGTATTAGCCACCGGTAAAAGCTTGAATCCTTCATTTATTAGATCCATTTTTACGTTTTTTTTACTCTTATCCGTCTGTGCGAAGAAAAGAAAGAAACGCAAAAGAACATTTTTTATCGCTCTCTGCCTTTTAAAATTTATAAACGAATCGGCCATGAACGGGAAGAATCGATGTGCAGAAAAATTATTAAAAATAATGACACTGAAGTCATTTCATCCACTATACACTGAAAATGGACATGTAATTTCTCCTGTAATGTTTTGGCTCTCTATTATGATGCACTCAATGATAACTTCTCGCAGGAAAATTCCCGTGCGTGAAATATTATTTTTGGAGACCAACATTTCACCACAGCAACAGAATGAATACGGAAAGTGTTTTATATTCCTTATTCCACCGGCAGTTCCGTACGGCATATTTTCGAATGCAATCCTTGATTGTTCTTACCCTACGCCTCCCCTTCCTCCCTCCCTTATATCCTAGGAATAGATGACTGAGTCCTTCCGCGTGGTTTGAGGCATTCCTCCGGCAAATTGAGGCGCCCTTCATCCCAGGCTCACTCCACTTATACTTACATTACTCACGACCTTCTTCGAAGTATAAAGCACACTACTACTCTCTCCAAGTCTTAAAGGGATCCGAGAACCGTCAAGTACATCTCTAATGTCTTCTTTTGTTCAGTTTACGACTGTGCACGTGCTCTTTAGGCGAGCCAGCGTACGGAGGCAAACAGCTGGTTATCCCATGGTCAAGAGAGCGAAGACAAGTAGTTGGGTCCTGGAATGGGAGGAGGGTTAGTGTCTAACGAGATGTTCAAACAACGACTAAAGCTGGGACGAAAAATTTAAAAAGAACTTGGTTTTTTTTCCTTTTAACCCTTGAAAGATGTTGAGAATGAGCTAGGCTCTATGAAAGAAGGAGGGAAAAACAATGGAGGTGTAGTCGTTTAAGGGACAACGTGTCTTAGTTTATGAATTCCTTCTCCGGTTGAGGTAAAATATCATCTGGCGACGTATTGATACTAAATTTTGACGAGTAGTCGATGTCATGTGAGGAAAATTTTATGCGCCGTGAGTAATTAAAACACACATACACCATGAATACGTCAAATTAGTTAAAATAGGAATATTAGTCAAAATAAATGCCAAAAGTATTTCCAAGAATCAAATAATTACCTTGATATTTGGCTGGTAAATCTGTATGGAAGAGAATATTCTGAGAGAAGAGAGAATGACCGATTCCCATTTTGGTTCCTTCCGTGCATAGGTACAAGTATGCGATACCTTGGTTTCAAATTCTTTAATGTTTGATTACCGACGCTAGCCTATCGTTCCAGTTAGGCTTTGTTGACCAAACAGACTAATAATTCCTAAAATTCTAAGGATCACCTAACTCGACACAACAAGACACCAAAATAATAGCAAAAATAGTTCACTATATACCCTTATTCACTTTTTCATACTATATATGCATAGGTGTATGTGTTGATATATCCATGCATATACATACAATCCGAATGTTATATATGTATATAAGATCTTATATCTTTGATTTTTTGAATTTTACTTCTCTTTGATATTCTGCAAAATTGAGTGATATCTTGAGGCGCAAAAAGCTGCTCGCTTCATGAACTAGTACTTTTCATCAGTTGTGCCTCTACTTCCTAACCCCTTCCGTTTTACAGTTTTTGATTAACTGATTTTATTTCCACTTTTCTACCTATTCTCTTTCCACATTTTGTTTACTCATCTTTGAATGTGCTTACGTTCAAATGATACTTTACCATCGAATTATACAAAAATTTGAAAGCTCAATTTTCAAATCCCCTGCTTTCTAAGCATGTATTTAACTATATATTTATCTTAATCCTTAGGCTTCTGCAACGTCTATCTGATAAAAGATCCATGCCGCTTCCGGGAATTGCCGTCATGTAGATGTGTTGATAGACAACTTTTCCCCTCCCAGTCCTGGAGTCGTCTTCAGGTTGAAGTGTATACGAAGTAAGTTCGTCTCCAGGGAACCGAATCTCTCTCGCCTGCCTCAGCAACTGGTTATCAACAGTCCCCTCGAGCCACGATCCAGTCACGAACGCCAAAGGCGTCAAGGGCCACTATCTGAGTACGGTGATGTTATTTATAAAGAAGGCATAATATTTTAATCAATTGGTCTCACACTCATTCATAAGGTATTTATTCCGGATGTTAGTAGTTTTTCGCATTCCGTCGTTCTTTTATCTTCTACAACATATTCTCTCCAAAGCCCTGAAAGTCAATTCCTGTTCATTTTTCTGAAACTCTGTAGCTTAATTTTCTCCTTGTCACTCCCCATTACACAATATTCTCTCATCTATTTTTATTATCTTTTTTGAGATGTTGGCTATACAGTATTTCAATGCCAGTCAGTAAGGCACATAATGAGGAAGCTCAAAAAGTCGAGTTTTAATCAATTGGGATTGAGGGACTTAGAAATAAAACCTTCTTAATCATATCTTCTGTAATCCATTTCTCCTTGATACTATCTAATTCCCTTTAATACTGTGTTGTTCAACGCTTTCAATTCTGATAACAATAACACTATGATAATATATTTTAAAAAGAAATATATCCCTTTTATCCCTCCCAATGTACTATAATTTTGATGTGGTGGAGGGACTTGTCCATTCTGATGACTCTTAGAAATTTTCTGGTGGGAGCAACTATAATTTATCCTGGTTGGGCCACTCATATTAGATAGGTCAAAGGACAGGAGCCAGATTAAAGGTAATTAGCACAGCGTCTGTACTGAGTGAGGCGGCTGCAAAGATACGAGGTCTGTTCAAAAAGTATCGCGAATTTTGAATTTTCGCGGGTTACGTATAATTGATTTTCGATTTTTTACGCGTATGTTGGTACTTGTGTCTCACACTTATGCCGAAATGTTCGGCCATTTTGAATGTTCAGTGAATTGTCGACAGCTGTTTTGCTTGGACGTGTTTTGGCTTGTCTTCGATTTTTGCCTGTTCCAAAAAATGGATCAAAGAATCTGTATCAAATTTTGTGTGAAAAAAGAAATTAAGTGCGTGGACGCATTTCAAATGTTCACTGTGGCATATGGAGAAGCTACCTTGGACCGGGGCAACGTTTATTTGTGGTACAAAATATTCTCAGAGGGCCGAGAAGATGTGAAGGACGAAGAGCGTGCCTAGCGAGCACGTCAACAACAGACGAAAACATCGATGAAGTGAAGAAAAGATTATTACCTAATCATCGAATAGCCGTTAGGGAAGTTGCTGAGGACCTAAACAAATCGATTGTCTCATGCCATTACCAATGATTTGGGCACGACTCGGGTCACCGCGTAAGTCGTACCAAAATTGCTCAATTTCGACCAAAAACACCAACGCAGTAACATTGCCAATGAGGTGTTGTACTCTGTCCGCGACGGCCCAAATTTGCTCAAGAGGGTCATAATTGGTGACGAATCATAGGGTTATGGGTGTTACCATGAAACGAGCTAAATTATCCACATGGAAGCTACATGTCGAGCCAAGACCGAAAAAAGCGTGTCAAGTTCGGTCGAATGTGAAAGGTTTGCTTACAGTTTTCTTCGATTGCAGGGGCGTGATGCATTATGAGTTCTTGCCACTTGGCAGAACGGTAAATAAGGAATATTACCTGTACGTTATGCGCAACTGGCACGAAGCAATCCGCAACAAACGGATTTGTGGAAGAACAAAAATTGGCTTTTGCACTATGACAACGCCCCTGCTCGCACATCGTCACTTGTGTGCGAACGTTTGGCCAAAAACAACACGCCAATGATGCCATAGCCAACGTATTCCCCAGATCTGGCCCCCAGTGACTTTTTCTTGTTCCCGAAACTGAAGAGGCCCATGAAGGGACGACGCTACGCTACGATTGACGAGATAAAGACTGCATTGAAGGAGGAGCTGAACAAGATCACAAAAAATGATTTTTTGAAGTGCTTGGAGGATTGGAGAAAACGTGGAACAAGTGCATAATATCCAAAGGGGATTACATTGAAGGACACAAAATAGATATTCATGAATAAATAAATAATTTTTGAAAAAACACAAAAGTCGTGATACTTTTTGAACAGACCTCGTATCTGACCTCAGTGGCCATGCGAGTGATGGTGTCACGTTAAAAAATGTTGCAGTCCCGACCTTACCTCTAGTGACTATTTCCTCTTCTTGCAATTGAAACAGTGGCTTGACGGACAAATGGACAGGGAACTAAAACAGTCAGCATAAAGTTTTTCAAAGATACACATTTTCTTGTGACTAAAACGACCTTGTCTTTTCGAATATACCCTGTATAAGGAGGGTGATATTGCCATGCTGTACTGTGAAGGGTTAGGAAGTTAGGTGTAGAAAGTCCATTTACACTGCATCAGATGCATCAGAAATATTATTAATTGATCTATGAAAGGTATGAGAGCGATAGAAATAATACCTACAGAATGTACACGGCAAATATATTAGGCCACTGAACTTAGACATAGAAAGAGAACATGACGGGACTGAGGATAGCTTAGCTCCAGGTATGGTTGATTACGAACTAGAAAGGACAGGAAGGAATTGAAATCAAATAAGACCGTAGAATAGATCATATTGCCGCGGAACTACTTCAATGGTGAGGTAAATGTGGAAGAAAAGTTATAAGGCGCTAGTTCTTACAATTTATAAGAGA
Organism: Hetaerina americana; assembly: GCF_022747635.1. Classification (NCBI taxonomy): domain Eukaryota; kingdom Metazoa; phylum Arthropoda; class Insecta; order Odonata; family Calopterygidae; genus Hetaerina; species Hetaerina americana. The sequence continues at coordinate 80,142,624 of NW_027286874.1, forward strand.
GGACTTTAATGCAGATCATTACTTATTGGATGATTCGTATATTTTTCAGAGGTATCTCGATCCCTACTTGAGGTGCTTTGTGGAGGGCACTTTGAGTGAGTACGCCGTCCGTCGGATGGGACGTTAAACTGCGGACCCCTTGGCGCCTTTCGTAAAGAGTAGGCTAATGCCGACGCCGGGTTTCTCTCCACCCTTCATCCTTTCCTGTCCATCCCCTATGGCGCAAATGACCTTAGCTGTCGGTCGCCTCCCCTCAAAACTACTACTTGGATGATTCGTTTGGTATTTGGAAAGGAAGAGTTAACTGTGACTGAATACTAGTAATTAGGTCAGTATTAGTAAGGAAATTGGATTTAAAACAGGATGAATATGTTTGTCTGGATGGATAGGCTTAGGAATAGGGTATAACATGTCTGCCCATTATCACTCATGATGGTCAACTTACCTGTAGAGGAAATGGTTAAAGAGGCATAGGAAGAACTGGAGATCGGAGTGAAAATTGGTGGACAAAATTTATCATCCGTTCAAAATCTCGTTAAAAATATGAAATAATTCAAATCTAATAAGTGTTGCAATAATCCCATTTATTTACGGTGCCTTTTGATCCTCATAATTAGTTCGCCATTTGGAGTTAAAAATTTTCAAATTCAAATCAACCGCAAGAGTTTCATACATGGTAATCAAACAGAAATTATACGCTTATTTTTGCTGAGTTTTTTCTTCTCAGATGATCAGAAAATCTTTCTCAGGCTTCTAGGGCGCTTTTAGTTTTTGACTAGCGTTTTTGACCGATGAGGTATCACGCCTGTGATATTTTCAGACACGTGACTTTGATTAATAAGTAAAACAAAAATATTTCATTTATATTCAACAGAGAACATGCTGAGAGCAAAAGAGTTTTATACTCTCGCTATGGTGAAAGATCAATGATTATCATTAATCAAAATAATTTAATGTGAGAATCAAAATTACCTTTGGAAACGTTGAAACCTGAACTATTTCATCAAAGTGCTGGTAAGTGCCCCATAAGGTAATTCATTTAAGTAATTTTTTCCCTGCATGATACTACTTTAACAAAATAAGACAGGTTTTATTTCTTATCTTACGATTATTTGCCCCCTAAATTGCATCCAGAATAAATCTTTAATCGGTTAAAAATATTGGCAACATTAAGCAAGACATAGAATCATTGAGAGAATGATTGGCAAACTTGTAGCTGAGAATTTAACTTTCTGTCAACGTTATTTGTTAGAAGTTGATAATTTAACCGTTTTACCAAATAAATGTACACTGTTTCCCGAAAAATCATACGAAGAGTGTGAAAATCCACCGAGGACGAATACATATACCTGTACCAGCAGATAATGCACCTGAAAATACAGTTTAGGAGTCCAAAAAAAAACCTTACAAAATATTCCTTCTGACATCAGATATAGTGAGTAACTTCTGTTGATATCGATACCAGACAATAACTTGTATCGCTTTAGTATTTTCATTCTTTATGTAAAATTTGATTACTTCCGTTGCCTTATTCAATTAGCGTCTTATTAAATAGTTAATCTAATCCAGTTTAAGAGCCAAGCGATCTGATATACGAGGGAAACACAAGGTCGGCAATGAGTTTATAGATGAAGTCGTGTATCTGATAGGTAGGTAGATAGAGTGAGGGAGCTGTAACAGTTTCCAGCTTCCATGTCCTTGTCAACCGACATTCTCCAATCTCGGCATATCCCTCAGGAGACTTTTCTGGCCAAAACCACCGTCGTTACCTTATTACCGTTCTGCCTAGACCGCCTTGAAAGTTTAGTGCGCGCCAGCCCGAGATATGTGAAAGGCATGGGCAAAATCGCCAACCAACGGGGGACCATGAGGGATGGAAGGGAACACATGCCTATGGCACGAAGATTATGAGACGCACACCGTGAGGAATGGGGGCAAATTCACCCTCAGCAGGGGGATAGTGGCCGAAGTGGGCAACCCTGAGGATGGAGACTGGAGGGCGGTTGTCGATGATGCGTTGGAAGTGGAGACGAAAGGTAGGCGAGGAGATAGAGGTCCGTAGGCAAGAACGATGAGGCTGGGGAAGGATGTTTCCAGGCGAGGCAAGGGGAAGCGCTTCATATATTAGAATGCGAATTGTGGAGGGAGAGCGAACGCGGGGGATGGCCCGCGTGCCGGGCAATCAGCGAGGGGAAGATGGGATGAAAAATTAGTCGGCGGGGCGTAAATATTTTTCGGGGAATGGACGGGATTCGGGCTAATTGATTCCCTGTGTAACTGCGTTACCGAAGTAAAAGCCATTTAAATTAGGGTTATGGTGGGCTACACTCTTCTGTCCCTCTCTTCTGCCCGAACTAACAGCTTTGAACGAAATTGACTTGGGTGTTATTCCTTAAGCCTCATTAAAAGTTACCCCCGTGACAAGGGGAAGTTGTTCTGACCGTATAAAATGACAAATCTGAATCCATGGCCGGAGTTCTTTCCCCTTGGTGAAAAGACATTTCGAACAGCTGGAAAGGGATACATATAATCATAGATTTGTAATCAATTCTGATAAAAGTATTTATGATTTTTTACTTGTATTTATATTTTTTATGCATGCACCGATTATGAATACTTTATTCATATATGTACAGTACAGTTCACCCAATGCCTGAGTTCACCTTAGCGGCATGTGAAATTTACACATCAGGGTGCGAGGGGTTTCTTTTCTTGACCCACCTGTGGTTTCTCAGGAAGATCTGATGTCCGAAAAATTATTTAACTTTTTTGAAGCTGAGGATGCCCGCATCCTCAGCTTCAGAAAATCGTCCCTGCGTCCCCGGGAATAGAACCTGGACCCACAAGGGTAGAGTGGGGGCCCTTTTGGGTCAGTATATCAACACTCTTCCCCTGGACTAACACGTCCCCATATATTCATACATGTATACTTAATAAAAGATAAAAATCCTTCATGAACACGTAAAACATGATAAGTCAAGGTTATTCACATTAAAGAAGGAAATGAACACTAGGTGATTAAATTAAAAATGCACTTCATGTGATATCCAAAATGTGGCCAAATCACTTAATGAATAATTTTATGTTTCGTGGTTGAATATTTGATTTAAAACACTGAGGTAATAGACAATAAAACAAAAATATCTAGAGAATCCAGAACCATATTCGTTCCCATTATTTACAGCTGGGCATATATGATGTTTTGTCCCGAGTCAAGACAAGTCAGGAATCCAAAATATTTGACGAGCACCATTTGTCTTATTTTGATGAAATGCGAATTCAATCCGCATTAATTCGTCAAACAGAGCAATAAAACTCCCGTCGCTCAGAGGAAATGAAAAATATGTACACTTCACGGAAAGAAAATTTGACGCACGATCACCGTGTTTGCTTTCTCTTTCACCACCGTGGATCAACAAAACCGAGCGGATGACGATTTTTTTGAACATAAGGGAATTGAGGCGCAAATAAGAGGGAGAGTTTGAAATTATATCAAAGCTCCACTAAAAGAACTCTTTATTCACTAGGTCGGCAATTTCTGCAGCTGTTCTCTTCGTAATCATTTTTTCCCAAACTTTTCTGCGTCATATAACTAATTCGGTTCGGCTAAAATGGCTTTTATTTGAAAAAGGACTGGATTGGCAACGGAAAAGAAAACAAAAATGACTTGTTAAATATGTACATTAATCCTTCTGTTACAGATGTATCTTTTTTTAGAGCGCAATATTTGCAATTTATCTTTAATAATTGATGCTTTAGTCATGATGAAATTGCAATATTTACTTTGGTACTGGGAGTTCAAAGCTTGTATAATTTTAGGTTTAAAAAAAGTAGTTGCAGAATTAATTTTCCAATGAACTATGATGAGTTCAGTTTTTTATTCATCGGATTCGATGTATCCCAGAATTTTTTGAACAGTGTTAATGGAATCTTCATGGGGGGTACTTACAAACAGAGGAAAAGAGTAAATCAACAGTTTGATGGCACGATAAATATATAGAAACAAAGCTAAATTAAAGTACTTCTAAAAATAAGTAAACGTCACTTGATTTAGGAGTTTTGTGGAGGGAGAGAGTAACTATTAAAAGGTTTTTAATCGACGTGTTGAGGATTTTTTTACGCCATATACCATCGCGTTAAGTGGTAAGACTCGAAATTTTCTACTTTAGATTTAAATAAATAAATAAATAAATAAATAAATAAATAAATATATATATATATATATATATATATATATATATATATATATACATATATACGCACACACATACATACACACACGATACATCTATACACTGACGACTGTTTCTAGTCAGTACTATCCAGATTTCTTTTATATTGACAAATCCTTTGGGTATGAAATAAAAGAACATAATATAATATTACTGGAATTTGACATGAAAAGAAAGGAGAATTATGAATTGGCATCAGAATTGGGTATCAAATGAATAATGCCTTAATCCCGAGATTAGCTCATAAGATTTTGAATGACACGGAATAAATCAAGATAAATTTCTTTACTTCTCACAACAATAAAAACCTTTCTACAACGCTGCAATATATCTTTCTTCAATTACGCATACTTCCTTGCTGTCTTCATTTCGTTCAATGCACCCATCATTATCCTACTTATTCCAGTTTTCAACTTCTTATTGCCAATTAAAATACTCTGCATCCACCATTCGTGCCTCCATCGGATCTCTCTCGACATATCTCCTTCCTAACCTATGTAATACTCTTTCCTTTTTCTTTACTTTTTCTCCATTTCATCATTACAATCCTTTGCCACCCTCACAATTAATAATCCTCCTTTCAACAACTTATATCTTGCTTCAATGATCAGGTTTCTGTGCCATAAAAAGTCATAATACGCATCAAAGTGTCCACTAGTATTTTTTAAACATTCTTCCTCAACACACGTGCCAAATTCCTTCCTTCTTGTGAAAACTTCTTTGTCTATATCTGTACTTCTCTCACTATAAACTTATCTGGCCAAATCATGAATGATATTCATTGATACTTAACGTGAGGTATTTAAGTTCTTACTCGAAGTTTATTAGAAGTCTATTTTTGTGTTGAAATGAAATAGTAATTCAAGATACTGCATTGATAACCTGTTGTATCAACTATTTTATATTAGGATGTTGGATTAAGTTGACTTTTTAGACCATGTGAAGATGTACTGTGTAGATACAGTATGCCTATGAAGATGAACAGTGGATAAAAGGATTAAGTAGTATTTGATAATGATTAATTTAACCATAATTAAAACGTGAATTATACGAAATGTATGTTCATTAGTGTTATGATTCGTATCTCAGAATAAAAACATTTAACGCGAAAATATATGTTTACGGAAAAGGATATCTATGAAGCTCAAGTGATAACTTGAAAAGGGCATGCAGCAAAGGAAACAAGTTTTTGTGAGGTCAAGGGATAGACGAAATACCTAAAATGAGATTACGCAACGTACAAACACCGGAAGTGTTCTCAAACGCTTATGAAATTGTATATTGACAGCTTTTTATGAGAAGATGTAACAACACACAACAATAGGAGGTATTTTCCATAATTAATTCCTTAAATCATTATTAAAACAAAGCTGACGTTAGAATATTTTGAAGACTCCACTTATTATTTTTTGTCGTTATCTCAACTTAATAATTACTATTTCACTTAATGCTATCTTCATCATATTGGGCCGATTAGCTCAGTTGGCAACTGCTAGCGGAGGACCCGAAACTCTCAAAGAGTGCGATCAATGACGTTATCTTCTTCAAATTGTTTTACCACTTCTCTTTTTCTTCCAGCGGAAGCTAGATTGGAAACACAGGAAGAACTTCCAGCCTTGACCTTTGTGAGTGGCAAAATCTTATAACACGTTTGAGTGCCTCACAAAGGAACGCAAGGCTAGATCAATTTGACCTTAATGGAATCCCATTTTGGAGTAATAAGAGAAGCGAACAACGGAGACTAATACGGGAGTGTTATTTAAAGGTTTTAAAATGAAGTTTCTCTTCGGATGAAATGGCTTCGGGGAATATGTCCTCGTTTTACCGTCCGGTGAAATGAGAAATTACTGCAGAAATTGTGGATTTGATTCCAACGGAGGCAACGAAATTGGCAGCGCATTTCCTATGCTGAAGGTAATGTCTGGAATTTCATGAATGCGTCAAGGGGTTATCTTATTTTCAGGAGTCATCTCTAAATATTTCACCAGGATCATGAATTGAGTTAAAAAGAAAATGTATATTAATTTCAGACTTCAAATGAATTTAATTTTCATATCAATTTCAGGATGCAATGAAATTTGAAATTTTGAAATCGTTTCATTCCTTTAAGGACAAAACAAAAATACTCATTGGGGTACCTATTTTCACCTTTCACCAAATACCTTTGTTCTTGCCAGTTAATTTCAAACCTTAGAAAACAAAGATCAAGTTTTTAATCAACTTCCAAGTGGTATATCGCTTGTTTCTCGGGAAAGCGTTTGTGGAAAACGATTGGTTAAGTTGAATATATTTCACGGTTGCCTCCTTGCATTTACAATAAGAAGAATTTTAAGAGACCAAATAAGTCTGGGCGGTTAAGCGATTACTTTCGGTGGGTTTCCTTCTCTATTGGGTTGCCCGGACCATCGGAATTTCTTCGGAAGAGGATTGAGAGGAGCGGAAACAGTTGGGCCTTCGATAAACTTCTAATTCTAAAAGCAAGATAAATATTGAACGGGGTTGTGGTGCAAAGGGACAAGTCATATTCCTTGACTCAGAATGCCAATGTCCCTACGTAATATGCGTAATGAAGGAAGATGTGGCGGTGGAGAGTGAGTCGTGAATGACTTACATGCGGAGAAGGGTATAACTATTCTTGCGCGTAACGTTATTCAAACGTCTCTAATATAATTGAGTAGCTTCAGGCGTGATGTGGACGAAGTCGAACATAATGAATAACCGATCGTGGCATTTTTCCACTCGATAAAATTTATTTTACGACCGCGTCTCGATATATTACACCATCACCAGGTCTATCAAGTCATCAGACCTGATGATGATGTAATACATCGAAACCCAGTCGTAAAATTAAAAAAAATATCTAGTGGAAAAGTGCTACGATCAGTTATTCATTACGTCTCTTATCTACATAAACTGTGTCGACCTCCACGGTTACGACCCGAGAAATGTAAGAAGATGGTGACTCCCTTATAAACTCATTCTTCATCGACTTCACTAGCAGTTACAGTCCCTCTGGTTGGCGCCTATAAATTCTTCTAGGAGTTTGAAATATATCGTACGTCAATCTTGGTGTTTGAAAATGTTTCGCTGAAAAATTCGCCAGGGAAATGAAATAACATGCCTGAAGATTTGTGTCCTTTTCCCAATTCACTAATAGCCTCGCCGGCCTGATCAAAGACATTGGAGGCAGGGGAAAAGTTAGAGCACCATCTTAAATTAAAACGAGATTCTTCTTAGCAGTAATACAGGTGGATTTATTTTACAGGTTATGCGCTTGTAGGAAACCTGCACCAAAAGATATTCCTTTTTAAAGGTGGTGTAATGTGCATAGAATCTCACATATTAGAACCTATGAGTTAATAAAGTAGAAAGTGTAATTCCTAATCCCCGGGCCCATGAGAATATTATTTTGACCGGAAGACTACTGTCAATAATATTCCGAAATGGAATAACTGCCCGGTAGACTACTAAATGTCATTCAGGTAATGGCGAACGGATCTGAATAATTCGACTGGCCTCGATTTGATGGACAAATTCATCAAGTGGAAAACGTGGAAATCACATTTTTCCAAACCGCGGTTTTTATTGTTTCATCAAAATGGGAGGCCGACAATAATTATAGACAATAACGCCATTATTAGGTTCTAGAGTTATGCTTATTTTTAAGAATAATGCAAATGAATTTGTACTCAAATCCTCACCTTAAGATTCGGTATCTCACGTTCAACTCATGCAATAATGGCACTCCTACGGAAATAATATTTTGTTTCTCACAAGCTGTATGTGTATTTCAATTGGATACACAGTTGAAATACACAACCAGTTGTTGTGAGAAAAAAATAGTATTTACTAGTCTTAAGGCATACTCACACCGAAGTTTACCAAAACTTTGGCGACGTAAACCAACTACATGAGCCCTGGGCAAATCTTTCTTAAAACGGTTTCTTTGAAATGTATTAAGTTTATTTAAAATTTATCCCTAAACTCGAGCTTTTTAGATACTTAACATGCAATGGAAGGAGAAATTAGAGGGATTGGAAAAAGGTTGCGAGAAAACGAAATGGGCTGTGCAGGGTATGGGCGGACGAAGGGAGGTTGAGTGAAGAGATCAGTTTTTTTGGTGGGATTTTTAACGAGAGAGAGGTTGCAGTGCAGGCTTTTTTTATTTTCAATGATTGGACAGTTTTTTTTATTCAGCTTTTGGGATCTCTTTTGATCCCTTTTAACGAAGTATCCCATCCATGTCGATAAGATATATTTCAAAGAGAGAACAGAAGATAAGATATGTTTGGGGGAATAAAGGATATATATTCGATGAATATTTTCCCTCTTTTTGCCAGCGCCTACGACTATCGGTGATGAAATATTGACAGTCATAGCTTTCTGTGAAGGTCGTTTAAAAAAATCACCTTTATGTAAGTGGGAATCCGTATTCGCAAGTACATTATTATTGGAATGTCACGTGAGCTACTGAGGCTACAATGATTGCTTGACGTATTTCAACAAAACAGCTTTCATTTAGGAATCAATCCCACAAATTTTGGGTAGAAATAAAACAGATCTTGCAAATGGAAAGGAAGTGCGGGTTATTAAAGGCTGTAGAGCTAACCAAACTGCGGAATTATATTATTTGAAATGTGGTCTGAAGCTTTCAATCAGGTTGTTGTTTTGAATTCCGTATCCTCAAATGCGCGAGAATTTTTTCAGATATCATCCAAGATTTTACCAAATACAATTAATTGAAATCATGCATTAACTGGTATCAATGGAAGTAAAAATAGGCTAGATTTATGGTTTTACTTTTGGATGCATGTTAATAATAAATTTTGTTACATATATTTTGTTCATCAACATATAAGTAATAAGCAAGTATTAATATTTTTGTCAAAATCTTGAGGTTTTAAAAAATGATACAAACAGTAAACCCTAAGGCCAAAACAAGAGATATACTACGAAAAGTGAAGAGTCAGGCGTGATGTTGTGGAATCGAGAAATAATAAAAAATTTGTTGCAATTTTCCACAATTAAAGCTTTATTTCGACCATGGTTTCGATATACTGTATCATTATCAGGTGAGGAAAAGTACAAGGAGATACCCAAGGATAAATTCCGTGTTTCATTCTACACCCCTTTTTCTATATCCAAAGCACTCTGCTTAAACAAAGACAATTGGCATCGATAAACAGTGTGGTGTTTATGAATTAAAATGCCAATGTAATGCGACTTATGTGGGGCAGACTGGACGAAATTTCGCCACAAGCATCAAGGGACATCAAAAATGTTATACGTTAGGCAACACCACATCCACGACTTTGCGACCCACCTCTTGGAGAAGAACCATTCCCCTGACTTTGAATTTAAACCGTTGCACAAATTCCATAAAAGCAAGAAATTGGACGCTCTCGAGAGTTTATAAATTATCCAACGGAGAAACCAGAAGACAGAACTACTTAATGACATTCAGTTCCTCTCTTGCCCCTCCCCACTTTTGTCCATTAACTTCCCTTAGGGCCCTTTCTGACGACACCTTTCTCCCCCCCCCTCCTCTCCCCAGGAAGAGTGAGCTGTCCGCACTTCGGGGGTTCCATTGGTTTTTCCTGCCTCTCTCTTCATGACGAACCCCCCTTCCCCTCGCTCTTTCCTCCTCTGCCACCCCTCCTTGTAGCTTGGTATAAATATTCCTTCCCCTTGTACTTTTCCTCACCTGATGATTACACAGGGTATCGAAACCATGGTCGAAATAAAGTTTTAATTGTGGAAAATTGCAACAAAGTTTCTATTAAGAGATATACTACATTGATAGTTTGAACATAAGTAGTTTGAACAAGTTTTTCATATAAACAAAACCCAACGTATTATTTACATGAAAAATGATGATAAAGAGCGTAATTAAAAAAATTGTGGGAGATTCTTCGTCAAAAATAATTTGTTTTGACTGAAGTTTAAGCACAATTATTTCAAGTTCCCTTCGTCCACAAAAACCTGAAAATCAACCAAGATTACTGACTTGTATGTCATAACTTAGCCCCAAGAATTCTTTTTACTTTGAGTAAGAAAGATAACTTTTATCTTAAGCAGGGGGTTCAAAAAAGGGCTCCAAGAAGAATTCGAACTAAAAAAATGGGCTTCAATCGTAATGCTATTCAAAAAAGACCTTTAAAGCATAAAATCAAGGATGTTTGGCAATTTTAAATTGCATATTTTAATACTGTAGCTGTGCCAACTTCGTCTGTCAAAAATTGTGGACTCCAGTCATAGGTTTAGGTTTCAAGTTTAACCAAACCATTATTCCTCATTCGAATCTCCACTCATTTGCGTATTATTTTACGTATGACCTCACTAATGGCTTGCGACTCGCAGTCGCGGCATTTACAATGGAATTGTCATGCATCATGCCAAATAATTGATCACGAAATAAATAATTTAGGGGAAAAATTATGTATATGTGGTTGGAGTCATCTCTCAGCCTAAGGGTGAGGATTCCCTCGTAGGTACATTTTATGAGAGACGAAAAGGGAGCGTGGGGCGTGGGGATGGAATCCTCGGGGCGAGGTAGTGGATCAATCATAAGGAACGGGCGAAGCGAGGGAGTACATGGGCTAGGGGATTGAGGGGCGAACAAGTGTGACCTCTTGCCCTGATCCCGTACATCCCCTTGCCCCCATCCCTCCAACCCTTGGCTGACCCAGGGTTTGATATGGGACGGTGGCTTGTCCGCCCTGCCCTCCGAGAGTGTGCTTTCCTTCCTCCAAACTTCCGTTCACGATGAGGCTTCGATGAGCTCTCTCATATCCCGCCGCTCACCACGCTCTCCCCGGCGAGAGACCCTGGACCTATCCCACCTCCTCTTCCAGTCATCCACCTTCTCCCAAACGCAATCTCCGTACAAGCTCAGGTACATGCCGCGACGAAATTACTCCGGTGCACACACACACTAACACATAAGTACACCTCGTGCAAATGACCCTGAAGGTAACAGGGGGAGCGCGATTTGAGAGCAAGCCAACAATAGCAATGTGGGTCAGTCGGTAAAGGCGAACTTATCCACCTTCTTTCGCCAGCCAGCATAAAAAAAAATGGTCTGCAGGGTAAATGTTTCATTTGCTCTCTCTGTTTTTTTTCGCATGGCCCCATACAGAACAGGATACTTTTTCGACATTTTGGAAATTTTTGGAGTGATTTGAAGTATTGTTCATTGTTGTGCTCGGCCGTAGCAAAAGAAAAACACGCCATCCATTTCGTTTTGCTCTACCTTTCACTTCGCTCTACGCTTCGAATGCAGGAGGTCTACCGTTTTTCACCGAATACGTTATTACAATTCTCGCTCGGGTGTTTGTTAACTGACAACGATTTACTAAACTTTTCTCAATAATCCAACTGCCGACGCACTCATGAAAATCTTCACTGGAAATTCCAATGATGAAAATCAATAAAGCAAAGCAAATGATTATGACTCCGAAGTTCACATTGAGGTTACTGTGGGGACATTGATAGAGGGAAATAGCTTTTCTATAATTTCTAGTGTCTAATTGACGGCTACTACTTCTTTTCACGCATGATATGATTTCCTCAGCTTGAGAACCACAGAAATTTTGGCTTTCCTCTGTATTTTTAAGCATCGGGAATCAAGAGGGGACGATAATCTAGCAGGTAGAGTATACGAGTAATTCGCTCTGATCGGAGGGCCCTATTTCGATTCCGGGTAACGCCTCAGAGTGCTTACAGCTTCATCTAAGTATGATTTTTTGGATATATGATCTTCCTGGGAAACCAGAGCCTGCACAAGGAAAGGTACCGGCGCCCCATTTTCCAAAACGTGTAAGCTTAATACAGCGTATAAGGCTTAGTATTAGTTGCCACCTCACCTATCAAGCCAAATTATGGGTTGAATAATAATGTGATTTGGTTTGGGAAATGGCTCAGAAATATTTTGGGAATAGATTTCAGTTTAGTTCCTCTCGAGTACTCAGCATACCTGAGGTATGTTGTTTAATGTTTTCATATATCGGCAGTTAAACTAATTGTTCATTCATAGGTTTTTCCCGTTTGGTTTTAACATAAGTCAAGTAAAACTTTCCATTCTATGAGTTTATCACACAGCTGTAACCATATCGTGTTCCACTTGCACTTTCTGCTTGGTCGTCATATATCATGTTCGTTACTTTTTAAGGGCTTTCTGAACGAAGCGCGTTTTTTCAGTCGGTCATTTCATCTCGTTTCTCATAAATTAACTTCCTGAATATCCGTCGGCAGTTACGGTCCTTCATCACCAGTCATCTGATGGAGTGGTTACACGAATAATCGCTCTCCCTTTGGTAGTGGCTCTGTTCAGCGGCAGGTAGAATAATTCTGAAACTTTCCCATTCCTTGCATTTATAGTGAGAGAACGTATCAATCTTGAATTTGAACTTAGTACAACGATAAGGCAGATTACGCGAATTAAAACGCAATTGAAATTAATTGGCATAAAATATTAGAGAATACGTAAACTATGATCGAACTCCATGTTGGTTTACCTTACCACACTGTTCAATCATTCCTAGTTCAGACTTACATCCCAATTTAATTAATGGTGTTGTTTATGAAGATCATCATAGATATATACTAATTAATTAATACATAAATCATGCTAATTTTGTTCCATTTGACCGAAGGATTTTATATCAGCACATTTCATAGGTATTTTTATATACAAGGTGTGATAAAAAAAATACCGGACTGATTTTATTCTGTGAAAACCGTTCAATGGATCGAAACAAGACAAAGTGCGCCATTTAGCGACAAATTAGATGACTAAAACGAGAGGTGTTGCGTTTGTTTACGTCAAGTCGTTACAGCAGCAGCAGCGGTACGTGCCTTAACCTTTTCGTCGCCGCGTGCAACGGCAGCAATGAAGGAGCTAGAGGAACAGCGTTTGTGCGTGAAATTTTGTTTTAAACTTGGCAAAAGTGCTACGGAGACATTTGGAATGATTAAGCAAGCCTTTGTCAATGAAACTATGATTCGAAGCTAGTGCTTTGAAGGGTACAGTCGTTTTAAATCCGGCAGAATCTCGACAGATGAAGATTCGCGAACGGGGCAGCTTTCCACTCCCACAGACCCCAACCAATTCAATTTGGTGAACGATTTTGTGCAAGAAAATCATCGTTTAACTGTTAAGGAGATAGCCGAGAAAGTGAACATTAGGTTTGCATCCTGTCAGACAATTCTGACGGACATTTTTGGCATGACGCGCGTCGCATAAAAATTCGTCCCGCGGGTGCTGGCTGATGAACAGAGACAAAAACGTGTGGACGTTTGTCAGGAGCTCCTGGATCGGGCCAATGCTGACCCAGAGTTGCTTAAAACCTTTTTGTTTCCTAAGTTAAAATCAGCCTTGAAATGGCGCCGAATCGATTCTCTTGTGGGCATTAAAACTAAAACTACGGCGGACCTGAAGACGATCCCTAACGAGGCTTACCAGGCAGGGTTCGAGAGCTGGAGGAAACGTTGGCAAAGGTGTGTCGTCAGCCAAGGCATGCACTTTGAGGGCGACAATTAAGCTGTATCTGTCGACATAAACAAGTTATAACATCAATCCTGTCTTTTTTGATCACACCTTGTACAAGAGTATTTTCCTTTTTCTAATATTTTTTTACTTTTTGCATATTCAATTATATGTATTTCGCGTTTTTCAAAATAATACTTAGCATTCTGTACATTCTTACATTCATTTTATAATATCTATCGAAAATAAAAGGACCTTTTGATGCTTATGCAGGCTCTTTGGTTTGGTATGCATTAGTTTGGCAAATAGGAACAACATTTATTCGGAGGAAAAGCATATTTGAAAATCACTAAGATGGGGTCGAAAACGCAACTAATAGATAAACACATTTAGTCTGCTTCTCTTAAGCATTAGAATTACTTGCTCTTTTGGATAAATTACGGGTATTAGGATTTGACTCATTATACTACCTTTATGCGTCGAAAGTAAGTATTATTCAAACATTTTCAGAGGAATCAGAAACTTATATATTGGTAGGGGCTTCTGCATCGGTTTTTCAAAACCACCGATTATAGAACCGCTCGACACTGTCTCGTTTCTGTTCCCTGAGTAAAAATATGGAGTATGCAGTGGCTTAAACGGTGGACATAGGTTACTTTTATTTCCGTCGCTGATTTGATATTTCAAAAATGCAGTACATTTTCAAAGATCTTTTAATAATTTTATCTTTATGTTTTCTATAAATTTAGTTTTTGTCCTTCCTTTCTTTATACCAAGATAATTTAATAAGAGGAATATTTAAGCATTATAAAGCATTAATTAATATTAGGAATACAAAAATTACTTCACCTGTGTTTTATAATAGTTTTGTCGATCATTTTTTCTGAAAGTTCTGTGCTTTTTGAACAATATATGAACATTATAATGACTTTTCTCACCAACTATAATTATAAATTTGTAAAGAATAATAAAAAACTAAATGCTAAAAAAATAATCGAGGAATATGATAGCTATACTCACGATAGTATTTGCTAGAATTTAGTTTGGGTGGGTTTACAAAATCGAATGTTGTTTGTAAAGCATGCAGGTGAATATTTCTCCCCTTGGACGAGGCAATGGGATATGAAGTAGTTTACTTAAGTTATGGAGCACTCTCCTTTTTCTACATATGCAAGACTTAACGACTTTAACGATAGTTAATGGAAAAATAAGATTCTTTGTTCTTTTGAAATCTGATAATTATTGTGCATTTTATTTTGATTATTGTGTGTATATAAATGCATATGATTTCTTGCTTTGGGCATGTCTATTGACCTGTTTGAGCCTGGGATCTAGGTAAAACAAGCATGTGGGGACGTTATACATCAGATTAGTTTGGCTAATATACAACAATTTAAGCCATAGTACTCATAGAAAATATGAAGATAGAACTGAACGAATATTATTGCTTTTCTTTTATCTTTAAATCATTAAAAAGCCACAGAAAATAACTTTTAATGCCCATATTGGGGTTTGTTTAACGTCTCATGCCAGTAGACTAACGGTTCTCAAATGATATGAACTCGTACGTATTCTAAAGGAATATTTAATGGCTTTTTCTATACAATATTTACTGTTTCAAGAGGAAGCTCTTTTTTTCGATATTTATTATAGTTCTTGTCGTCATACTCATTTGGACACTACCAGTAAGAGGAGTAACACGATGTATATTTTTAAAAAGTTGCTGATAATCGTTCTAAGTATCGCGTGCGTAATTTTTGCCTCTAGTATTATACATGTTGTCTGAATGACTGCAACACCAAATCACCCCTAACATAAAACATCATTTTGTCTTTGTATTTCTCCAGTGTCTGCTTCCCACTTAATTTAGCTTTCTTTTTCGGAAAAAAGCTACGGGAATCTAGGACGATATATCAAATCGAAGAAAAGGAAAATAATCCTGTATTGATTTCTCAACAAATATTCTTTCCCACACGGATATTTCCTCCTACGCGACTCATACTCTACAACCTGCAGTGGATTAGCTGAGCGGTAGGAAAATTTCACGGAGTAGTAATCGCATAACTTTGTTGTGAGCTCTTTTGGCCGCCCGATAAGCGAATCCCAATACATTTCGTGAAACAAGTCTCTCTGATCGTATCCATCCACCCTCTCGTAATCTCTATACTAACCATTAGAAAAAAATAAATGAATAAAACGAGCCGTGTCCAAACATTAGGGTTTCACGAGGTCAAAAAAGACCTTCGCCGTGGCTTTTTTCCTTACAGCGTAGTAATCAAGGAATTGCACGGCCCCCCATTTCTGTTTTTTTTTGCAATAGCGTTATATTCAACGCAATATCCCTCATGCATCTTTTTTCATCCCCTTCTCTCTTTTCACAAAATTGCAGGTCATATAAGCATGAAGAGACACACAAAAATTGCCTAGAGTTTTTTTAAAGGAGGCTTGAATAATCCGGCGCCGCAGATGGGTCGTTTGGGGTGACATAGCAGAGTGGAGTATCATACCAATTGTCTATCTCCCACATGAGGGATGTCCAAGGTACGCAATCCTAGACGTAGGTTTGACTGATCAGTTTTAAAGATCCATAAGAAAATGGCGAATGATTTTCAAAAATCCGCTTCGACGCTGGTTCCCCTTAGCACCCGCTCTCACCCCTTTCTGCTCGTGACCCTCTCGGGGATACCCAATGCCCGTCAAGCCCGATCCCCATAAACAATCCCCAATCAGCAAAATGGTCGCACGGCGCCCCCCCTACAAATGAGTTCTCGCTCGCTCGTCCCCCTCTGCCGCGTTCGGCTCCCACAGAGAATAAATCATTAACCATTGTGGAGATCCGGAAATCATAATAGAGTGGAAAGAGAAAGACAATTTACTGATTTATTTACGGAGAAAGAGTGAGAGGATTGAGAGAGAGGTAGTCAAAGCTTTTCAAGTGAATCCACCTTTGACTTTTCACTTCGCCTCACCCATCTCCTGGCTTCTCTATTCCTCTCGAAAAATTCTCCATACCTCCTACCACATCTAATCTAAACCTTTGTCTGTAAGGGAAGAAAAAATCGTTTTACAAGTCAAAGGTTTCTTCCTTCTTTTTGTATTTCATAGAAAACGGTTGGGAACTCACGTACTCTAACAAGACTTCACTGTACTGATGTACGCTGCATTTAAATATGAGACTTCGTCAGCGGCACAAGAGGGGCTAGAAAATTTAAAGTAATAATGGTACTAAATGCAAACAAATAAAAAAAGCAGGACTGAGCGACTATTATTCTTTGCATTTTAACACGGGCACGGGATAGAACTTTCAAAACTGTTCCCACATTAAGGGACTGGATCTATTACTATCGTGGAATCGTACAACAAGCAGATTCGAGGAATGTGTTTACTCCACATGTTTGACGATAATTCGCAATAAATATTTTTTGAAAAGTTATCTTGCGACTTTACGATGAAAAAATGTCATAAATTGATGAAATCATCGACCCTTGGATTGAAATTGATTTAGTGCCAATGCTCTTATGGCTCATACGCCATAAGAGCATTGGCACTAAATTTTGGTCAAGTATATACCAATGGCACCACTATGAATAATAAATTATTTACTGTGGACGTTCAAGGATAATTTATAATATAGTAGCACAACAGAAGGACTAAAATAAATTCAAATAATCTACCGAGTTAACTTTCATTCCGTCCATTACCCACCGTTATCAGCTCGAAGGTTGACCTTTAAAGGTTACAGTACATAAAATTCCATCCTGGAATAAGCGTTTAGGCGTGTGAATTTCTCACCCATGGCAGGGGGAGGGCAATTACTTACCCTTACCCACTCTTTAGTTTCACGAGAAGTTCTAGCAACCAGAAAATCTTCACAATAAATTATTTTGTGGTACAACGGAGATCAACATTTGGAGCAACAAAAAATCACCCTTTTTACCAAAATCTCCTCTTAGACAGTTATGGCATCGATGTAATTATTGCAGCACCGAAAAGGAATGTGAGCACGACATTAAAACTGTCCCGAATCAACCATTTGCGTTACCTTTCAGGACGATGTAAAGAACTAAGAATTAAAGACGGCTTATTTAAACTTCAAGCTAAAGGTAAAATTCTTCGATTGAAGGCTTAGACCCGGACTGGACGACCACGTTCCTTCCGGATGAAGGGATAGATCAGCTGGGTGAGGAGGTAGAAAGGGAGAGAAGCCGGGAGAAAAATGAAGGGAAATGAAAACCGTCTCGCTCCTGAGGTCTCGTGCAAATGCCCATCAGCTTTTGTTTGCGCGCATGCACGCGTCCAGCTCATTACGCTGCGGCTCACTAGCGCCGTCGCTGTGAGATGCGTCGCTCCGTTTTCGGAAGTGTACATGCGTCGTCCCCGTATCACCTTGGGGCCTGCAGTGATAGTGTGTGGCGGTGACCTGAGACTGCGTGTGCACTTCCGCCAACACCGCAGACACCGACGACCATAATGGAATTACGCCAGGCCCCGTGTATACTCACCGACTCCCCTCCCTCGTTCTCTTGAACTCTGGGAGGTAGCGAGTCAAACCTCTTCTCCGCATGCCGACCTAAGCAAGCGTCGATAAAAATTTTGAAAGTGCTTCATATCCTTCTTTGAGTTCAAGGATGAAGTCCAATGAATTTGATATAAAAGAAAACCTATTTGACAAGGTCAGCTGTTTCCCCTATTCGCATTTGTTCACACGCAGTGCAATGAAGTAATTACGGATGCGCATCCAGATCGCGAATCGAGGTCGGGTCAAATTTTATCTGGAAGCCCACCAAAACACCCCATCGTAGCTTTGGCTATCCATGGTGGTGACCTCCGTCGTCCTGAGTTTTACCCATAACTGCTCTGGTTGCAGTTTGTGGATTCCTGAACGTGAGAGCTCGCTGGGGCGCGGAAACATATTTCGCCTGTGATATTACACTATCGCCTGAGTTGCACTGCCCTTAGCCCCAATCAGTTTCAATGACTATACGATATTAACCTGAAGTAGGCAACAGAAGTTTCTACAGCAATGATCAGATTTGTTCCTTCTGAAATATTATAAAGTGATGAGTTGGAATTATTATTCATGCTTAAGTTATTTTATCTAGTCAGTATTAACTTAAGGTCTACTGAAGTAAAATATATCGTGACTTTTCTTGATTTTATCTCGTTTAGGTAATTTTTCTCCTGCATAATTCAATTCAAAATTTTATTCCAAACCTCATTGTACACTGAATCGCTATCACACCCGTGGTTGGAGAGAGACTCAAGAAGGATCGGCGGTCACCCTGGATTAACTTTTGTTTGATTTAGTTTGGTTTAAATAGAAAAACGTGTTTAAATACTAGCATAAAAATGTTGGCACTGAGTGAGAATGTATGATCGTTATAATCAATACTCCTAGAATTGCCTTATCTTCTTTGCTGTATATGGAAACCAACAGAGCATTTAATATTAACATTGGACAGTTTATCTGCTGGCAATAATACGATATAGGCAGAGGCACAACGGTTCGTTTGCCTCATCTATTTGATTCTTGAGGGAAATATAGTATTGAGTCAAAGAGTAATACTTTAATTTGTTCCGAATGACCCGCTGATGACTTAGATGAGAATTATTAACCGTGAGACTGAAGTGAATTGACAAGGAAATATTTAAAAGTGGTCACTGAGATACATAGTTAGATTTATTTGTATGGAAAAAGAACTTTTCAACGAATGCTTGATACTGTGTATTATTTGTTTGATTGGTTTATTAGTAACGAAACTTAAGTGGGTATTTATTTTGCCCGCTTAATTAAAATGCTTCGAAAGCTTACAAAAAATTAGTATCGTATTTTTGACATAGCATTTAAAAGAGTATCGTACAATTACAATCTATGTTTTTATTTAATACTTGAAAAATTGAATCATTTTATCTGAACTCTTGGCACAAGATATCCATTTTGTTCATATTCAAGAAAGACTCCATGGAAAACTGCTACGATCAAGCGAGTACCCATTCCTTGATATATCAAATTTCAAATATATTACCCTTTAAAGCTTTTTTAAGAGATATACTAGATGGCTATAAAAAGTCTTCACTCTCTCCACGATCACACTAAACCTCACAAACATGAGGTACTTATTTTGAATAAGATATCACGATTCCTACTCAAACTCGCTCTCTCGAGTCGAAAACATCCCCAGGCCACTCTTCACCCAATATTTCCCCCACCACCCTATCCTTTTCTGCCTCCTCCTAATATGCAGCCAGAGAGTAATAAATTGAAAACAGCCCTCTCAATTTCAAGCAATCCCCACAACAAATTGGAAACAGCTTTGTATTTGCCAACTGATTTGTCTACTTGTTTAATCAAGGACGTTATTAACTGCTGGATGTCTTCACTCCATGTCTCTTTCTGCATCTTCCTCCTCCTCTGCCTTATTTGTGCGACTCGTTTAAACTCATCCTCCTCCTCTACCACCTTCCCACTTCCCGGGCTCTCACTGCTTCTTCTCTTATTCCGCCACCACCGTGTCCTATATTCCTCTCACCACCACTATTTCACACTCGCGGACAGAAACCAGCCCCCATTCCAAATCACCCCTCCGCCAAAACCCCTCACTCATCGTTACCCCATCCCCGACCAACAAACACACGAGGTGGCTGCTATCACTCCCACTCTCCCCCTTTCACAACAGTTTTTTTTCCCCGCACCTCTCTCCCTCTCTCTCTACCGGTCCCTCTGTTTCCTCGCATCCTCTTCCCTATACCAACATCGGGGGATCCGAGATCCCCCCTCAATTCCGAGCGGGGAGATTAAATCTAACGCCTTCCCTCCGAGGATGCGTCCCATTGTGCACACTAACATTTCTCGGCGGCGTCACAGAGTTGAATGCTTGGATGGAGAGGGGAAGGGGGGCAGAAGGGTGTGGATGGGAGACGGGGGAATGGGAGGCCGTAACGGGATAGTGGCTTGAGGGGAGGTTAGGGGATGGGGAGTTCACATTCGCGTGACGGTTCGGGGCGGCGGACGCGTCAGGGAAATTCCTCCGGGGGGAGCGCATTGGGCCCCGGCCCTGGAGTGTGTTCGCCAGTTTGGAGAAGGGGAGGAGTAGTAGTCCCTCCATTCCGGCAATCCCCTCCCTTGCTGAGCTCATCTCCTCCCCCGTCCCACCGAGCCCACATCCCTCGTGTCCCCCACTCTCCTCTTCTCCTTATTTTGCGGGCCACACGGAAGAACGTATGCAGAGCGGCTTGAATACGCCTAAGGGGTCGGATTCGAAAGAGCTATTTCACGATTTGAACACAATCTGCCGAAAATTTGATGAGGCAATGGTATGAGTATATCATATCGTATCACGTATTTCGTTGTATTTCCTCACGGCTTTGCTTGTAAATTATGATACTAAATTTTTGGCCATTAGGTAGGTATTTACAACTGTTGGTGCACGGAGTCTGCCTTGTAGTCTACCTGGAGACAGGGAAAGCAGAGTGGTGAAAAAGTAATCAATGAGAGTGAAAAGAAGTATTATCTATCTTCAGCAGTTTCAAATTCATAAGTTTTTCATTCATTAAACTTATCACAACAACACTTTTGAAGAACATATAATAGATTATTATTTATGAAATAATTCACTGAAAAGAGATAGATATAAAAATATCCCGCAAAAATATGATTATACGTATATTTACAGGTTATAGATTATCATAGGAGGTGGGAACTTGATTCTAGGAATGCAAAGTGAATTTTGGATTCGAACAAAATTGAATGAATCTACACCACGAAAATTACCACTTTACAAAGTTTTTGGCAGAGAAATATTGGTGTAGTAAAAATTAGTTGACATATATTAATCAATTATAAACTTATCTAAATGAGGAGATTGAAGGGTACCATATATTCCTGATGAATTGCAGGTGGCACAGGAAAAGGAACTGACCTCCTCTATCCCGACTCATGAATTTTACACACCATTTGGCTTAGTATTAGATAGCATTACCTTAAGGGCTAACCTTTGGGGCGATTACTGTATTGAAGTCCTTTTTCAAACCAACGAATGAAAATATTAAAACAAAAACATTACAAACCATTACAAGCAATAGGTTGTTATTGATTAAGTACATTTGCCTTACTTTGATGTTTTTTTGAATTGTAATGGGAGATCAGGAATTTTAAAGGAAACAGGTAACTTCTAATGCTTCTATTCATACCTTTCAATGTATCGAGGGATTATGAGAGTCATAATTATTGGGAGAACAAATAATTTTCCTATGAGTAAATCATAAAATGGATGGCAATGATTCATGTACCACAAGCATTTCTATATAAATATGATCAATAAAATTTAAATACTACAATTTTCAACGTAAAACCTTTCCTCAACAACAATTTTCAAAATCAAGCATGTTTTTCTAGGTGGAATCATAACCAAGCATTCAGAGATTGTGTTTACTTATTTGCAATTTAAGATTACTTAAAATTCCTCAATCAATTAGACTTTCGACATTCTATTTAGGGCCTCTGTTTCTCTTTCTTGTTATGGACAGAGGGTTGAAACTTTACGATGGAGCACGTCGGCGAGCCGTTTTAATGAGTAGGTTGTTTGTCTAATAGCTGCCGGTGGCAATCAAGAATCCATTATAAAACACTTTAGCGCCTAGTACTCCGGTAACCAGATATATTATTGATCTATCAAATAGAAGCCTCTGAAACATCTGAGAAACCTCCTTTCCAATACTTTGAAGTACTGAATGCCATTATACTATATCGTTACGTCGCATCATAAGGGGAAACCATTATCTGAAAAGGCTGTTATTGACACATAATTATTCAACAAAATTAACTTAATAAAATTTTTAAATTTAAAAACAAAAACCTCCTTGTAATGGCGCATGATTATAACAAATTGGCAAATATTACATAAAATGAATGATAAATAAATAGTTAAATAAGTTCATAAAGAAATCCAGAATAAAGTGGAGTGGAATTTTTTTCGTTATATAACACAATAGTCTACAAAAAATAAAGAATAACTGCTAGGTAAATTTTTCTGGGGCATTGAGCTAGAAATTAGATCATTATTATTGATACACTATTGATTTCTTTCCTAAATTGTAGTAAACATAACACTTTATATGTATTTGTATGCACGTACGCCAATATTTGATTTCTTGCTATTATATTGTTAAATAGCTCTGTTAAGTGTAAAAATAACTAGAATGACATGACTATAACACAGCTGCTTATTTTCGGAAAGTGCGGACATGTATGGCAAAAACATCTTCACCGACACTGCATTGAGACTTTGAAATGTGATCTTCCGATTTCCGATCGGCAACTGAATTAGCTCGTCCACTCGGGAGCCATAGAGGACCAGCCTTATGGAAAGTGATTTGGGGTAAGACATTGGTAGGAATTCATCTTACATCATAGGGTATAGGGTAGGAAATTTAGTTTTGAGCACTGTCGGAGGGAAAACCTTTCACGAGTGCCTCTCTTCAAGAAAATACTAGAACAACAGATACTATTCGGCCAGCTCTAGCTGATTAGCACTACATGCAGAGCGAGAAGCGGTACCGCACTCGCAATCCTCAAAGTTAGGAAATATGAAAAACATTAACGTTTTTACTTGGGATTTTCGTAGCATTGGTCTCCTTTTTGGAAAAAATAATGTCTGCTTCTATTTACACATTTAAATTTTCGAAGAAAAGGATATACTTATATATAATAGAACTTAACGAAAGATGAATATTTTGAGCAGTTTTATTTTCCTTAAGGAAACCAACGAAAGCAAGCCAAGTGTGAAATAAAAAGTGTGCTCACCGAAACTTTTCGGGGCAGTAGGATCATATAATATATTCGAGCAGAGTGGAGGGGGTCACTCTGCACGTGACCTTGACCCTATGAATTTTTCACGACATAAGTTCGTGCGCCTCTTCCAAGGGAAAGGGGGTGAAAAGAGTTATTATTCAAATGGACGGGGTAACTAATAACGACGTGGCCGTGTTTGTGTACGCACAAACATTTTGAATGCTACTCTTAACGGCTTAAGACATTTAGCAAAGAGATACAGAGTTTCTGAAAGTAGAACATGTTCTATTAATATTCGTAAAACTTGATAAAAACATTTCATGTGCTTATAGTATTTACTAAAATGCAAGCAACAACGAGGGGTTATGCAGAAACTTAATTACTAAAGAGCTTGTTAATACACGTTTCACGGCAATATATAATGAAAAAAGAATAAATTATTCTTAAATGTATATAGACGCACATACAATATTTTAGCAAATGATGTTCATGATGGTATTCATCTCATTCATCTTATTTTAACCATTACTTAATGAGCTATCAGTTGTTCCATAAAATGATTTTTTATTCAGGCACCCTAAGGATATGGTAAGGAAGTTAAGTAGTCATATCAGTTTTGCAAGCAACCTTTAGATCCGTCTTTAAATAAATCTAATAAAACGCCCGTATCACGATGATATTTTCGTGGGCTGTTTATGCTACTTGATATAAAGGTAAAGGGCAAATTAATAATTTGAAACAACCCAGATTTGAAACGAAATTTCAAATTTAAGTTGCGTACCATTTTGGAAAATGATGTATTTTATTCACCACGCTTAGAAAAAAACTAATCGCCAAATCATGGTGCCTGAGCGGTGAACGAAAGTAACCTTAAAAAAGAATGAAGAGGTACAATTTCATGGCAAGAAATGGTAAAAAATATTGGAGCAGTATGGAGAAGTTCGTCATTGTTTAGCATGAGATATTGTCCTAAGTAATAAATAATATCCTGGTAATGAAAAATATCCTTTATCGATCATTTATCATTCTGCGAGCAATGTAGCCGTTGAAAAATCGTGGAGGGTGATGAGTGTAACAAATATTTTAAAAACTTACTGGGTGAGTATGCCATCTTAAAAAAGTAACCCTAAATGGTTTATCCTCATTCCATGCATGCTGAATCCGACGAAAAATTTATTTATTTTGCTACTCTCATTTGTTGACCTGAATGTACTACCAAAGAAAAAAACAGATGCAATAGTTTCTACGAAGACAACCGACAGTAAAATTTTACCATACCAAACAGAGAATGTCAGAAGTTAGATCAAAGAATACAAATATTCTAGATAGAAGTGATCAATTTCAACAGCAGGGAATTCTACCGGTTAGCAGGCTGTGTAGAGACATGTCATTATGATAGGAAACTATTTTAATGGCAAGTATGAAATACGGGACGTACAACAAGGAAATTACCATTCAAGGGAAATACTAAGTTTATAGCAAACGATATCGTACAAATCATAGTAAAAGAAAATTGGAGGTAACTGTACTTCTAATATTTAATGAAATACCTAAGAATTTAGGAATACTACCGTCATTAAATGCTGTGAAATGGAAATAGTCTGTTTATTACGTGGAAGGGACTATTTCTTGGAAAAAAACACAATATAATTTCATAACTGCAAAATTGTATGTCTATCTTTTTTTGTTTTCGTGGCACCCACTGTCAAACCAGAAATAGCTGGCTCAGCAGGACCAGAATGAGGATTAAATTTGTACCTTTCTCAATTTATACTACCATTGTACACGATTAAGATTTTCTGTATGTCTTTTTGTATTTGTAGGTTCCATTTCACATGATAAATAAAAAATAAAGAATTGAATGTTTGTCATCATTAGATTAAATCGAGTGAAATTATGTTGGCTTATGGGAGTAGAGAAACGATTAACTCGGAGTAAATAGCAGCATACACTAATCGAAATACCACAAGGGGTCTGCCATCTCTTGATACGAACGAATAACTGTACCTAAAATATTTTTCGAATACACCAAATTAAGAATCTGAATAGCCTCTAGGAAAAGTTTCTGAATTTAGTTCCAGGGTCTAACAGAGCTAGAAGTCAGTACACTAATACCGAAAACCACCGGATATTTAAATGCGAAGAAGGAATTCGTTGTTAGCAAATTTAATCGAGGTCATCAGGTTATCCCAGATACGAGAAATGTTTTAACTTTCCCGCATAAAATTTCAAGCGTTGTTCAATGCGGGTTCTGCCTGAAAATATGTGTTTGGCACTTTTAAGGGAACGAATGGTGCCGGAACGGGTAAAGGGAATCTGGACACGCTCATGGACAATTAATTTCCTGGCGAGGATCCCAATGCTGCCACATTATATTCCAAATCTTGCGACCATGGGACTGCGGTAAGCGTATTCCTCTACGAGTTTCGGAAAGTATAACATTAACAGTGAATCAGTGGCGAGTGTATTGAAAGTGCGTGGTCTTCGCCGATTGTCCACGCTAAGCGATGAAGAGGAGAAATGAGTCGGAGTCATTCGACCCACCCAGAAGGTTTCGGGTCGGGAGTGAGAAAACGAGTCGGGAGAGGAGAAATCGGTCGACGTGGACAAAGATATAGAGCGGAGATAGGAAAGGATAGCTGAAGTCAGAAAATTAACAGGAGATAGTATATTGCCCTCTTGCTGATGAGCTCAGGAGAGTGGGGAGAGGCAAGAAGGCCTGAGGGCATAAGAAGGGGCCGAACTCCCCTTCCATTCATTCAACCCCCAACCCAAACGGGACCATTAGAAAAAAATAATAAAGCATAACTCCTCCCCCACCTCCCCATCGTTTTGGCGTTCGCTTGGGATCTGGCGGATGGGTCGGGATGAGGGGCGAAGGGAGAGGGATTGGGAGAGATGAGTCCCTTACATAAGCAGATTAGCCGGGAGGAAGGGGAAGAAAGTGGAATAATAAGGATGAATTAAAGGGATGGGGGAGAGTTAAGAGGGAGGTTTGGTAAAATGCGGGAGGAGAGATAAGGACCGGATGGGTTTTGGGGGGCGGATATAGGAATCTCCGAACGTTCCAGCAGAGGGACGGAAATTCTCCGAAAAGGAGACGACTAAGGAGGTGGAGGGGAGCATATGGGAAGAGGGCGGGGGAGTTTCAGGGTTTCCCGGTGGAGGAGGGAGGGGTAAAGTGACGCGAACCTCCACGCTCGATCTTTTCTCCGAAACCTCCCAAAAAACCGGGACCCGTACGCGCGCGCATCTCTTTCGCATGCAGACGGAGGTGGAGAGGGAGAAGACATGTTTGAATTCGAGCCACCGGAAATTCCAAGAAAGAGTACCTGCATATACCTATATTTAGCTTTGCTATAAGAAATTATTATCTAATTTTTCCCCGGGGTAAGCATTTCCGTTCAGCGGCTCCTTTTTTTCCGGCTTCATTATGTTCCCGAAATACTTTCCAGCTCGAAAGGGACGGAAAGCAAAGTGCAGCTGTCTTCGAGGGCGTGTTTCCGTCGAAACATCCCTCCCCCATCATCTCCTCACATAAACCTACTCCCACCCAATCCCTCTATCCCTGCCACGACCAACCCTTCGAGCTTTCCGCCAACTCGGAACTGCGCCCGCCCTCCCTCGCGCACCCGGTCTTCCGGATGCAAGATGCAAAGGCATGGGGCGGCTTAGCTTGAGTGCGGGGGGGATGTTGGAATTTTGTAGGGAAATGGCTTGAAAGGGGGGAAAAAGGATCGGGACGGCTAATTCAACGTTCTGTCAATACGGCATGAACCCTATTGCCTCCGGATCAATCCCCCTCCCCTGCTATCTCGGTTCAAAGTCCTGGTATGGATGGTGGTGGAGGGGAGAGGTTCGACGTTTGGCTATGGAAGCCCCGGGGACTCTGTGGGGGTTGCGTTCGAGGTGGATTGGAGGAGTTGATGAAATAGATGACCCGAAAACGTGTACCCGGGTGCTGTTGAAAAGGGAATGGGGCCCTCTAAGGAGGAGGGTGCAGAGAATGATTGATTGATTTGATCTCACAAACACGGAAGATTATTTTAGAAGTGGATTATAGCAAATGGCCTCTGTTGTTCTACACATTTCCAAGGGGTAAGGGGAGTATCTTGGAAAGCATCACCCAGAACACCGTTTCATATACAAGGTACCCGATAAGAGTTTGCCATGTGATGCTCCCTGCCTCATACTATATGCTACAGTTCGGACCGTCATCCACCGGTCCGGTTAGGCTATAGCGATCAGTCACGATACTTATTGTACGGACCGTGTGTGTATGTGTGTGTATATATATATTACATATATATATGTATATATATACACATTTATATGTATATATATACACATATATATATATATACACATATATATATATATATATATATATATATATATATATATATATATATATATATGTACACATACAAAAATATATATATATATATATATATGTACACATACAAAAAAATATATATATAAACTATTTCTACACATTTTATATATATATATATATATATATATATATATATATATATTTTAAATGTGTCAGACTATATATATAGTCTGACCTGAAGAAGGCCTCAGGGAATGCTGAAAGCTCAAAAAATCTAAAATGCGAGTGTCCCATTACGTGTTATCTATTTTATTTTTCTTGAGCATAACATAGTTGGAGTCATTATTAATAGAGTTTTTCCTCAAAGTACTTTTCATATCATGTGGTGTTAGTTTTAGCAGAATGAAAATGAGATCCCGGTAGACAATGAAAAAGGAAATGTCTTAAGGACGCCATTGATTCAAATAGTTAAATGAATAAGGTGCGGTTGAAGATAAAAAGAGCTCAGCTGATTACGGGGGTGAACGAAAAGAAAACTGGTTACATGTAATTACTGACGGAAACCGAGCCAAATGGATAACTGACATTGAATCATCTGACCATAAGTCAACCACCTTTCACATTAACACGAGTTACATTATGGCCTTATACTTACTATAGATTTCTCTAAAATAATTATTACAGAACTTAAAAAGAAATTTCAATATCGAGTATTTGACGCTGACTGCTCCAAACGGACTATATCATCATTCCGTATTTCTCATTATACTAATTTATTATAATCACAATGTACTACAGCGATGATTTTTTCATTTCCCTGAAAAGGCTTAGGATTTTTACTGCGGTAAAATTTATGTAATTGGCCAATGAATTCGGGAGTACATTATCTAATTGCGACAGGGCAATCGATTCGACAGAACGTGAATCAAGCCTTGACTGTTTAAATTTACTCTATCGACAGGGAGCTTTTACATGAATTGGCAAACGTGGTTGGGCAACGGAGACCGAGAGGGAGAGAGTGAGCGGAAGCGGTCGAGGGAATAAAGCGCAGGTGGACCGGGGACGCGGGGCTGGGGTAGATGGCAGCGACAGCGGCGGCGAAGGCACACAAACGAGGAGTCGCGCGCGCTCCGTGCGTGGGACGCTGACCGAACGTCACCCGCAGGACGGACGGGAGGGTATAGAAGGGAGACGTGCTTCGACGGGAGGCGGCTACTCCGTACTCTCAAATTCTCGGGAGTGGGACGTGGATACGTGAGAAAAGGAGACGGGGAGTGGGACGAGATAAAGTGAGTTGCGAAGAGGGAGTGGAAATAGGATTGATAAGAGGGTTGGTGATGACAGCGCGATGGGTAAGTGTGGCGCGGGGCTGTATACAGTGGCGGTGGCCGCGGCGGAAGTAGTACCGATGCTTTTGGGGAATTAAGGGAGAGCTTACCACCATCTGTACCCAGAGGGTGGCTGCGTTGTAGACCTGTGTGCCCATCCTTGTCTGCGAGTCAGAGTGCGTGCCCCCGTGTTCTGCCGTTGAGGGATTTCGTAGATCAGGAGTGCGTGGGGGTGCTAGGGATTGGCTGTTCTCTGGATGGTGGGCGTCGGAAGAGGAGAGGGTTAGCGGGTAGTAATAGGATCGAGTACGAAGAGATGGCACGGGTAGTATCCCTTTCATGATGGAGAAATCTCTTCGAGGGGGGCCGGGGAGAGGGAAGATGAGCAGGCGGGATGAGGGAGAGGATGCCGCCTGCCGCTGGAAGGCTTTTTGGTGCAACTGGATGGTGGGGTGGGTCTGGACAGACGTGGATTTGGTCGAGATGAATGTTAGGTCGGAATGGGAGTTGAAAGGAGTTGCCGGGGTTGAAAACCGAGAGGGTGGTTAGGGGGTTTAAGCTACGGTAGTGTTTCGGGGGTGGGGCTTGGGTCCGCAGGATGATAGCAGTGGTGCTGGATGCAGGAGGGAGTTGGAATACATGGTGGGAGAGGAGAGGCGGTGGGAGAGGAGAAGGGATAGTGAGGGAGTGGATAATGCTTTCAGCAAAAGGAGATGTAAAAGGGGGATATGGTTTAGGGGTGACGAGGAAGGGTGGGTTTCGGAGGAGGGAGACGCAGACGACTGTTTTCGTGGAAGGGAGCGGAATGCTTTCCAGTCTGCTTACTATTTGCCCGAAACAAATGCGTAGACACTGCTGAATTACTGATCAAGTTCTTCGCTCTCGGAGGGGAAGGAAGAGGATAAGGAACTAGAGTATGTGTGTGGGCCTGCGTTTGCGGAAGGATTTTCTACGGCATTAAAAATGTAAGTGCTCTGTAGAAATGCTATCATTTTAATGGACAGGAGGGCCGTTTTACTGAAAGACAAACATTCTGAATGGAAAGAGAAAAGGGGACTATTTTTTATA
Source organism: Hetaerina americana (assembly GCF_022747635.1). Taxonomy (NCBI): domain Eukaryota; kingdom Metazoa; phylum Arthropoda; class Insecta; order Odonata; family Calopterygidae; genus Hetaerina; species Hetaerina americana. The sequence continues at coordinate 80,172,865 of NW_027286874.1, forward strand.
TTTTGAATTTAATGAATTCACGCTCATCGTTCGGTGTTACTCCCCTACTTGAAAATTAGTTAATACTTGGAGTTTATTAGCTCACGGGGCATTGCCCCCGCTTTGGTTTCCTCTCGTTCAACCCGAATCAATTGGGACCTAGAATAGAAGGTCTGGTTGTGGCAAACCCCACTCCAAATTTCATCACGGAATCACCGTGACTCGATATGAAAAAATGTTAACTTTCTCTGTTGTCGGATATTATTCGGCGTGGCTCCTTCACCAACTCAGGCAGGCAAAATACATCAATTCGCGTTGATATATATTCTTCTTTCCAAAACAGCTATACACATTTATTTAGATCACCAGAGTTTGTGATTCAATTATTATGTCATTTGATTCAAATAATTCCGAATAATCATGTTAAAGTTCATATTAGTTGAATAAAAACACATCTCGTCGGTGCACGAAATAGATTATTCTACACGGCTTTTAATAATGACGATTAGTCATTGAAACGATGCAATGATGCTATTAAATTAAGTTTTCATTTATCAGATTATTCATTTCAAATCACATTTCATTTGGGAAATTGATTTTATGATAAACCAAGCAAGGAAAATATTATTTTTTTGAAGTTAAATGAACAACTGTGGCACATGTCATCAACATCATATAATTACACGTTTTTATTTCCAAACTAGTTAGGATGCTTAAAATATGGTATTCTATGGATATATTTGGATGTAATTTCAAAAGTAAATGCGCCATGTCAAAATTTTAAGCAATAGAAAATTCATTTTGTGCCTACTGAAATTGAATAATGAGACCGTAGATCTTAGGTTACTTAAAACCTCTAGATAATATACCAGTCATCCCTCTACAATTTGTTTTAAGACAGCGTTTTCAAATAAACAAATTTTGGGCAAAGGTAGGGTAATTTTAATGCTTAAAAGTAATTCCAAAACATAAGCGACTGTACAATATTTTCCGTTTTTAGTAAAACTCATCATTGGACTCTCAAAAGATTTAAATGAAAGAATATTAGGCATACCAATAACATCATGAGACAACTATTCTTCGATAAAATTTGAACTACCTATCGTGATTATCAAAACCTAAATAGTCATTTGTTGAAATCTCTGATCAATTTATGTAATCAAGTTTAATTTGATCATAGAACGGTATTTGGAGGGAAAAATGTACATATTCATAACACTGTCATCAGTGGGAATACTAAATAATTATATGATATTTAACTTTACTCTTGCTTACCTTCATTGTGTTTATATCTTCTTTGGCGACCCTCAGACAGGGTAAAGAAATCGGCACGCCTTAATTAAAAATGTATATTGATAATTGCTTAACTTAAAAAAGAGCGAAGAAGTCAAAGGAATATTTTATGATATCCCAATGCACGCATCAAAAGGTAACATTGGTTGAACTATTTTCAATTAGTTTCTACTTCTCGCTAAATTTTAAATTAACAAAATAAAACATACATATAGTAATAGACATTTTACCCTTCCTATTATGCTCTCCTCGATAAAAAGCGAAGAAATTATTATGTTTGAAAATAAACTGAACAGGAGGGGGAAACAGATTTCCTTCATGCTAGGAAGAGCAAAAGAGTAAGTTTTATAGACTGCAAAAGAAATATTTGCTGTGACAATCCAACCGGAAATTTACTGGAGGGAAATGAACTAGAGGAAGGAATTGAGAATTTCCAGGCGTACTTTAAAAGATGGCGCCTCATATAGATTTTCCATAAAGTAAAAGAGGTCTTTGAAAATTCATCTTTTTCTTTTGAATTTGAGCGATTTTCCAGAATCTCTGCCTGATATCAGAAACAAAAAAATATTCCATAAGCTCTCAATGGAAAGAATATCAACACTAGCTGCCTGACTTCTTTTGATATCATCTGTATTTCTTAATATGAACTTTATATTCTTTTATTTCAATCTATTATATATGCATGCATAAATAGGCATTTACTATGTTTCAATCGACGCAGGTCAATAAAATTTTGATTGAACCTATCGGAAAATATATTTTTGCTGATTATAACTCTTTTATAAATATATTTTTTATGAAAACAAAAAATGCTGGACATCGTGTGAACCTTTACAAACCAAGAGGTTTCTTCAATCACTCAACTGTAGAAAATAAACTGGAGAAGGATGCGCTATGACAAGTCCGCCGGAAATTATTGCATTAGGGATTTACAAATTAAAAATAAGACCAATTAACTGAAGAGATGTTGATAAAACAAGTTACATAAAACAGGATTTATTAAAAAATACACAATGAGAAATTATATGTGTGTTTTTCAACTGCTTAGTTCGTGTTATTAGAACCTTAATAAATACAAAAATAAGAACGGAAAATAATTTTACACGATTTTTTCGTGTTTTGTTATATCTGGCGGCAGCGGTTTCTCATTGCTTAAAACGTTCGGTTCCTGGCCGCGGAACCCCCTTTCGATTCCCGGTTGATGAACAACCTATTTTTTTTAAATTCAAACGGTCCGATTTTCTGGTTAGCAGAAATTTTTGGCAAACCAAATGATGGTCCAGAGAAAGGGACGCTCTTACACTGAATATATGAATGTAACACGCTTTAAGGCTTGGTTTACGGTGAGCTCTAACCTCAAATATTAAAACTGAATTTAAACTTGATGATGATTAATATTTTCAACCAGAATCGAGGATATTTGCTTATTTTATACAATGATGAGACTATATTTCTTTAAGTAGACAAGATAATGTTACAGAGTCGTTGAAGACTACAGCTCTTAACAATTCGCTGACAAATGTTTCACGAAGTCACTTGAGCATAGCTTATCCACTGCTGGGAGATCGAAAGGATTTTCATTGCATTTAATATGGGTAAATGTCAATATTTCTTATTTATCCAGTGGATAACATCATTAGTCTCGTTACAGGAAAACGTTACATCAGCAAAATGCCAATAGGGCTGTTCTCCCATGTCAACGCACTCCGTCTACTCTGCAAATTGATTGGCACCTAAGGATAAAGAATACGAGGTGCTTCGAAGTTCGAGACTGAAGGATGGAAAGGGCGGGGAAAGGAGAGAGTTGAGGGTTTGGAGTGAGAGGAGCACGGAGAGAATTAAGTGCATAGATTGTGATTCGAGAGGTGGTTACTTCTGACGCTGGGATGGGGGTTGCGGAAGGATGAGGAGGTGGTGAAGGGATTTCAGACCACTGGGAATGTGTTAAGGCTACGACAAGACGGGGGACGGGAGAGGAAAGGAAGGGAGTCATCGTCTCAACAAAGGAAGACGCAACGTCAGTCTTAATTGGATAACCTTGGTTCTTGGAGATTGCCGTCTGCATGAAGCTTGTCAGCTCTTCCGCATCCTTGGCCATCCATCCATCTATCTCTGTCTCGACGTCCTTTTGTCTCTTACGCCCTCTTCTTACCCCCAACTCCTCTCCCTTTCGTCTCTCCCCAAAAGCTCTCTTCTTCACTCGAAAACTGCCTAAATCATCCCGTTTTAATCCTGAGCAAACCCTTCCTTTCATCTTTCATCGAGAAAAAAATATTTCTTCAATTCCGTCAATACTCATTTCGCTTATCTTTTCCATTAATCTACATATTCTTCTGTGAATACGTACCCAATCTCTCCCGCGTGAGATTTCTCCTTATCAACAGGAAACGAAATTTTTATAGTTTTTTTACTATCGATCGAGAATTGAAATTGACTCTCAATTCGTTGAAACTCTTTCACTTCGTAGCACTTTCATAAACTTCCCCTTTTTGAGATAATTGATCTATAGGGATTTCCCATTTCTGATTGGTTCAATCAAATCTGTTTTTAGCTGAAAGTCTCTAAAAGATATCTTGATATACTTTCCCCCTGATTGATTATTTGCTATCAACTTATAGTAATCAAAAACTACCTTTACTTTCCAGGTAGTTAAACTATATACTTTATTTACTTTTATACTGTATTTTTTGCTGAATTATTTCAGGTATCAAATTAATAAACATCAAATCAGACACAGCTTTGGGCCAGATTTTATTATGGTTTATAACGACATTTCAGAGATGAAGAAGGAAATTCACTCGCCCAAAATCATAGGCATCCATACTCTTAATTATACCCTCCCTTGATGATTTACATGTGCCATGTGATTTTTAAATAGGTCATTCTAAATATGAAAGACCTGGAAAACAATGTGAGCAAAAATCTCAGCAATGGAATTTGACTAACAGTGTAAGATTTTTACTGATGAGATGGGAAAACTGGTTCATAAATCCATTAGATCATTTTGAAAACGTGGACTAAGCATTTTCTTTAAAATTGGATCTGCGGATTGATCCGCCGAACGACGTAATTGACTCGGTGCCTGCATAATGCGAAGAATCTGTCTTCCTTGGTATATGCAAGAATTTTTCTTTTAGAGGATGAGGAGTGGGTAGAGCAAGGATGGGTAATCCGATTTTATGAAAGACCTTTCTTATGTGCAAAGCTGGAGCATATATTGAATCTCAGATTCTTTAAAAAATGATTGGGAATGGGAGAGAAATAGTTTCAAGGAGAATCACACGTTTTCAAGTAGAAAAGAGAGTGAAAAAGATGAGGTGAGCAATTTTTTTTTCAAGCCTTGGGAACTGTCTCTGGAGTGTTCGAGAGAGGAAAAGAAAAAGAAAAAATAATGGGAGGATGAAGGAAAGAGACACCAAAAATAACTTGAACGGTGAGCTGAGAGAATTTTGCTTGTGGTAGACGAAGTGTAGAGGTCCCATCTACATCTTGTTCTACAAGTCTCCGCGGGGGGGGGGGGTTGGTTGCCATTAGGATAATATCAGATTATTGTCATTACGTATAATTTTCATTTCGGAAATGTCGCACGTGTTATCTTACACTGTTATGATCACAAATTATGGGAGATAAAAATATATTTTTAACTTCAGTATTTTCGTCAGAAAATTTCACTTATTTTTTCGCTGTAATTTCACTTACTAATTTAATGTGGAACTACAATTATTCCTTGCCAGCGTTAAACTTATTCGATTCGTTTAGTCCTATGAATATGATACCCTGTCATAAAAATAATGCACAGCAGAACTCCCAAATGCTTTTAGATATGAGGAGGCATGAGATAACTTCAAGTGATAATTTTATTAAAAACCACTCGTGTTTCCTATAAAATACAATATGTTTGCCAAATAAAGATATTGTTTTCATATAAAATATTTGAATACAATGATTTGCATGTGTACATAATTTGAAAATATTAGAAAATTAACAATATCATTTAAAGTCTCACATATGTTGCTCTTTTGAAAATTATGGAATTAAAGTTTGAATTATTACATCAAACATATCCACAAGATTTACCCCCCAGTGACTTTTTCAATTGAAAATTTGAAAAAATGATTCGGCGGAACACGATGCACGTTGAACGGAGAGGTCATCGTTAACCAAGATGCCTATTTTGAAGAAGTTCCGAAAAACTTATTTTTTGGACAACAAAGGAGTTAGTGAAACGTTGGGAAAAGTGCACCAAGTTAAAAGAAGATTATGCTGAGAAAAAAAATAAAATTGGATTTTCGATTTTTTCCTACTGGCTTATGGAACGACACACGTAATATGAGTTTACTGCCGTGAATAATTCAAAATTTATCTCCCAAATCATTGACCCATTTATTAATCCTAGTGAAATGGCACATACCCACCATAAAGAGCAGTTTAATGTCAACGACGTGCTTCTCTACTCCCTTAAAAATCGATACCACCCTTTGTGCTTATTATTCATCGATATTTGAGAATGTAGGGGCATTATTGGCATCTTTACGAGCAATTAATATTAATTATCAATTATTTAAGATATTCTACACGGCCAATTCATTAGCCAAAACATTTGGCAATTCGAATAAACAGAATTATCTCATTATAAACTCACTTATAATAACATTAAATTGATAGATAATGAGAATCAGCATTAATTTGTATTAAATGGCATAGCCACATGAGCTATAAGTTGAAATATTTGAAAATTTGGTTTTCATCGCCCGACTTCGAACTTACTTAAGAGGTTACAAAAAGTTTTAAGCTAGGTGATCTTGATATGCATATTTAAGCGTCTCATACAACACTCATATTTTGTGTAGTTTTATTTTCAAGTACTCCACGCATAAACTGACTACCTTTTCATGATAACATTATTAATGGATAGCGCCATGCGTGATTGCTAGGGACAACATAGTAGAGGATCACAGGTTAAATGTAAATTTGGAGCTGGACTGCTGCTGGAGTATTTAAGCTTGTGCAACGAACCCAACGAGAAAGAGTAGCAGCGTGGAAAGGGGAAGGAAAACGTTCCACCTCCTTCCAGTTCCCGCATGTTCATGTCATTTTCCAAGCCCAGTAAAAATGTTATCCCAAAATGAGTACGTGACATTATATCAAGAGAATCTGTTAAGGAAACTGTAAAATAAAAGGAGAAAACCATTCAAAAATTGATTGAAAAAATCATTTCGACGAATAATGAATGTATTTTACATAGCGATCGAATAACATTTGGCTGATGAAAACTAAAATGGCTTATCTTCTAACATTGCTATTGAATGATAACCTCCAGCTTCAAATCGATCCATCTCTCCTTCAGCTGATGCCCTCTGTAAGATGTGAGTTGGAAGGAAATTTGAGACCAAAAGAGGGGAAGAAAAATCGAGCACGATGGAGAAATTGGTCTCACCCAGGTGGTAAGCGGAGGACAAGGCTAACCCATTCGACGGTAACTGGGAAATCTGCTGCAGATTCAAGTTTGAAGATAGCGACTTTTCCTGCATCGAAATTCTTCCTGGTTCGGTCAACGAAACATCGAGGTATCCCACCGTCTTATCCATTAAGGGTGGAGATTAGGAGAACGGTGGAGGGGAGTACGTATGGGTATTCCATGCTTGTGGCCCAAGTTTCAATCACCAACAGAGATCATCCAGTCTATGTCACCCCTTTCCTTCCCTCAAGCTGAGAGTAGTAAGGGTGGGGGGAGGCAAGAAAATACTATCCCCCTCCTCTAGACACTCATGATGCCTGGAAAGAAGGAAGAAGATTCACAGATTGAAAAACTTGTCCCGCCGTCGCCGAGACTTGAAACCGGGCTGCTACTGAAGCATGCGAGCCTGTGCAACGACCCCATCACGAGAGAGCAGTGGCGCGGAAGGGGGAAGGAAAAAGTTTCACCTCCTTAATGTCCGCGCATTTGCGACTCGAACCATTCGCTCAGACACACCCCACTCCAAGACCAAAGCGCTCCATCCTCTCCACCTCCACGTCCCCCAGATTCTCTTATCCCCCTCCTCCCCAAACCTCCCCGGTCATCATCCTCCACGAGATAGCAATGGCGCAATTCTGTCATTCCGGCATATCAGGGGCCTAGAGGAGCCCGTGGGAGAGAGATCGTATCACTCCCTCCCCTTACTTGGAAAAAGTGCAGCAAGGGTCATTTTCTCGCCTTCCTCCGCGTCCGGGGAAGAAAATGAGCCGCCTTTTGTGCGAGTGGACGGAGGGGAGGAGGAGGTGGTGGTGGGGCTGTTGGCAAGTGATGCTGCCAGAGAGAGCCAAGGGAGGAGAAGGTCGGGTGGGAGCTTTGAGTGGGGTGAGGACGGGGAGTGAGAGAGGTGGATAGGGAGTGAGGAAGGAATGAAGGAGATATCCAGAGGATCACGCTCAAGTGCGGTTTCTTGCGTATCTAAAATCTTCCTCACTCGCTTGCACACCGCGGAATATGCACTTCCTTCGGCTTTTTTCGGTCGGACGGCTAGCTGGCTGACTGCTCTCTTTCGTAGCTCTCCTCTTTTTGCGAGAAAAACTCTCCCCATTTACTTAATGGCTCTCTCCTTTATCTCGCTCATGAACAAGAATTCCTTTCACGCCAAATCAGGTTACGTAGAGTCACGTCATCCTAAGCACTCGAGTATCATATTGAATAGATCACGTTTTCTTTTTCTCACTTGAGTTCGTTTTTATAGACTTGCTCTCCAACGTAGATAAGTATCCATTTTCCCGAAAAACCTTTCACAGCTGATTCTGTTGGCCCACTGGACCTTTATGTAAGCATGGCTCATTTAAATGAATCTCATGGAGCTCGAAGGTATATTAGCGATGAATACCTACTTAATTGTTGACAAAAATTTGTGGAATTAAATTTTGTTTAATTATGAGATCGTCTTCACAAAAAAGTTGGAGATTATTATTAGACATATTTGCTGAAAAAACTTTTCTGAGAATTGTACATCAGGATAATAATCACATGAAGACATCACACTACACACAATATGTTAACATTAAGTACTATCACCAAAATAGTTACATCATATAAAAACGCATGGATAAAAATAATCTCTTAACTGGTTAAAAAGTGCTCGGATTGGTTACAAAATTATCAGGTTTTTTCACTGAAAATAATTTTCAACATGAAACATCGAGTGTGATTTTCTGCTTCAATTTCCCTACAGCATGCAAAAAAAATCAAAAAAGGTAGCGGGATTTAAATTGAGCATTATTATGATGTAATAAAATACAAACTCATCGCTTTTATTAGAAATTATTTTTTTATGCGATGATGTATTTCACTCACAAAAGGGAAGGCGACCTGTCGAAAAAATATGGCAAGTAGGCATATTATCGTGTGAAATGGATCCAATATTCAGGGACTGTTACAAGCTTTGATTTGTGGAAATTCATTATGTAGTGAAACAAATTTGTATTTTTCCGCAGTGTTTTATTGCATACAACGCGTTTCGTTGTTAACGAACGTCTTCATCCGGTATAATATAAGAATAACACGGGAACTTGTGTATTGTACCTGATGATGGTGCATGTTAACATCGAAAAGCATCGTACGTAATAAAACACTGCGGAGAATTACAAATTATTTTTAACTGTTCAATATCAAGTATTCAGCTCCAATACTGTGGTAAATTATTTTAACATCGCAGGAAATTTATTCTGAGTTCTAGAGTTGGTGTGGTAATGAATGGATCATCACTCCAAAAAAGCCATGGTATAAAAAATGCAAAAAATAATCTAAAGCACTACGTCTCATAAAACAAATACGCATCTGATTTTTACATCAATCATAGAGCATCACTCTGCTAAACCGGCCGGAGAATCTCTCAATTCCCGAAGGTAAACGCTACTCTACTTGCCTAATGGCCGCTTATTGTTCCCTCTATTACCCGTCGTGAACAAGGATACAAAAGAGAGAGAGGTTCCCTTGAACTCTACCCAAACATCCCGCGCGCGAACTGGCGTGAGGAAACGGGATCGAGTCGGTGGGGATTTCGATGGTTTCGGACGAAGGCATTGAATGGGGAGGAAGGGGAGTCTGTACGGTGGGATTTGAAGCACTCGTAGAAGGAGTGAGGGAGATCAAGAGTGGTGAGAAAAGGGATTGGAGCCCTCCTGGTCGTCGTAAAGGGCGAGAATAAGAGAAAGGGAGAGAGAGGGAGGGAAAATGGAGACTGGAGAGTGAATGCGAAGGGCAAATATTTGACTTTCTTTGTGCCGCCGTGCTAATGTCCTTCAGATGGATTGGGAGTTGCATGTGGGTTCAGGTGTGACGATGGTGTGCGGGCGTGTTGAGTACGCGTGGCTTGAGGATCTCGGGGAGCAAGGAGAGGGGCCTGTGAGACGAGTGGAACGGGGTTTAAGGCGCGCAAGTGTGTTCTCGTGAAACACTCCTGAAAGTGTTTTATTTCTTCCCTTTCGTGTTGAAGAGGCTGCGGTTCTTGGCTGGGAGATTGGAGGGAGTCATATTCGGAACAGTCGAAGGTGGATTGACATTTCCACTTTTTCTCTTTTTCCGTTTCTCTTCTGCCATCCTCCGCCGACGAAATGGGTTGTTTGACAAAGTAATCGAATGATGTTTGTCTTGGGATCTACCGTTGCATTCTGTGGAGAGGCTTAGGCTTACTCAAACGTTTAAATCATAGGGCATGAAGCATCGGAGCCTTCTCGTCAAAATAGTTCTCGTCGCATTTAATTAGATGGGGTCGTTGGAGTTAGTGTAATTGGATGTGGTACGATAGGATTAGTAGTAGTAGTTTTGAGGGGAGGCGACCGACAGCTGAGGTCATTTGCGCCATGAGGGATGGACAGGAAAGGATGAACGGTGGAGAGAAACCCGGCGTCGTCATTAGCCTACTCTTTACGAAAGTCGTCAAGGGGTCCGCAGCTTAACGTCCCATCCGACGGACGGTGTATTCACTCTAAGTGCCCTCCTCACAGCACCTCAAGTAGGGATCGAGATACCACTGAAATTATTTTACACAGCCGGGATTTGAACCCGGGACCTACGGGTGGGAAGCCAATATGATAGCCACCTCACAATCTCGATCCCCCGATAGGATAAGTTTTCATATTTTTGGCATAACTTTCTATGTGAATTTGAAAAAAATATTCATTTTAGTAAATTTAGGAAGGATAGCTTTTCTTATGATCAGGGAAAGAGAATTTGAATGAACTGTGTAACAGACGCCTGTTCTATGTGATTTTTAATGAAATTTCAAACGACATCTTGCCGATTAAGGAAATCGAGTCCCAGGAGAGGAAAATTTACAACCTACACTCATGCTATATTTTTTCATTTAAAGAAGAATCATGCTGGTAGAACTTGGTAGCTCCAAAATTTGTGTAGTACACTAATTAAACCAGCGGAATGGAAACGATTCGCAAATATTTTCATCATAATTAATTAGGAGTGTTCAAAGCCACTCTACTTCCTAGACGCAAAAGTTACAAAAAAACTTGGGAAAATAATTTAAAAAAACAGGAAACTGAAATCCAAATAAGTGAATTTTGAATGTCTTAGTCCAAAATAGAGAGCTGTGGCGCATACCCTCCCTCCCCATATTAACAGAATGGCGATGGCAATATCTACATCTACATCTACATCTACTCAATACCCCGCAAGCCGCCGCAAGGGCGTGTGGCGGGGGGTGCTAGGACACCACCCATAATTTAGAAAAGAAAAAGAAAAAAAAACCGCATGCAATAACGACAAAATCATATATATATAAAAAAACATGGCATACATTCATGCATGAACACTTACACCCCACACACATGCAAACACTCAAACTACCAACTAACATACACATGCACCTGAAAGTATACCTAACATCTCTATAGTGTTTAATTTTGTTCCGACTTGTAAATTCAACGTTTTTAATATTTCTAAAGGGACTTCGGTTTCTTACTATTATGATTTCTGATTGTTCGGGGAAAGAATGAGTATTTGTACCTATCTGTCCTGGAATCTATCTCCCTTAGTTTATCTTTGTGGTCTGATCTACCTAAGTAGTGTGGGGCCATTATAATTCGTTCAGTGTCATAGTTAAACTCGTTTGTTCTGAACCTTTCTAAAAGTCTAAGCCTCGCTTGTTCTCTCCGCAATTCAAGTGGTTCCCAGCCTAAATCCCCTAGGAGACCTGTCACACTTGTGTTCTTATCATAACAATTTTTAACGAATCTAGCGGATTTTCTCTGGACTTTATCTAATTCTTTTTGCCAAATTTTCTCCCACGGATCCCAAATACTTGCGGCATATTCCAAATGAGGTCTAACTAGAGCAAAATAACACCTCTCTTTAACTTTTTCATTATATTTCCCCACCACCCGTTTTATGAAGCCAAGTTTCTTTAAAGCTGATCCGCATATTGTCCTGATATGTGCTCCCCATGAAAGGCGTGGTGTTAGAACAACCCCCAAATATTTAACTTGATTTGCCGTAGTCAATACTGAACCCTCTATTTTGTAGTTTATATCCTGTTCCTCGCTTCCTTTATTCCAAAATTTCAAAACTGCACATTTATCTATATTAAGTGTTAATCCCCATTTATTGCACCATCCCGAGATATTGTCTAAGAAATATCGATTTAACAACCACATTTCACTGATCAGCGTAGTTGGAAAGACGAGAAATAATTCGTGAATTTGATTTTTTTTCAATGATATTTCTTTTTAAAATCGGTGGAGCGCAAACGGAGCGGTGATATAAAGAAGAGGAAGAGTATCTCCATCAGCGTTCTTAGAAAATCCCCTGCCGTGGTGACGGAGCCCAGGGCTCTCGTAAAAGCCGGATGAGTGCGGAAGGAAATGAAAAGGGAGAAGATCGGCTGGAAAAGAAGAAGATAGAAAAAAAGAGGAGGATTTTGAGAGGAGAACTGAATTGAATCAAATGGAAGAAGATGAAAGCATGATTGGTAGAACCTAGAAGAAGTACTTCGAAGGTCAGCCTGAAAGGGAATTGGTCTTGTCACTAATAAAACTTAATAGTAAATAGGAGCTATATCAATTGTATTTATAAGGAATAATTTCTTGTATTCTTTATTCATGCCAATTACCCTACGCTGGCTTTCGACAAATTCGAAATACAAAAGGAAAAGAAAGTACGAGGAAGAAAGCATACCAGGAGATAGATTTATTAAATTTACATGAATTCTATCTAACCAAAGGAGCCAAAGTACCGTAGGGTATGCAGGTCTAGCATTAGAGACAAATTAATGTGCAAATATTCCTAGTTGACAATACTTTTATACGATAAAATCTTGTATTTTGCAGCGTTTGCAAGTGAAAAATAAATGGAATGCAAATGTATAATTATTTAGTTAGTTCATGTACTATTCATGTAATAATTACATTGCAAGCACGTTCTTCTGCGTTAATGTTCTTAAGATAGAAACTGTAAAAGGAAACAACCAGTTTTTTTATCCTCTAGTTTTGTCGTCGGTTTCTCATAATTTATCCCAGTATCAGATATAGTGCGTTTTCAAATATAACTCCTGGATGCATACATAAAACTAGCGTTTCTCAATATTCTAATTTTTTTGTAAAAACTTCGGGACACTGATTGTAGTTTTGTAGATCACCATGCGCAATGTTGATGTTTTTCAAAATTTGTCTTACCAATCTATAATTTATCCTCTGAAATATCTGAATTTATTATTTAGTAAAGTCCTCAACATGACTAAAATACATATTAATGGCTTTTGGACTTCGTGAAACCTGCCCCTGACTTCCTCATATATAACTATCACCGACTATTTTGACAAAATTATTAGTCATTAAGAGACATGCAGGCTAATTTTATCGATGTAAATGACATCTAATCCTAGAGAAGAGATAGTTTGGGTACCGACTGGTTTCCCGGGTTAAAATCCTAGTTGACGCCTCAGAGAAATTACATCTGAAATCCAAGCGGTGCAATTTTCTAGAATTCGTGGGAAACCGCAGGTGGCACAGGGAAAGAACCTTCCACCCACCCTGAATATATGAATTTTACACATCTTAGGGCTTAGTTCAAGGTGAGCTCACACCTATCAAAACAAACTGTCGGGTTGATTGCTATGGAAGAATAATGTTGAATAAAGAGTAGAAGAAAATATATAGGCATGAATTTCATTTCCTATATCACATTACCGAAAGAGGAGAATTGACAGGAAGGAGGTGGAGGATTTTAATAAATACGTTGCGAATAGGGAACATTTTATGTTTTGCGATAATATCGTCTTCAGCGGTGGCGGAAACTAAAAAAATGAAATTCGGAAGACGCAGTAGCTACAGAAAACTAGTTAACACGGATAAAATTTTAATATTTCATAAATGGGGTTTCGTTTTATAATTAACCACCAGGTAATTAGATAGTTAATATACATTGACTAACGCAAAATGGCTGTAACGAAGAAAGATAGAAGCATCAAGTTGCTGTTATAGAATTCGCTAGACATTGGTTAAGGTTACTAGGGTCACATTTGCGAAATGCTTAATGGTGTATTCAATAAGCTCCAAATAATATCCAGATAACCAAATCAATTGCTAAACGGATGTTGTGACAGTGACAATGCACACACGTTAGTAGCAATCTAAGGTTATTTGCTTACGACACGGTGATATACAGGGAAATAAGGAGCCAACTAGATCGCAAGCTACTCTCTAGAGACTTAGACAATATCACGGAATGGTGCAATAAATGGGGATTAACACTTAATATAGATAAATGTGCAATTTTGAAATTTTGGAATAAAGGAAGCGAGGAACAGGATATAAACTACAAAATAGAGGGTTCAGTATTGACTACTTTTTTCTTTTTCTTTTCTAAATTACGGGTGGTGTCCTAGCACCCCCCGCCACACGCCCTTGCGGCGGCTTGCGGGGTAATAAGTAGATGTAGATGTAGATGTAGACAATCAATTTAATTCCATGCTATAAGTATTTCACATATTAATAGTACTAAGCATACATAAGTATTACAATATGAGATAATTCGGCAGGTATGAGAAAAGGATTTACCATAAGAAAACAAAAGTAATTTGATTCTTAAGAAGTCGTAAAGTGATAAAATAAACGTCAAAGTAGGAGGAATTTGAAAGGAAGTAGGTCCACAGTTAATATATTTGGAAAGTTTTTAGAAAACAATGAGCAAAGTCATTGGGAAATTAGGAGATCTCCTTCAAAAACTATTAACAAAAAGAAGCATTTACAAGAGGAGAAGTGATAACTGGAACACGGAGTAAATCTATGACGAAAAGATTGATTAATATTTTAATTAAGGGTGTAGTGGTTTATCGATGTGAAACCTGATATTTGAGACAGAAGGTATTGAGGCAAGAAGTATATTGGAGACATTTGAGATATGGTAGTGGCGAAGAATGAAAAATTGGACAGAGATGAATACAATTGATGAAGTTTTGGAGATTGGCGAAGAAATGAAGCTGATTGGCAAAATTCGCAATAGGAAGAAGGGTGGAAGGATAATTGAAAGATAGTACGCTGTTGAAGGCCATGATAGACGGTGTAGTGGTGGTTAAGCGTGGTAGAGGAAGGGAGAGAGTAGGCTTTTGTGATTACATGAAGACAAGCAGAGATTACGAGGGAATGAAAAAGGAAATAATGTGGGGCTAATAAGAGGATGATCGTGTGATGCGTAGAAAAAATCGTCTCTTGCAACTGCCCAAAACCTACCTTTTATAGGTAGGATACCATGAGTAAGGAAATAATAATTTTTTTGTTCACATAGTATCTATAGTGCGCCGAGTTGTTTTTTCCCTTTCATTTTGCCCAGAACTACGAGGGTGGTCTGACAAGTTTCCGATTCCAGAAAATTTCAGAAAAAATATCTTCTATCTTTGTTAGGTCGGAAACTTTTCAGACTACCCTCGTAGGTGTTCCAATAGAAGTATCTTCCAAAAATCTTTATTAGAGTAATCTTTGTTTTTTGTATCAATGATTTAGCATCTGTTTAAATATTCTGATGTAAGAACACGCCATGAAAGCTCCACGAAATCTCAAGTGATAGAGGAAAAAAGCTGCAAACCTTACTCAATAAATTCTCATCTTCAGTATTTCATTCAAATTTGGGTGACTGGGAAACCATACTCTATTTTCCCTTTCTAATACCTACTTCCTTGTGCACCCTGAGCTCTTCCTTCCAATATTCTAATTTACTTGGCCTATGTGGTTTACCCTCGATCTTCCTCTCAGAGTCTTCCCTTTATTGTATTTCTAAGAAATTCATTATATTTCAAGTTTAACTCCTTATCGAACCCCACATTGCCCTTTACTCCTCAACCCAACTACAAGTTTCTCCTTCCTATAAGTAACATTAGTTTGCATCTATATATAAAATATGCAAGAATATAAAAACAAGGCTCGCGTTAAGAATCATCAAGGCAATACAGCCTTATCAATCGAGCAAGGTAATGACTCAAACGAATGATTTAAATTTTTGTATTGCATTCAAATGAGATTTCTGACGGGTGATGCCCTTTATTAATTCTGGTCAAGAAGTAGAGTGATTTTTCACCGAAGGAAGATTCACCAAAAACCACGAATGGTGAATTAAAACATCTCGTTCTCCACTCCTTAACACCTGGAGTTCCTAAAAGAATTTATTGTCAAGTAAAATCTTAAAACTAATATCCCTCCAGTGATTCAAAGAGGCTTGCCTTGCACGGACGACTGCATCATTCTTGAAACCTTTAAGAGCTGCAATTGAAGCGTTAACTACGAAAGGAATTAGAACGCGATCGATTAAAGGTGATACCATTCAGAGGATTAGAGAGGTATTTAAGGGTGAAGGGGAAGAAAATGGAGCGAAATGAACGTCAGTTTAAAAGAGGAATATATAGAAATAAACATACAACTCCAGAAACCAAACGAGCGAATGAGACCGACGAGAGAATGGCGAAAAGGGTACTTAAATGAAGGTAAGTATACATTTAATAGAGAGGGTAAAGTACTCAACATAAAAGGAGATGAAGAAGTAATTAAACCATTTTCCCATTCATGTTACTGAACTAGTGCTCAAAAACTCAAAATGCATGTTGGAATTTTCATTGAAAATGGTCTTCACTCTCAGAATTTTCCAAAGTATAGAAACATTCAGCTTGTTACGTTTCTGCATGCAAGCATCCTCATAAGACCGGTTATTTATACCTTTTCCTTGAATCATGGTTAGAATTTAGTGTACCTCTAGAGTAAACTAACCACCAGCGCACAATTCCTCCCATTTCCTTCCCATTTCTGCTCACACGAGGGTAACTTGGCCATCGAGGAGCGAGAGAGAAAAATGGCCGTTCGTTCCCGCTCTCGATCATCCATTTTCAGGTTTCAAGAGTCACATACTTTCTTAAGGACGGGAATCACGCTCGAATTTCGTTCATTTTCCCTGCCGGACTCCCGACAAGAAAACGAGTTTCGACTCCTCAGCTGAGAAAAATGATCCCACCGACGCCGGTCCAGAACCACCACGCCGAGACTTTTATGGCTGAGGGATCGGGAGGGAGAGCCCGCTGCCTAATTATCCTCTTTTAAATGACGTTGGGGGAAATTCTGCGCGGGATAAAGAGGTAGAAGTGGGAGGGTAGAGGAAAAGGAGGGAATGGCCTGAGATGACGCGGAGAGGGGTAGATGGTGAGGCGAAGAAGACTTACGAGATGGAAGCGGAGGAATCAGGATGGGATTAGGGAGGAAGTATGTGGGCTTGTGTGTGAGAATGTGTGTGAGGATGAAGGTTTGTGGGCTCGCGGAGTACGGAGGGGGAGGTAGGGCTTAAGAGTTTGTGAGGGAATTGATACATTAGAGAGAGAGAAAGGAGTCGTGTCCCTTCCCTCATGCTCGTCCGCCCCCGCCCAGGATCAAGTGGGGTCAGTAGGCGGTGGGCGGGAGTCGAGGAGGCGCTGGAGGAAGCTCTTAGGAGAAGGAGGAGGGGCCGATGAGGGGAGGGAATTTCCTCGACCCTAAGTCGAAGCCCATAGCCCTTCACCCCTTCCAACAACGGGACACAGTAAGCAAGGACCCTCGAAGCAACTCCCTTTGACCCCGGTCTTCATTCACTCTCAAACCTCATACGTCCTCCTTGCCTTCCACCGTCCTGAACTATCTTCGTTGCCTGCTTGCTGCCAAGTACTCGCAGACTTCGAAGGCTGTTCAGATCATTGTTTGCTGCCCGAGAAAATTACTAGTCTATTATTTCACGCAGACGCTGGTTTTCTTCCGCTGTTGTCAACCAAGCAGATAAAACAAAGTTTTCCTTTCATGATTTTGCTACTTTTCTTCCGTTAAGCGATAACCTAATGGTGAAAGGAACATTATCTTTCGCTCATTGATATTTACCCTCCAGAGATTATTTCGCATTGTTTGCGAGAAAAATTACTTTCGGAAATAATGCATTTTTCAGCATCGAAAATAAATGGAATAAAATAACTTTTTACTGCAATGCAACAGCCTAATCCTACTTACCTCTAAAAACCAACACAAATTCTACAGACTACATTACTACCAAAGCTTTGTAGTGGTAATCAAACCTATGACGCTTGATGCATTTTATTTACATTTTAGATTCGGGAAGCTAAATTTTCCATCTAAAAAATATAGGAGTGGGTTGAAGATAACATCCGTGTATGTATGGAACTGCAACATTTAATACACGACGTCCACATACAGCTTTTAGTAGTAATTTCGCCAGTGACGTCTTGACTTCTGAAGTTGCATGAGGAAATGGTGGACACTCTCATCTTCCTTGTTTCAATAGAATCCTTTTTAACCCCTTCATTGATATACTCGCTGGCACGGTCGCCATCGCTCATAATAAGAGTTTTAACATATGATCTAAGAATTAGAGGACGCAGATACAGTGGTTCAGCACCCTCGAGGTCGTTACAGCACTTCTCGGTGAAGAGGAGTACTGTAAGGGGAGAAGTGTGGGGACTGGAGGAAGAGAGGACTGCAAACAGGAGTTAGATAGAGTTACAGTATATATTTTCAAGAGTTCAAATTTCACCCCTTTGGTCTACACGCATGGTAGGAACTGACGATCCAGCATTATTCTCTGAAATTATAAGGTTGATATTTCATATCATTACTTCAGTGGAACTCGCTTGCTTTATCATAAAGATAGAGCAAATAAGCCGAATTTCCAAGTGCAACTATTGTATTTTCTTTCTTTTGCAGGAGATTACCCTAGTTAATTGTTAAAAAATCTTAATCCAGAGTTATATTTTGATTGATATATAAATAACTAAGCAAAACTTGATGCAAATGACGACGCAATTGACTTCTTCCAGGTTTATGATTGGATTATAATCTTTTCTCTTGTAGCAGTATATTTTCCAATAGTTATAGATATTACTAGTTAATATATGCGATTAACACAATTCCCTACGGTCATACCATTTCCTATGCATAGGGAGGTAACTTTAGGCATATATAAACACAGTACATCAATCCGGTCCAATCAATGCCGGTTTGATAAGTGACCCAATACTAAACCAAATGGCGAATGAAATTCACACATAGGGATGGGGGTCCACCCATGATTTCCTAGGAAATTCTGGTATCCGAAAAATTACACAGTTAAAGGTGTTCAGAGGGCGTACACGAGAATCAAATCTGGGTCAGCAATTCAAAGCTCTAACCCTAAAATACCACATCTCCTTGTAGGCTATATAAATGTGCATATCCATGCAGGTAAAGATAGAGTGATACGTAAAAGAGGCATTTAGTATGGTGATATTTTTTTGGCAAAGAATTAATTGATTTTCTTTGATAACAAGTACTTGAACACTGTGGTTTCTGCCCCGCTTAAGGTTTCTTCGAATTGGAAAAGAAAATACTTTACTCCACAAAGTGACACCTCAAACTATTCTATTTCTTCGAATTCATAATCCTCACACTGTATCACGCAACTAATTGCATCAATTGATCATCAAGATCAATGAATAAAGATCTTGAATCGTTCGCTTAACATTCAATTGGCAATAAACATTGTGAAATATTTTTTAAGATAGCAAATCATAATAAAAAAATGGAATGGATTCTATCAGTAGTTGCTTTGATCAAAGTAAAATTAGAGCTTGGGTTTCGGTAATTCTGAGTGAATTTATCCCACAAATTAGTGAACCTGACATGTTTCACGATATGATAATGAATAAGAAGAGCGAGAAAGGGCAATAATCCAACCTAGAAAATTACATTTCACACCCACAAAAAACGCAAATCTTTGGAGAGGATGTTTAATTTTTATGAAAGAAAGCGTGGGAACGAGTTGAAAAGGGAATGATAGCACTACAAAGTATCTAAACCTTTAAATTTGGCCTGGAAAATAGTATATAACTTTTTCTCCGGAAAAGTAACAGAAAATGAGAGACATTTCCTTTTGCATCACGGCGTTTCTAGGCACAGACATGCTAGGGTCTCAGAAATGGGGAGGGAGAGGTTTACTGGAATGAGTCCGAGTATTTTAGAGGGGAGGTATCTCGCAACCAAGCCTTTATCTCTCTCTTTCTTCTCCCCCGCTTAGTTCCCCTTCTTCCCAGCTCTTATCTGCCCATTTTTTTCACTCCGATTCATTTCCTCTTGTCTCTCACTCCCTCCCCTCATTCACGCCCTTGTCTTTTGGCGGAAATCTCGGCTCGCACCCTCTCCCTTCCCTCCCTCTCATTACCCGCTCGCTTCTCCCGCTCTTCCCCGCTTCATCCCTCCACGTCCACTCTTCTTTCTCTTTCCCTACTCCATCCTCCCTCTATCTTCCTTTTCGTCCCTTTCACTCCTCACCACACTCGTCAACCTCAATCCATCCCCGCCTCCATTCCCTTCAACCCTCCCTTTCCCCCACAAAACTCTACGACCCCCCGCGCGTCCGTCAACATGACAACCCCTCCTTATCCCCGGCTCAACCATCTTCTCCCACCACCCTCCTCACATCCCCCACCACAAGCGTCGGTGATTCTCTCACTACACGCACCCCTGTAGGTGCAAAATTACTTCTTAGGAAAGGACGTCGGGTGACGAGGGTACCCGCAGTGCCAAGTGAGGGAGATTCGTTTTCGACCCGTGGCAATGTTGCGGACAGCTTTTCCGTTTCCGCCAGTCTTTCTCCAGAACCAAATACCGTTCATCTCGTGTGAGAGCATAAAGAGTCGGCCGAAGACGTTATTCCATCATGACTGCTTTTAATATGGTTCAAATTTCGAACCTTATAAGAGAATGCCGATGATATCCGACCCTGCATTCAATTTACGTTGGTAAGAAGAACAAATAAAGTTACTCGAAAAAACTCGATGAATTCCGGAGTTTCGATCAAAACAGTAGTGGATATGATGAAAAAAAGGGATATTGAAACGGCCCTATATCCCTCTACCTATTCTCATCTCCCTTCCGACGATCCTTCTGCTTTCCCGGTTTCCTTTCGATTCTTCAATCTCCATTCCTTCGTGGAAGATGACATAATGACAAAGGTAATGAACTAAGCACGGAGCATAAGGAGAACCACGAACACGTGTCTTAGTATAATAGAAATAACGAGCGAAGTCTCGGTATTCCGTTACATTAGGTTAGGTAAATTTATCACTAAGTTCATGTGCGTTGAGCTAAAGTTTTCCAAATTGAAGGGCCTGATAGACTCCATCTGGTTGGAGTGTCAAATATTAGAGTATTTTTCCCACAGTGAAAATTGCCAGCGGCGTTCCAGTGACTAGGTAATCAAACTCCAGGGTGATTTGTTCAAAAGCAATCGGCCCCTTATCTTTATAAACCGGAATGAATCAGTTTAAACTAAACCATTTTATTTAGAGGCAGAATAACCAATTATTTCGCTCAGCATGGTCAAATCTTTGAATCTTTCTCTTTTCTACATCTACATCTACTCAATACCCCGCAAGCCGCCGCAAGGGTGTGTGGCGGGGGGTGTTAGGACACCACCCGTAATTTAGAAAAGAAAAAAAACTCTTTTAGACTGCTGCTTTGTAGTTACTAATCAAGCCATATTTAAATAACTTTAGGAGCATGAATTGAAGCAGTTAATGAAAATCATTTTTCTGGGCCTATTAAATATACCTGATGTCAGCTACGATAACGGCAGAGATATTTCCCTCTTTTTTTGAAAGATAGTTGAGACCGATAATATGTGAAATTCCATAGTAGCGTACAAAGAAGAATCAAAATACTTTGAGTTTACACAGGATAGAATTTTCAAAGCTGTCTTACAAAATAATCGATATAATATAGGGTCATGGCTGCAAGCATTGCTTAGTGAATTGGAAATTCAGTGCGACAGGTATGGGATGAGAATCAATATTAATAAAACAAAGGTTATGCGATTTTCTAGAAAGAAAAAGGCTAAGCTTAACATTAAAATAGGAGGGCAAAAACTAGAGCAGGTAGAACAGTTTACGTATCTCGGCAGTGTTTTGGATCAATACGGTCAAAAGGGTAAGGACGTAATGAGAAGAATTGCGCTAGGCAAAGAGGCTTTCACAAGGAGGAGGGAGTTAATGACGGGGACGTTGAGTAAAGATGTTAAGAAAAGCTCGTAAAAACTTTAATTTGGAGCGTAGCTATGTACGGCGTGGAAACGTGGTCATTGAAGCAGGAGGATAGACGTAGACTGGAGTCTTTTGAAATGTGGGTGTGGAGAAGAATGGAGAAGGTGAAATGGACAGAGAAGAAAACAAACGAGGAAGTACTTGGTATGGTGGGCGAATCTTGGTATGGTGGGCGTTTGCTTGGTTTGTTGGGAGCAATCCTATGGAGGCAGGAAAAGTGGCTGAAGGGGGTATTGACCGGCAGCGGGATGTTGAAGACTGTAATTGAGGGGAGAATGTTAGGCAAACGAGGAAAGGGAAGTAACAGGATAGGGATGTTGGACGGGATGAAGGGAGGAAGAAAGTACTCAGAAATGAAGAGGGACCTGATATATAGTAGGGTGATGGATGTTGTGTTTTGTTAGGAGTAATAAAAATTTGTTTGGTAGTTGTGTCCATCCAAAAACCTACCTTAACCGGTAGATTACCTAATAATAATAATAAGGAGATAAGATCATATTCGATAGAAGAGATCCTATCATTTGGAAACGCAAAGAATTTGGATTCTTCCTCGTGCAAATGTCCGTCTAGAAAATTATCTGCTTTGAGATATCGACTGAAATATATTGTCGCCGGAGTGGTGACATGAGGTAAATCCGAACATAACAATTGTTACTCATAACTAGCGAGCATTGGATCATATTATCGTGGGATGAATAAGTGTTTGAGAGCTGTTGGCAACCCAGTGTGATCAATTTAAGAGCCATGATTCGAGAACTTCTAATCACCGTAATATATATACCGCTCAACTTGTTCAGTTCACTTAGTGATCTGATCCTGTATCGTCCGCTCCTATGACATACTGGTGTCATGTGTGGGTTGTGCAGTTGGCATTAAGCTTTTCGACTCCTATCGACTTTTCCCACGCAGTTGCACTACTGGAAGAGGACACGGGGGGATGGGAGTTCGGGGAATACATCCAACATCCTCCAACATGCGGCCACTCCCTTTTTCCATCACCCGTGCACCCCTGGTTGGAAAACAGCACTCCTAAGAGCGAAGTGTTCACAGTATCTCCCTCAGTAACTACACTCCCAGAGGAGAAACCGATGGGATGGGAGCTTGGGGAATATAGCCACCACCCATCAACACACAGCCGCTCACTTTCCTACGACTCGTGCACCCTGGGTTGGGAAACAGCCCCAAAGAGAGCGAAATATTCACAGTAGCAGAACGAGCTGAGGATAGATATTAAGCATTAATCCCAAAGTGAATTAGCGGTGCGTCCAATTTGTGGTTAATGCGTGTCATTTTATTCCTCAAGGGCATGGAGAGTACGGAAAATTCGACCCTGAGGGCCTTATAAGCTTTATTCTTTGTGTATAACGCTAGCTACTTCGGACTGATTTTCAGCCCTCACGGACAATTGCAGTTCGTAACAAGGGAATCGGGGTGGCAGTGGATATGCATGTAAGACAGCGTGAGGACACAGTGAGTACAATTGATCAACAATATAGTGAATTTTGCGAAATAAATTCCAAACTAGATGCCGTATTCCGCCCTCCTACGTTCCTCAGCATTTTTTTTATTATTGGGCGCTAGTGACGTAACCCGTAAGAGTAGAGGCTTGCTCGACGACGTAGGACACGAATTACTTGATAGGCTCCGCGACTGATACCCAATTACGAAATTTATCTAAGCAAGTCGCGCTATAATCGGAACAAATGGGACATACTTGACATTCCCGATTCATATCCATTTCCAACACATCAAATATGATTAAGAGACCTGAAAATCTCATTTCCAAAGCATTCACCTCCCCTCAGTTGCTACGGGATGATGGTATTGAATTAAATAATGAATCAGTCACTGACGCTTTAGCCAGGATCGGGAAAGCTGACACTTCCTTCATTACACTAACCCAGTTGATCAGTCTTGTAAGACATCTTTCATAAAAGCTTATCCCAGGTACCATACTCCCATACGACCCATCCTTAATAGCTCTGTTATTTCCCCTCTTATTACCATTTCTAGGATACCAAAACAATCCAAAAAAGCTCCGAGATCATTTAACCAAGTCCATAGTTTTCGATGCACATTAGGACCAAATCTCTAGAAAAATGGTACTAGAGCGTCTGTGAAAAAAATAACTAAAAATTCAAGCGTCCCCACTACAATAATATCACCTACTTAATCGTGGCAGCTTTTTTCTGATTGTTTCGCCTACGATGGCATTGTTTTCCTACCAAAGCTGGTTTTCGACCTTTGAGGGCATCTTTTGAACTCAAGGCGACGATCGGACAGCTTTCGAGGCTGAATCTTCTCTGATAACCGTTACTCAAATTTTGCCAGCCATTCCGAGAACCTACAGCACTTGCTGGCCGTGACCTAGGAAGTAGGCACTCATGAAGTCTCCGTAATCAGCCTCAAACCATAGAATGGTTTGAGGCGTCACTTTGTGGAAGCGGTTCATATCGGAAAAGAAAATACTTTGTTCTTCCATATATATATATATATATATATATATATATATATATGGAAGAACAAAGTATTGTAGTATATATATATATAATTAGGTAATCTACCGGTTAAGGTAGGTTTATGGCTGGACATAATTACTAATTAAATAATTTGTGACCCCTAGCAAAACACAGTATCCTACTCTACATCAGGTCCCTCTTCAGCTCTGAGTACTTTCTTCCTCCCTTCATCCCATCCAGGGATATATATATATATATATATATATATATATATATATATATATATATAAATAATATTATATATATATATATTATTTTTCATGACCTAGGTTTTAGGTTCTTAGGGTTTTTTTAGTAATGCGTGTAAATGATCTCTGTTTTTAGAAATGGGGGCAAAAATCAACGCAATACAATGGGATTAGACTCCACGGCGTTTGACTTTTGGCAACATTCCCACAATTTATAAAGCTCCCATCGAAGGGGACAAGTGACAAACGACAGCGGCCAATAAGTTGACACATAATATGAAGATGATATTAAAACTGTTAAAAGACTTTTTATTCCAAACTTCGAAAGCTTAAGGCCTCTGATAAGATACATACGCCCCAAATTACGGTCTACAAAGAAAACCTGTTTCCTTATAACGGACATAAAGGCAGTTTGGGCGGAGAGATGATAGTCACCCACCCTTACATGCCGTGTTGCAAAGATTCCCTTCGGAATTACTCCCTCGCTTTCACTCCACCATTGTTACCCTCTTTGTCCCTTCTTCCTCTCCCCTGTTATTCATACCTAAATTCTCTTCCTTTTGTCCTTTATGTGACCTCCTTTCCGTTTTAATATGTTCCCTCGCTCCCCGAACACCCCCCCTCCTCCTTCTCCCGAACTTCTCAAACCCCTTCCAATTCGACACCACCAATCCTTCCAAAACCCCACCCCCCACTCGACCTTTCTTCCTCCTCTCCTTCCCCTCGGGACTCTCGTCTCCTTCCTTCCCATTCGTACTCCCTACGTTCCAAATCTTTCTGCGCTTTGCCGACGCCACCCACATGTCTATTCCACCCATTAAGGAGCCGAAGGTAAACCTCGGCTTACAAGCCGCATAGCCCCCTGCTAAGTGAAGTAGGGAAACGAAAGCTGGGAAGGGGTTGGAGGGATGAGGGGGTTCCAGCGGACAGGAGAGGGATACTGTGGAGTAATGGGATATGGGAGAAGGGATGAAAGCTCGCATGGGAGAGGGAGATGCCTCCATGCCCATTTAGTGGGGAAGAGTTGGGGTGCAATGAGGGGGGTTTTAGGGTGAGTGCTAGAGGTGCCAACCCACCGAGAAAATCAAGGGATACGTTGAAGATAGTATGAGGGAAAAATATTTTTCGTCCTGAACAAGAAATTGGTGAAATTTACCAATGGCAAGCGATGCTAGTGCCTACTGTAATTATGGTTGAGATAACCGTAGTTTCTATATGAAATCTAATGTCTCTATATCAAATACGTCCTTATATTATGATTTTTTCTTTCAAAGTATACGATATAATTACTGTATTATTTTGCACAATTTTCTCTCAAAAAAGGATTTGGTTACACTATTCACCACAAAAGAATATGAACCAATCATTTTTCAGTTAAAAAAACAAATTTTGCGGTGATAATTGTGAAAGGAAAAGAAATAAATGAGCTCAAATTCAATTTCGATTCTCCGAATTATTATTTTCAGTGCACATGGAGGTAAAAAGCACCGCATTAAATCGGCAGTAAGCACTGCGGAAAATGTCAGGATAACAAACCCATAGCAAACACGGGCTCCGGTGAAAGTTCATTATTATATGTCGAAAAAAACAGTGGAAATTCGAGGAGAAAAATACAATACCGTTTGATTTGAACTGCAACCACAATATCCCCAGTTGAAGGTTTACATTTGTTCTCATCCATTCCACTGCGCTCATATCTACCCGGAAGTTGGGAGTTACGTGTTCAAATCTCGGTCATCACAGATGAATTTTTTATTGTGATCGGATTGTTTGCAAATGCTTCAGGGTAAACGATTAAAAATAGTGCATAGAAAGGGGAAACTTTATATCTCAGAGTGGAGATTTATTAATTTTTTGACTCTTTAGGACATAACGTAGTCGGGCAAAATGCATACAAAATATTGATGACAATCCCAAAGGTTTGGGATTGTCATCAAGAAACAAGGAATTTTCGGTGAGCAACGGTAGAGCTATAAAAGCTAGCGTCATTTTCGATCATCCCTCGGACAGTTAACTCGTTAAAGCAAAATGAAAGACACTTAATTACATCTACTCAGAAAGAGACAAAGTGGACATGTACGTAACCGCAACCCGAATATCGTTCTAAGCGAAATAGAAATCATGCCATGAAGTGAATGCATCTGTATACTTAATTTTGCTTAATACCCTCTGTTAAAGCACGAAGGCATTAAAAAAATATCCAAGAGGCAAACAATAATCCAAAATTATTTACCATTCTACATTTTACATCAGGAATTAGATTTTTCCTTGATACTTCAGACAACTGGCTGAGTGTTTGGTGGATTTAATTAAAGAACTTACACCACCGGTGTTCGTATCAGGCTCGTACTATTATTGCAGCTCCATAGGAGCAGCAATGTTTTCCCAAAATTGTGAATTTGATTCACCACATATGATTTGGTTTGCAATATGCTATGGGAAGTTTTCTTTAAGGCCAGGCCATTCCCGAGTTAAAGTTGAGCAATACTCGTACATAAATTTGCAATGCTCTATTTTCCAAATGATTTCTAAGTTTTATACATTTTTAATATTTAAAGAAACAAAAGATCTTAAATACCACTGCACTTCAATACAAACTACATTTTGGTATCAATAAAATTTGAATAGAAAAAAATGGCATATTATTGCCACAGTAAAAATGAAAGAATTTCGAGAAAGAATGAAAAGAGACGACGACGATCGATTGGTAAAAATTATACTCGGTTTCATACAATAACATAAATCACGGCGGAAAAAATATTTTATACAAGCCTGAAATTTTATTTTAATACAAGCACAAAACTTTCTGAAACTGTTTTTCACTTGTACTCTTGAACCTAAGTACCAATCACTATCGATAATATTTTAAAATATTGGATTGCATTGATTAATAAAATGGCGAGAGACAAATCTATTTCACATTTGTACATATTTATTGTTAATATCAAAATCCAAGTCCAAAGGACACTGTCAGCAGTTGGTAGGGATGCTACGATGGGAATGGACTGGGAGCCATATGACCCAACCATGGTGCGGGGGGGTTGTTAAGGGGTTAGAGAGGGACTTGGGAACGGGAGTGAGGGGAGAGGGAGGTTTAGGGTTTCTGCGGTCAGGGGGATAAGAAAACGGACGCTGGGTGTGTTGGGGAATGAATAGAAGTCTCGGAGCTTAGAAGGAAGCGTAATGGGAAGATTTTAGGGGGAGAAAAGATGTCTTTGGGACCCGGAGAAATACCTGCTTGTAATTCCTAGTCCCCTTTAAGGAGTCCAGGAAAAAGGGGTTGGTGAACGGCTGTTCAAATTGCGGGGAAGATGGGTGATGGGTGGAGAGAGTAAAATAAATATGACAGAGGAAGAGTGGAAAATGCTTACTAACGTGAGTAAAACAAAAAACGTAAAAATACTTTGGGTGATTCCGACATCGCGGACACTCAACTACAATTCTGCAAGATATGAATGATATTTTTAAAGTGAATTGCTTGTCACCGCTGAAAAAGTTTTGGCTCAATGTAAAAATACAAGAGGAATTAAGTTGAAATAACTCCGCTGTGTACCGGACGGTAATCCTTTTAAAGCGAAGGTATCAATTACGAATACGAGTAATTATTTTTTATGACTGACGATTGGCTGATATATGAAGAAAGACAAAAAACAAACTTTGAAAATATGAAATTTTTCATCTCGATATTAAAATATAGTTAATAGGTATTTGATGCTTCCCATAATCACAAGTGCAAGTATCGATTTAAGCAATTACCTAAGCTTTGGGAACTGTTACAAGCGTCTGATGTTTGCGTTGTTTGCATAAAAATATCTGGATTTCAACACAAAGCATCCGCTACAGTCGATAACTTTTCCTTCTAAAGCAGGATGCACGGCCCATCTGGATGTATATGGTCGGGGTAACTTGATGTGAAAGATAGAAGAGGGTACGAAGGATATACGAAGAATCCGAAAGGAGTAAAAGCAGGACATATATTTGTTGATCTCTAAACGACACCCATGCTCCTATTGTCTCGCCCACGCATTATTTCTCGGGAAAGAGATGCACGGAGTCATTATGCCACCAAGGCGGGGATTCCGCTTCGGAATGGGACTCCATTCCATTCCCTGAAGGGCACGTGTGATCAACACATCGGATGGAAGGAATGGGATTGCAAGGAGTGAGAATCCCACGCCTTGGCCTTTTCACTTGCATGCATTCGCTGCGGGAGAGGGCGTATTTACGACAGATTCTTTCCATTTGCCAGGAAACAAATCTCAAGCTCACATATCACAGCATTGAGGATCATGGCGGTGGGGTAAGTAAACCATCCGCCCATTGTTTCTCAGTATATTCTTTCTGCCTGCCCAGTCATGTCACACTTTATTTTCCCTTTCATCAATTGATTCTATTCCCGACAAAGAAGTCATAAACACGTTCATTTAGAAGGCTACTCCCATAGCTCTATGATATAAAAAAGTTTAAAAACATGCATATTTTTCTTTTGGGAATAATCACTATTTATTTGGGGTCACATTTGCCCAATTTTACATTACTATATACTGAAATATCGCTGAGTGAATTTTTCAGTTTAAAATCATTGAAAAAAGTAATATTTTCTTTTTTAAGGCTACAAGTTTCCTCCGACAAATTAGAACAATCACACCTTATGTATCAATACGATAGAGAGCAAAGAAATCAGTAATTTTTTTATTATTGCCTAATTGCTTCCACTCTAATGAGAATATTATAGATTCTAACAAAATTTCCTCATTATCGCGTAAGAATCATTCGCTACTTATACTAGTATAATTATAAGGGAACCATTTTGTTATATAAAATGATTGTGATTACTGTGATGATGCTTAATTAATAAAGTCTAATTCATTTAACATAAATTCCGATACACAAATATGGAGAGCTGGAGAAAAATGTCAGAGAAAGGAATTAATATTCAAATAGTCAAAGTGTGCACACAAAAAAAGAGAAAATATTTTCAAGATGATTAAAATGTCAAGTTGGGAAGAGACTACGTTAAAAAATTACAGCAATAATGAATGGCTGATGATAATTACTCCACACTATGGCTCTGGTTTTAAACTTTTGTTAACAATACATCACGACACAGATATTTGATTTTCTAGTTATCATGGCGTATATAAGCATTAATCAATTAAACTTTGACGCTGCAAGCCTAGAATCACCCATCTCACTTTCTAGCAGTGACTGGCAAGGTACTTTGTAGATGCAGATAAATTAAAATGTGTTCACCCTGGGAAGAACGCTGATATTTATTGTTCTATTCAATCTTGCGATATCTAGAAACTAATATGGCGGTGAAAATAAATTTGCTCATCCTAAAATCTCAGAATATTTGCAGTTTGAACACAGTGAAGATGTTAAGCACTGAATAGCAAAAGGTCGTGTACAGCAGCTCTAATAAAAACTACAAAACAACAGAGGCATAGCAGTCCTAAAGAAAATAAAACATACCATTAAAAATTCTCAGAATAACGAATTTGAGCCATCCGTTCGACTTTTACACCAAAACAACTATTTAGCCTCGATTTTATAGCTGAGAAAACTTCTCATTAAACTTTCAGTAGAGCCAGGTAGAGAAAAATCTACCAAATTACGCAAATAGGAAGAAATCCGGCATAACTAAAAATTATTAAGCTTACGTGAAAGGATTCCAAAGTATTATAATATGATATTTTCTAAATATGTGCATTAACTTATTGCATTCCGACTATAATAAAATTACTTCACCTATTCCTTTCTTTAGTGGCATAGTATTTATATAGAAATATGGGCGCGAAGGAAGGTAAAAATTTTCCCAGTCGGTCTCCTCCAGAGAAACGACTTTATCTGATGAAATGAAAATTTGAAAAAAAATTGTCAACGCCATTTCTGTCAATGCCATTTTCATCGCCTCTCTTATTCCTTGATTTCGATTCATACCGTATGTATAAAATAACCATTTTTAATATAACCCATTCCTGTGCTCACGCAATGACACATGGCATTCAATCCTTCTGTTTCTTCGCCCCCCCCCCGGAAAATGCTTCACTCGACCCCCTTAGACCGACAGAGGGGGCTTAGACTCATTTACGAAGGCTCACAAACCCATAACTTCCGCCCCGTGACATCCGATCCCTTTCTCATTCCTCTCTGTCCTAAAGCTAGCTCGCTTTGAAAGAGTAAATCTTGAATTCATGGTGCAAACTAAGACAAACCTTTAATTCCTTCCATTCGAGAGGAGTGCTTTTCTTGGAGTGGGACGCTGTACGATGATTAGCGGGCTTGGGTGCCGGGCAGTGACGTGGGGGAGTAGTGGGGAGAAGAGAAGCTGGCTTTGGGAGAGCCATTTAAGGTTCGCATTTCACCGAGCTGTTGCGTCAATTGACACAGGTAGGGTGAGGGTAAGGGGGGGTGGGTGTGAGGTCGGAGGTCTCCCTCCTTTGAGCCCCTTCATCTACCCCTTCCGTTCTCCCACTCCTCCTCGACCAAGCTTCTTTTTTTCCAGCATCCCAATTTAAATGCGGGAGCATTGACGGTCCTCATCTCTCGTCGCGGGCGCAGTTGTCCTTCACTTGAATTAAGTTTCAGCGTCTGATCCCATAAGCCCACCCGGAAGACGCAAAATCCATTTTGTAAGATGAGGTTGAATTTTCCGGCTTCTAAAGCGCCCCCTGGGGTCGCGGGCAATACCGAGGCTTAGGCAACAGAAATTAAAATCGAGATCACTGAATGAATGCTCCCATTTTTTTCACCCGTGGATTTTTTTTGTCCCGTGCATCCATGAGTTTTCGAATGATAGATTTCGCGGAAACTTGGGTGTCTTCCGCGGCTTCGTTCTTTCCATTCGCCGCTGAATCTTGGGAATATCCCATTATTTTTATTCAATAAGTGGTACGAATAAATCTTGAAAGAGTAATCCCACAAAATTGAAGGGCCTTCGGTTTCAGAAAGTCGTTGAAAAAAAGCCATGGGAAAATTTACTTCGAAAATGCGTGCGATTGAGACCGTTCTCTCTCCTCAAGATTTTATGACGAACATGACTGGGTATTTCTTTCATTTTATGCGCCATCGGCGCTGAGATTGTATTCCCTCGCGAAGCTCATCATCTTCCATTTCTCTCTCCCCTGCGTTTCTGCGGAGCGCGTTTGCTCACCACCCGACTCCTCTTTACTTCCTCCGGCCTTCTCTCCCGATGTCTCCGTTTCTCTCACCTCCTTTCACCCCTTCCACTTGCACCCTCTTTCTCCCTTTCCACGCACTCAATCGCTACCAAGCTGATTCCATTGAGAGCCATTATACCCTGCATTCACGGAGACAGGTTGAAAGGAAGAGTGGCTTCAATCAAATCAGGAGTGGCGGAGAGCCACCGTTTGCAGGTGGAAGGGATAAGGGAGTCGGTAGGTGTATAGCATGCATCCTACCTCGGGAATACCCCTCGTTTTTCTTTCTCGTCTCTCATCCTCGCCCTGTTTCTTCGTCACCTTCCCATCCCCTCATCCCTTTGCCTTTATTCACCCACTCCACGTCTTTCTCGTTCAGCCCGATCCAATGCCCGAGTCCTACGCGTGTTCAATGCAGTCCCTGAGTTCTCCTCAGCTCTCCATCATCCCCCCATTTGCCCCTTCCTTCCATCATCACGTCATTCCCAAAATCCTTCACGCACCTCAGAGGATTCCCTCCTTCGGATCACCATCATCTCCAACGAGCTCAATCTACGGCCACTCCAAAGAGGTTTGATCTTCTCCCAGGTATCCTTGCGCCCCACGATATATCTGTTCCCCTCGGGTGAAACGAACTTTCGTGACTACTCTCCTCTTGCACTTAATTTCTCTCGAGGATTCTTTTCAAATCGTCCAAACGATTCACATTTCGCATCCGAATCCTTGCAATTTTTATCATTCATCCATCTTTTTCCTCTTACTCGAGCTATAGGAGTGAATTTTCTCATTCATGAGGATACATTTTTTATTTACCACGTTTTTGTAGCACAAATCATCATAATGATTCAATTCACTCTCTTTCGAACCATATGTCACTGAAATAACAGTTACGGAAATGGGAGACAAGATAAGAATGAATATACGAGTGGTACATAATAGGCTTAAATATCAATTTTAATATTCAAGGCTTTATTTCGTAATATTTCCGAACATAAAATGAAACTAAATTTGGCTCAACTTCTGTAAGTATTTCTCAAAGCCGAAGCCACGTATTCTCCCTTATTCTAGGTGTTTGATTCCATTCACCTTTCCATTCCGATTTAACGCCAGTTTTAATATTTTATTAATTTAATAAACAGACGGACATTTTTTCCCAGATATTGTATGCATACTAAAATGCATGCTAAGCTGGATTTTAGAGATAAATATAAATACTAGGGAAAAACTTCACAGCCGTTCAAGCAAATCACAGCGAGAGTATTTGAAATGATTTTTTCAAATGAAGAATCAGCATCCAATGCCCTGTAACCTTGTCCTGCTGATCTTATTAATTTGATTGATTAAATCAAAATTACGCAAATTTTATTACTATCGGGCAATAATTAAATATGGAATTTTACCAAACTGCACACGCAGTCATCATATTCGTCAAGGAAATAATAACCCTTCTCTTCCAACGTGGGTGGTATCCACCGTGAACAGCCTGGAGCTTATTAACGAGCCTTGTATGATGAAAGTACTTGGCACTGACGCACTCAATTTCAAATGTCACCAAAATTAATCAATGGGAAAATGTAACCATGTCGTCATAAATCTGGCGGCAATTCCAAAATCAGCCCTGATTTTGACAGGACCTTATTCTTATAAAATTCCAATTTGTCCGAGAATTCATTTTAAACCATCATGAGAGCCGCCTTCGTAAAGTTCCTGGAAAAATTTATTGGATAATCTAAATAAACATCTAAACTTAGTAATTTAAATTTCGTCTTGAAAGCATGCTCCCAATCGCACACGAAATTAAGTACCTATCTACCTGAGAGTTTAAATAAAACATATCAATCTAAATGCATGGCCATTACAAATTCATAAATCTAGTATCTCCACCTGGATTCCTTCATTAGTTATTTCCTGAGAGTTTTAGCAAACAGAATAAACCAATTTATTTTTAGAAAAAAATTCTTCTTGTTGCGGGCTTGAGCTTATTATATTCATTGCTAATATTATTATGGGAGATTATTTCGTGTTTTTATTTTGGAGCAAATATGCAGAGGAGGAACAATTACTGATTCCGAAGTTTACATTCAGGGGAAATATGCTTGCTAAGTTTCTTCTACTTGGCGTAGCAATACCATTCTCCATTCCACTGTCACCAATTGGATAATTTTTCACTCTCACGTGACACTTTGGTAAAAAATAATGAAACCTCTACAAACTTTAGACTAAATTAATTCTGAAGAGAACGAGTTGGGAAATTCCTGTAACTTCCCTGAAAATGTTGGGAGCAATATAATGCCAATCCCCGCCTTGCTATCGACGTAGGCAATGTTAACAATAGAAGCGTCGTGAATACCAAATGCGAAATTGCACCAGTGATCAACGCATAAAGATAGAGACATGCTGTTTGAGCTATTGCATTTTTAAATACACACTCATATCCGTTTATTTCACTTATTTTTTCGTTATCACCACCGTGACCTATAATTTATTGAGACGCAGAACACGCACTTGGAACACATTCATAATTTCGCGGCTCAATGCGGGAAAATAACGGCACTGAAATGGGTTCAAAAGTTCAGTCTTTATGTGATTGAGGACATAGTCTCAAGAAATTCTCTCAATGTTATATGAAAAATAAAAATAAAGAAGAATAATTAAATTTTAAACTATTAAAATAATTTATGTTGCATTGATTACTCTGGAATACTATGAAATGGCACTAATAAATGAAGGATTCAATAGTAGTTATTCCACACGTTCTACTTGTACAATCACAATTTGCCCCAAGTTGGAAAATCATAAATTTATTGAATGACTGAAAATGAAACGTTAAAACCTGCCAATTCACTCTATTTTCAGCGATATATAAAATATCGCTGAAAATAGGTACTCAGGGCTGCCTGAAAAATACTTAAATTTACATTAAAGTTGAGGAATATTAACTAGAACAACAGCAAGAGTTCAACAAATTTGGAAGTTTTTTAGAAGAAGATGGGAAAAGTAATAAGGACAAATCTTAAAATGAAGAGAATATTGCACGGTTTGGAAAATTGTATTTTGAGGATAGAGGATAAGCGTAGATTGCAGAATTTTGAGATATCGGTGTGGAGAAGAATGGAAAAATAAAATTAATAGGCAAGAAAACAAACTAATAAGTTCTTTGCAAGGTGCAGGAAGAGATAAGGTTGTTGGGAGAAAGTCAAAGAAGGCAGAACAACAGCCAATACAGAGCAGAGCAGAGAGAAATGTGAGAGGACAGGTTGCCAGTACGCGCACATCAAATGACTAGCTAGTGTATCATTACAGTCCTACTGCACTTTCTTCCTTCTTCTTTCCTTCATCATCTCTCATTTGTTTCTTCGTCCTCCGCATCCAGCGGCCTGACGGAGGTTTTGTGGGTTTCCCTCCGTCTATGAGTGATGCCTGGCCAATGCTGCTTGCGATGAAAATTCTCGTATTATAACCTACTTATTCCGCCACGGGTGCAAAATCGGTCGCAGCTATGTTTTTTTACCTGCCCCGATGAGGAATTGTTCGGAGAAAGAAGAAATTTTCAATCGCTGTTTCGTTAAATAGTTTATATAATTTTTGTTGCTATGTGCATAATGATGATCGCGGAAAAATTAAATTTAAATTGAACAGGAGATAATAAGGTAGTCGTAAGTAATAGTTTATAATCATCCAAAATAGGCTTTTTGGATGGGTTTAAGAGAAACAATATCTGCAGAGCTAGAGGATATGTGATTTAAATTTATAATTCGTAGTCTAAGGACATGTAAGGTCTTTGCTGTGTCAGGCATGTCTTATAAATGTAGCAAAGTTTAGAAAATCAAAAATCTACTAAACCCTGGTAGACTGCTGCTAATTATATTAATGGTCAAACAGTATTAGGTCATGAATGCACATTTCAGGTGATTAAATATATAATAATAAACACTATTCTATTGAAGGATATAAGTGTACACAAAATATTTTATTTCTTTGTCGTCTTTGACTTTTTTTGCAACGTTTTCATTGGTGGATATACCTTTATATAGCATTGCAAAAATTATAATATTTTTCAGCTTTTATTGTCAGTGGTGCAATCAACTTGATTAATAAGCACATGCTGTATGCTTTTTCCCATTATAAGAATGAAAAAATAAGAGTTACGAAAAATATTTCCTGATGCAATAAATAGATTTGCAAATGAAAGCGGCAAAGTAATAAAATAAACTATGATGAGTAAGAGACTATTCGTTATTGAAAAAATATATGCTGGTAAAGTTCATGACATGTACTATGGATGATTTTTTTCCGGAAAAAAATCTAATTTTTTTTATGCATTCATCCCCATACTCCTAGCTTCTGGTCGATTGATCGCAAAGTTATTATCCAAGGTTTACAGTCATTTTCGGATTAATCCATTAAAAAAAAGACAGTATTTATAGATTTACGCTAAAGTCGTTCGTCTATTCGAAGGGTTTAGAGCACTGAAAATTAGTCAAATAATTCATGCCGAGAATGCAAAACGCACTGAAATATTGCCCAGGATTTCACTACTTCACCATTACTTTAGCATCCAGATATAGGATTTGAGTTAAGCTCATCCCACTTCTGCTTTCCTACTTGGCCCAAATACCTGTAATCCGGCTTTTATGACTAAGTAAAAGAAATATGAAAACAACTAAAAAAAAATGTTACACGTTTTAACGAGGTTATATCCGATCGTAATCTTTGCTCAAGGATTTTCCCTTGTTTTGATTTATTGGGACGCATTAAGTATGATGTGGTTTTAGCCTTTCCTTCCCTCCCCAACCCTCCTTCTTCAAAAACCCACTCACTTCTCTTTTTTTATACCCTTCATCCTTCATCATAACCGGGGATTTTTCTTCCCCGTAATTCCCAAGATTATGTCATTCGTTTCGGATCGAATGCTCCTCAGAACATCGTCTCCCGCTTCCGACCGACCTCTGCGCTACATCCACCCTCACTCCCCACGCCTATCTTATCCCACTCCAAATTTTTCATACTATTTTTTGCCCTCGTTAAATTACGGCCGACATAAACTCTTTTGTGCCACTGCATATGGATCTTAACTCTTCTTCTTAGCCTGTCTCTTCTTCAAGAGATAGGTGTACTCGTTTTCCCCTCTTTCCAGGTTTCCATATCCCTTGCTATCTCTACATTTTTCTTCCTCCTACCAAACGTTCCTGACACAAAACCACGGGACAACCATTGATTAAGAGAAAAACGGCAAACAATTCTTTATGGGCTGATGGATGGAAACGAAAAAAGAAGTTTTCATTTTGATTCCAAGTTTTTAACCATTTTTGTAGCGTATTAGGAACATGATCGGGTTTATATTTCATCGGGATTTATTTCGATGCGGAATAAAACGTAAGGAAGTTTCTGTTGATCACAGATTTACAGCAATGAGTAAAAATTTCGGAGAGTTAAAGTTGCCATATCATGCGTCCATGCCTTTATTACGTTTAATCTTCACTTTCATTGCCATGTAAATCGACAAAACCCGAAAAATTACATCAAAAATCTAATCTCCATGTACATTACCTTAGATGCGTTAAAAGCTCACGAAAATGTACTCAGTTGACTATCACTGAAACGTTTCACATAGATGTAAACACCGCTGAGTGGAATCATTCTGAAAACATTTTGGCGACGCAAGCCTAGACGCACGGAAACTAATTATTCCATTGCATATCTTATCTTCAAATTTTCAGTCGGTCGACTCAAAAAGAAACCCTTTTGCTCCACGTTATTTGAGATGCAAGATGGGGTAGAATAAAAATTACTTTTCTATGTTTCATAAGGGAGGGAGGGAGAGCCTTACACCCTTAACAATCTTCTTTCCTTGTCAATTCAACTTTTTTATTCTACCCTAAGTGGATGACTTCCTTTTTTTTAATGCTTTCTTCTTGTGCCCTCTATCTCTCCCACGTGGCCACCTTTCCCATCCCACGGCCCTGCATCCTCTTCCCCCCCTTCCGTCTCCCCGGATTTATAAGCTCGTTTGTGGAATTATATCGCATTAAATACGTTTCTTAATGGCGAGGGGAAAGAGAGAGAGGGAGACTGCGAGGAGTTTAATACATACGTATGCATATACTATATACGTGTGCTTAAAAGAAAAAATAGAGTTCCTGAAGCCTTCAGTTCTTTAGTTTCCTTCCTTTACAAAAGGCTTCCTTTCCCTCCTCTCTCTCCGTAACCACTTCCCTCTCTCGCGTAACATAGAATCCACTTTTTCTTTTTACCCCCACCCGTTCCGCGAGTTTCCGGAAATTTCGGCTCACGCCACTCCGAGTATTTGCTCTCCACCTCCAGGCTAAAACGTCCCACTCCGGTCACCGTCTTTTTTATTGAGCAAGAAAGTGGGCGGACGTTGCTTTCGTCGGTCATTTCCGTCGTGAAACATTCTTGATAAATTTCGTAAGGGGAATCCATCTCATTCTTTTTTCCGATTATTTAACCCTCGTGAACCACACTTCTTTGGCTTCATCTTTATCTACTCCCACTGTCAATTCTATTAGTTCTTTCCGTTTGTGATGCATGCGCGTAAAAAATGATAAGGTGAGGTACACCACGATGGTGACCTCAGAAAACCGTGGGGACAAATTATGGGTGCGTTGCATAGATATTTGCTGTCGCATATTTCTGTTCGAGTAAATCACTCAATACGATTTCTGAAATTGTTATTACTACCAGAATCTTGTCGGCAGGGTAATTAAGTTACGGTCACTTTCCAAGTATTGCATGCATGTAAATAAAATAATTCATAATAACCATATACAATATGCAACTATGTTCTGTATAATGATCAGTGCAAATTTATTTTGAGCAATACCGATCCACCTCCCAAATTTGTCAGTTATTTTCGCACGATAAAGTACACAAACATTATTATTACTATTATTAAATTAATTTAATTTAAATAGTTTACCATTATTACCATTTCACTAAAGATTATCCCCCTATAGTCTGAACTACTCTGCGGTCATGAGTGAAGTTTCTACTTCCCTTCAAATATTTAAATCCATGCACTAAGGCCCAAAGTTAATTTTGTATTTCTCTACTGTTTGGTGCTTCTTTTATCAAGGAAATTTGTATAATGTAATATATTTCACAGCTATTCTTGCCCTAGTAGTCACAGATAACCTACTAGTTCCCCTCTGGATTTCAAAGTTTTCCTACTCTCGAGTTGAAGTAAATTTATCCGTTCCTAAAATGGGGCCATCCGAATGGCGGTTAGCATTTCCGTGGTGCATAAAGTTGAATGGGATAACTGTAGGGCTGTTGCGTGCACTTTTCATCCTATTCAAGTTTCACGCTGTGAAAAACACATTTTTGAGATGACAAAGATTTTTGAAGTAGTCCATCTCTCTTTCGAAAAACACAATTGATACCCGCATGAAATAACAGAAGCCGACAAACTGATTGTATTACAACTCGATGCATTACTAATAAACAGAGTTGAACTGCATTGTTTATGAGAATTGAATTTTCGTGTATTGAAATTAAATATTATTATTAGTGTATATTATTATTAGTGTATATTATTATTATGTGCCTTTATAATTGAAACACTTTAAGCTATCATTTTTGTTTATGTGGCACTTACTGTAAAGCTAGAACGGACTGACTTAGCAGGACCAGAATGAGTTTTCCATTTATAATTTTTAATATATACAAGTACTTGTACTAATATTTTACATCATGAAGATCAAACCTTTATGGTATTTGTTGAAGATTGTCTGTAATTGTATATCTGTAACTCTGTTGTACATCATTTATGATTAAAATTAAATGTAAATTTATTTTGTATTTTTAATTGATATCTTCAATTCAATACAAAATAAATTAAATTATTCCCAAAAACTAAAAAAAAAATCCATCGCCGCAGGGCATTTTTCATTAATAATACTATTTTCATTAATATTATTTTCATCATGGCTGCGAAGATTTAACTGCAATAAGAAAATAGCCGACGCTCTCCCTGGACCGAAGGACCAAATTCCGAAAGACTTATATGAAGGGGTCTACCAAGTACCCTGTTCATGTGGGAAAGCCTACATCGGGGAAATATGCCGCTCATTGAAAGTTCGGATAAAGGAACACCTCCGGGCAACCACAAAAAAGCAGTTTCAGCTGTCGGCCATTTCAGAACACCAATGGAGTGAACCCGGTCACGAGATTTCATTCCAAAAAGCAAACATCATAGCCAAGGAGAGTAGATACTACCCGCGTTTAATTAGGGAAGCAATTGAGATCACAAAAAACCCGGAGAACATTAACAGGGATGAAGGCTACCATCTCCACAACGCGTGGAAGAGAGTTCTCCGGGAACGGACCAATCAGGGAGCAGCCACTAGACGGGACCACCTATATAAGGGTGGCAAAATTCCGAGTCCCTCATCTTCGACCTGAAGACGCCGAATGCAACTTCGGCGAAACTGTTGTCTGAATCAAGCAACGACGCGGTGAAACCCGACAATGCAGAGTACTTCAATTATTTTCATCATATTCACCATACTTATAAGCCAAAAGTAATGTGACACAAAATATCATTAATTCCCATTACAACCTAAGTCATTCTTTAGCTGTGCATACTTTCCACCTCCATCAATTTCATACAAAGTCTCTCAAAGTCAACGGCTCTTATTTTCTGTCCTTTACCTCACTCTCCCGTTATTCGCCCCACCATTAAAACTTCTAGCATGCCATTGCCTCTCAGAATCTTCTGTATCCACTACTCCTGCATTCTTCAGATTCCTTCCAACAACCTTCTCTGATCCCCTGCATCGTTTGTTTTTCCTTCCATTTATTTTATCATTTTCATTCTTCTCCACATCTAAATAGCGAGGATAAATATATCTTACGCCAGCCACTCAATGTTCAAGTTTCGTTCTAGACCTGCGACACTATAACATATATTTGTCATTATTACTTTCCCTAATAGTTTTTCACTTTGCCCTAACTAACCTGCTGAATACGGAAATACTAAACGGACTAGACTAAAACAATATATGACCGAAAATTACTTCAAATTTAACGAAAATCCGATAGTATATAGAGTATAACCACCACCACAAGAATATGAAATTGAGGAAACCATATTCAAAATTTAATTTCATGCCTTAAAAAGAGGCGTAATGGGCCTCTACTGCAATTCGATCAACTACAGCAATTTTGTTATCAGCACATATCGTAAATCACTATGGATAAATACAATATGGTACCACATGTAAACTATTTAATAACTAAAAAAATAATTTGATACCATGCTAACACGTTTGCATATCATTTTTGGGCAAGATATATTTCTAAAGTTTCCATTTGTTCGAGGAAACTGACGCATAATCGCCATGACTGCTGTCAAAAAAACTTCTATGAGTACCACAGTCTTTTCAAAATATCGACCAAATCGAGTTATAACATCTTATTACCGTCTTGAATCAATTCATTTGATGACGCTTTATACATGCGATATATTTTTTAATGACTATTACAATTTTTATCAACATTCCTAATTGAAAATCTTCAGTTTTACCAGGGAAAATATTTTTATCTAAATTGCAATCATTTTCAGCAAATTCCCTTGTACTCCACTTTCATAGGAATCACTTTATCCTTAAGCCCTCTTCCTTCTCTCAATTCTGCGATGATCTCTGCTTTCCTCCGATTCCTTGAAACAACTTACTTTCCCAAATGACCTGTCCGTCTTCTCTTCCTTTTGGTTCTTCCTGACTGTTCCGATATAGCTACTACTCCGGCCGCACTTTCCCTTTTGCATTGTTTCCCAAAACGTCAACACCTCGATTTCCATTAATTCCGCCACTTTCTTCGGCCCCTGTTCCCACGCCATTTTATTTCTCCATTTTCTCGTAAAAATTTCGCCTCGTCATCGGTTCTGTGACATATTCCACAGGAGAAATGAGTTTCAACTCTTTTTTCCCCACGCCCCCTCCTCACTTGCACATCAATAATTTTTCTCGGGAGGCGCCCAGGCCGTATTTCACGTCCAAAGTGGTTTTTGTAAATCTCACGCGTGCGAGATGATTGTTGATGGCGCCGGCTTTAAAAATCAGAAACACGCCTTGATTTAGGGATTTATTAATATTTCAGAGGTGCCAAACTATCCGAGGATAAGGGACGTAATGGATAGTGTTATCATGCCTCCCTAGTTATATTCAGTTTTTGACTTCCCTGAGATATGTAATACATTTCAAAAATCACCTTTTTACGAAAAATGAGGTTGTTGAGTGAGACGAAAATAAAGCCACAGTCCTCTCTGGATTCTCTCACTTGACTGTACATTTTTGAGAGCTTTTAAATGCCTCACGTTTGCTCCCTTTTATCATTTCCAGTTTAATAGGCATCGTTCAAGATAAAGGAGTGACAGGTTATTTGTTTTTATCCGCCTTTACTTCGGTCTGATTCCCGCCTTGTTCTGTCGGTACGCTTCGCGGAGTAATCCTTTATCTCAATATATTTTACGCTTATATCCTTGACTCTCATTTTTCTACTGACTTTTGTTTCATTCACATCACGCGCCGTGCTCCTCAGTTTTTGTGTTGAAAAACTTCCTTTCCTCTCCACTTTTTCTCATCCCTTCATTTAAAAAAATACGTTGGTGTTCCACCTGCTACACTCTTCCCATCCAGCATCCATGCCACCACCATATATTTATTTTATTGCTTCACCGATTTCTTTTCATTTCCTGAAATTTGGATGAGTGAAGTCCTGGGCTGGTCTTTTGACCTCCTCGCAAAATATACACTGGTATGAATTATCGTTTTGATGCATATGTCCTCTCACTCGTCCTCAAAAGCAGAGTTCATGTATGGAACCCTCTCCTCCTTCTGTCACCTTTTTCAAATGCATCTGCACTTTGAGGCATATCCGTTATTTTAATCTCCGTCTTTAGCGCCTTCTACTACTCCTGAATAATTTTACATTCAGCGTGAAAATTCAAAATATTTATGTAAAATTATTTGCAAATATCAATATATAATTTTTCCCGCGGTTTTTATGCTTATTTTTTAAGATTTTAGGTGAACTATATTTGTTCTTGTACTTTTTAAAGAATTTTTATCGAATATAATCTAATTTTATTAAATATGTTAACCTATCGAATTGCCTTTCAAAGGGTGATTGCACTCACGAGGGGATTTATTTAACCTACTTGATAACACTGTAACTATACCGCCTTTGCTCAATCCAATGTAAATGTGTTGGGGAGAATTTTTGAGTGCATAAGGGCATCAAGAATCCAGGGGTCAGATATTATAAGCATGATGGTTGAACATAACCGTCGATAGAAATCGTTTGTATCGACAGGAGTGAGAAAAACATATCTCCGGAAGTGCAGACCGATGATAGAGTTTTTGTAGAATATAAATTATCGTTGTCTACTATCTTTAACATTTCAAAACCATCTTCTAGTTGTGCTTCAGGATAGATCACACTATCTGACATCCTCCTCTAGTATTATTTTTTTATTTATTTAACTACTTTTATTGAGACGAAGTTGGGTCTTAATAGTCCTTTTTTCCATTCAACCCCTAAAATTAGATACACTAAACCGAATCACCCAAGTCCTAGGAGGCAGAAAACCCACCCACCTTGGCGAGAATCGAACCCACAACCTCTGAGTTGGCAGACGAGGGCGTTACCCCCGCCGCCACTGGGGCCAACGATAGAAATAGGCTTCGGCTAATGATTTGTTTAGGGAAAGTAATATTTCCATGCACTGTTACGTGCCTCACCCATCTTTGCCGAAGGCGAACTGAACATGTTTCAACATGCCACAAGTACCACTGACACGATACCGGAATCAAATCAATAAAAATTATACAGAATATACATTAAACACAAAGTTAATAACGTCGTATAAAATTAATTATAATATTTGCATAATAAATTATGCAAATCAAATATTTATGAACCCCCTTCGCTGAACATTTCTCGTGTATGAAATTTTTATTACCTTAGTTTCAATTATTATCTTCCAAAACGAAGATTTCATGGTTAATTGATGCATAATTTGAAATTTGTTTCCAAAGCAAAATTGTCCACATATCATCCACGATTAATAATGGCCTTGCATGCATACTCATTTTATATTCTCTCCCTCTTTTCGTCCATTTAATTATTTTAAATTCATTTTAGACCTCAGTGTATGGTCTTTGTTACTAACAGCTCGTCTCTAATGCGTAGAGAAATAAACCACACTTAGAAAAAGAGGTAAATGTGAATGTAATTATTATGATCTACTTTATTTGAATTATTTTACAATTATAAAGTAACTGAAATAAAAAAAAACTTTGTTTCATGTTCCATACTCGGTGTTGAATAATGCCACACACCTTGGCATTGGGTACCATGTAAAAGTAATACTTGTGTATGCTTTCTATAGACAGCAACGCGTGACTGTTTTCATTATATCAAAAGACCTAGCTTTCCTACACACATTATGATTACCTAAATTGTCTTTATTTCCCTATCCATTGAATTGCCTCATGGCTTGAAAGGAAAACGACGAAAGGGAAGATGGAAAGATGAAACGCGATCGGTCTTTTTTCGGATGATGCAATGCAATTCATTCTACAGAACTTGGATAGCGGACAACTATTCGCTGCCAAACGGAACGAGGAGGAATGCAAGCGACCGATTTTTTCAAATAACCTCCTCCCGGGTAGTGAATATGCACGCACCGTGAAATTTT
The DNA here is from genome assembly GCF_022747635.1 of Hetaerina americana. Classification (NCBI taxonomy): domain Eukaryota; kingdom Metazoa; phylum Arthropoda; class Insecta; order Odonata; family Calopterygidae; genus Hetaerina; species Hetaerina americana. Next base: position 80,217,298 of record NW_027286874.1, read on the forward strand.
TATGTGCCTCAAAACGTTTTTCCGCGAGTTTCTTCTTCCCCAAGGAAAGAGAATAGCACGATGAAATGAGGGAGTAGGCATAGGCGAGTATTTCTATGCTGTCATGAAATTCGAGAGTATAAATTTGCCTCTGAATTTTTCACGAAAGATTCAGCACTTAATAAATCATGGGCGGCTTTGATTTTACGGACGATTGCAGGCTCTCCAAAATGCTACCGAGCAAGATGAGGTGTACGCTTGCGAGCGAGCGAGATGATAAAACAGAAATATTCACTGAAGAAGCATTTACATCCCCATCGTGAGTCACAATTGATTATGTTAAGAATCCCCCTTATGTAAGAATATATTGTAGTTATATTTGTTAGTTATATTTATTAGTTATATATGCTATTGTAGTTAATTTTTGTGAAATGCAGCACACAAAAAAAGTCTAATTTGGAATTAAATATATGAGAAAACCGCCGATGATACTGGTTGTGAGATTATATATATATATATATATATATATATATATATATATATATATATATATATATATATTTATATATATAATATATCCGTGGTCATCAAAGCAGGAGGATAGAAGTAGATTGGAGCCTTTTGAAATGTGGGTATGGAGAAGAATGGAGAAGGTGAAATGGACAGAGAAGAAAACAAATGAGGAAGTACTTGGTATGGTGGACGAAGAGAGGGGTTTGTTGGGAGCAATCCTATGAAGGCAGGAAAAGTGGATGAAGGGGGTATTGACCGGCAGTGGGATGTATAAGACTATGATAGAGGGGACAATGTTGGGCAAACGAGGAAAGGGAAGGAACAGGATAGGGATGTTGGACGGGATGAAAGGAGGAAGAAGGTACTAAGAAATGAAGAGGGACCTGATGTAGAGTAGGATGTTGTGTTGTGTTAGGAGTCACAAGATTTTTATTTAGGAGCTGTGTCCATTCAAAAACCTACCTTAACCGGCAGATTACCGTTATATATATATATATATATATATATATATATATATATATATATATATATATATAATCTCGTTCATTACTCATTAAGTTAAGTGATGAACGAGATGCAGTATTCCCAGCTAAAGTTTATACCACTATAACAATCAGATTTTCAGTTTTTAAACATTATCAGCTGCATGTAGAAAGCTAAATCAGTCTTGAAAAAAGTAGGGTAGACCCTAATAATTCTGAATATTACAAGGCAATAATTTCGGAGTGTATTTATCATTCGCCTTGACCGGGATTCGAACCTGGATCCCTTTCTGACCGAGTTCTTCAACCAGTTAAGCTAGCGAGGCGTCTTCTTGCACTGTGAAATTTTTAGGGCTTTAAAAGAACAAAATATTGTGACGAAATACCGTGCATACAATGTCACATGTATTCGTAGGTGTGCACGATATGCCACAGCCCACGAGGTTAAAGCCAACTGAAAACACCATGGTGATTTTTACTCTCTAACGTATTTGCATTTAAGTGAACATACAGCTAATGACTCAGTTAAAGGTTACTGTCGCGGCATCTTGCAGTTTCTTGGAATTCTAAAGGTGTTACAATGACACGAAACCTAGGCCGTACGACTCGTATTTAAACGAATTAATGTGGAAAATCCAAGGGTTTTCTTTCATCAATAATGGTCAAAGACGAATGGAAAAATTAATAAAAACCAAGATAACAAAGTGATAAAATATGATAATAGATGTTTAAACATAACGTGAAGTAAAAAACAACTTTCAAACCAATGGCTTCCAAAAAATTGAAAATGATGGAGTAAAGCATATAATTTTTCAATATTCTTGTCCATAATTCGAATTCTGAAGCAAATTTAAGTAAGATCAAGTGTTGGCCTTATTAAGGGTGACTGTTGTATGAAAAACTCGTGAAACGTGGGCTATGATATACCGAAATGAACTTTGAGGTAAAAAGATGTAACAGCAAACGCTGGTTTTCTCTCCGCCTTTCCTTCTCTTCTAGCTCGTCCACATATCCTTATTGAATCCATCCTCAACGCTCCAACTCTAACTTTGGACATGAATCTTGTTTCCTGCATTTACTGAACGGTTTATGTTTAAACGACACAAAACGATCCCACTCTCAGCATGAACTAAAATTCTCGTCACTGAAAACTTAATAGAAAAATAATAATGATTAATTCAATTGTTATGGATCGACCGCGATACATTATTCTACAGCTCATATATATTAGAATGAAAAATAAAACACGTCATGGCATCAGTGAAGACTTATGTCGTGCACGCATGCCAGTATAGAATGAAATTAACTTGATAGATTACGCATTCATCCCCTGAAAATCGCACCAGCCGACCGGACAGTTTTAGTGAAGGGCAAGCAAAAAGCCAAGGAGACTTGACGGCATTATGGTAAAGCGGGAGCTGTCGAGGCAGAAGGTTGGATGGGAACGGGAGTTGGGACAGAGAAACGGGGAAAGGGTATTAGTAGGGGAGCAAGGGAGGGTCGGTGAGGGGCTAAAGGGTTCGAAGCGGGGCAGCCTTGCGGCCGTTAGACGTAACATTTATGACCGGTAGACATATTTTGTCTTCAAGGAGGGGTGTGCTTCCTAGATTAGGGAGAGGGAATCCGCAGGCGGTTGAACTGTGAAGTGCTAGGAAGGTGGCCACACTGAAGGGGTGGGAAATTTTCTCTCCTTTTCCGCACCCCGTGGGCCCTTGGTCCTATTCGCTTAGTCCCTCCCACCCTTTCCTCCGCTTTTCCCCAGTCCCGCCCGCCCGCCCACTTAATTCCCTCCGGCTTATGCCCCCCATTGTTTCCTTTCGGCCGATCCACTTGATCTCACCAGAATTCTTCCTACATTTGTCCCTTTCGTCCTCTCATTTCCCCCTTCCCTCCTCCGGAACTTTAACTCCTTCCACCCCGTGCCCCGGATGCCCTTTTTGTTTTCGTCTTCCGTCCTCTGCCGCCGGACGGACCTCTCTGTATTCCTTTTCCCACACAACCCCTCGTACTTCACTTCTCTCGTTGCTTCGCTCTTCTCTCTCTCTCATTCTCTCTCTCATCCCCTTTTCTCCTCTCCTTCCCTTACAAACGAGCTCCGTCAATCCTTTCGCCGTCGCTCACTCCTCTCCACCTCCTCTTTTCTCTCCTTCCCTTCCTCACCCGACTTCACGGTGCTAAACCGAATTGCCGTTCCCATCTTGTTCCAACTTCCTTTCCCTCCTCGGCTCGAAATCTTCTCTTGCCCCACAACCTCTGAGTCAGCTGAAACCTTTCCCCGTTTTTCCGCGTCCTCTTCTTTCGTTCTGCACTTCTATTTGGTTCATTCTACAAGCTTCCAGCTGTCCCCTCTCGTTTATCTCAATCTCCTTTTATGCCTAATTTCAAGGAAAGGACAACGATAACAAAAGTTCACTCACTAACGCCCTTTTTGGCCATGTTTTATGTCGGGGAAAAATTCAAAAACCGCTCTTTTCTAGCACTAAACTTCCTCATGACACATGTATCTTAGACCCCAAACGTAGAGTATTTATATAGGCTGATACTAGGTAGGTACTTCACAATTATGTTTAATAAATCATTTTACCCATAAAAGACGAAGGATATTAGGATGAGATTATTGAATTGATAATTGCCGTTTCCATTTCCACATAATAGCCTTTATTTATGCCATGGAATTTAATCAAGCCTAATAATTTATCTGCAAGCATGCAAAGGAAATAGATGGTATTGAGGAACAGAATTCATTGAGAGGAAATACTGATACTTAAATATCACCCATTTTTGTTAAAAAAGAGGATCGAGAGGTGCCTATATGTTACTAAAAGAGAATGCCATACAAGAAATAAATCACTATTCAATTAGTACGGAATGAAGCGATTTTTAAGAGCTTTTACTCATTCATCCGCCGAGGTTAACTCCTCAGGACATATTTTGCTGCGTCACGCCTCACGTGGTCACATGCTCTGCAACAATAAATTTATTTTCACTATTCCAACTTTGTCAGGTTTTATTAATTTTTTTGTCCATATTGCTAGAGTCTAGTTTTTTGCCCCGATATTCAGTTTCTGCCTGCTTGCTATCTTTGTTTGTTGTGCATTCTCATATTTCCCTCCTCCCTCGACAGAAGAGAGATTTTCGGTATCGTTTCCCTCCTTCCAGCCCTCAAGCGTTTTTAGTCGGATACTACCCGGAAAGCTTGTCACAAACTGTGTCCCTTTTCCCATGACCCTAAAAACCTCTCTCCACTGTTCGCTCTAAATACGAACTGTTTTGCCGTGAGAGGATATCCCTGACACGACCTTATTCTTTTCAGATTCACTCCATCCCATACACTCTTCCTTTCCACTCTCCCAAACTCATTTCCAAGCACTCATTTTGCATTCGGGTGAGGTTGCGTTTAGCTCTCACTTCACCCTTCTAACGATGAGTTCCTTACATTTGAAGCAGCGCTCGCAGCAATATCTGGTCCTGTTAGTATGAATGCTGTCGGTGGGGAAGTATTTTTTATTATATGCACGCTAAAGATCGATGTTACGGACAGATTCAAGATACACAGATGTTGGTGTGGACTGCAAATATCTTTTAAGCCACACAGATGGGTAAAAACGCCACTTCTCAAAACTCAGTCGCTCTGCTGGTATATTTATGCAGTATTTTAGTGACTTGAGCCTAGAAGGGAATTCTTCGATTCGTAACTGAAGTAAGAAGTTAAAACTCAGTGTCCTACAAGAAATGTCTCCCAAATATATTTATAATTTATGTCTTGTGCTAAGTTTCCTAAGTATTTCTACTTTAATCGTGAGTGCACACATGAATATAGGCACCTTAAGATTTTTAGGTGCCTATACATAATTACTTTCTACAGAAGGTTCATGTTCAGGCTTCCTATTTTTCTAATTTCAGTATTTCTCATTCGACGGATTTTATCTGCGTTTCTTCTTCCCAAATAAATACCATTGGTATATCGATTGTAGAATTAAATAGTGGTCCTTCACATGCTGTAACATAATTTAACTAATGTATTGACTTCTGTAATATTTTAGGGGATGATATTGACCGCTTCTCTCATATGTCTTTCTTAAGCTTCTCAATCCTTCATATCATACAAAAAATGAGATATATACATTTTTTGGACCATTTCCACTTCTTATGTGACGTAATACATGTACATGGTTTCAATTGATCAAAAATGAGGCGTGTTATAACAACGTAACAAAAGTTTATTTCAATGAAACGTCATGCATGACGTGGTGCGCTATATCCCAAAAGGGATGCCGCTCCCACTATAGATGATCGCTATGGTGCTCCCCTTGCCAACCTCAATGGCGAATTTATAGGAGTGAAGAAAACATTTCAGGTATTTTCGAGATTGACTACTAGAGGCTCTTGAAAGATATAATGCTACAAAGCTATTTATTATCAATAATATTATTTTCATTAATATTATTTAAATTTCAGCACGATATATAATAAAATGGGATAACACTGATGGCTAAATACTCCGAAACTTGATTCCCCTGTCGCTGAGGTAGTTTGAAAAGAAATCAATATTCGTTACTTGAAATATTTTACTCTCAAATTTTATTTTACTGATATAAATAACATATTAATCGTAGATCCTTTATTACTGCCTTATTTAATTACTAAATTAAATATTATGCCCTTAGGAAGATAATAATGAAGAATCATCTCTAATTTGAAACAGAGGAAGATATTGAAAAATCCTTCGAGTTTGAATTAAGGCAACAAGCCAACTCCCCATGAAGACGAATCATTCGAAAATTTTTGGGCATCAAGAACTAATTCATTTACGAACTAATTCATAATGCGATGGTATGTAGCCTTTTTAAATAAAACTAAAATGGACATAATATGTTAAATATTAGTTTTTTAACCGGCTTACTCCTTGATATTTGAAAAACGTACACTTCATATGGAAGATGAGCATCCACAAAAAATTCGTTCGTTCCTTTGATCGAGTGTGTACGTTTGAAGAATTTTCGAGACAAATGAGCGTTACGATGGCTTCATATAGTATGAGTGACACAGGCCTCGAATAGCTAAAATAAATGAGCAAATGTGTGTCATTGGGATTTTCTTTCATCAACCTTTTATAACTCATGGGACAGATTTCATAGAAAATTTATTCGCTGTACTGCCAAATTACTTGGCCAATTCAAAGGTGTCATGTATTTAAACACACGCATTATTGCATAATGTGGATAGGAATGTGTGCGCGAGGATCTTCGTGTAAATGAGCAACTTTATACTCACATATATATTGGCTGGTATGCATGCATGGGTGGATGGATTCCTAACACTTCTCAACACACGCCCTCGTGGCGGATTGCGGTGTGTTGTGCATCTCGCTTCCTGCATCTCGCGTATCTCCCAACGATGTTTCGTGCAGATCTCGCTCTCGCTTCATCCCTCATATCCACCTCACTTTGCACGCCGCCCACCATTTCCACACCTCTTTCATCGGCAAAAATCAGGGCTTTCAATTGACTCAATGGACTCCGTTAACCCTGCGAAGTCCTGTCTTCATAATTTCACCTTACCCCTATCTCCTCGATCAAAATTTTCACCTTCGCTTAGCTCGGCGGCTCTTTTGACACCTCAAGTCGGCGAGTCTTATTTTTACTGTTCCAGAACACCACTTCTCCCTTAAGATTTATTGAAAAAGAATTCAACTGAAAATTTGACCCTTTTTCTGGCCGAGGATATTTCTCACACCTGATTATCAATTTGCCTTTCAGATCAATTATTACCTCAGCGCCAGTTTAAATAATTACAAAGACGCTACCTAAATTAATAACTGAGTTTTCTATTAAAACATTTTATGAAGAAGAGGTCGTCTTATTAATTGAACTATAAATATAAATTAGGCCATCCTTCCTTGCCTAAAATAGTACAGATTCACTGAGAAACGCTTCATTTTTAATACTAAATATTTAATTAAACATTTAGAGCGCAAAGGTCTTTTTATATTCGATATTAACAAACTTGATACAATCGATATTGAAATAAACCTAAAAAAAATCTAGTTCTAGGGGAGGGATAATTCTAATACTAAACATCTTTCATAATTAAAAAAAGAAAACCAGAGAAATTCCAAAATTCCGCATAAATAATGTACTCAATAAAGAACTTTTATCAATTTTTAGCTCAATTACTGCATTAATAAGAAAAACATTCCTAATAAGGTTTGATAGGACCATTGAAAATTCAGTAAACAAGTGCCTTCTTTCGATATTCCTGTTTTTTTCGCCCTATCGAAGGCAAATATTCTATACATATATACAAATATGCAGTTGTGCCTTTGAGAAAATTAATGTTTACAAATACTTTATATATCTCATAAATATAGACAAATATAAATGGCCATGCATTTCGGCTGTCATATGACACTCATCCACATCTACATGCTATTCTACAAGCCACCGCTAGAGTGTGTGGCAGGAGTTGGCAATGACCAATGACATGCAAATTTTTTAAATACTCGTCAATAGTCGCTTTTAGGGGACACATTTGAGGGTAAACTTTTTCAAGTTGATTTAACATGATAATTCAGGCAGTTACCTAATGCAAAAATGTGAATTGCATTAATTTCAGTAATGGGTAACAGTTATTCATCTTTTTAAAAATTAATGTCGTACTTTCAGTAGCTCATTGCTTGATGCAATAGCCTCAAATGATTGGTTCTCTTATCTTTAAAGGCAATTCTATAAAATTTGAATTTTAAAAGTACGCATATTTTAAAAGTAGTTGTTAAATGTCGCCATAAATCAATGTAAATGTACACTTCATCTCATTTTAATTCTATGGTGTTAGAAAAGAAATCTGGATTCAGAACCTTAAGTCCAAACACAGGATCGAATCCTAACTATAATCTGATGGCGCTTCATTTGGATAATTGAGCACAAAATGATATTGTTTAAAAAGATGTTATAACATGTCTAATGCTGTTGCTCTACTCGATCGCATCGTCATATTATATATAATTAACAAAAAAATAATGACCAAATAGTAGCAGTTGTGCACCACTTAATTTTTTAATTTCTCACCAGGTTTTTAAGCACTACAATATGTTCGGGTCACTTGTAAAAACTTTTCAAACTAGTGGAAAAATGCTATTATTTCGCCATTTTCATATTTAAATTCCATCATGTCACGCCTGAAACTGCAATGGAAAAATGCTTCAGTTTGAAGAGAGAACCCTGTAGAGCCAGATCCATAAAATACTAAGACATGTATTTATGATGGAATATGGGCCAAGGTGATTTCACGCAATGTTTTGTGTCCCAAAATTATTTGTTCTAAAATAGCAAATGCACTTCATCCTCAATCGAAATTGCAATGCAATAATATTTCAAATGCAATGGCCATTTATTAAATTAGTCTGTTTTTGGCAACAGCCACTCTGTGGAAGCCATACCATATTTTAACAACAGTAGTGGGATTTTATTTTATTAATCTAGATAAAAAACAGTGTATCTAACAAATTTAGGACTAACTTCACCATTTATCTAAATAAGAAATTCCATCCACTCATTTATTCATCTACAAGAGAACACATGGACGAGAATCGTGAAAAACATTTTGCAGAACCAAACACTTAAAAGGAGGGGTGAGATACGGCCGGATCGTCTGCAATTTATCACGTACACGCGCGTGGTCTCTCGTACGCAAGCACTCACACGAATCCCGAGAAAAACGTGACGCAATAAAGATTCCTATTAATATCGTCCCAAAAATTGAAGTAAAATGAACAATCGATCGGAAGAGAGAGAGAGAGGGTGTGTCTGGACTTAACCAACCACATTTCGTATGTGCCCTTGTGTCTGTGCGGATAACATCATGGATTTAAACCCATTTCTCTCCTTCGCCTCCCAGCCACCATAATCTCGTGAAACAAGGACTCGCCTCTTCCTCCCTTATCCCTTCCTCCTTTGGTTACCCTGTAACCACTTCCTTTCGCTTACTCTCTTCGCCGTTCCAAATTCGGTCAACTGGTTAGTTAGTCCTTTAAAACCCTTACTCTTTCAACTCTCTTTCCCGCCCCTTGGTTTACGGCGTTCCGTCCTCATCTTCATTCCCTGTGCCTTCTTCCCCTAGGGGAGTGTGCCTCGTGTCCGCTTCTCTTCCACTCCTACGCTCTCTCGCCCCATCCCTTTCCATTTTCTCTCTTCCCTCACTCTCCCACTACCTCTCTACTTAAAGGGTCTCACCCCGTTCTTGTCCCTTAGCTTGCTTTTTCTCGCATCCCTGTCTCATTCATTGCCCACTATGCAAACGCCGTTCTTTCTCCTTTGGCGAGGATAAGATTATAAGATATGCAATGTATTCCAAGCGGTATTAATTAATAATTGTCCCTCGTAATGCCCTTGGAAGCCACTTCTTGAATGTCCTATGTTAAAAAAAGTTTAAAACCATTTACATCGCAGGGGACTCTCGAGAGAAGATTAATAACAGATTATAAAAGTGCTCACTTCCATGGATTCTCGATTTAGGAAAAAAATCATCAAAATAAAATGAATTGAGTACACTATTAAATCATATATCCGCATTGACGACAGGTAATCCAATCCGCGTATTCATCATTGTGGCCATTACCATAGATTGAACTTATATGTTTAATAGCTTATGCAAAAAATAATTATATTTCATCAAAATTTAGTGTGCTTATGCGCATATGCACACGTTTTGTCTCCATGCCTCGCTTGGAACTGTTCCACCATTTTCCACTGTCCTTATAGTATTCAATCCACAATGCATTGAATAAAAATATTTCTACTTTATTGCTTAAATTTAAAACTTACTGTTATTTCGTACGGCTTCAAATTTTTTCAGCAATCGAATTAAGCGGATTAAAATTGTACTGTGATTTTTCTAAAAGGGAGAAAAATTCGAGATTTATTACCTCAAATAATTCAGCGCCTCCATGCATGTGTCCCTGAGGATAGTTGGTCGTACTCGTCCCTGAACGAAAAATAACAACAAACAGTAATGAATTAAGGTCAGTCAGGCTTAAAAGCGTACAATCAATCATCCTTTCAAACATTTGATATAAAATTCAAGGAATCAATTCATGAAAATCCGACTAAGCGCTGCTGAGATCAGTTCATGGTATCGTGTCAAAAAACATACTAGAATGATTTATTGAGGTTACTTCTGCGGTTTATTTGACAGATCTTACCGAATTAATTTTATCTCCCTGGCTTTAAAAACATTTTTTCTCGGGGAAAAAATTATTCATTTTTGATCGCCATCAAAACAAATTTTTCTTCTCATTCCTCCTATAATTATGGACCTTCTTTGGTCCAAACTTCCATGACCCTCAACACACATCCGCCGAAGCCTTAACCACAACATCAAAATCCTTCTTTCCCTGCTCACCTATTTGTGTATCCCTTTAGCTCCCATTGCCATTATCTCCGTGTTCGTGTTTTCACGCGCTTCGATAATTTTCATCTAACGTTTCAACTCCACCAATTTCTATTTCATGTTCTTCCTATTTCTTAGATTGTGTTATTAACTGTAAGTGCATAACTCCGAATCCCTTTTGCTAGATGGTATCCCCCAATTTTGAATCACAGAGAGACTCAGAGAATCTTCGTGCAATTGTGCAGGTGGTTTAGGTTACAGGAGGAGAGCGAGATTGAGGGAGATAATTAGAGAGAAAGAGAGAAAACACGATAGAGCGAGGACAAGAAAATGAGAACAAGTAAACGAGAACGAAAGAATGAGAACGAGAGAGTGAGAATGATACAAGATAGAGAGATTAATAAGATTGAGAGAGTGAGAACGAGCAAAAGAGAGAGAGATAGAGAGAAAGAGGGTGTGAGAACAAAAGACTAAAAACAATACAGTGAGAATGCAATATTGAGAAAGAGAGTTTGTAAATACATCATCTACATCTACATCTACTTAATACCCCGAAAGCCGCCGCAAGGGCGTGTGGCAGTTAGTGTTAGGACACCACCCGTAATTTAGAAAAGAAAAAAACCGCATGCAAAAACCACAATTTCATGAATCCATAAAAAACATGGCATACATTCATGCAAGAACACTTAAACCCCACACACATGCAAACACTCAAACTACCAACTAACATACACATGCACCTGCAAGTATACCTGACATCTTTGCAATGTTTAATTTTGTTCCGACTTGTAAATTCAATGTTTTTAATATTTATAAAGTGGCTTCGGTTTCTTACTATTATGATTGTTCGGGGAAAGAATGAGTATTTGTATCTATCTGTAATGGAATCTATCTCCCTTATTTTATCTTTGTGGTCTGATCGAAAATGAGAGAGTTACGAGTGCGCAAGGTATTACACATCATTATGACTCATCGATTAATTTCAAATATTTATCACCGTTGATCCATGTCAGATGGCATCCAAATTTCCCCCTTCCTCCCACACGCCGCCATCATTCCTATGGGTTGATAAACGGAAAGAGATAGTGTGAAGTGTGAAAGACAGTGAGAAAGAGAGGCTGAAAGACAGGGAATCGGTAATTAAACGTTTCTCGCGCTTCGAAGCGTGTATCATATACGGGAAAGTTGCAGCAATTTCATCGTTTAAAGGCTCCACGTTCATCGATGTCACCGTCACCTCCACGCGGAATGCTCACGGGCCTTGGCAAGTAGATTCACTGTGCTGCTGCTGTCAGTCCTTGAGAGGCATTGATTGCAATCTAATGTAAGGGATTCGATGAGTTAAAATCAGAAGATTCTTCAAAGTTCCCTTACACAAGGGGTCTAACAAGTGTATTACTTGTGTAGCATCACTCCTTGAATTCCTGCAGTAAGCAGCAGAATTTGTACTCGTATTGTTCCTAATGACAATGTACTAGTGTTAAGGAAATACTGTTTACCTTGAGAGACTTAGACCTTGAAGGAAAACGAACAGTGAGGGAGAAGAAACTTACAGAATATATAGGACTTCTCAATAATTCATCTATTGGTACTTATTCGCATTTGCATTTGAACCAATGGAAAAATTGGTCTATTTTTTATCAAACAGATATCGGGTGATTATTATATTATGCCTTTCTTTCCTAGAGAAAAATTCATGTATTTGATTGCTACTTCATCGGTATTTTTCTATGGTTTCTGGACCTTATACTTGCAACTCACAGCAATCACACTTGGTGAGGGGCAGGTATTGCTAGTGAATATACAGAAAGGTATTAATCAAAGGAATCCTACTCCTCAAAGTGATTTACCTTCGAAATTGCAACATTCAGGCTTTATGGAATATATTTTTTAACTGGTTTTAAATTATTAGGTTTAAATCAAACGGTAAGGACTATTCTTGATATTAAAAGGATATGGTGCTCAAAAGAATGAATTCCTTTTTTTCTGTCTTTATACAAGTATTTTATTCCTAACATGAGGTTAATTTATCTGTTTTTCATATCCTCTGAAATATGTTTTAACTGTAAACATTTGTTCTCTCGTGATATTCTACTCAGTATAATTACTTTGGCATAAGATTTATTTTGGTGGATATTCAATCTCCAAGATGCACGAGTATCACTAACGAAAATCCCATTAGCGTGATAGGTACATACATCGTGGGCATCAACGCCCTAAGTTAATAAAATATTCCTTTAATATTTTTTGATCACGGAGGGAAGGTAAGAGAGGTATGTTAACGGATAAACTGATGATAATAAATGAACTTTCGTGATTAACGTAGCATAATTAGGTAATTTTCCACAGCCACATTTGCGGCTGAAATCAAGGTTAATAGAGCTCCTATGGCTATGCGGGAATAATTTGACAGTTTCTATGATAAGCATTATTTTTGCTTCAAGGTGGTGCTATGTAACCCTAGCCGACTCTCAAGGGATGCCCCTCTGGGAAAATAATTAACGCAGGCCTAATAATTCACAGCTATTAACCCGTCAGATGGCTTTGATTTCGATAGCCGAAGGTAGAGCTCATCCTGAACTTGGCTTTAAGACACATTTAGGAATTCACTCATTCGGTGGAAGGAAAAATGGCTAGATTTCGTTGGGCTTGGTAAATATACAGTATTACTTAAAAGTAAGCTAAATTTACATGTGCATTCATGTTAATGAGCATGATATTTATTTAAAATTTTGGGCACCCTCCGTTAAACTCTGCCAACCATGAATTAGTCAACAAATAATACGCCATATTGTAATATTTTTATTTATCTAATCCATTGTAGTCATGCCACGATGCAATCTTTTGATTCATTGAACAAAAAAACACGTGGAAAAAGAAAAACTGATTGGACGACATAACCAGAATGCTGGTCGGTGTCAATGAAATAGGCACGGCACTGTCATAAACTACATGTATGTGCTGGAAAACAGCGTTTACCGACACATTTTCGTTTAAGTATTCATGAAAGAGAGATCGTGTAAGCGAAATTATTAAGAAATGTCTAAGAAAGATTTACATATAAAATTATCGTATCGAGTGCTTAAACAATCGACCACATACCTGTAGATGATTTTATAATAGAATGATAAAATGATTGTATGCTGTACATCGATAGAATTCACCAAATTGATCGATTGAGTTGTACCTTTGCGTAATCTTATTAATAGAAATTTTCTCTTTTGCCACATATTTTCGTTGAAACATAATACAAATTACTTATCACTATCACCATATTCAAGAAAATGGGCGTATTTATGCTTTAAAAATATCGTTATCTTGCAGCGGACGATCTATTTTCCGCTCCGAATTCATAAGATTAATTTTGCTACTCTTACTATACCGAAAAATCTCCATGCATTCACAATTTTGTCATTTCCGTGGAAACCTTCTATCTCATGTTTAACTTGGACATGTTGAATAATATCAACTCTCTTGACGCGAGCGCATTTCCGGTGAATTTTCAAACCTGGATACACAAAGATCAAATTAATGGTTATCTGGATTGAGGATAAACCATTACTTTAGTCTTTCTGCACTGCTACCTGTTGCCGTGTAACCCTGAAATACGTTTCTCACCTACAGCTACCTTATTTTTCTTGTTGACTCATGCGTTGAACCAAGCCGATCCAAGTAATCCAAATATTATTCGCTTTGGAGAAAGAAAAAATAACTTCTGTCGGATAGCATCTCCTAAGTCGTTTCGGCACAAAACGGCAAATGGTGAAAACATCGACAATCCGCAACGTAGAAGGAAAGAAGAGACGAGAGTTCCAGGATGTTTCAGGTCAATCGAAACATGGGGACGCGACATAAGTAGTTCTTTTTCTCTGTTTCCTCATGCACTCCAACCATTTTCCTAGCCGTCCACGACTTCTTCCTCGCAAGCCTGAACGACGGGGCTCCAAAGTGGGTCGGCGGACTTCTCCCTCCCTCTAAACTCTTCAGAGTGGTAGGTGGGTCGTGGCGGAGGGGTTAGGGGGGGTAGAAAAACGGGGCGACGGAGTGCTCATGGACACGCCCCCGCCTAGGTCCTCGGGATCTGGACACCGGGAGCTCCGGTGAGGGTTAATCCGATTACGGCGTCCCAAAAAGTCCGCAAATTGTGTGGTGTGGGCGGGCATGAAGGGTTAAAAGGTTTGGATCTGGAAGAGAGAAGGTAACGGGTCGGCCATAGCTACCAGTGGGGAGGAGGACTGCGGCAGAGTTATAGTGCCGAGGAGTGAGGGTTTCGGGGAGCAGGAAATCGAAGTTTGGAATGACGGCTCGAGAGTCGCTGAATGTAATAGTCGAGGCGAAAGAGGGAAGAGTATTTTATTGATCGAGAGCAGCATATGTGCTAGAGAATTAGAGCAAGATTCAAAATGAGCTCATGCTTCGCTACAAATGAGAGCTCCGATATCTTGATTTGAGAATAAGTTCTTCTGGCCTTGGTGCCTTGAACGTGCTACGAAATTGGACAGAAAGATGCGTATATTATTTCATGGACTCTGCTGTTACATGGTGGGGCTTTTAATTCAGGAGTGCCACGATATATCAAATTCACAGTCGTGACATTTCGGTGTAATTCCACTAAAATTATAAATTTTACTCTGGAAAAACCTGTTTTCGTTGATAATCTATCGATATACTGAGCGAAAACGTTTCCAAATCCATTAAAAATACGATCTCTTATGAGAGTTATCCAAGAAATTAAATTGGTATCATTTAAAAATTTCACCATCCGAAAATAAAAAAAATGTGTTTCACACTAATCAAGCGCTTAAATACTCGTAAGTTATTAAGCTACATTTCATTACGTTACTATATATATATTTATATATACATATATAATTATATATATACATATAATTATATATCTATATATATATATACATATATAATTATATATATATATATATCTATATACATATATAATTATATATATATATATCTATATACATATATAATTATATATATATATATATATATATATATATATATACATATATATATATATATATATATCTACATACATATATAATTATATATATATATATATATATATATATATATATATATATATATATATATATATATATATATATACACATATATATATATACACACATACATAACGATTGTACGGAAAAACTGACACGAGCGGCACAATAATGGGCTGACACAATATAACACAAATAGAATAGAATAGCAACATTTAAAAGGACACTCACACGGTCAATTGTTCGAGCTTTCGGCCCTCTCAGAGGCCTTCTTCAAGTGAGACTGAGAGGGGAAAGGGGTATGGGCGGGGAGGGGAGTTGTGGAGCAGGGAATGTTGGGAGGGAAATTAAAAGTGGCGGTTAAGGGTGGGAATTTTGAAAGAGCGGAAAGCATATATGTAGGCGGATTCTCGAGGTCTCACCTCTATATTGGTGGCTGAATCTGGTAGGGATTCCAGGATGCTAAGAGCAAAACACTGGTCGAATGAAAGGTAGTGGGAATTGGCGTGTGAAGGGATAGGAAGAGAAGAGAGTGAGGCAGAATTGCAGGAGTACCGGTGATTATTCATTCGATTGGATAAGGGAGTAATGCATTCGCCTATGTAAAAGGAAGTGCAATGTTTGCATAACAAAAATAAATAATGTAATCATAATAGAAATCATAATAGTAAGAAACCGAAGTCACTTTAGAAATATTAAAAACATTGAATTTACAAGTCGGAGCAGAGTTAAACACTGCAAAGCTGTCAGGTATACTTGCAGGTGCATGTGTATGTTAGTTGGTAGTTTGAGTGTTTGCATGTGTGTGGGGTTTAAATGTTCTTGCATGAATGTATGCCATGTTTTTTGTGGATTCATGAAATTGTGGTTTTTGCATGCGGTTTTTTTCTTTTCTAAATTACGGGTGGTGTCCTAACACCCCCCGCCACATGCCCTTGCGGCGGCTTGCGGGGTTTTAAGTAGATGTAGATGTAGGTGTTTTTTGAGAGGCAATTAGCGTGGGAACGAGGTGAGGGGGCAATGAGAGGATGTCGGGAGGGGGGTGTAGACCTAATAAGAAGACAGGTTTTACATCGGGGCGGTTGAAAGTAGGGGAAATATTAGGAAATTTGTCACGGGGGGGCGTCAAAGGGTTGGTGGATCTCAGAAGGTTTTTGAGATTGGCGGGTCGTCTGTATGCGACAGATGGGCATTGGGGTAGTAAGGATGAGGTTGAGTCATTGCCATGTAAAATTGGAAACAGTTCTTTAAGGATGGGTTTCAGTCTTTGTGATCCGGGGAAATAGGTGGTGCAAAGGTTGAGTCCTGCGTCAGATGTGGGCTTGGTTTTATGTGGTGTGTGTGGTCGGGTGGAGCGGTGGATTTTATTTTAAAGTAGCTTTTCTGGGTAACCGCGTTTTAGGAGTGCAAGATGTAGATTGTCAAGGTATTTGTTGAGAGTGGCTGTGGTGTTGCAAATTCGGTGTCCGCGGATAGAGAGAGAGCTAGGAATCGAGCGTTTCGTGTGTTGAGGATTACAGCTTGTGTGGTGTAGGTATTGCTGATGGTTAGTGGCTTTGCTGTGTACTGAAGTGGTGAATTTGTTGTTTTGAAGTGAGATGTCTATATCAAGAAAGGTGATGGTAGAGTCTGAAATGGAAGTGGTGAATTTAACAGTGAAAGATGAATTTAAGGCGGATAAGAAATTATTGAGAGAATCAGAGCCATCCAGAGAATAAAAATGTCGTCTATGTAGCGGATCCAGAAAAGAGGTTGGAAGGGTTATTGTGACAGGAAAGTCTCTTCGAGATGGCCCATGAAGAGATTGGCGTATCCTCGTTCCCATCGCTGTGCCTTTTGTCTGTAGGTAAAAACAATTCTGGAAAGAGAATGCATTTTTAGTTAGGACGAAAGTGGCAAGATTGAGGAGAAATTCAGTCAAGGGGCGCTGGGGTAGGGGGCGTAGAGAAAGATAATGCCGGAGGGAGGATATCCTTCTGCATGGGGAATAGAAGCATAAAGTGAGGTAACGTCGACGGTGGCCATAAGTAGGTTGGGTGTGGAGGGAATAGAGACAGAATTTAGACGGTTGAAGAAGTGGTATCGTGAAGGAGGTTTCGTGAAGGAGGGCAAGGAGAGTACAAGTGGTTGTAGGTGGTGCTCAAGGAATGCGAAGATTCTTTCGGTGGGAGAATTGTAACTGGAAACTATAGGACGACAGGGGATGTTGGGTTTGTGTATTCTTGGGAGGAGATAAAACTGGGGTGTTCTGGGGTTTGGGGTGAAAGTAGGGATATATCTTGGGAGGTGAGGCCTTCTTCTGGTCCGGAGTGGAGGAGAAAAGACCGAATTTCGGTTTGGAAAGTTTGTGTTGGGTTTTTGGTGAGAGTGGTATAGGTGGATGTATCGTTCTGGTGAGCGAGGGCTTTGGAAATATAATCATTGATGTTTAGAATTACAGCAGAGGAGCCTTTATCGACGGAGGTAA
Source organism: Hetaerina americana (assembly GCF_022747635.1). Classification (NCBI taxonomy): domain Eukaryota; kingdom Metazoa; phylum Arthropoda; class Insecta; order Odonata; family Calopterygidae; genus Hetaerina; species Hetaerina americana. The sequence continues at coordinate 80,235,147 of NW_027286874.1, forward strand.
CCACGATGTTGGGATTGGACTGTAGGGTTTTTAGGGCATGACGTTCGTTCATGGAGAGGTTATTTGTTGGTCTGAGATGTTTTCTGAAGGATTGATTGGAAACTTTTTCGATAAGGAGACTCATAAAAATTTCGACAGGATGGTTACTAGGAAGCGGTTTTGGCTCATGAGTTGATTCTGGGCGGAATTAGTCAAGTACGGGATTGGTTTTTAAGTTACTGAAAGGTTTACTTAGTGATTTCCAGAAGGCGCGCCATCGAAGGTTTCGGCAGAAATTGAGGGTATCAGTGAGTATGTTTATGTGGTTTATTTTTGGTGTAGGGGAGAAGGATAGGCCTTCACTAAGAACGGATATTTCATTGTCTGAAAGGCTGGTGTTTGAAAGGTTTGCAATGTCATGGGTATTGTCGAAGGGAGGGGAGGTGTTGGGATCGTTCAGTGGTGGCTGGCGTCGGGGAAAAACAAGAGGGCTTTTGGGAGGAGGGGGAAGGTTGTAAATGCTGCGGAGGTCGGGCTTACATTGAAAGAGTGGGGGTGGTTGAGGAGGAGGTGGCGGGAAAGGGTGAGAGTGTGGAATTTTGAGACCTACTCGGAAGTAGGAAATACACAAATTGGGCAGCTTTTTAAGGAGAGTTTGACGTTTTTGTTGGAGGGAACGTAGGGCAGACGAAATTATGGCGTTTAGTTGTGGAATTAGGTGAGCTGCAGCCAAAGAGATGATTTTAAAGAGGTAAAAAAGGTTTGATTTGTGTTGTACACGAATGCATTGGTATTGCATAAGGATAAGGTGGGTGTATTCTAAAGATTTTTGGTAAGAAAATGCATTAAGTTTGGGGTGGATATCGGGAAGAGTAGCAGATAGTGGTAGGGAAATGACTAAACCGAGAGATTCCTAAGGACATGCATGAGGTGAGAAACTCGGTGTGGCTTGTGTATTTGGCGAGCTTATAGGCGTGACGGCGAAAATTTCGGATTCAAAACGGAATGGGATAAGAGTGGTTCATGTTAAGGCGATTGAGAAGGTTGTGGAAAAGAAATAGGAAACGAAGGAAGACAGTGGTGAGAGAAATGATAGCACATTCAACATTGGAGGAGAATCCGCGGCGCAAAACCTGGTGCTGGAACCCACGAGGAACACAGAAGAGACAGGAACAGTAGCTAGGTAGCTTAATATCACGATTGTATGGAAAAACTCACTAGCGGCACAGTAATATATAATTATATATATATTTATATATATATTTTTTTAAGGTAATCTACCGGTTAAGGTAGGTTTTTCGATGGACACAACTACCAAATAAATATTTTATTACTCCTAACAAAACACAAAATCCATCATCCTACTCTATATCAGGTCCCTCTTCATCTCTGAGTACTTTCTTCCTCCCTTCATCCCG